>NC_059116.1:18108980-18708980 GCF_020740685.1 Jaculus jaculus | reverse complement strand
GCTAGGCTAATTTTTTTGATGTGGGAAGCTCCACGGCCTGACTGTGGATGGCACCATTTCATAGACTGGAGTCTTAGAATGAGTAGAAAGGCAGAAACAAATGGAGCCTCAGCATTCTTCTCTCTCTGCTTCCTGACTGTGGGTGCCATGGGACCAGCTGCAAATGACCATATTGGCAAGTTGAGGTCCCAGGCTTAGGGGCTAGTCTGCAATCATTGTGGAGGGCTAACACGTCACGGAGGCTGAGAATTACCTATGCGGAATCTTTTGAAAGATCCTAGATATTTCTGGAGGGTGAGAAGATCTCATGAGTCATTAGAACATAACATGACATTTGTTCCATAGATGACAAACCACACCCCCACGGAAACTTCAGCCTCCCAAGGCTCAGGGTCCATTGTGGAAGAGGTGGCGGAAAGAATGTAAGAGCCAAAGGAAGGATAGTACGCCTTACAACGTGCTCCTCCAAACACAAAATGGCCTGGATATCCGTGACCTCACAGTGCCTGACACTACCTACACAAGACCATCATAAGAGGAGGAAAAGACCATGACATCAAAATAAAAGAGAGACTGATTGAGAGGGGGAAGGGATATGGTGGAAAGTGGAATTTCAAAGGGGAAAGTTGGGGGGAGGAGGGAAATTAACATAGGATATTGTTTACAATCAAGGAAGTTGTCATTAAAACAAAAAACAAAACTTTAGCACATACGTATTAGTTTGCACGAACACCATGGAAAAGTAGAGGTGATGGTTTTAGGACAATGGACCCTATTTATTTTATGTTAGTGTGTGTTGTGGGATACCTGCATGAGTGCATGTATGTTCACTCGTGTGAGCACACATGCATGTGCAGGTGTGCACGCACGCATATGGGCATGCATGTGGAAGCCAGACGGTGATGTTGACAGTCACAGTCTTCCTCTTTTACTTATTCTTTGAGACCAGCTGTCCCATTGAACCTGGAGCTTACCATTCTGGCTTGACTGGCTGGCCCCTGAGCATCAGAGATCCTCCATTGTCCTCCTCTCCAGTACTGGGAAGGGTGCCACAGGGCTTGGCCTTTTACAGGGGCGCTGGGGGTCTGAACTCAGGGGTCCATACTTGCAGTGCTCCCTTGCGAACACCACTCCTTTCCATCTCCCCGTTCCCCCCTTTCTCTGCTGTGAACTTTTGATGGATCTTGATTATAATTGGCCACCTATTGTGACACTGACATCATTGCTGGGGTGGTAATTTCTTCTGGAGTTTTAAAAGTATATTTATTTTTATTTATTTATTTGGCAGAGAAAAAGGGAGAGAGAGAGAGAGAGAGAGAGAGAGAGAGAGAGAGAGAGAGAGAGAGAGAGGCAGATAGAAAGAAAGAATGGGCGCGCCAGGGCCTCCAGCCACTGCATACAAACTCCAGACGCATGTGCCCCCTTGTGCATCTGGCTAACGTGGGTCCTGGAGAATCGAACCTGGGTCCTCTGGCTTTGCAGGCAAACGCCTTAACAGCTAAGCCATCCCTCCAGCCCTGTTCTGAAGTTTCAAGGCTTCCACTGTATAGTAAGGGCATGGTTATCTGCAAAGATCTGCAATGAGGACATAGATAAATCACGACCACTCTCCCACGAGTGCTGGAGCCACGGCCTGTGCACACAGCATGAATGGTCTGAACAGCTCTCAGTCTGCAGGCTCCCCCAGAGGCTAATGTTTCCTTCCACCTTGAGCTACAGCAGTGCAAATGACTTCTGGCTCCTTATGGAAAATATTAGCGCACGATCTGTTTTCCTGTTTAAGTAGTTTCTGCTCTAGCAGACGAAGTAGGAGCTGCCTGTTCCTGTCCAACTGTGATGGACCGAGAGCTCTGGCTTCGATCTTCCCAATCCCCACACAATGCTCTCCTCATTAGGAGAGATCTGTGGGTGATTCATGCATTCCTGTGTGTTTGATCTTTGGAGATAAGTAGAACCAGCCTTGCGCATGGGCTGGCACAGCGTGGCCTGGATCCTGGAGACAGTATCATTGGAGCCTGGGGGAGTCTTTTTAAGACTAATGTTTTCTGGGGGACGACTCTGCCACATCCGAAGGTCAACACATGGAGCGCTGCGCACTTGAGTTGGGTTTTATTCTAGGAGCTAGCACGTCCCTACCCTCTGATGCCCCTTTGTATTGTTGACGTTCCCTAGAGGAACAAGATGAGTTGAATGGATATATAAATTATGGAGGGGTCTTAGTAGATGGGCTTCCATGGTGCAGGGTGGGTAGTCTAATAACGGCTGTGTTCATGCTGGAGAACATGAGAACCTGGGAGTTACCTGCTCAGTCCATGAGACTGGAGGCCTCAGCAGTCCCAGTCTGGCATGGAAGATCTGGGGGGATTCCTGGAGAGCCACTGGGTTACAGTCCAGTTTGGAAGGCCTCTGAAGCTGGGTTCTGATGTCAGCGAAGAAAGGCAGTGGCAGGGTCTGTGCACTCACCAGCCAGGAGTGAAGGGGGCAGGCAAAAGCAACCCTTCTTTCCCACCAGACCTCTTCATATAATAGCTCGGCTGCTGTGAGAATGGCTGTCCACTCTAACGGAGGGTGCCCCGAGTCAACTCTTTCTGGAAGTATACTCACAGGGGGCCCCAGAGCTCTGTCTCTTACTTGATTTCAGACACAATCAAGTTGAAAATAGACATTAACCCTGTTTCTTTTCTTCTACACACATTCTGTTGAGCTGGGTTGAACGTGGTGTGCGTGTGTGTCTTGGGTGCATTGTGTGCATGTCTGTGGAGGCCAGGGGTTGACAGGGGACATCTTCCTCAGTCACTCTCTAGCTTTTTTATTGTGGTAGTTTGAATAGATGGTCCCCAATATATTCGCTGTTTGATTAGTTTGTAGTTTGCATCTGCTGCCACCTGGCTGGAGGGGTGTCACTGGACAGATCTTAAGGTGTGGTGGTGGGTTTGAGATTTCAATCTAAAGGGATGCCAAGTGTGCCTAGCTGGAGTTCCTGAAGTGTGCTGTGCTGTGTGGCATTTGGCTTGTCTTCTCTCTCTCTCTCTCTCTCTCTCTCTCTCTCTCTCTCTCTCTCTCTCTCTCTCGTTGGACCTGTGAAGGCAGGCCAGCTTCTTCTGACATTATGGAACTTCCCCTGGATCTGTAAGCGTCAATAACTATCCCTTCCTCCATCACTGTGCCTGGTCTGGACGTTCATCTCAGCGAACCTGAAGCTGTCTGCTACCCTTATTGAGAGTAGGTTTCTGGCTTGAACCTAGAGCTTGTCTATTCAATTCATCTAGCTAGACATCTTGCCCCAGGAATCTATCACTTTGGTTTTCTGGGCACTGGGTTTACCGGCAAGCTACCACACCCACCTGGCATTTACATGGGTGCTCAGGTCTTCTTACTTATGTGGCAAGTGCTATACCCACTGAACCATCTTCTCAGTATCCTAAAGGCCTTTTGCGTAGAGAGCAAGAGAGGGCTTTGCTCCGAAAGCTCAGCTCTCTCTTGGAGACAGCCTGCTGGGGGGTCCCTTATGTGTCTGTCTGTTTTCAACTGCCATGGATGGAGCACTTGGAAGAGAGAAGAGCTGTCTGGTCTGATTGAGGTCCTTGGGATGCAGCCTCGTTCTCCCATGAAGCACTCGAGGTGGCTCTTGGTAAGCTGCTGGTGAAGAAATATGAGCAGCGGAGGCCAGAGCAGGGCACTGATTAGGCCACTGTCCCTTCAGGTCTGGCGCCCATACTACACCTCCGCTGACTTTACCACGATCTAGGCAATAAAAATGTGGGCATCTGGTTGGGGTTAGAGGCTGTGGAACATTCTGGTCTGTATTGGCATTATTGGCCTGGCTTTGCTCTGCTCAGATGTGAGCAGAACAAGTCTGAGTTCACAGGATAGCCACCGCCAGCGGCTGCTGGAATCCCGGAGGCTTATGGACCCTCTTCTTACTCCTTAGCTGACCACCCTGCAAAGGCAGCAAGCTCGGGCCAGAGAGGGCTTCCACCAGAGTCAGAACAAGGGAAGGAGTGGATTGCGATCCACAGTGGATTTGGAAACACAGTGAAGTGTGAGGTGTGGGTTTGTGATGCACGGATGGGACCTCCGTGGGGATTTGTGCTGCTTCAGAAGTGAAGGCCCGTCTGGGGGCAACCGGTGTGAGGTGCCCCTGCGCGGATCATGAATGAAGCAGAATGGAGACCCTGCTGCTGCTTGGTGACTTGCTTACCCTGGGCCTGGTGTGCATGCTCAGGAACTACCGTGGTTGTCACTGAAGTTGATGGTTTCTGCAATTGTTGAGAGCTGTGTGTCAAACTCTGGGTCTGCGCTAACTTGCAGACATCCAAGGCTGAGCTTTCGAGTATGAACTAGGTTTATATATATGCATATGTTTAAAATATATATATATATATATTTAATATTTTATTTATTTATTTGAGAGAGAGAGAGATTAAGAGAGAGGAAGAGGCAGAGAGAAAGACAGAATGGGCATGCCAGGGCCTCCAGCCACTGCAAATGAACTCCAGAAGCATGCGCCCCCTTGTGCATCTGGCTTACCTGGGTCCTGGGGAACTGAACTGGGGTCCTTAGGCTTCACAGGCAAATGCCTTAATCGCTAAGTCATTTCCCAAGTCCTGAGTATATTTTTTATAAGAGTAATGTCATATATTAGATATATAATGTTTATGCAGAAATCCATTGCAGCAGAGCCAGATCTGGTGAATTTTAAATGTATGCATTTATACACGTATATTCATGTTCATGTGGATGGAAGCCAGAGGACAACTTTGAACATTATCCCTCAGTTGTCATCCACCTATTAAAAATATTTTATTTATTTGCAAAGAGAAAGAGAGAGAGAGAGAAATAGAGAGACTAGACATGCCAGGGCCTCTTGTCATTGCAAATGAGCTCCAGATGCATGTGCCACTCTGTGCATCTGGCTTTCCTTGGTTACTGGGGAATCGAACCGGGACCAACCTGAGACAATCTGGGTCGACAGGCTTTGCAACTAAGCACCTTTAACTGCTGAGCCATTTCCCCAGGTCCTGTTTTAACTTTTAAAGTAGACAAGCTAGTGGACATTAGTCCATTGATGGCACTGGATACATGGCCTATGCGTCTGGGGGACACCATTAGGCAGTGCAGATGGTATTTTCTTAGCCCTGGAGGCTCTGCAAACTGACTCTGTTCTGCAGCCATAGCTGGAATTGAATTCTGTTTAGGATTTTCAAACACTTGAAGGTTGTGTGTTTGCTGTGGGGGGGGGGGGGCTCCAGAGAATAACAGGTGAAGGGACTTGGTAATGTCCCGTATTGAAGTTTATAAACTCATTGAGATGACACATTGAGAATATCTTACTGAGCTGAAACAAAATTTTATCTTAGGAAACAAAATTATTACTTTTGCCAGGTGTGGTGGCGCATGCCTTTAATCCCAACACTTGGGAGGCAGAAGTAGGAGGATTAAGTTCAAGGCCACCCTGAGACTACATAGTAAATTTCAGGCCTGGGCTAGAGTGAGACCCTACCTCGATAAACAAAACAAGGCAAAAAAAAAATTATTACTTTTAATGCATGTGTATATGGTAAGAATCTTTTACAATAACCCATGTCAAATTTGGAATGTATAAGACCAAATGAAATTAGCCTTTTTATTTTAAAGAAGAGTAAAATCCTCAGCCTTTTCCACTTTCTAAAAACGTTGTTAAAGAGTTTTAATGATGTTTTTCAGGCTTTTGTGTTACATAGCTGCTTAATAAATTAGGTTGAGAATTAGACACCAGGAAACACATTTTTCTGTCTTTTTTAAAAATTAACTATTACAGTCAGAGAGAGAAGGAGAGAGAGAAAGACACAGAGAGAGAGAGAGCGAGAGAGCAAGAATGGGTGTGCCAGGGCTTCTAGCCACTGTAAACAAACTCCAGACACGTGACACCTTGTGCATCTGGCTGACATGGAACACGGAGAATTGAACCTAGGTCCTTAGGCTTTGCAGGCATGCACTTTAACCACTAAGCCATCTCTCCACCCTGCTTTTCTGTTTCTTAGAATAATATGTTTATTTTTTTTTTTATTACAGAGAGAGGCACAATAAGGCCTCCTGTTACTCCATGAGCCACATTGTGCATCTGCCTGTTATGAGAGCGCTGGTGAATCAAATCAAGGCCAGCAGACATTTCAAGCAAGTGCCTTTAACCAATGAACCATCTGCCCAGCCCATGTCTTCCATTCTTGAAACTCATGTTTCTAGAAAGTCATAACTTTCGCTCTTTGGTTTGACCTCCAGAGAGCTCAGAGCCGAAGTCATAGCCTGATTGTGCTGGTTATCTAATAACCTCTGGCCACTCTCGTTATTTTGGAAACATTTTTTATTAAAAAATTCACTTGTGTCTGCGTGGTTTTTCAATGATAAGTTCTCTGACAATGTTTTTGGAAGCAGATAGAATATGAATTACAATGACTCATTATGCTCATTAGTGTTATTTCAAAATTATTGATGAATTCTCAGAAACTTCTCATTTATTCTTCTTTTTTTAAACTTTTTATGGTTCATTTTTTTTTATTTATTTGAGAGTGACAGAGAGAGAGAGAGAGAGAGAGAGAGAGAGAGAGAGAAGCAGATAGAGAGACAGAGAGAGAATGGGCGCGCCAGGGCTTCCAGCCACTGCAAATGAACTCCAGATGCGTGCACCCCTTGTGCATCTGGCTAACATGGGTCCTGGGGAATTGAGCCTCAAACCGGGGTCCTTAGGCTTCACAGGCAAGCGCTTAACCGCTCAGCCACCTCTCCAGCCCTCATTTATTCTTCTTATGCACTCTGTATTTCCGTGCTTTGTGTCAGTCATATGAACAAGTATTCGTAGAGCTCTGTGGTGTGAAATACCACTTAAGGTCTGCCCTTTGCTCCTGTGACCAATGCACTTCTCTGTCTACCTTCCTGGCACCTCATGCTCTTTTGAATGAAGTGACTATGGAACTTTCTGGAAGGAGGTTTCCAGCTATGCTGATGGCTGGAGCTAGATACAGTTGCCAAGTATGATAGTAAATTTGAGGGCTTCATTGAGTGTCAAGTGACAATATTTTTGCCTTGTATGTTTCTATCTTTCCATTCCATCTTTTTCCTGAAGGCCTTTTGCAGCTATACTGAGCTGGATGTGTCAGCATAGGGGTGCATGTGTGCAGTACAAAGTCAGGGACAGGACAGGCACTCAGGGCAGGATGTCAACAACAGTGATTCTATAAAATTCAAAGTGCAGGATGCAACAGGGTACTTAATTTTTCATGTATCAAAAAGAAAAAAAAATAATAACAAAACCTGAAAATGTACCTTCTTTGGTATCTTATTATATGTCAGGAATCAAAAGACAAAATGATAAGTTAAGTACAATCTGATTCTGCCTTCAAGTTCCTTTGTTAGAGGTAAAACATGGTCACAATGTAACACCTGTGCCAGGTGGTCATACCCTGAAGCTTTCAGGTATGGGCCAGGAGGACAGTGCCCAGAGGCCATGGTGGCAGGTTGCTACCTTTCCAAGAACAGAAACCCCATAAAAGCTCTGGGAGCCGTCGTCCTTGATTGCTCTAGGCTTCAGTGTCAAAGGTAAGGAGAGAGTTAAATAGCAGGCTCAATGAGCGGCTCAGTGAGGCAGTTCAGGAAACGGTGGGAGTGTGGGGCCCACGGAGATATGCTCTCTGGGAGAAGCAGAGACCGCCTGGTCCCACATCCTGTGTGATCGCTCATGGCACGGAGCATCTGAACAGGACAGTGTCCACATGGGGACACATCAGTCAGGAGGGGGTGATGGGCCTAGCCTATTGGACTTGGAGAAGAATGCAACCTGGTTCTAACAGCTCATGATCCAGCAATCCCGGTCATGTGAAGGGCCACGTTGGAGATATGAAAGCATGGATTCTGGCTTTATAGGTGTGGGCTGTTGTCACTCGTGTTTTCATGAAATATTTTAATCTTTTTTTTTTTTTTGTTTTTCGAGGTAGGGTCTAATTTGAGCTCAGGCTGACCTGGAATTCACTACGTAGTCTCAGGGTGACCTCGAACTCGCACTGATCCTCCTACCTCTGCCTCCCGAGTGCTGGAATGAAAGGCATGTCCCACCACGCCCAGCAATTGTTTGGTTTTTATGCAATGCAATCATGAGCCTTTTAAAATTATTTTGCAAAATACGTATGAAGCCCTAAATGTGAAGCAGGCATAGGTATAAAATGTGGACCACTCTTTGCTCCTACTAGGCTGCTGCTGTGAAAATGGCAAACACCTCTCCTCTCACATCCAGGCGGGTACATGTGAAAAATAGAAGTGCTGGTCTTTTAGCCTGAACTCCTGGGCAGGTGTCTCTGAACTTCTCTCTTTGCCCGTGAAGGAAAAGAACAAAAACAAGAAATTGGATAAGAAGCTGGAGAGATGGCTCAGTGGTTAAGGTGTTTGCCTGTGAAGCCTAAAGACCCAGGTTCGATTCCCTAGTCCCCACGTAAGTCAGATGCACAAAGTGGCAGTTGCATCTGGAGTTTGTTTGCAATGGCTAGAGACCCTGGTGCACCCATTCTCTCTCCCTCACTTGCCTTCTCTCATAAGTTAATAAAAGTAATTTTGGGGGGCTGGAGAGATGGTTTAGCAGTTAAGACATTTGCCTGCAAAGCCAAAGGACCTCGGTTTGATTCCCCAGGACCCATGTGAGCCAGATGCACAAGGGGGCACATGCATCTGGAGTTTGTTTACAGTGGCTGGAGGCCCTGGTGTGCCCATTCTCTCTTTCCCTCTCTCTGCCTCTTTCTCTCTCTCTTAAATATATATATATATATATATATATATATATATATATATATATAGATAGATAGATAGATAGATAGATATAGATATAGATATATAGATATAGATATAGATATAGAGATATAGATATAGATATAAAATAAAAAAATTTATTAAAAAAAACCCAGAAACTGGATGACTCTCAACTTAATTGCTTTCTAGGAAAATGTCAGAGCCAGGCCGTGTGGCCTGTGGCATGGGTGGTGAACACACACCTCAGACGACGCACTCTAAGCCTGACCTCGGGGAGTAAGTGTGTGCAGGGTGCCTAAGGAATTTAGTTAGAAGCGTTTCTGCTTAAAAAAACCTCAGAAATCGAGTTGGTTCTTTCTTTTGATTCTGTCATGTTTTCTGGGAGCACTGAGATCCGGTGAGTGGTGATTGATGTTTTTGATTTGTCTGGTCTCCTAGCTGCTGGTTTTTTTTTTTTTTTTTTTGCCTCTGACACTTATTTGCATCACATGGTCTACAGGATGTCCCCTCCCCCTGCTGTCCGCGAGCACATGACCAACATGCTGGTGGGAAAGAGAGATGTGGTTGGCAAGGATGTGTACCTATGATGCAGCTGAGGATTTTCATGGAAACCTGGAGCCTCAGCATCCCCTGTCTCGGTACACCTTCTCTCTGGGGTTACAGGCGTGGAGGGTCATGCCTGGCTCTGTGCCACACGGGTGCTATTGCGACGGAACTCACACCCTCCCGGCTGCACAGCGAGTGCTCTTGCCTGCTGAACCATCTCCCCAGTGCCCAGCCTTGAACTGCTAATCCTCCTGCCTCGACTTCTCAAGTGCTGGGATTACAGACATGTGACCCCAAGCCTGGTTTATGGGGTGCTGGCGAGGGACCCCAGGGCTTCACACATGCCACATAAACCCTCTAACCAGTGAGTCCCAGCCTTAAAACCTCACTTTGAACCAATTTCCGGGGAGAAGCTGCTAGAAATGCTTCCTCATAGTCGAGACTCTCACTTGAGAGGGCATTGAAAACAATGGCTTAATCTTAGTTCAGTACAGATAGAAACAAAGACATTATTACCTCCTGGTTGTCAGGTCACTTACTGGTGGAGGGACAGAGGCGACACGATAAAATAGCTGTTAACTTACCTACTGCTCAAGTTCTGACAGTTCTGGAAAATTCCTTCCAGACATCTTGAGACCATCAACCCCTCTAACTTGACCTGTGGCATGAGTCAAAGTGGCCACAGATGGGAAGGCCCCTACTCACTGTATGGCTGGAAGCTCTTTAGTTGTCATGGTTTTTAAGTTTTTTTGGAGCCTTCATCTATGAGGTGACAGTGTGATTGTTCCTCCCACTGGGAAGATGTGTTTCAAGGCCACAGAAAAGCTGGAAAAGTTTCTGCTTTAAAAATTGTTTAAAATTTATTTTTATTTATGAGAGAGAGAGAGAGCGAGAGATAAAGAGCCATTGCAAACGAACTCCAGACACAAGTGCCACCTGTGCATCTGCCTTACATGGGCCCTGGAGAATTGAACCTGGATCCTTGGGCTTTGCGGGCAAGTGCCTTGACTGCTGAGCCATCTCTCCAGCTGGGAATTTTCTGTAGTTGAATTAATCACCACGATTGTGGTCAGAAAGGAGGCCGAGTCACCTCCTGCCTCAGCCTAGCACCTTGCAAAGCCCTCCCTGCTCCTTAGGTGGAGTCAACTAATAACTGTCAACTGTACAGATATTAGGACCACATTGTCACTTCCCTTTGAGGATGACACAGGGCTAGAAGATGGCTGTGCGCTTGAGCTGCTAAAGCCTGAGTCTGGATTATGTATCCCTTGTGAGGGGTTATGCAGATTAGGTTTATGTAGATTAGGTTTATGTAGATTAGGGTTATGTAGATTAGGATTGTGTAGATTAGGATTGTGTAGATTAGGTTAGCCTCTGTGCACATCTGTGAAGGATTATTATTATTGATATTATTATTATTTTGCTTTTCAAAACTTTATTTTAACATAACTATGCATCAGCTGTGAGGGATTATTGATTTTATTTTATTTTATTTATTTTGGTCTTCCAAAGTAGGGTCTCACTCTAGCTCAGGCTGACCTGGAATTCACTCTGAAGTCTCAGGGTGGCCTGGAACTCACAGCAATCCTCCTGCCTCTGCCTCCTGAGTCCTGGGATTAAAGGTGTGTGCCACCATGCCTGGCTGAGAGGGATTATTTATTTTATTTTTGGTTTTTTGAGGTAGGGTCTCACTCTAGCCCAGGCTGACCTGGAATTCACTATGGAGACTCAGGGTGGCCTCGAACTCACGGCGATCCTCCTACCTCTGCCTCCGGCGTGTGAGGGCTGGGATTAAAAGTGCGTGCTACCACGCCTGGCTGTGAGGGATGATTTGATTAGGTGACACCCAGCTTAACTGTAGGTGGCACCATCCCATGGCTGGGGTCCTGTGTATGTAAAGGGCTGGTCAAACACTAGTACTTGTTGCTTTCTGCTTCTTCTGAACTGTGGACTGTGAGTGGCTGCCTCAAGCTCCCGCCACTGTGTCCTCCCCACCATGATGGACAGTAACCTGGAGCTGTAAGTGGAGATAAACACTTTTCTCCCTTAACTTCCCATAAGCTGATTTAAAATTTTTTTTTGTTTCATTTTTATTTATTTACTTAT
Source organism: Jaculus jaculus (assembly GCF_020740685.1). NCBI lineage: Eukaryota > Metazoa > Chordata > Mammalia > Rodentia > Dipodidae > Jaculus > Jaculus jaculus. The sequence continues at coordinate 18,697,556 of NC_059116.1, read as the reverse complement.
TTGAGAGTGACAGACAGAGAGAGAAAGAGGAAGATAGAGAGAAGAGAGAATGGGCGTGCCAGGGCCTCCAGCCACTGCAAACGAATTCCAGACATGTGCCTCCCCTTGTGCATCTGGCTAACGCGGATCCCAGAGAATCAAGCCTCGAACCAGGGGTCCTTAGGCTTCACAGGCAAGTGCTTAACCGCTAAGCCATTTCTCCAGCGCCTCCACTTTTTTTTTTGGTCAGGTATTTTGTCCCAGCAATGAGAAAGTACCAGATCGTTTCCCCACGGACTTTCTACCTTTGGGTTCTGAGTTCTTTAAGTATTTGGCCAGGCCAAGTATTTTCCTGGCTAACAAATCAGTTTAATCCCCAAGAGAAATGATGGGAAGGATCAGTGGTCCTGACTTGATTTTGTTTGAACCAGGCCTTCTGCATTGTTAGTTGCTGGTGTCAAAATGGTCAGTGAAAACAGCGTCCTGGCTGCAGACATCAGAGAGCAGTAGAACGGACAGCCTGCGATTACGAAGCTTTCTCAATGCTCCCCGGAGGATGGTGAATGGACAGTATTCATGCATCCCCGCTTGAGGTCCTTACCGTCATGTTTACGTATCTCTGGTACATGGTAGTAAATTAATCTGCATTGGGTCCTTATTTTTAAAAATATTTATGTACTTGTTTATTTGCCAACACAGAGAGAAAGACAGAAGGGGCGGGGGGTGGGGAGAATGAGCTTGCCAAGACACAGTACCACTACAAGTGAGCTCCAGCTGCATGTGCATGTGAATCCAGCTTTTATGTGGGTACTGGGGAATTGAACCTGGGTCGTTAGGCTTTTCAGGTCACTGAGTCATCTTCCCAGCTTCTGGGCATTTTTAAAATGTGTATAATTCATAGACCTAAATGGGAGAAATCATGTCACAGTTTTCTCTGTCCCTACCTGCAAAGACATCTAAAGGCAATTCTTATTTATATAAACATATTTGTTTATTTATTTGTGTGTGTGTGAGAGAGAGAGGGAGAGAGAGAGATTGAGAAGGGCATGCCAGGGCCTCATGCTGCTGTAAAGGACCTTGCAGCACTTTGTGTGTCTGGCTTAATTTGGGTACTGGGGAATTGAATCCTGGGCCAGCAGGCTTTATTAAGCAAGTACCTTCAATGGCTGAGCCATCTCCCTAGCCATTAAAGAAATTCCTAATGTTTTTCCTAGATAACATTTCTTTTTCATAAAATGGAAGCCATGCCTGTTGTATACTACAAAAGAAAATCTACCAGTGCTTACTGTTTGGTTTTTGTTTTTAACAAGGACATTGATGTTTATTGTTCACACCTAATTTTTACTTTTTTTTTTTTTTGAGGTAGAGTCTTGCTCTAGCTCAGGCTGACCTGGAATTCACTATGTCGTCTCAGACTGGCCTCAAACTCAAGGGATCCTTCTACCTCAGCCTCCAGAGTGTCGGGATTAAAGGTGTGCGCCACCACTATGCCTGGCCCTTAATCTTACTTTTGTCCTGGCTTATTGAAGGACCAAATTTCCAAACTAATGCTTGTTCACAGGAAGCTTCTCTGCTGTTGGTGTAATGAAAAGTGTGGTCCTCCGTCCTGTGTGCATGGTCCCTAGGCTCGGGGCTGCTGAAGGTAGGATCCACAGAATGACAACCTCTTTTCTGAAAGGCTGTTTTTCTTTCTCTCTTTCTTTCTTTCTTTCTTTCTTTCTTTCTTTCTTTCTTTCTTTCTTTCTTTCTTTCTTTCTTTCTTTCTCCCTCTCTCTCTCTCTCTCTCTCTCTCTCTCTCTCTCTCTCTCTCTCTCTTTCTTTCTTTCTTTCTTTCTTTTCCCTAGAATATAGAGTGAAACACGGTTTCCCATTTGGGGAGCCCAACATCCTTGCTCTTGGGGTGTACGGTAGTGCGGGCATGCCGGTGGGTTTCATTGGAGGCCGGAGTTAATTTAGACACAGGCTCTCCCCCAGCCCCAGAAGCAGAGCTGGGGCCCATATACAAGTCAAATCTGCTATTTTTCCTTGAGCAATGATTTATTTCCCTCTTAAATTGGCTGGGCCAGTTAGTTTTTTATTTTTATTAAGTCACACTATTCTTAAATGAAACTATTGATTTAAAGTCAGCTTAGTGAGGATTTAATTTGTTTTCAGGGGATTAGAGCGGCAGCGTGGGATAATTTTACAATAAAGTGGATAGAAGCATTCCTTCACAGGGCCTTGCCTTTTTTATTTTTTTTCCTTGCTGGGTTGCATAGACATTACAGATTTTCAAGTAAATTGTGAGAGTGCATTCATAAATCAGTCCTAATTCCTCTGCCTACAAGAGGAGAGTCTAAGGAATGCTGTCCTGTGACCTTGTCCTACTCTTCCGATGACTGTCATCCTGTCCTTGTGGTTGGTGCTAAAAGCACACCCGTTTGCACCCATGTGCACACACACATACACATGCACACACAGATTTATTTCTCTCTTTCTTTTTTTTTTGGTGGGGGTTCATCCTTCTTCATTTACGCTGAACTGCTTTGTTCTCAAAACTGATCCTAAAACCTCTTTGCTAAGATGGCAGCGATGCATCTTGTATGAATCACAAAGAAGTCCACTAATACACAGAGATTTGATTTGATTTTATTCTTTCAAGGTAGGGTTTCACTGTAGCCCAGGCTGATCTTGGAATTCACAAGGCAGTCTCAGGGTGAACTCACATTCACGGGGATCCTCCTACCTCTGCCTCCCCAGTGCTGGGATTAAAGGTGTGCACCATCACACCTGGCTGAGATTTTATTATTATTATTATTACTTGTGTGTGTGTGTGTGTGTGTGTGTGTGTGTGTGTGTGTGTGTGTTTTGTTTTGTTTTTTGAGGTAGGGTCTCACTGTGGCTCAGGCTGACCTGAGATTCACTATGTAGTCTCAGGGTGGCCTTGAACATATAGTGATCCTCCTACCTCTGCCTCCTGAGTGCTGGGATTAAATATGTGCACCACCCTGCCTGGCTGAGATTTTTTTTTTTTTGAGGCAGTATTTCACTCTAGCCCAGGCTGACCTGGAATTCACTATGTAGTCTCAGGGTGGCCTTGAACTCATGGCGATCCTCCTACCTCTGCCTCCCAAGTGCTGGGATTAAAGGCGTGCTCCACCACGTCCAGTTTAAGATTTTATTTTTTAAAAGAATATGTTGGTATAGGTTGTGCTATTATGATTACTGGTAGTTAACCATTTGCACCTAGTTTTACTTCTGGCTTGCTGAGGAAACAGTTTCCTTAACCAACCATTTCTCTGTCTTCACAGGGACACGAAGGACAGACAGCCTATCATATGTCCACAGGGTCTTCTTGACTTTGCAGTTTTGCTCTATGACTTTGGCTCCACCAGCCTCTCTCCTGGTTGGCTTCTGCTTCTGTCTGTCTGTCTGTCTGTCCATCTATTTATCCATGGGTACAGCCTCCCCAGATGCATGTCTGCACCGTGGTGGTGTGAGCCCGTGGGGAGCAGGAAGGGATCAGTTCTGATGCCAGTCTTACAGTACGAGCGGGTGAAGCTACCGCAACAGCCAGCCGGGGTGTGCTGCGGCTCGTTCTAGGCAGCAGGCTTGTCGCCGCCTGCCTGTTATCTCTGGACCACACTGTCACTATCCATTTCCAGAAGCGTCTTTGCTTTCTGTTGAAGTCGAGTCGACTCAGAGCCATTTTCAGATTAATGGTCCTTGGTCTAGAGATTTCAAAACCATTTTGGTCAATCACTCCGGACGTCTCCAGGTTTTCCCAGCCTCCTTCTCACTGGGCAGCATCGGCTGCCTATCCATCCACTTGCTGTTCCAGGGAGGACCAGCCAGCAGCCTGGGTCCTCTGGGCCCTTACCCCACAGCCGCGTGGGCCTCCCCTCCTTTCCCTCACAAGTCCACCCTGACTTCCTGGCCACTTGCTTTGCTGTCGCACAGGGGAACAAGAAGCCAGGGAAGGCTTTCTTCTGATACTGGGGTGTCCCTTTGGTCCTCTGGTCCATGATTGAGAATTGGGTTTTGGCTTCTTACTTTATTTTTATTTATTTATTTATTTGAGAGAGAGAGAGAGAGAGAGAGAGAGAGAGAGAGAGAGAGAGAGAGAGAGGCACACCAGGACTTCCAACCACTGCAAACAAACTCCAGGTGCATGCTCCACCTTGTGCATCTGGCTTACGTGTGGGTCGTGGGGAATTGAACCGAGGTCCTTTGGCTTTGCAGGCAAGTGCCCTAACCACTAAGCCATCTCTCCAGCCCAATTTGGGCTTCTTACAGCATTCTAGTTCTAGGCAACAAGTGATTTACTGGGATATGAGACCAGGGGAAAAGTTAGCCTGAGGCGACATCTGCACCGCAAGACAGCAGACATGTGCTCACCCCCACGCTCTCTTGCAGGAGTCAGAGACACGATGCAGGGCTCCATTCTGTGGAGAGTCGTGGGGACCTCCGTCCACGTGGGCACGTGCCATTTGTGGGAAGGCTGGGCTAGACACTAACGAGCCTCCTCAATACCACGAGAGAACATAAATGGCATAGGACACAGGGTATGGAGACAGGAGGAGCCAAAGCCTGGCTAAGGTCTGTGCAAGCGCTGAAAATGCAGAATGTCTAAGGGGCTAAAAGGAAATACTACATTCCTGTGACCTGAGGCAATGACCAGGTTAGGGAAGACAAGGACACAACCCGAGATAAAAAATAGATGACAAGGAAAGGGGGGGAAGTCATCTACAGTGACAATCTAGCAGTGAGACTGGGAAACGCCTCTCTAGGTTTCAAAGAGTTAACACTTCAAGGAGAATTTTTTTCTTTTCTTTTTTTTTAATTTTTTTTCTTTATTTATTTGAGAGTGACAGATGAGACAGAAAGAGGCAGAGGGAGAGAGAGAGAGAATGGGCGAGCCAGGGTCTCCAGCCACTGCAAACAAACTCCAGACGTGTGCGCCCCCTTGTGCATCTGGCTAACATGGGTCCTGGGGAATCGAGCCTTGAACCGGGGTCCTTAGGCTTCATAGGCAAGTGCTTAACTGCTAAGCCATCTCTCCAGCCCAAGGAGAATTATTTTCAATGGCGCCTTTAATATTAATTAGTAAAACGCTTTTAGATCTTTCAGATTGATGAGCGTTGCGAGATGTGTTCTGTGGAGTCTCTTTCTTTCTTTTCTCTTTTTGCATGAGAACATGTATGTGGAGTGTATGTCCGTATGCACACATGTGCATGTACACTTGGAGGCCAGAGTCAATCCGAGTGTCTTCCTCTCTTGCTTCTCACATCTTATCTTTGCTGTTGTTGTTTGTTCAAGGTAAGGTCTCACTGTAGTCCAGGTTGACCTGGAACTCATTCTGTAGTTCCAGGCTGGCCTCCAACTCATGGTGATCCTCCTCTCTCTGTCTTCTGAGTGCTGGGATTCAAAGGCATGTGCCACCATGCCTGGCCATCTTATATATATTTTTTAATTTTATTATTTAAAAAATATTTTATCTGGGGCTAAAGAGTTGGCTTAGTGGTTAAGGCACTTGCAAAGCCTAAGGACTCAGGTCCGATCCCCCAGAACCCATGTAAGGCGGATGTACAAGGTGGCATATGCAACTAGAGTTCGTTTTCAGTGGCTGGAGGCCTTGGTGCACCCATTCTCTCTATATATCTGCCTCTTCCTCTCTGTAATACTCTAGCAAATAAAATAAAAATAAAATATTAAAAATATTTTATTTATTTATTCTAGAGAGAGAGATAGAGATAGAGAGAGAGAGAGATAGAAAGAGAGACAGACAGAGGGAGAGAAAGAGAGAGAGAAAGAGAGAGAGAATGGGTGCACCAGTGCCTCTAGCCACTACCAATGAACTCCAGAAGCATATGCCATCATATGCATCTGGATTAAGTGAGTCCTTTGGAATTGAACCTGGGTTCTTAGGCTTCACAGGAAGCATCTAATCACTAAGCCATCTCTCCAGTCCCATCTTATCTTTTGGTTTTTTAATTTTTCGAGGTCGGGTCTCACTCTGGCCCAGGCTGACCAGGAATTCACTATGGAGTTTCAGGGTAACCTCCAACTCTTGGTGATCCTCGTAGTGCTGGGATTAAAGGGGTGCACCACCATGCCTGGTTCCCCATCTTATCTTTTGAATCAGGATCTCTTGCTGAACCTGGAGCTCACCTACTGGCCTAGATTAGCTGGCCAGCAAGTCCCAGGAATCTGGCCCTCTCCACCTTCGCCGTGCTGGGACGTTAGGTACTTGCCCCCACACCTGGGGTTGTATGAGGGTTCTCGGAGTCAGGAGGCAGATCCTCATGCTAGTATGGCAAACAGTCTACTTACTGAGCTGTCTCGCCAGCCCTTCAGATGAGAAAGGGCAAGGACAGACCAAAGAAATGTTTCAAACCAAGTTTAGCCTGGCAAACCAGTGAATTCTCGGGGATTGATGACAGGAGCATGGGTGCTGAGTTAGTTTGCTGCCTCAAGGATCAGTTCACCCCAGGATAGGTGAGGGCTCGGGAAAGCTGCGTTACAGGAACTCTCTGAACAACTGGCTGTTAGCCATACCACTGAAGAGGGTCTCCCCCCGCCCACTTACCTAGCCCTGTGGAGGATCCCGGCAGGAACTTGCAAGTGTCATGAGCCATGCGAGCTTCCCTCCTCTCTCCAGAAGGAACTATTTCAGCCCAGAGGAAACAGCTGGACAACACTGAGTTCTATGCGAACTTAAATGAATTGATTTCAAAATAAACTTATGGGCAATTGCTATAGCTTTGACATGAAGTGTTCCCCAAAGGCCATGTGTGTTGAAGGGTTGGTCAATGGCCTTGGGTACTACTATTGGGAGAGAGTGAAATCACTGTGAGTTCTGATGGGAGGAAGTTGGATCCCTTGTGGAGGGTGCTCTTGAAGGGAATATTGAAACCAGTGCCTTTCTCCTCTCTCTCTCTCTTTCTCTTTCTCTGTCTCTGTCTCCCCCCCACTTTGATTTCCAGATGAAATGACGTAGACAGACAACCTCTGTTATATTCTGATAGCACAATGTTCTGGACCATCCCAGGCCCAAATCAGCAGGGTAATATGAACCTGAAATCTCTGAAACTGAGCCAAAAGAAATGTTTCCTCCTATTAAATTGCTTATCTTGGGAATTTTGTTATAGCAATAGAAAGCCAACTAAGACATCATTTGAGCTTTCTTTGAACTCTTCACAATTAATGTTTTTCAAAGTCTATTAAAGGACCCTTAGCTAGAAGCAAGAAAGCACAGAAACTAGATCCTGTAAAGTCCTGCCACCCTTTTTTATTTATTTATTTATTTATTTATTTATTTATTTATTTATTTATTTATTTATTTGAGAGCGACAGACACAGAGAGAAAGACAGATAGAGGGAGAGAGAGAGAATGGGCACGCCAGGGCTTCCAGCCTCTGCAAACGAACTCCAGACGCGTGCGCCCCCTTGTGCATCTGGCTAACGTGGGACCTGGGGAACCGAGCCTCGAACCGGGGTCCTTAGGCTTCTCAGGCAAGCGCTTAACCGCTAAGCCATCTCTCCAGCCCACCCTTTTTTATTTGTATTTTTAAAATGTTTTTATCATTTTTATTTTTTTATGAGAGAGGGAGGGGGGAGAAAGAGTGAATTGGTGTCCCAGGGCCTCAGCCACTGAAATTGAACTCCAGATGCTTGTGCCACCTAGTGGGCATGTGTGACCTTTCACTCGACTCACCTTTGTGTGGCTGCCTTACTTTAGATGGGGAAGGAGAGTTAATTCAACAAATTCTGAGCACTTGGCAATAATGGGGTGAGGATTTGCCTTTGGAATCTGGGGAACTTTGGGCCTGAGTTGCAGCTGTCCATCTGGAGCTCAAACTGGACAGGTTCCTAGGGTAAACACATTGGATCATGCTCATTAGAAGAAAGGAAGCAGATTATATTGAAGAGTTCCCCATGATCTGTTCGTTTTTATTTATTTATTTAATTATTTGTGAGCGACAGAGAGAGAGAGAGAGAGAGAGAGAGAGGGAGAGAGAATGGGCACGCCAGGGCCTCCAGCCACTGTAAACGAACTCCAGATATATGTGCCCCCTTGTGCATCTGGCTAACATGGATCCTGGGGAATCTAGCCTCAAACTGGGGTCCTTAGGCTTCACAGACAAGCACTTAACTGCTAAGCCATGTCTCCAGTCTTTTTTGTTTGTTTGTTTAGGGAGGGTGTTCTATTTGGCAACGCTAGTTACAGGTATAATATAGAATGGATGAAGTAGATTTCACAAAAATTGAAAACGCTTGAACCTAGGTACATAGTTTCATATGCCTATAATCCCAGCTTGTAATCAAGAGGCTGGAATAGGAGTAAATTTCACTGGACTACATAGCCAGATCACGTCTCAAAAAGTAGCGCAAGCCAGGCATGGTGGCATAAGCCTATAATCCCAGCACTTGGAAGGCTGAGGTAGGAGGATCACTGAATATGAGACCATCTTGGGACTATAGGGAGCATTCCAGGTCAGCTTGGGCCAGAGTGAGACCCTGCCTCAAAAACAACAGCCAGGCGAGGTGATGCACGCCTTTAAGCCCAGCACTTGGGAGGCAGAGGTAGGAGGATCACTGTGAGTTCAAGGCCACCCTGAGACTACATAGTGAATTCCAGGTCAGCATGGGCTAGAGTGAGACCCTACCTCGATAAACCCCCCAAAAAAACAATGAGAAAAACACATTTAAAAATTCTATCCTGGGGTTGGAGAGATGGCTTAGTGATTAAGACACTTGCCTGCAAAGCCAAGGGAACCATGTTCAATTCCCCAGTACCCACATAAGCCAGCTGCACAAGGAATTTGTTTGTAGTAACTGGAGGCTCTGGTGCACCTATTCTCATTCTCTCTCTCAAATAAACAAACAAATAAAACCACTGTTTTTTTTTTTTTTTTTTTTTTAAATTCTATCCTTCATAAAACCCAGGGCTAGGATCTAAGAGAGTATAGCTCAGAGGATGACTGCTCAAGGTCTTGGGTTTAATTTCTCGTGTTGTCAAAAAACAAAGACAAACCCACAAAAGATACAAATGCGAAATTGAAATTTATGGGCAATCTAATTTGTAAAACTTGCTTAACCACCTTCAGAAGCAGTTTCATTTCGGAAAAGACTAGTACACTCTTTTCATGTTCAAAATACTAAGTTATGTTTATGTATTAGAAATTTCATTCAGAGGTTTTAAAAGACATTAAGAAGTTTATTCAAAATTGAAACATTTGGAGTATTGCCCTAGAAAGTAACCTTTATCAGGGAGACAGCTCAATTTTTTCATATGGTATAGCAAATAAAACCAAAATGGTTTTTACTTTAGTAATAATAGGACTAACAAATTACCCAAAACATGGGATCTGAAAAGAGTGATTTTCTGGCCTTCTTTTGTGAGCAAAAAATATTGATTCCTTTAAAAAAAATACTTTTTGCAATAAACAAATTCTGTCAGCACTAAATGTAATTCAGGTATGCACTGAGCTGAATCATTTCCAAATAAAATTTTATTATTATTTGATATTTAATTATCAAACTTAAAAGCATGGATGAAGTGAACCAATAATAGCTTATGCATTTTTTAAAAAAAACAAAATCTAAGGAATTTGGGGAAACCCAATTTGGCATCTTAATTTAATGCATTTTAATTTTAAACTGCAAAAACGAATGAGAATGGAAAGCAAAGCGGCACACTGTAGAAAAATACTTTCAAAACATCCATCTGATGAAAGGTGGTATTTAGACCACATAGAAAACACCTACAGCCCAATACTAAGAGAAACCACTCAGTCGGATGCACAGGTACAAGGTTCCAGTGGCCATCTCACTCTGGAGGGATGCTCAGGACCAGTGGTTGGGGGAATACAGGAGCGATTACTGGCAGACATGAGCTCACTCCTGTTAATGCTGAAAGCCAGACAGGGGTAGCCAGGCTGGCGAGTATGCGGGCAACCAGAACACTCACGTGTTCCTGGGGAGACTGCTACGTGCTATACTGCCGTGGAACGTGGTTCACAGGTTCCTATAAAACACAGCCTGCACTTACCCCGGACCCCGAGATCCCACTTCTTGGTACTTGCAGAAGAAAAGGAAAACATCTGGCTATTCAAAAACCTGCAGAGTGAGGGAGAGAATGTTAACCATCCCTTTGAACAATGACCGTGCAGGGGTCATGTGAACTTGCCGTTTGCTTTATTCAGCCCTGTCCCGAGCTGGACGTAAATGAAAGCTCATCAACCCACAACTCTGTGAGACAAGGCTGGCGAGATGGCTCAGCAGCTAAGTACACTTCCTGTGTGAGCATGGGGGGGGGGGTGGGGGGCTGGAACTGCTTGAGTTATAATTTCTAGAATCCACATAAACTGTTGGACGTGTTCACACACGCCTGTATCACTAGTCCCTGCAAAGGGGAGCAGAGACCAGGGACTTGTGGGAGGCAGAGGTAGGAGGATCACCATGAGTTCGAGGCCTCCCTGAGACTCCATAGTGAATTCCAGGTCAGCCTGGGCTAGAGTGAGACCCTACCTCAAAAGAAAGAACAAGAGAGTCCCCGCAAGTGCGTGTATGAGGTGCTATAAGAGTGTACATACATCATGCATAACACAGACACACACACACACACACATTACATACAGAAAAAAAAAAAAGAAAGAAGAAACAACCCTGTGAGATAGTCACACAGCAAGATACTATTTAAAAAATGCAGGGGCTGGAGAAATGGGGCAGCAGTTAAAGATGCTTACTTGCAAAGCCTGATGACCTAGGTTCGATTTCCCAATACCCACCTAAAGCCCGATGCACAGTCTGGAGTTTGTTTGCAGAGGCAGAAGGCCCGGGTGCACCCATGCGCTCCTTATGTCTGTCTTTTGCTCTGATATAGAGCGAGGGGGGCTTGGTGAACGCATGTGTCTGTTGGCCGCCTTGTCTCCATCATGACTGTCATTCAGGTCAGCCGAGGCCCTGTGTTGTAGCAGGTCAGTGACTTCAGAAAAGATCTGCTCCCAGCAGAGAAAAGGTGGGCCCCACAGAGGCCTCTGGAAAGTAAAGAGTATGTAGCATGTGCAAGCCAGAGCCCTTCTTCTGCCCAGTCCTGCCAGCCGAGGCCGTGGCTCTTCACCACGTGCGTACCACCGAGGACAGGACAGGAACACAGGGGAGACCGAGAGCCTTTCAGCCTCGGCTGAGACAGGTGACCAGAAGTGACTTCCTATCACATTTGTGCCATTAGACTTTGTACGCCTTCCCCATCTTTCTCAGTCGCTCTTTCTCTCTCTCTCTCTCCCTATTCGAAATTAAGCAACAAAAGACATTTTCTGTGTACCAAGATACAAAGTTCCACTGGCCTTCTGTCTGGCTGATGTACCCTGTGTAACTGTAGGGTTTAATTTTGCTTAACATTCATCAAACAACAATAGGAATCATAACCCCCCCACCCCCCCCACCCCCAGAGGCATTTTAGCTTAACATCCAGGGCTGAACACCCAGGGATTTTTGTCTATTGTCTTCTCTGGTGCCCTGTAAAAGGAATTAGATAGCAAGAGAAAGAAAGAAAAATTGAGCCACTATTTTTTTTTTTTTTTGCATAGAATGAGAGAAAACATATAATAAATTAAGGGTAGTGGGAGTGAAATACAGGCCAGAGGTAAACGACGTTTAATTGTGTGAGCTGCTCTCCAGCTCGTGGTCCTTGCCAGCTGCTGCCGTTACTGCTCCCTTCCTGTTTCAAGATGAAAGCAATGATGGTCGACACGTGCAGACACACAAAAGAACCTATTTGGACTGGCGTGTCAGCTCATCTTTATCAAATGTTGCACAGGTATATTTTGTTGCCATGCTTCATTACCCCAGAATGGCATGCCTGAAATGTTTGTCTCTTCCATAAACCCAATAGCTTTCCCAGCCAGGCATTGTGACAGGCCAATAGACGGGTGTTTCCTTCGCAGGCATGGGTTTGTAAAGGCTGGGCAATTAGAGAGGGAGAGAAAAGGAGAGAGAGAGAGAGAGAGAGAGAGAGAGGAGAGAGAAGAGAAAGGGGGAAAGGAGAGAAGGAGAGAGCAAGAGAGAAGAGGAAGGAGAAGGAATGAGGGGAAGAGAAAAGATGAAGAAGGAGAGAAAATAAAGGAGAGAGTGAGAAAGATGAAGGGAAAGAAGGAGGAGAGAGGAGAGGAGGAAAGAGGAGTGAGAGAAAAGGAAAGAGGAAGGGAAGAGAGAGGAGGAAGGAGGAGAGAAGGGTGTGAGAAAAATCACATGTAGAAGAATAAAACACACTGGATTTCCAGTGTCTATGATAAAGACAGACATGTTGTGAATCTGGGTTGTGTTTTAGAAAGGGTCACTGCCCTGCCTCTCTGGTTGATAGAAGTTTATAAACACACACCTTTAATCCCAACACTCAGGAGGCAGAGGTAGGATGATTGCTGTGAGTTCAAGGTCAGTCTGAGAGACTACATAGTGAGTTCAAGTCATCCTGGGCTAGAATGGGACCCTACTTCAAAAATAAAATATGAAGTCTCACAGTAATTTCTGTGATGCAAAAAAGGAATGTGTCAGTGTCAGAGGAGAGGACTAAAAAGCAAATGAGATGACAGGAGAAGTGAAATTTGGTTTCATGGGCATAAAAGACTATTGCATAAAAATCTACCCCTTATCTTCCAATAGCCTATTGGAAAATCAATACTTGAATCCTGTGCAATATAGATAGAGTTCTTGGAAATTAGGATTGGGAAAGGCCGGCATTTTACTTCCCCCATTAAGCAAGTGTGATAATGGCTTTTGCAAACTGGAGAAGGAGCCATGGAGATTTGGAGAAGCTAATGACAAGCCTCCCACTTCTGACCTTTCTTGGGGGATATTGGTCCCTGTGGCTCTCACGAGCTACTCCTGAAATGGTGGCTTTAACCGGGGGAGTACACCGGCAGAAAGGCTGTTCTCTGCTTGAGTTTGCACAATCATAATGTCCTTGGCAGAACTTAGACTCACCAAGGTGTGTCATCCAGCAAAGCAGGGACAATGATAATCATGGAGCAGTTCCAAACTGGGAACATGAGAAAGGACAGGCGTGATTACACAGACAAGGTGTTCCTTATCTGATCATGTGCGGGAATGACAGGAAGATGTCTGGATGGCAATATATAGAAGTCTACCTTGTTTGAACATGCATGTATGTATGCGTGTGTGTGTGTGTGTGTGTGTGTGTGTGTGTGTGCACGCACATCCATGTGGAGGTCAGAAAATAGATCATAGGTCTTTCTCAGCCACTCTCCATCTTTTCCGTTGAGACAGGGTTTCTTACTGAATCTAGAGCTCACCAAATTATCTGGACTGGCTGGTCAGTAAGTTCCAGGGGTTCCTCCCCAGTGTAGGGACTTCAGGTATATACTACTATGCCCAGCATTTTATGTGGGCACTGGGGATTTGAACTCAGGTTGTCATGCTTGCTTGGCAGGCACTTTACCCACTGAGCCACCTCCCCACAAAAAGACTCTTTACAAAAATTATTTTAATTAATTAATTAATTTGACAGCATGTGCATGCGCGCGCACATGCGAGAGAGAGACAGAGAGAGAGAGAGAGAGCGAGTGAGTGAGTGAGAAAGAAAATGGGTGTGCCAGGGCCTCCAGCCGCTGCAAATGAACTCCAGACACGTGTGCCCCCTTGTGCATCTGGCTAATATGAGTCCTGGGGAATCGAACCTAGGTCCTTTGGCTTTGCAGGCAATTGCCTTAACTGCTAAGCCATCCCTCCAGTCCCACAAAAAGACTTTTTATAAATATTTTATTTTATTTGCAAGGAGAGAGAGAGAGAGAGAGAGAGAGAGAGGGAGAGAGAAGTATGGGTGTGTCAGGGCCCCTAGTCACTGCAACTGAATTCCAGATGCATGCGCCACTTTGTGCATCTGGCTTAAGTGGGTACTGAAGAATCAAACTTGTGTCCTTAGGCTTTGTAGGCAAGTGCCTTAACTGCTAAGCCATCTCGCTAAGCCAGCCCACAAAAGACTTTTGACACTGTCTATTTGGTGAATGGAGTTATACTTTTATTAGAGGGTTCTCTTTCTGGACAAGGCTTTCTGGGGCTGAATGAATCAAATTCTGTGAACTGGAGGCATAAATGCCTCATACTTAGCAAAGACAAGTACATTTGATTCCTAAGCTTGTAAAACCAACATTTTTTTCCCCCTAGGTAGGGTCTCGCTCTAGCCCAGGCTGACCTGGAATTCACTCTGCAGTCTCAGGCTGGCCTTGAACTCACAACAATCCTCTTACCTCTGCCTCCCCAGTGCTAAAATTAAAGGCACATGCCACCACGTCCAGCTCAATGATTTTTGGTTACTATAGTTTCAACTTATAAATATATGTATAAGAGATAAAATGAGAAAGTACTTTTTGATCTCAGGATGTGTCTCTCCTCACCAGCCCTCCATGGAGCACAGTAGGAACACGCTGTGGGGCAGATGGAACTCTCTAGCTTATGGCTAGGCTGGCTCAACTTGGCAGTGATGTTTTCATCTCTGATGGTGAGCATACTGAAGCATGATACTACCTTTCTCTTCTAGAACTACCTTCCTTGCGCTCCAACCCAGCCCAGCGGCCTTCTCTTTCCTCTCCAGACAAGTAGGTCCTGTGATTTCCAAGGGGGGAGAAAGGAGGAAATAGAATGCCTGTTATTTCATGGAGCAGAAAAAAAGCTACACCTTGGAGGTTAGTGATGGATATTATTATAAGCGGGGTGTAGCTTAGGGCAGGTGAGCAGTGTGTTAATGAGAAGTCACCTCCTGCTTCCTGACAGATGACTGTCATTGTTCAAGCGCTGCCGTCAACCTGATTGATGGCTGGGTCAGCCTGCCCCGCAGTTGGCGCACACTGTCTTCTCTCTTCTGCTGATGTCTCTAATCTGCTGACCCCAGGATGACCCAGCAGAGGTGGAGCTGAAATTAACATGTCATTTTCTCTAGTTAAATTAAAAAGGTGGGAGGGGGCAGTAGAGAGGAGGAAGGGGAAATTTGAAAGGGAGAGAACATACGTAGCACAGGAGTGAAAATACGACTCCTGCAGAAAGTCTAACATGTCTAAGAGAAGATAATGTGTTTCTAATAAAGATTGAAAACACATGTTAATGCTCATTCATGTCATGTCAGCTTAGCTCATCTTACAAGGCACTTGGGATCATTTCAAGGAAGACAAGATGGCATGGCAGACCGCTGACAGTTGTGTGTCTTGGTCTATGGCCCATGTGATCGGTACCAGACATCCCGGATCAGTTACAGAATACCTGGCCGGAAGCAACTTAGAGAGAGAAAGTGTTTATTAGGGTTATAGTTCCAGAGGAAGGGGGTACATCATTGTGGAGAAAGCATGTCAGGATCAAACCAGTGTCAGATCTTCACATCATCAGGGAAGAAGGAGAGAGAGAGACAGAGAGAGAGAGACAGAGAGAGAGAGAGAGACAGAGAGAGAGAGAGAGAGAGAGAGAGAGAGAGAGAGAGAGAGAACAGGGCTGGGCTATACCACCTCAAAGCCCACACCAGTGACATAGTTCCTCCACTGAGAATTGACCTCCACACTTTTCTTTTTAAAAAATTTTTTTTTGTTCATTTTAATTTAGTTAGTTGAGAGCGACAGAGAAAGGGCAGATAGAGAGAGTGAGAGAGAATGGGCGTGCCAGGGCCTCCAGTCCCTGCAAATGAACTCCAGACGCATGCGCCCCCTTGTGCATCAGGCTAACGTGGGTCCTGGGGAATCGAGCCTTGAACCGGGGTCCTTAGGTTTCACAGGCAAGCGCTTAACCGCTAAGCCATCTCTCCAGCCCCACACTTTTCTAAGTAGTGCCACCAACTGGGGATTAAGTATTCCAACACATGAGCCTATGGGGGCCGCTTTGTAGCGAAGCCACCACATATCATATGGGCAAGTCTGTGTGTGGTGGTTTGAATGTACAGCCCCATAGATTCAGGCAATTTTTAAAAAATTTATATTGACATTAGCGCTTGAGTTCCCTGCTGGGGAATGGGGGTGAATCTTCACTCCAGCCCTGATACGTGTGCTCATTCTGTCTGCTTGTCGATCCTCTCTGCTATGAATCTATCGAATTAGACCAGCTTCTTCCGCCGTTGACAGCGTTTTTCCACCCTGGATTTTGCAAACCTGAAGTCAACCCTTTCTTCCCATAAGCTGCTCCTGGTCGGGTGTTTTTTCAGCAATGAGAAGGTAACTGCCACATTGTCTCTTGCCAGTTCCTTCCATGTCTTGTCCAAAACCCGACTTACCATACTAAATTTCACATTAAACTTGAGATGTAGGAAATCCTAGGACGTGGAGGCAAAAGATCCAAATAATTGTGTCTTGTTTCTGGGTTTATCATACCCCATCTGTGTGACAGCTCCAGACAGCAGTCTAAGGCAGCTAGATAATAGCAGCTTCATCGTGTGGCTGGGTGAACCCGTGTTCTTTTGAAGATTCCTCCTGAGATTTTCTGTTTTAATGTGTGAGGCACCTTCTCCCTTCCTGCCCTGTGACTCATGCCCTCTCCTACCAGAAAACAACGGGATTCTGTTCTATAATGCACATTCCCTTTTATTTACAAAAATCATATTAATTTTTTTATTTGCTTGTTTGAGAGAGAGAGAGAGGTAGATAGAGAGAACGGGCCACTCCAGGCCTCCAGCCACTGCAAACAAACTCCAGATGCGTGGGTCACCTTGTACATCTGGCTTATGGTGGGTCCTGGGGAATGCAACCTGGGGCCTTAGGCTTCACAGGCAAGTACCTTAACCACTAAGCCATCTCTTGCCCCCCAGTGCACACTCTTTCCCAGCAGTGTGTTAGAGTGAACAGGAGCTGCTTTGCAAACTTAGGAATAGAGAACCCATTAGCCTCGTCTTGAAGTGTTTTCATCATCCTAGAATAAATGACTAGGAACGTGTGGAAAATCCTTCAGGTATTGTGTTACTTACTTCTCTGGTAAATGAGACAAAATATCTGATGGAAGCAACTTAAGGGAGGTAGGGTTTATCTTGGCTCATGGTCTCTCATGATCGGAGGGTTTGGCAGCAGGAGCTTGAGGCAGCTGCTCACATTCAGTGTGTAGTGAGGAAGAAAAGAGTGATGAAGGATAGTGCTTACTCATTTCTCTCCTTTTGTTTTTTAAAGGTAACACTCATTTTCCTTTTTATTTATTTATTTATTTGATAGAGAAAGAGGGAGAGAGAGAAAATGGGCACTCCAGGGCCCCCAGCCACTACAAACAAACTCCAGATGCATGTGACCCCTGGCGCATCTGGCTAACGTGGGTCCTGGGGAATCGAACCTGGGTCCTTTGGCTTTGCAGGCAAACGCCTTAGCTGCTAAGCCATCCCTCAAGCCCTCTATTTTTATACAGTCTAGGACCCCAGCCCATGGAATGGTGCCACCCACACTTAGAGGGTGTCTATCCCACCTCCATTAACTTAATCTAGAAAATCCCTCACTGACATGCCCAGAGATTTGTTTCCATGGTGACAGTTAATCCTGTCAAGCTGACAGTGGATGGTAACTGTCACAGGTGTTTGTGGCCATCATGCAGTTCCATGGCCGAACTGGCAGTGAGCCCGACGTGATACTCACAGGAAATGAGATGGCAGAGGAATCGTCTGGAAGACTCATGTGCAGTCAGACAGTTTATGCAATAAACCCTCAGAAATGGGTCCCTTAGGCAGACAACTGTTTAGTAGAAGAAACTAAGTGATTTGTAGTTATCAATAGACTTTAGAATTCATTTACTCATTTATGATAATCATATATATATATATATATATATATATATATATATATATATATGTATTTTGACCACATTCACCCTCAATTACCTTCTCTTGTTCCATTCCCACCTCACTGAATCCTTTTCTTCTTCCTACATAGTCTAATTTCTCTTTTGATGTCTCTTTTTGTGTGACCCACAGAGTTTAATTAGGTTTGCCTGTGTGAGTGTGGGTGGGGCAATTTACTGGGGCTCAGGCAACTTTCCAGTGCCTACACCACTGAAGAAAATGTCTCCCTGTGCCCTTGCCACTATTAACTTGCAGTAGCTCCTCAGGGAGGGGTAGGGAGATCATGCCCTCCTCTATCACCTACAACAGAATGTTGACATCCTGTTCTGTGCAGGTCTTGTGCAGATCACAACAGCTGCCGAGGTCACGTGCTCAGCAGCCATGTTGCATCCGGAAGATGGTGTGTTCTGCAGCCCTCCTCCCCATCCGCTGCCTCGTACACCATGTGGTGCTTTCATTCAGGTGTGCCCCGTAAACTCAGGTGTTCTGAATGCTAGGTTCCCAGCTGATGGAAGTTTGGAAATTAAAGCCTCCTGAAGGCAGTGTATTGTTGGGGGGGTGGGCTTATGGGTGTTATAACCAGTTTCCTCTTGCCAGTGTTTGGCACACTTTCCTGTTGCTATTGTCCACCTGATGTTGTCCAGGAGGTGATGTCCACCGTCTGCTTATGCCATCATTTTCACCTGCCATCATGGAACTTCCCCTCGAGTCTGTAAGCCAAAATAAACCTTTCTTTTCCCCACAAGCTGCTCTTGATCGGGTGTTGTCTGCCAGCAATGCGAACCTGACTGCAACACAGCCCAACTTCTGCAATGTGCGCCGAGCCTTGGAGGAGGTAATATAGATGTTTCATTCATGACTGTGTACTCAACAGTCAGTTACTATTTATGAACAGATCCTACTTTTTCACATATGGAACAGAGAGACAATGTGAATGGGGAAGTAAAGTAGGCTTACTGTGTGACCACTCTCTTTAAACTCATCCATGACCAAGGAGCCATAACTTGTTGCTCAGATCAGATCCCTCTGGAGATGAGAATTCCTGGACTTGCTCAGATCTGGAGATGAGTATTCCTTCCAAGGAACAGCACAGGGTTCAAGTGGTTAAACTGATTTGTGATTGGTCCTTGAGATCTTACTTAGCATTATTTTGGACTTCCCCAAACAGTTCTGACTTCAAGTAATTAAAATCTTTTTCTTTTTCCAGGAAAGTGATTCATACACAGTCTAAATGAAATGATGAATATTTATACAAATTAGTTTGTAAGTCAGAAAAGGCCCACTATTAGACTCAGCTTTCCAAATCTTGGTTAAGAAATGGTAATAAACTTGTCACAAATGGACAAACTTTCTCATCTCTCATAACAAAGTTGTCAAGATCCCACTTACATCTAAGCATCATTCTTGCTTGGGACCCCCCCTGATAAGGTCAGAGGAGTTCACACTGACACTGATTTCAGGAAGCTTTTAGCAAACATTTACTGAACACTTACTGTGTTCTGGATGTTGTTTCTCACGTGCAAATTTAGATGAAAAGAAAAAAAGTTACCTGCTAAAGCAATCAAAGATAGGTGAGATCAGCCACCTGAGATGCTTGAATTTATAGTGTGATGTGGAGGAACAGTCCCAGTGGGGACAACCTAGTTGTGCCTTCTTTATGTGTGTGTGTGTTTGTGTGTGTGTGTGTGTGTGTGAGCTAGCTGTCTGCCTGAGACCTAAGAGGGCAATGGACAGTACCCAGACCCACTTCTCACATCTGTGGTTCCACAGTTGCACTGCCCATGTCATCTCCTGCACACATCAATGACCCCCACAAACTGTGGTACATGTCGCTGGGCTCTACATAGAAAGAGCGCAGTGACTGCGGTCTATTATTTCCTTCTGAATTAGAACCACGGTCAAAGGTGCTAACAACAGAAATTTGTAGTGAATGTTGGCCTGGCAGTAGTTCTCGTGGAATATAGAATCTGCGTTTGGGCTGGAAGCTGACTTTTTTTTTTAATTTCTGGGACAAGCCACTTAATCACATTTGAGTTACAAGCATGGGCTGGCAAGGAGAGCGAGGGCCTGGGAACAATGGCAGCGCGGGCTATCTTCCTCGCTGGCCTGGCCTCGCTTGTTCAGACTGATCCCTGACGCACAGGCTCAGAGGAGAAGCCAGAGATAGGAGAACGAATCTGTCAGGTTCATTTGTCTTCTTTTTCTGGAGGCCTGAATTTATTTATTTATTTATTTTTTTATGTTTTGAAAGGAACGTGTGACCATGCTCCGACATAACTCCTTCTTCCCCTGGACTCATTTCCACTTGCATTTCTAACAAAGCCCATATTTGGGTCTTCGTATCTCATTGGTTCATCTCTCTCCATCGCAACAATCCCTTTGCATTTCAGACTTTCAGCCCAAGAAAGAAAACCTTGTGAACGCAGCCGATAATGATGATGGATGTCGGGAAGCGATGTGGCCAGTGAGTCGGCCAAATTACCAGCGCCTGGCATGGCGCTGACTTTGGTCTGAATTAATAGACAGGATGAGTTTGGAATCCTTTCTGTGCTGGGGCGATGAGTGAGATTTGTTAGTAGACTAGGGACACGGGAGGAGATGGTGACCGTGGGACGAGAAGTGCAGAGAGTGGGGACCTGGCTGGGCTTTGACTGAGGTCCAGCAGCCTGGAAGTGTCACTGCCCGCAAGGGAGGTGTGGGCGGCACCGTCCGGATCAGTCTCGTTTGCACCGCACCACACCTGCACGTGCAAGAACAGCCCAGTCTCACATCTCAGCTCGGCCACCCCTGGCAACCAACCATCCCCATAGCAACATTCATCACCAACTCCGACCCATAGGCGTCACTTGTCTACTGAAGAGGGACACCTTCCTAGCTTGTCTCTTCAACAACTAGCCCCCTTCAGAGAGGCCACGGTGACTGCTGGAAAGTGGCCCGCTCTGTCACGAGCACGCTGCATGGCTCTGCCTGACTCTGCCACCTCCTCTGCCTGCCAGTGGAGAGGCGGCTTCCTCTCATGAGCTCAGCCCCGCTTTCTTTTTTAAAATATTATTTATCTATTTATTTGACAGAGAAAGAGGGAGAGAGACTGGGCGCTCCGGGGCCTCCAGCCACTGCAAACGAACTCCAGACGCGTGCGCCCCCTTGTGCATCTGGCTAACGTGGGTCCTGGGGAACTGAACCTGGGTCCTTTGGCCTTGCAGGCGAATGCCTTAACCGCTGAGTGATCCCTCCAGCCCGCAGCCCCACTTTCTTCCATCTCCTTGGGGGTATCACAACACCAGTCATGCTTCCTGTAGCTTGTCAGCGGCCATGTCCCATGGACTCTTTTCCCCCAGCATTCGCTCATCCTGTTCAACCCTTCTCACGCACGTGTCTCTTGCCCCGTTCTCTCCTTCCCAGCCCTATCTTCATTGTCTATTGACACCCACCATCCACCCCACCAACTCATACTGCCAAGGTCATTAATTACATAATGACAGACAGTATTGCTCACCCACAAGGAGTGTTGGAAACGCAGATGACAGCACTCTGCTCTGGTCCCTGCCCTCACCACCCGTTCCCTCATGTTCTAACCCTGTCCTCATTGCTGCTCTTTACATAACGCTGTTCTCCCTCCTTCCTCTCTTCATTTCTCCTCCCCTTCTCTCTTTCATAGTAAGTCCCCTAGACATCCTTTTTTTTTTTTTTTTTTTTTGCTGTCCAACTTCCGATTCTAGAACCTTCTAAGCCTGATGTTCTTCTGACTTTCAGGATGGTGGTGTGCACTCAGATGGGGAATGTGATTGACAGCCATGACCCCTGAAGAAGAGTTGGGGGGTGTGAAGTTAAGGGTCTGGTGATTGATGGGGAAGCTGTAAGAAAGTAGGGCACGGATGAATGTAAATAGATCCTACTTCTATTGTAACTACTCTGGCCTTGAGAAACTTTGTAACAGGGAACGTTAGGTCCAAAGCCTGGGCCCTCAGCGATTCCACCTGCAACATGCTTGTGGCTGCCCCTCAGTAGTGGAACAGTAATGAAACAGGAAACTGCTTCTTCCTCTCTTTGATTCTGCATCCAGATCAATGGAGTCCCCGCAAGACCACTTCTCTCCCATTCACTCCACTTCTTTCACTAATTTCTTGCTTTTCTCTCCCACCCCTCCTCTTGAAATAACCTTTTATTTTTTTATTTGAGAGTGACAGACAGAGAGAGAAAGACACACGCACTCTCTCTCTCTCTCTGACACACACACACACACACACACACACACACACACACACACACACACAGAGAGAGAGAGAGAGAGAGAGAGAGAAAGGGAGAGAGAGAGAAAGAGAGAATGAATGGATGTGCCAGGGCCTCCAGCCACTGCAAACTAACTCCAGACAAATGAACCCTCTTGTGTGCCTGGCTAATGTGGGTCCTGGAGAATTGAGCCTTGAACTGGGGTCCTTAGGCTTCACAGGCAAGCGCTTAACCACTAAGCCATCTCTCCAGCCCTAGCAATAACCTTTGAAGTAAAGTCAGCTATTTGGTTTACACTCAAAGTAGATGTAGCCAAAAGAATGAATGTGGTGTCCTTCTAATTCTTCTGTTTTTTAAAATAAATTCTATTTTTATTTATTTATGAGAGAGAGAGAGAGAGAGAGAGAAAGAGAAAGAGAAAGCGTCAGATAGGGAGAGACCAGGGTCTCTAGCCACTGCAAACACAGTCCAGATATCACCTTGTGCATCTGGCTTATGTGGATCCTGGGGGATCAAACCTGGGTCCTTTGGCTTTGTGGGCAAGTGCCTTAACCACTAAGCAATCCCTCCGGCTCTGTGGCGTTCTTTCTACTCCTATACAGCTCCCCAGTGCTATGACCACCTAAACGCAGTGTCAAATCACAGCCAGGAATGGATATCACATGACCCTTCATCAGAGCTCATGGTTCATGTGTGTTAGTTTTCTGAACTTTTATCACACACATAGGCTTGTGGACCTGCCACTGAGGTTGATATACACAGCAGCTCCAATGCTACAGGTGGCATGTGTCAAAAGCCCACCCCATGGTCCTCCCCCCCCCCCCACTCACTTGACTCCTGACAACGTTCTTTTCTGTATGCATGACGTTGTCATTTCAGGAATGCGATATAAATAGCGTCCTGACATTTATAACTTTTGGGGTTGATTTTTTTGCTCTTCATAAACCTTCCCAAGATTCATGCAAGTTGCTGTGTGTACCCATAACTCATTCTGCCTTTCCAGCTCGGTGGTATTTCATGCACAGCTTTGCGCTGTGCCCGAGGGTTCACTCACCGAAGGACATCTGAGTTGTTCTTGGCTATTATGCACAAAGCTGCTATGAATACTCCTGTAGGAGTTCTGTGTGAACAACTTTTCATCTCTCTGGGATAAATGCCAAACAGTACAATCACTGGGTCATATGGTAATTGTTTAGTCTTATTAGAAACTGCCAGACTGCCTTCCAGAGCCTTTGTACCATCTTGTCTTCCCACCAGTGAGGTGTGCCTGGTCCACTCTCTGTTTGCTCTCCCACAGAAACTCATTTCACTCGTTTTATATTTCAGCTCTTCTGATAAGATGTAGAAGTTACCCATGGGTTTAACTTCCATCCCCCAGTATCTCTGGCTGTGGGACATCTTGCAAGGACTGGTGGAGGAACATCTGACCAAGACTGGACCCCATCTTCTCACGGGACACACAGTTTCCTCACTGCTGACTTTTGAGAGCTCTCTCTCTCTCTCTCATTCTAGCCCAGACTGACCTGGAAGTCACTATGCAATCTCAGCCTGGCCTCAAACTCACAGCCATCTTCCCACCTCAGCCTCCCAAGGTCTGGGATTAAAGGCGTGTGCCCCCGTCACCTGGCAAGAGAGCTCTTTATATTGGAAGTGCTAACATCAAATAGATGTATGGCTGGCAAATCCTTCCCTGCCTGCACATGGTATTTATTCTTCCAACAGTGTCTTCCACAGATTGAAACTCAAAACATTTCTATGAGGTGCAATTTGCCAATTTCCCCTTGAACGGGTCGGGCTTTTGGTGCTAAGAATGCTTTGCCTGGCTTTCAATTCTCCAAAATTCCACATGTTTTTCTTTTCTAAAAGAGCTATAGATTTATGTTTTACATAAGTCTGTGTTTTATTTCCAGATAGTTTAGATTTTGTATAAGGTCTAAATTGAGACTTATTTATTTGTGGGCAGATATTCAGTTACTTTAGTAATTTGTTATAAAGGCTATCCTTTCAATTAAATGCTAGTTAAGGGCTGAGGAGATGGCTCAGTGGTTAAGACATTTGCCTGCAAAACCAAAGGACCTTGGTTCGATTCTACAGGACCCATGTAAACCAGATGCATAAGGTGGCACATGAATCTGGAGTTCATTTGCAATGGCTGGAGGCCATTCTCTCTCTCTCCCCCTGTGTCTTTCTCTCTATCAAAAAAAATGAATAAAAACAAAATATTTAAATGCCAGTTAACAACATTTATTAATTTAGGGAGAGGAGAGAGAGGGAGAGAGAGAGAGAGAGAGAGAGAGAGAGAGAGAGAGAGAGAGAGAGAGAGAGAGAGAGAGAGAATGGATACTCCAGGGCCTCTTACCCCTGCAAACAAACTCTAGATGCACATGCCACTTTGTGCATCTGGCTACTTGGGTTCTGGGGAAGTGAACCAGGTCAGCAGGCTTTGCAAAAAACTACCTTTAACTACTGGGCCATCTTCCTCACCCATGAAATGCTTTTGTACCTCTGTGAATAAAATCTTAGGCTCAGGCTGGAGTTGGAGCTCAGTGGTAGATCAGTTGTTTTAACATGTGCAAGGCCCCAAGTTCAATCCCCAGCACATAAATACATTCAATAAAATAAACAAATAAATAAAATCCTTGGACTTATTTATGTGCATCAACTTATGGGTTCTCTGTCCTGTATCGCTGATCTGTGTATCTTTCTCTCTGTAAACACTACACTGCCTCCATTCCATATTGGGCACAGTAACTTCTATTTCACTGCTTTTTTTTTCAGCATTGTTTCAGCCTTCCTGTAGATTACATTTTTCATCTAAATTTTAGAATGAGCTTGCCTGTGCACAACAAACCTCCATGGGACGTTGGCAGTAATTGTGTTAACATCCAGATGAGGGCTGGAGAGATGCCGTAAGTGAATAAGGCGCTTAATGCACAAGTGAGTACCTGAGTTCAAAAATCTCCAGAAATTACATAACAAGGTTGGATGCTGGGCTAGACAGTCATCCCAGGGCACCTACAGTGAGAAGGGGGTGGAGTCAGGAGGATCACCCCGAAGATCATGGGCCAGCCAGTCTGGCAAATGCTGCTGCAGTGAACAATAGCAAGAGACTGTACCTCATGCAAGATGGGAGGTGAGAATGGACACGGGTTGTCCTCTGGCATCCACGTGTGCGTGCACGTGCATGTGTGCGCGTGTGCACACGCAGCTTAGATTGATTGTAGAGAGCTAATACCTTACTTTCTTGAACCTTCATGTGTGTGTGCTTACAGCTTCCTTGATTTCTTTCATGTGGGCTTAAAAGTTTTCAGTTACCTGGATCCTATACGCATTTTGTTTCGCTTATATCAGAGTAGTTCATTTTCTTGCATGGATTGCAAATGCTGTTGTTTAATTTCAACTTGTCCCATGTTCATCATTAACATTTCAACATAAAGTTCATTTACTGCCTTGATCTCAAACCCTAAAACCTTGATGAAAATGTTTTATTTGGTCTCAAAGTTCTCTGGCAATCTTTGGGATCATCTATGAAGACAATCACATAATATGTGAATAGTTGCATTTACCGTTCACCTCTTCTAGTCTAGAGGCATCACTTGTTTTGTTTTCTTATTGCAGTTGCTAGGATTTCTAGTAGTGCATTAAATAGGAGCTGTGAGCAACTGAGCATCCTCACCTTGCCTTCTATCTTAAGAGGGCATCCTTGACTTTAGCCAGGAAGCATGATATCAGTTGTAGGAATTCTGGAGATTAACAATGTTCTCATGTATTTTTAGTTTTCTGAAAGTTTTATTTTATTTTTAAAATATCTTATTTTTATTTATTTATTTGACAAGGAGAGAGACAGATAGAGAGAAGAGAGGGAGAGAGAGAATGGGTGCACCAGGGCCTCCAGCCACTGCAAACGAACTCCAGATGTGTGTACCCCCTTGTGCATCTGGCTAACATGGGTCCTGGAGAATTGAACCTGGGTCCTTTGGCTTTTCAGGCAACCACCTTAACCACTAAGCCATCCCTCTAGCCCTGAA
The DNA here is from genome assembly GCF_020740685.1 of Jaculus jaculus. Classification (NCBI taxonomy): domain Eukaryota; kingdom Metazoa; phylum Chordata; class Mammalia; order Rodentia; family Dipodidae; genus Jaculus; species Jaculus jaculus. Next base: position 18,671,531 of record NC_059116.1, on the reverse strand, counting down.
TGTTTTATTTTTTTAAATCATGAATTGATCTAGATATTCCAAGAATATACCAATATATGATTTTAAATGTGTCAATATTTGTTTTGTAGCCTAGCATATCTAAGTTTGTTCTTTTTGGTAATTATTCTGTGAGTGCTTGAAAACATAACAAGGAAGCATATTCCCTACACATCCCTGGGTTGGTTGCATGCTCAGACCTATGCCCTTTCTGTCTAACTGTATCCATTGCACAGGTTGTGGGGTTGAATTCCCCAAATCCAAGTGTGGATGTGTCTGTTACTCCTCTTTGACCTGTCAGGGTTTTGCTTATGATAGTTTGAGGTCCTTTGCTTGGTCCATTCACACTTAGTACCCTTAGGTCTTTCTAGTGGCTTTATCTTTTTTTTTAAAAAGTAATTTTGTGATGTCCCTCATAGTTGGTAATAATTTTCTTTGCTCTGAAGTTTATCTGAAATTACTGTAGTGATTTTCTCACTTGTGGATAAATGATCGCAAGATATGTCTTTTCCGACCCTTAAATCTGTGCTTGAATTTGAGATGAATTTCAGAAGCATGTATCTGATATCTTAAACCACAGTGTCAGGTATCAATCTTTATTTATTTATTTTTTAATGTAAGTTAACCACTTTCTAAATTAACTTTATTTGTTTATCTACTCATTTGAGAGAGAGAGAGAGAGAGAGAGACAGAGAGAAAAGAGGAAGACAGACAGAGAGATATGGTTGCAGCAGGGCCTCCAACCACTGCAAATGAACTCCAGATGCATGCACCACCTTGTGCATCTGACTTATGTGGGTCCTGGGGAATCGAACCTGGGTGCTTAGGCTTTACAGGCAAGTGCCCTAACTGCTAAGCTATCTCTCCAGCCCCTTGATCTTTATTTTGTGCTTCATGTGTCTAGGTCATTTATATTTTAAGTATTGATATGATAAGGTCTGTGTTTTACTAGTTTTTTTTTTTAAACAGCAATACTTTTTTTTAAAGCTCAAATTTAATTTAATTTACTTGAGAGAGAGAGCGAGGGAGAATGGGCACACCAGGGCTTTTAGACATTGCAAATGAACTCCAGAAGAGCATGTGCCAACTTGTGCATCTGGCTTACATGGGTCCTGGGGAATCAAACCTGGGTCCTTTGGCTTTGTAGGCAAGTGCCTTAACTGCTAAACCATCTCTCAAGCCCGGTTTACTACTTTTCTTTTGGATTCAGGTGTTCTTTGTCCTCAGTTCCTGTTTCTTTACCTTTTCCTAGGCTACTTGACAGCTTTTCAGGCTTCCGTCTTGGTATGCGCAGCATTTTGAGCGTGTCTCTGAAAGCTTCTTGGCAGTGACTCTAGGTGTTAGAATACATGAGTGTGACTTCTCCAGCTTATCCATGTCCACATGTTACCATGCTGAGCCCTTCCTCCTAGGTAGGCTGCTTTACCGTCTCCATTATTTGTTTGAGTCTTGGAATCTTAAAATCTTGTTTCAATCACTAAATACTACTTACAACAGGAGGAAAGGAATGGTCTGTTGTATGTTTCTATATGTCCTTTTCTTTTCGAGATAGGGTTTCTTTCCCAATCTTGAACTCTCCTATGTAGCCAAGGATGAACTTGAACTCCTGATGCACCTGCCTTCACCTCCCCAGTTCCAGAATTACAGGTGTGTGCCACACTGCACGGCAGTAATTTCAGATAGACTTCAGAGCAGATATCTAGCTTATGTGGTTCTAGGGTTGAAACACAGGCCTTGGACATGTAGGGCAGGCACTCTTCCCACGGAGCCTCACTCCAACCCCATAGGTATGCTTGCCCCAATATTCTCTCACTTTCTGATGAAATCCCTCAAAATCCCTGCTCTCTCTCTCTTACATTTTCTTTCTGTTTTAAAGATTCACTGTAACTATACTTTAAGAATTGATCTGATGGGCAGGCATTCCTATCTTCCCTTTTATCTGAAAATATTTTCATTTTCCCATCATTTTCCTCATCTTTGAAGGTGAGTTTTGCAGGTTGGTAGTTACTTTCTTGTATTGATTGAACAATGTTGCTCTCTTTCCTCAACTTCCTCAGGTTTCACTGAGAAACCAGGTCCCTTATAGCGACATCTCAGTAAACGGGGCTTAGGGGCTCCCCTATAGCCACGTTTCATTGCGTGGGGACTCGAGTTTCCCTTACAGCGACGTCTCAGGCCTTTCCATTTACCAGGGACTTCCTTTGCCTCCAGTGCTCAGCAATTCCACCCTGGTTTGGGGGGCCGTCCTGGGCTCGTCTTGCTTAGGTTTCACTTAGCTGTTTGAGTCTGCAGGCTGACGGTGTTGATCACACTTGGGGAGTTTGCATCCACATTTTGCTTGGATCCAATTTTACCCCACATTTCTCTCTCATCTTCAGGGAGGGTACAGTGCACATTTTGAATTTTTGATATTGATCTTAAGACTCCTCTAAGCGTTCTCTCTCTCTTCCTTCCTTTTTTTCTCCCTCTCCCCCTCCTTCCCTCTTTCCTGCCCCTCTTCTTACCTCCTGCTCTCTCCCTATCTCCCCTTCACTTCCTCTTTATAAGTCATTTTGGATAAGTTTTGTCTCTTTAAAAACTATTTATTGGGCTGGAGAGATGGCTTAGCGGTTAAGCGCTTGCCTGTGAAGCCTAAGGACCCCGGTTCGAGGCTCGGTTCCCCAGGTCCCACGTTAGCCAGATGCACAAGGGGGCGCACGCGTCTGGAGTTCGTTTGCAGAGGCTGGAAGCCCTGGCGTGCCCATTCTCTCTCTCTCCCTCTATCTGTCTTTCTCTCTGTGTCTGTCGCTCTGAAATAAATAAATAAATAATTTAAAAAACTATTTACTTATTGACTTAATTACTCATTTGTGCGGAGGGAGAGAAATCAAATGAACATGGAGGTGTGAGGTTCTCTAGCCCCTGCAAACAAACTCCAGATGCATGGACCACTTTGTGCATCTGGTTTTATGTGGGTATAGGGAATAGAGCCCAGGCTGGCAGGCTTTGCAAACAATCACCTTTGACTCTGAACCATCTCTTCAGACCACCTGTCTTTCATCATTGATCCTATCTATTTCTTTCAGTCTACTAATGACAACTCTTACTACCAAACAAACAAACAAACAAACAAAAACAAAACAAAACAATCCACTTGGTTTTTATGTTTCACTCCAGCTGCATTCTTTCTGTAAATGACTTCTGGTTATTTGCTGGGATTTCCTTTCCCTTCCTTTTTTCCTTTCTTCCTTCTTTTTTTTTAGTTCAAAGCGCTGGGATTAGGATCTATCTCAGAACCTAATGCATGTTAGGTAAGTGTCCTGTCTCCACCTTGCTTTTGTGAATCAGATTTTGATACTGCTCATTTATCATCACGCTGGCAATGAATTTTTCCTGGACATTCCTTTAATGAAATACCATTACATATAACTCAATTCTTTTTTTAAATTTTATTTTATTTATTGAGAGAGAGAGAGCAAGCATGAGAGAAAGCAAGAGAGAGAAAGGCAGATAGAGAGAGAGAGAGAGAGAGAGAAAGAGAAAGGCAGATAGAGAGAAAGGCAGAGAGAGAGAAAGGCAGATAGAGAGAGAAAGAGAGAAATAGAGAGAGAGAGAAAGGGAGAGAGGGAGAATGAGCACACCAGGGCCTTCAGCCTTTGCAAATGTACTCCAGATGCATGCATCACCTTGTGCATCTGGCTTGAGTGGGTCCCGGGGAATTGAACCTGGGTCCTTTGGTTTTGCAGGCAAACACCTTAACTGCATGATTTTCTAAAAAAATAAAAGTACTCATAGTATTGCTCATAAATAATGATGAATGAAAGCTCCATGCACTGACTATCAGCACTAACAAGAGGGCCGTGAAGAGCAGGGCTGGAGATAGGAGTGTTCCTGAAGGGAAAGGCACGGGCGGGTAATATCAAGCTCAAAAATTTTCATCCATGTTGCTCAATGCAAGGGGAATCCAGGTTCCTTATAGCAATTCCCCCCAGGAGTTTAGGTGAAGATTCTGAGATTATCTGAACAAATGGCTGGAATTTATTTATCAAACCAGTCGCTCTGCCCATGAGTTTTTGTGGACAGGGCAGGGAACTGTATAACAAACCCCATTCCTTGTCTTTATGTTGTATCGCCTCTCTTGTGACCCTGTTGAACGTGGGAGGACAGTAAAGCATGCCATCCCGTGTCATGGCAAGAAGAGCGCTCGTTCGCTGTAGGAGCGATGAGGAGGAGGCTTTCGCCCTGCGATTTGGAGCCATCACTGTCTCACCTCATCCTTCTCTTTCATCTTTCTCTCCATGTTTTCTTTCTTCTACTTCCATTTCCTTAGTCATTTGATTCTTTTTTTCTCATAAGTATTTTTAAAAGATTATTTTTATTGGGGCTGGAGAGATGGCTTAGCGGTTAAGCCCTTGCCTGTGAAGCCTAAGGACCCTGGTTCGAGGCTCGATTCCCCAGGACCCATGTTAGCCAGATGCACAAGGGGCGCACACATATGGAGTTCGTTTGCAGTGGTTGGAGGCCCGGGCATGCCCATTCTCTCTCTCTCTCTCTCTGCTTCTTTCTGCCTGTCACTCTCAAATAAATAAATAAATATAAGCAAAAAAATTTAAAAATTATTTATTTACTTATTTAAGAAAGAGAGAGAGAGAGAGAGATAGGCAGGTAGAGAGTCAAAGGGCACATCAGGACCTCCAGCTGCTGCAGATGAACTCCAGACACATGTGCCACCTTGTGCATCTGGCTTACTTAGGTCCTGGTGAATTGAACCTGGGTCGTTTGGCTTTGCCGGAACGTGACTTAACTGCTAAGCCATCTCTCCAACCCTCATAAATAATTTTTTTTTGTTTGTTGTTCTTTTTACTTTTATTTCATTTTTCTGGTTTTTCGAGGTAGGGTCTCACTCTAGCTCAGGCTAACCTGGAATTCACTATGGAGTCTCAAGGTGGCCTTGGACTCATGATGATTCTCCTACCTCTGCCTCCTGAGTGCTGGGGTTAAAGATGTGGACCACCACACCTGGCCTGTTCTTTTTTTAAATATTGTATATATGTGTGTGTTTATGTGTGTGTGTGGATGCATGTGTGCTATTGCCCAAATGTGAAAGTCAGAGGAAAACCTTGAGTGATGCTCTTCACCTTCTACTTTGAGTCAAGGTCTCTACCATGCCAACCTAGCTGGCCTGGGACTTTCCAGGAAGTCTCCTCCTGTGTCTATCACCTATCTGGCTGGAGGAAGACTGGGGTTACAGACATGCTCTGTTGTGTTTAGTTTTATGTGGGTTCTGGGGGTGTGAAAAGCTTGCATGGCAAGCATTTTACCCACTCTACCATTGCCTCAGCCCTGAGTCTTTCTTTCTAAACTGCTTCCAACCCTGGGCAGAAGAAACATGTTGTCATCGTTTCTGAGTTTACAGAGGATGCCGGTCTGAACTCCTGCTCACTAATTAATCAGGTCATATTTTAATATCTCTAAGTGCACTACCACTACCACACACTCTCCTGTACACCCAAGAACTGATGAACCTGGATGAGGCACCCTTCTAAACACAAAAAGTCCCTTGAGTTTGAAGAAACAGATATGTACTAGCCCTAGTGAGTGTCACACCCTGGGAAGTGTGCCGGCTACTGTAATTCCACTGGATTAGAAGGGTGTCAGGGACTTGCCAAGGCATCTGTGATTATTCAAAAGGCTGAATATCAATGTGTTCTCTGTTTCAGGTGGGTGGATAACAGATTTGGGCACATGCCCAGAGCCCAGTGCTTGCTCTTGCTCTCTTTCTTGCAAGTAAATTTCAGAATTTCTTTCAGTTAGTCAAATTATCTTCTGAGTAAAAAGCTGCAACTTCTAAATCCAACTCAGAAAAGCCTTGAAATTCTGGGTGAAGGCCAGAAATCCCACTTGAGCTCTGGCCCCTGCCCATGGCAAAAGGCCAGAAGAAACACCACGCTAGCTGAAAGCACAGGCCACAGCATGTCTTGGAGCCTGTGACCTTGGCTCTGATCTTGGTTGCTTTGGGAAATTTTAAGTGAAATTCCTGAGGAAAGATGGAGGAAAATTGCAGAGCTGATTAAATGGATGGTTTAGGTAGACTCTCATTTGCACATGGAGAATCTATAATGACTTGAAGTAGGCAAAGTTCATTATAATTAATTGATAATTTTGTTTTGTTTTGAGACAGGGTCTTAATCTGTAGCCCAGGCTGGCTCGATATCATTCTGTAGCTCAGATTGACCTTAAACTTATGGCAATCCCTTTGCCTCAGCCTGAAAAGTGCTGGGATTATAACTGTGAGCCACCACCCTTGGCCTAATTATGTGAATTTTGAGAAGATATTGGATTTAATACATTACAGACATCTTGTGTTCCATTCCTACTTATTAAAAAGTATCTGACTCATTCTCTTCTTATCACAATACAGAGAGTTGAGGACAATGTCAGGTCATGCCCACAACAATGTTTTGCTAAGTCTATCCTATAATACCTGAAGTGTTACCCACTTACAGTATTTCCTACATTAATACCAGTTTCTGCTTATGAAAGCAACAGTATTGTATTCACAGTAGAAACTTTTGACACATTCTGAAATATTTGATGGGGAAATGAAAGTTATTCATGACTACAATGTGAAATTTTTTTCTTCCTCAGATCCCAAGTAAGGCTCAATTTTTCATGTGTTTATCATAGGTTTGATTATATGTGGGAAAATTTTCCATTAACACCCAGTTTTCTTTTGCATATTATAGTTATTTTTCTACTTATTCTATAAGAACTTTCAATATTAGGACTTTTCCTTTGGGAAGAGTGACACCAAAGATATTGTAAAGATCCTCCATCCATATTCCTCAAGCAAGCATGTTTTGGTAGCCATTACAGACAACAGTGTCTTTGCAGGAGCTTTGGAATCCAGAAGGCAGTTGTGGGAGCCGGTATAGGCTAAGATGAATGACTGTCCCTTTGAGGAGCAAGATTTTAAGTCTAACTGTGGCTCTGTATATAAAAGAGAACCTCCTTCAGCAGACAGCTTCAGGTAGCTGAGATGAACTTCCAAAGTAGGCAGTTTATGGAAGGAAGAAGGGATTTATTTTGAGCTTACAGATCCAGGGGAAGTTCCATAATGGCAGAAGACAGTGGCCCCCTTTCACAAGTCCATGCAGGGAGAAAAGCCACCGCCCAAATGCAAGCAAGCTCACTCCAGGAACTCCAGGCAAAGCTCAAGCACTCTGCATATCTTTAGACTGGAATTTCAAACCCACTTGCACACACAGCTCAGGGGATCTGTCTCCAAACACCTTAGGGCTGGACCTAGGGTTCACCCAGAGTGAAGCCTCCTCTTGCCAGGTAGCTATAAATCCAAGAAGCTTTAAGAAAACTCCTGAATCTATTGGAGTACATTCAAAACCACCACACCTCTCTCTGTGCACTCAGCTGCAGCCTCATTTAGTGTTCATCCTGCCACCAGTATCATCTATACAAGGACCAGGGAGGAGACATTTCCACCGTGTTTCAGGGAATAGGCCCATAGGAAACAGCTCCAAGGAACTCAGTCGTGGCTGTGAACTCTAAAATGACTCTTGACCCAACTCTAACACCTCTTATCCATGGTCATAGAGAAAGTCTGTCTACCTAGGGACTCTGACAGAAACTTATGATTATGCCCCTGAAAATAAGCACTGACTTGGGTCTGACTGTGGATCCTGAAATGGTCCTGTTCATGTGTGTATAACTTCACTCAGATACAGTCTAGGAGAAGTCCTGCCCTCTCTGGGGTCAACCAGGATACTTGTCCATCTGTGCTAGAGAGGCAGGCCCATGGTCCATGGAAGCCTTTGGACCCCAATGTAGGCTTATAGTTCAATTTCAGCCTCTTTTATCTGCAATGTTTTGCCAGTCCTGCCCACTCATCTAGTGACCTAGTGAGATCCACACTCATCCATATACCTGGTAATAGGTCTCTCTGTGGACCCAGCTGGACTTTGAAAATGATCCTTGTCTTGTACCAGCCCTGCTTAACACAAACCTGGAGGTAGCTCAGTGATCTTGGGATATCCATGCCAGTGAAAATTTCTAGTAACTGCAGACTTTGGTGTAGACCCCACAGCAGCCATGTGACCTGATCAAACCTGACTTGAATGCTGTTTGAGAGGAAATTTTATCAGTTTGTGTATCTAATAGGAGCAATCCTAATGGATGAAGCCAGTCTGTAAAGCCCAAGGGAGGTATTTTCTCAGGCATCCGTGCATGATTGTATGGGTTATAGGCAGAGCAATATGACATCTCAAGTGAACCTCCACAAGCACTCCAAAAAGAGGGAGTTGTGAATGGACCAAGGATTCTAAACAATCATTTTATTTAAGCTCAATAAAATGCAACATAGGAAGAGAAAGGAGATAAGAAAAGTGTGTATGAATGAAGAAAGAGGCTTATTGAAGAAGTAGGAGCCAAGAAGAGAACTAAGCCAAATTCCTAGAGTTGAAAAATACAATGACAGACATGAAAAATTCAGCTGAGAGCCTAGACAGAAGATTTGATATCATAGAATCCACAAGCTTGAAGACAGGTCAATCAAAATTAGTCATCTTGAGGAACAACACACAAAAGAGAATGAATGAAGGTGAAGAAAGTTCACGAAGCCACAGAATGCCACCAAACAGACACGTGTGATCTTATGGAAGTGAGAGAGAGAGAGAGAGAGAGAAAGAGAGAGAGAGAGAGAGAGAGAGAGAGAGAGAGAGAGAGTTAATTAAAATAAGTAATGCCTGAAAACTTCTCAAATCTTAGGATGACTGTGGACATCTAGATTCAAGAAATTCAAGGGATCCAAAGCAAGAGCAATCCAAAAATCACTCTGAGACACACTATAGTCAAATTGTCAAAAGCTGACGACAAAGAAAGAATATTGAAAGTTGTATGGAAAGAGCACTTTTCACATACAGGGACTGTTTAGTTCAGACACCTTGCCCAGCAGGAGACAGCATACTCTCCAGGGAAGATCATATGATTGGCCACAAAGCAGGCGGGAGAGCAGAGGCAGAGTCTTACTTGGATCTGCTGGCCAGCCAGTCTGACCAAAAAATCCCCAAAGGTCAGGATTTAGTAAAAGACTCCATTTCAAACAAACAACTTAGAAACTCTAAGGGGAAGACTCTTTTGGCCTCTGCTTTCATGGGCACGGGGCACACACATCTGCACGTACACATACATGCATAAGCTATACACACACATACCACACAATACTACACACACATGCACCCCCCTCAAAAATAATTAGCAACTGGGGTGGTCAGGGGAGATGGCCACGTGGTAATGTGCTTGCCGTGCAAGCACAAGAACCTGGGTTGAAACCCTGGGGCTTGCTGGCTAGCTAGCCCAGCTCAGTTGGCAAGCTCCAGGTTGTGAGGGATCCTGTCTCAAAAAATAAGGTGGAAAGCAATCAAGTAAAACACCTGACACTGACATGCATAAATACACATGTGCATGAGAATCCCCCACACATATGCTCTCACAGTCACCCACACATGCATGCATACCACACACACACACACACACACACACACACACACACACACACACACACGTACATGGAAATCAATAATAGGGAGAAAAGTGAGAAAGTTCAGAATATGTGAAAATATATGGATTTCAAGTGACATGTTGCTCAACAACCTGTGGATTAAAGAGGAAACCAAAAAGGAAATTAACAAACCTCTTGCGGCAGATAAAAATGGCAACATAACAGACCCATACTTATAGGTACATCAAAAGCAGTTCGAAGGAGGAAATTTATAGCAATAAATATCAATAGCAAGAAAAAAAGCCCTTCTCAAATGAATAACTTGACAGCTCAAGGAACCATAAAATGAAGGAACTAAGCCTAATGTTAGCAGGATGAAGGAAGTAAGAAAACAAGCAGAAAAAAGTGAACCAGAGGCCAAAAAAAAAAGAAAAAAAAAGACAGTAAGAAAATCACTGAAACTCAATGATGTGTTTTTTAAAAGACAAACAGAATCAATAAGCTCTTGCATAAGCAATCCTATCCAAGAAAAAGTCAGAAAGAATCCAAATACATTATAAATGAAAAAGAGACATTACAACTGACGGCAGCGAAAGACCGCGTATCATAGCAAGAGGCTGTTCTGAACATTTTCATGCTAACAATTTGGATAACCCAAGGTAAGAATAAATTTCTAGGTCCATATGCCTTTCTAAGATTTACTGGTGAAAAAAAATCTACTAGGCCATATCAATAAATAGATTATGACTGTTTAAATGAGTCGAGGACGAGATGACTTCCTGGGCGATTTCTATCAAGGTTTTCAAACTTCTCCCCAAATTTAAATACTTTCAAACTCATTTTATGAGATTAACAGTAGCTTCAATTCAAAGCCAGATAAGAACATGACAAGAATAGAAAATGGGCTGGAAAGATGGCTTAATGGTTAAGGCACTTACCTGCAAAGCCTAAGGATCCAGGTTCAATTCCCTAGGACCTACCTAAGCCAGATGCACATGTTGGCGCATGCATCTGGAGTTAATTTGCACTGGCTAGAGGCCCTGGTGCAGCCTTTCTTTCTTTCTCTCTCTCAAATAAATAAATAAAAATAAAATATTTACAAAATTAAAAAAAGAAAAGGACAGACCAATATATCTATTGAACACTGGTAAAAATTTCCTGACAGACTACTAGCAAATAAAATTCTCTAGAATTCTAAGAAGATAGTCCATGACCAAATGAAATTTATCTTTAGGATAATCAATTCAACATATACAAATTAATGAAGGTGATATATCATATTAATACTGTGAAGGACACAAGTTTAATGAACTGAGTAGGTACATTTGATGAAGTTTAATATTATTTCATAATAAAAGCTGTCTAAGATTAGGCGGAGCACTTATGTACTTCAGCATAAGAAAAGTTGCACATGATTCATCCTTATCCTAAAATCAGGAGACACACAGGGCTGCTTACTTTCCCCACTTCCATTCATCATAGCACTGAAGTTTCTAGACAGAACAATTAGTCATGAAAAAAAGAAAGAAAGAAATCAAAGGCACCCAAACCAGAAAGAAAGGGTCTTTGTATATGGAAATCTTTAAAGACTTCACCAAAACAACTAATAAATAAACTCAGTCAAGATCCAGGATACAGAACATATAGAAATTGGTTGCTTTCCCACACACTACTAAAGAATTCTCTGCCAAAGAAATCAAGGAAACAATCTTACAATGGCAGCAGAAAGCATGAAGTACATAGGAATATGTTTAGCAGAGTGATTGAAAGCTGTAAGTCACTGAAGGAAGAAATAAAAGATGGTAAACCCACAATGAGAGATAGCTTGTGTTTATGCCCTAGGGGAAGTTCATAGCTATCTAAACTGGTTTGTGGAATCAATGAAATGTTTATCAAAATCCCAGTAGTATTTCTTATTGAAGTAGAAAAAATTCATGTGGAATTATTAATAGAGCTGAATTGTAAAATAAATAAATAAATAAATAAAAAGTCTTGAGAAAAGATGAAAATTGGAGACACAAGACCTCTTGTCTTGATTTCAAACTACATTACAAAGTTATTATAATCAAAACAACTGGTGTGGTCATAAAACAGACACATAGAATAGCAGAATGGAGAGCCTGGCCATATTTCCACACGTATATATTCTACTAATATATTTTTTAAATCATTTTATTTATTTATTTTAGAGAAGGAGCGAGCTAGGCAGACACAGAGAGTGAATTGGCATGCCAGGGCCTCCACCCACTGCAAATGAACTCCAGCCATGTGCCACCTTGTGCATCTGGTTTATGTGCATACTGGGGAATTGAACTTGGATCCTTAGGCTTTGAAGCAGGTGCCTTAACTACTGAGCAATCTCTTCAGCCCTAGATAGGCATTTTTAAAGGAAGAAATATAGACCATCAACAGATATCAGTTGTATTCCGATGTCCATTGCAGCATTGTTCACAGTGGCCAATATTTGGACACCATCTGCATGTCTGCGGATGAATAGATGGATGGATGGATGGATGGATGGATGGATGGATGAAGAAAGTGGGAGACATAAACAAACACACTTTTGTATCCATTAAAGGAGGGGATCTTCCCATTGATGGCAACATGGAAGAGCCTGTAGGACGTTATGCTAAATGAAATAAGACAGGCACAGACTGTATACTCTCACTTGTATATGTAACATAAAAGAGTCAACCTCAGAAAAAGAGAGGAAGGGGAAGTGGGAGAAATGGGGAGACGCTTCTCTGAAGGTGTAAGATGAGTAAGATCTGGAGGTCTTATGGATAGTTATGTCATGACTATCAATAATATTGGGCTGAAATTTGCTTAGAGTCCACCGTTGAGGGTTCTTGCAGTAATTAAAGGCAGCTGTATGAGGAGGTGGACATGTTAATTAAGTTGATTGCGATGGTGGTCTCTCTATGCACCAGCGTGCTCCACCCAGCGTTTCCCTGAATGATGGGCAGCATGTCAGTGGCGTCTCCGTCACTCAGTGACCGCAGCTGTCTGTGCAGGCAGACTCCACGGCCGCTTAACAGCGCTTTGCTCTGGTGTGTTCCAGCCACAGAGGCTTCGCTGTATATGTAAAGCAAATCATCTCATCATATACTTAAAAAGCACAGTTGTCTGTCAATAATACCTCAAGGAAGCCAGAAAAAAATATATCCTCCTGGTTTGCCATACATGTAACGTCCATGTGCGTTCACACACATCACTGCTTCCTCTTGCACCTCATCCAGGAATATTTTACCTCTACACTTATTAAAAGGATGAGTTTGAAAGGGCTGAAGCTATAGATGGGAATAAATTCTGCATGATTTACTAACCACAGCAAATTTAGACAACCAAAGACCACGGGTGCTCTGGTGTTGGGATTCCATTCGGGATCAGGTGCGGCTGTTACCATGAGGCTGTTACCATTCTCCCGAGTGTGTCTGATCTATGCCTCCCCCTTCACCACTGGGGTGCACAAGTCTCCCACCTGTTACTTGGGATTGGAGCCTGGGCTTTGAAACCAAGGAGTGGCAGGTTCAGATCAATGCTCAGTTATTAACAGCAAGATGTTGACCTAACTTCTTTAAGTCAAAGCAGCATAGATAGAAGATGTCAACAGTGTATGACTTAACAACATGACACACACCATGCACCTATATCTATGTGTGTGTATATATGCATGCATGTATATTGGTGCACATAAAACATATATAGGGGCTGGAGAGATGGCTTAGCGGTAAAGCGCTTGCCTGTGAAGCCTAAGGACCCCGGTTCAAGACTCCATTCCCCAGGACCCATGTTAGCCAGATGCACAAGGGGGTGCACGCATCTGGAGTTTGTTTGCAGTGGCTGGAGGCCCTGGTGTGCCCATTCTCTCTCTCTTTCTGCCTCTTTCTCTCTCTGTCGCTCCCAATTAACTAAATAAAAATGAACAAAAAAAATATAGAACATAGATATAAACACATGCATGAGAGAGAGTGAGAGAGAGAGAGGACCTGCACATAGGGGTACAGTATCTCATCATGGGAGGAGAGAGTAGTGGAAGGGCCTCCCTGGTTACATGTGTGACACACTCTTCTGTCCCTTTGCTGTCCTTTCCCTTGTCATACAGCACTGGATTAAGATTCACAGACTGTGAGAGAGCATCTCCAAGCGTGATTGCTGCTCCTGTGGCGTTTCGATGGGCAGCTGTGTGACGGAGCTAGTGAGGGGAGGCGATTGGAACATCCACACTTTGGGGTTGCTTTTCCAGTGGCTCCCAGGTTTTGAGGATGAACAGTGTTATAATGATTGCAAAGCGTGCGACAACAAAACATGTCATTAAGGCTTTCACAGCCTCTCTATGTTGTCTTATTTTTGCGTGTGTGGTGTACCTGTGTGTATGTGTGCATGTTCATATGTGTGTGGAGGTCAGAGGTCAGCATTGAGAGTCTTTATCAATAGTTTAACACTTTTTTTTTTGTTTGTTTGTTTTCGAGGTAGGGTCTCACTGTAGCTCAGGCTGACCTGGAATTCACTATGAAGTCTCAGGATGGCCTTGAACTCACGGCGATCCCTCTACCTCTGCCTCCCGAGTGCTGGGATTAAAGGCGTGTGCCACCACGTCTGGCTTCCTTTTATATATATATATATATATATATATATATATATATTGTGGTAGATTGAATGTATGTCCCCCATAGACTCAGGTATTTTATTAGCTTGTAACTTGGGTCTCCCAGCTGCCTGGCTGGAGGAGGTGTCACTAGGGGAAGAACCTGGGGTCCAGCCCTAAGGTGTCACTGGGGGGGGGGTGGATTTCAATTCCAGCTCAAAGGTGTAGGAGAGAATTTTTAGCTCTGGTGGGGTCACTGCTGCCTCTTGTCCATTTGTGCTTACTGCTTTTGGTTTTTACAGGCTGTTTGGTTGTTTCTGTCTGCTTGGCTGTGTGGAAGCAGCTTTTGCTACCACTGACAGAATTCCCCCCTCCCCCAGATCTCTAAGCTTGAATTAATCCCCTTCCTCCCTAAACTGTGTCTGTTTGGAAGTTCATCTCAGCAATGTGGAGCTGTTTATAACATAGGTTTTATTTTTATTTAAAAGTTTTCATTTCACATTAAAAAAACTTGTCTTAGTTGGCATTTTTACATGACTGACTTCATGGACGCAGAGATTTAGGCGTACACAATTCGTTTTAGTTGACTCTCTTTCACCCTCTGCTCCTCAATCCTTTTATTTCCATTTCCCATGTACTCCCTGCTTCCATTTCCATGTAACACCCCCTCTTTTGTTTCAGACAGGGTCTCTCACTGAACCTAGAGCCCGCTGATTCAGCTGAACTGGCTGGGCAGAGAGCCCCAGGGATCTGCCTGTCTCCGCCTCGCCAGCACTGGGATCACAGGAGCATGCTTGGGAGCTAAGCTTTGGTCTTTCTGCTTGTATAGAAAACACTTTAATGACTGAACAATCTCCTTCGGCTCCCTAGATGTTTCCAATGCAAGGTTTGACACACTATGCCAACCAGCACAAAATGTGATCCATAATAGTCCTCACAGATGCTTCAGGGCGTTGGGTAAGCAGTGTCTCCATGCCATCTAGAACAAAGTCTTGGGACAGAGGGCAAAGCACTGTTTCTTCAGGTTCAAATGCTCTTGCCACACCTGGGTACTTACCACCCACCCTCACCCACACTTTGGAAGTGGCCATTGGTTACTTCTCAATTTCCAGCCCATCCCAGCCTCTGGCATCCTATTTTTACCTTCTGGAGGAATTGGAGGTTGGGAATCTAGGATGGTGGTTGGCATCGGGTCTGGGCTCCAGGAAGATTCTATTTCTATTTCTATTTAGAGGTTGGTGGCATCCTTAAATTGTCCCATTTCTTCTAAAGACTGTTCTGACTGCAACTGTGATGATTCCTGCTTGGTCAAGCCCTGTGCCTGAGCTCCATGTGGCCTGGTTTGAGACACTTCAGGAGCGTTGTTTGAATCCAGGCACTTCCAAATGGGTATTTCTAACCCACATGCAATGTGCATGGTCAGTCATTTCCTCCTGGGTCTTGTGCTATCTGTTGGCTGGGGCTTTGGCTCCTAATCCTTCCAGACTCTCTGGTTAGAGGTGGGCCTTCTTCAGGCCCTGCTTGGCTCTGGCTGGCCTCATGTGGCAGTCTTTTGCACTATAACTTCTCTCAAGCACTGACTTCATGGGCATAGCTCTGCCCTGAGCCACACCTGCCCCAGAGATCCCTTCTTTTCTCCCCAGTACCCACCGCCATACCATCTGGCACTACCACATTGAATTTTTAAAAATATTTATTTATTTATTTGAGAAAGAAAGAGAGAGAGAGAGAGAGAGAGAGAGAGAGAGAGATATTCTGGCAGATAGAGAGAGAATATGGGTGTGTCTTTGAAGCAGGGCTTCAAACCACTGCAAATGAACTCCAGATGCATGTAGCATCTTGGGCATCTGGCTTACATGGGTACTGGAGAATCAAACCTGGGTCCTTAGGCTTCACAGGCAAACACCTTAACTGCTGAGCCATCTCTCCAGCCCCAGATCCCTTTTCCTCTGCTATGTTGGTGATGTGTTATTTACAGCTGCAAATGCTTCACAGTGATAGGACCACAGATGTCTTTCTTCACTCCATGTCTTATTTTTATAACTAAATCTTTGGTATGTAAATCGAGTACTCTAGCATTCCTCGTGGTAACCTACACGGTCAATACTTGCTAAATGAATTCTTAGGGCCACCACATGCACGCACGCACACATCTTGTGGGAATTGGTGCATTGGTTATACAAATTTTGAAATGATATTAATGCAATGTAACTCTAGTGGAAGTGTCAACAAATTTGCAAGATTTCTCGCAATGGCCCAAATGTGAAGTTAGAACCACATTAAATAGTCAAGCAGAGATTTAATTCAATATGCAGACATGTGGGATGTTTCAAGGAAGTACAAACATTATCCTTATTTGAGTTAGAGATCTGTTCCTCCGCACTGTTTCTCTGCTCTCAGAGACAGTCTTTGCCTGGTGTTTAAAAGATCTGTGCATATTGCATGTGGGCCCAGCACAAGGAAGCACATCTCTCTTTCCTTGAAATGAGCCTGGCATTGCATACTTACTCACACATATATTTACATGGGCCCATACATACATGCTCACATATATGTGTACACATGTCCACATATATGAGCTCACATGTGCACATGCACACACTCACAGTCCTAGGCAGACACATGCATGCACATTCCTTGGCTGGCGCTTTAAAAAAATATTTTATTTTTATTTATTTGTTTGACAGAGAAAGAGGGAGACAGAGAGAGAGAGAATGGGCACATGTCAGGGTCTCCAGCCACTGTCAATGAACTCCAGACACATGCGCCCCCTTGTTCATCTGGCTAACGTGGGTCCCGGAGAATTGAACCTGGGTCCTTTGGCTTTGTAGGCAAGTGCCTTAACTGCTAAGCCATCTCTCCAGCCCAGTTTTTTAATTATAATTTTTATTTATTTATTTGCAAGGAGAGAGAGAGAGAGAGAGAGAGAAGAGAGAGAGAAAAGAGACAAGAGACAGAGAATGGGCATGCCAGGGCCTCCACCCACTGCAAACGAACTCCAGAAGCATGTGCCCCTTGTTCATTTGACTTATGTGGGTCCTGGGGAATTAAACCTGGGTCCCTTGGCTTTGTAGCCAAATGTCTTCACCATTAGGCCATATTTCCACCCCCTGGCACATGTTTTTAGGCACCCAATAATGATGGAAATACAGTGACTGTGGTCTCTTCCCTTCCCTCCCCTCCCCTCCTCTCTCCTCCCTTTCTTTCCTTTCCTTTCCTTTTTTCTTTCTTTATCTTTTTTTTTTGAGGTAGGGTCTCACTGTAGCCCAGGCTGACCTGGAATTCACTCTGGAGTCTCAGGGTGGCCTTGAACTCACAGCATTCCTCTTACCTCAGCCTCCCAAGAATGCTGGGATTAGAGGTGTGTGCCACCACATATGGCAACTATGGTTTCCTATTTGAGAAGATCAAGGTGACTAGCAGACCCTGGGGGCACAGCAAGTGTGGCCGTGCAAGTCCACAGCTCCAGGAGCCTCAGCAGAAACTCCAGCAGCACCGTCTATTTCCCTAGGTCTCCAGACATCCTTCACCACTGCTTTTCAGACCAAGACCTCAAGGTGCATTCGTTGTTAAGTTGGAATGGTTCTTTCTCTTCTGTGTCTCGTGTCCAGTGACCGGCTTCTACCATGTGCTGAGCTATTATAATGGTATTGGGCTACAAATATGCAAATGCCCCCCTCGGGTCACCCCCTCCTCTTCCCCACCACTATTAACACACCATCTGCACACAATTTGTGTTTTCACTTCATTTTCCAAGTTTGCTTTCACTTGAGTTTCTTCCTTCTTCTGGTACCTGTGTCGTCTTGTGTGAGCCTGTATGACCTGCTGCTACACACTGTCCCTCATTCAGCACCAGTGTGTCACAGTGGCCATTATATGAGGTTCTTCCCACAGATCTAAATAGAACTCATGAAGATTGGCCAGAGGAGCAAACAGTCCCAGGACCAACTGGAGGAATGAGTGACCCAGAGAAAAATCTTTGAGGGGACGAGCGCTCTTCTAAGCACTTGTTGAGACCCAGAGGAACCAGGGATTCATTATGAGCTTCACTGATGAGAAGAAAATGGCCCAAATATTTCACTGGCATCACTACTTCACATGAACGTATCCACTGGGCCAGTCCAGCTCCACTTGGAACCTAGGAGCTGCAGACCAGTTACTTCCTGTTGCCTCAGTTTACGTCTATCCACAGTGTGTGGTTAAGAGTGACTCCCTGATGAGAATTTGGCGAGGAGTAAATGAGTTCGTGCAGAAAACTTGAATAGCGCCTGCCACCAAGGAGGCTCAGTAGATGCTAACTGTGGTAATGATTGTTCTTCTTTTTTATTTAAATTTTTTTGTTTATTTTTATTTATTTATTTGAGAGCGACAGAGAGAGAATGGGCATGCCGGGGCCACCAGCCACTGCAAGCGAACTTTAGACGTGTGCACCCCCTTGTGCATCTGGGTAACGTGGGTCTTGGGGAATCGAGCTTCGAACCGGGGTCTTTAGGCTTCACAGGCAAGCGCTTAACCGCTAAGCCATCTCTCCAGCCCAGTGATTGCTATTCTTAATATAAAGGTGTCTAATGGACCCCAGCAGAGGAAGCAGGAGAGGAAAAGGCGGCAGGCAGGCAGGGGCTCTGGCACGTAAGCCCTGTGCTCTTCCATCCAAGTGTCTCTAGGAAACAGAACCTCATTCTGTTCTACTCATTGGTGGCTTTCCTACTGGAGCGAAACACTGCAGAATGAATACAGGCTGAAGAAATGCGACCCTCAGCCTCCAGAAACTTCCACTTTCATGTCAGCAGTTTCAGAAACACTTTAGCAGATTGATTTTACTTATATCGCCCCATCTTTCTATATGCATGACAGGGTAAAAGAGGGACGAGATTAAATTATTTCGCACTGCCCTCTCTTTTCTCTCTCTCCCCCACGCCATCCCCATGCAGTAATCCCCTGAGTTGACCTGAGGGATAAAACCACATTCTCTGTGTCTGGAATTTCCATTGTCACCCTGCTGGTATACATGGGAGAGCACTATGGAAGTAATGACTTAAGCCATCATGGAGACCCCTTCCTTACTCCTTTTATTCCCAAGGGACACCACGAACAGGTGAGGCGTGGATCTGCAATGTTTCTAACACTGACCCTGGCGCCACAGAGCAGTATTTCCTACAACTGTGCCCTTGGTCCCCTGGCTTGGATTTGAGGTCTCTTTGTCCATTCAGGCGAGATGCTTGAGGGATTTATTTCAAGCTTGAGGATGCAGGGCTCAGAGAGGAGATGACTGATGAAGGACTTATTCATTGGGATTCATACATAGGCCAACAAGAACGCAATATGTTGCCGGTATGAAATGCGTGTTAGGAAAACTACAAGCAACCGTTCCCCCTTCCTCAGTGCTGCTGGGGACAAATGGCTCTGTTGTTCATCTCCTGCATCTCTATTAGGGATGATGTCATTTTCTCAGGCTCATAAGTGATAAAAGTGATGGAACATCAAAGAGGGAGAGAGTGACAGATGTGGGATACATGGTGTATACAGTCATTGTTCACTCACTATTTATTTATTTTGTTTTTATTTTTTGGGAAAGCCCAGTAGGCTGGCCTGTGTGTGTGTGAGTGTGTGTGTGTGAGAGAGAGAGAGAGAGAGACAGAGAGACAGAGAGAGACAGAGAGAGACAGAGAGACAGAGAATTGGCATGCCAGGGTCTCCATCCACTTTAATTGAATTCCAGATGTGTATACCACCTTGTGTACACGTGTGACCTTGTGTGCTTGTGTCACCTTGTGCAACTGGCTTATGTGGGATCTGAAGAGTCGAACTTCGGTCTTTAGGCTTCATAGGCAAGCACCTTAACCGCTAAGCCATCTCTCCAGTCCACCAGTAATTATATTTTTAATACTGTGCACGCATGTTCACGTGTGTGCAGTGCATGTGTACATATGTACACATGTATGTGTGTAAGCCCAAGGACAACTTGAGTGTTTTTATTTTTAAAAAGTATTTGATTTATTGATTTACAAGACAGAGGTGGGGGAGAATGAGTGTGTCGCAGTCTCTAGCCACTGCGAACAAAGTCCAGATTCACGTGCCGTGTTGTGCATTTGGCTTTATGTGGGTACTTGGGAACAGGACCCTGGTCATTAGGCTTTGCAGGCAAGTGCTTTAACTGCTGAGCCATCTTTCCAGCCCTCGTGTGTCATTCTTACAGAACACTGTCCACTTCCTTTTAGACAGAGTCTTTCATTGACCTGGAGTGTACAACCAGGCTAGACTGTCTGGCCAGTGAGCTCCTGTCTCTGCCTGCCCAGTGTTGAGACTACAAGCGTGTACCACCATGCCTGACAGATGGACAAGGGTATGGCAGATAGAACTCAGGTCCTCACGCTTGTGAAACAAGCACTGTACTGACCGAGCTAACTCCAGATCTCCCAGTCATCGTCACTGGAGGAAGAGTAAACCAAAGACCAGCCCCAGGCTGGCGTGGTCCAATCCCGTTCACTCACTAGCTTCTGTTCGTTTCTTAAATATGACGGGGACTTGGAAGAAATGACAGCCTCGAATACAATCTGGCAAATGCATAACAAATGCTGACATAGCATCTCCATGCCATGCAGTTCACACCTATTTCTTATAGAAAATAACTGAATTCAGGCCACAGACACAGAAGACACTGCGATTCTTCAAAGTCCCCAAGAACTTTTGCAAAGTGCCCCAAGTTGTCTTATTTGCCAAAACATTTTTCTGTGGCATTGGTTCTAACAGTGAAAATCTATATAAATGCCCACCCCTAAGTCCTTCATGACTATTGGCCAATAAAGATGCCCTTGTATTTTTTCTTGGTTCAAACTTCTCTGGAATTCATTCTTAGCAATGAATTTAGAAGACTAGTTTTGGGACTGCTCATGTTATGAGATACCCCTTTGAGAGGTTCTCTGGAAGTCCACAAGATCAGAGATGCAGGAGTCACTGGAGCCTCTGGTGGTTTGATTCAGGTGTCCCCCATAAACTTAGGTGTACTGAATGCTAAGTTCCCAGCTGATAGAGATTTGGGAATGAACACCTCCTGGAGGTGGTATATTATTGGGGGCAGGCTTATGGATTTTATAGCCAGTGTCCCCTTGCCAGTGTTTTGGACACACTTCTATTGCTGTTGTCCATTTTATATTGACCAGGGGGTGATGTCCACCCTCTGCTCATGCCATCACTTTCCCCTGTATCATGGAGCTTCCCCTAGAGTCTGTAAGCTAAAATAAACCACTTTTCCCCCTGCCCACAAGCTGCTCTTGGTCCAGTGATTTCTGCCAGCAATGTGAACCTGACTGCAACAAAGCCCGAGGGGAATGACTGCCAACAAGCCCACAGAGCCCACGGGCAGGTAGAGAACCTCAGCACATTTCCAAAGGGACACATCATGAAGAACTGTGGACATTTCCGGAAGGTGACGAGTTATGAGAAGAAGTGGTATTGTTCCCTTGGGAAGTGACATGCCACATTATTATTATTATTATTATTATTATTATTATTTTATTACAGGACCCTTCCCCACTGCTCACTGTTTCTGGCCTGCAGAATGGGTGCTGTGCATGTGGGTGAGCACAGAAAAAGATGACTTGTGGGTCTCACTCATCCAAAAGAATTTGCTGGATGTTTGGATTTACATAGCATGTCACCTTCGGCAGTCTATTAGACAACCTGGCTAGCTGTGAGAACCCGGGACGCTCGACAGATCAGCAGCATCGCCTGGCACACGGTGAGAGGAAGGTTGGTTCCTGCAGCCAGGTTGAGTTTTACTTTTGTAGCTAATTAGTTGTTTCCTTTGAAAACCCTATAAATCCTTTCAAAATTGAATTTATGCCCATTGAGAACAGGGTCTCCCACAAGGGAATTTCAAAGCCTGGACAAACGAAAATTCCCGAAGAATAAATAAATTGTCACATCCTGCATGGATTTCAATAAAAAAGGTTTTCCTCATTAGCTATAGGGACTGAACTATAAAATATAAATATCGCTGACTATGTAGGTTAGATTCTGGGTGAAACTAGGGCACACAATACGTGTACTTCTTTCTTAACACTTGGAACAAATGCCTTTTACAACTCTTTTTTTCCTTTTTTTCTGACTCGCTCTCACTCAAACTCAGGGCTCAGGTGGCATTTGTATCACTCAGTAATCCAAGGCTCTTCATAGCTTCCAGATGCTTCTCAAACAAAGCATTAGCCATTCCAAGAGAGCTCTGGGTGGGATAGCAATCTCTTTTACCTCAGCTGGGCACTAGATAGGGGTCCTTCCTAATCAATAAAGGTCTACAATAATTCAAATGGCATTTTCTAATTATTAGATCAATTATATCCAATTTGCGTGATGAAAGCCCACGTTGCAAGAGAAATGTCCATGTTCGAAGGCATACAGCTGACACTTCAACATTTTAACACTCTTAACATTTTCAACTTCACCCCAGAAATCTTACTAATAAATTTTAAGTGTTATCCCTGGATACATCAGTAAATCTAGGAAAATCATATGACCTTATATAGAAAATGAAACTCCCATTTTCAACAGGAAAGTAGGGTTTAAATCACGGTGATCTACTTTTGTTCTGGATTGTGAAGTATACCGTTCATAGTGTGTTTAACTCTCTTGTGGGCTGATGCTTTGGTAGGTCTTGATTATACACACATCCATCCCCAGAGACAAGACTCCTTTGACAAGCTTTAATTTAGTTTTCTGCATTGTTTGTTTCTATAAGCACTAAGAGCCCCACCTTTCTTTCTTCTTCCTCTTTCCAATTTCCTTGGCACCTTGATTTCTGGGATTCATTGATTTTCCTTCCACGTCTGAAAGCTGAGGGGCCAACAAGTCCATATCCATGACTTACACAAGAGTCACCATGGCGTGGCGATTTTCTTTATTAAGGCCCGCTCTTGAAACCAAAATGCTCTTGCTGAATGTCAAGTAACCCAGCTGATGGGGACTGATCCTTTTTGTCTTGGGCCATTAATAATTTTGTTACATGAAAACTTACAAAAATTACTATGGCATCTGATTAAGCTATTTGCAAGGAGAAGGTTTGAGTCTCTTGGGGAAAAATGATATATTATTTAAAACAATAATCTCTAGAGTTTGTTAAAAATTCAGCACCAATTCAATGCAATGAAGATTTATGGAACGCCTCGTTGGTAGCTGCAGAGAGGATGCAAAAAAAAAAAAAAAAGTATGAAATAGTCTCTGCCTTGAAGGTGTTTGCTCAGGCTCCATCAAGTGCGTAGACAACACTGCACAGCAAACATGTCAGCTTGCTAGTTTGCTCCTGCACATCACGACTTAAATCCCCCTGGTACTTGAATCCCATTCCACAGATAGAAAATTGAAATCCAAGCTAATTGGCCTGTGTGAGCTCATTGAGCCCATAGATAGTGGAGCTGTCCCCGCATTCCTGGAGGTCACCCGTGTGGACAGTGAGACAGAGGTGGACGGTGATGGGAGCTCTGTCACATGTCGGCTCCGCGACATCGTTCCAGGCAGCAATCCCCGCAGTGGTAAATATGGAGGGGAAGGCAATGTTGTTTTATTGGGCCATAATTCTTCCACATCTATACACTTACCAAAGCTATTAAGTAGCATTTATTCATTTCCTTATTAGGAATCAATTTTACTTGATGCTTATTGGCTGAGTTAAGTTATTGGAGAGAGCAAGGTTTGAAATTCATAGCTTTTGTTTCTAGAAGCATAACAAAGCTGGGCTGCTCTGCAGCACATTTTGTTGGCGGAGAAGTTGAGAATAAGATTTCCTACAAAGCCTCACTGGTCTCTCACCATTTATCCAGAAGGCCAGATTTTAAATAATAAGTAAGGGCTAGTGTCACAGGCACAAGGGACAGTCCCCCCCCCCCCACCTAGGATCATTTTGCTACATGAGTGTTTATTGTAAGTGATGATTCCCCCCTGCCCCCACTGGCACATTTGAGTACCAGGACCCGTGGATTGATGCTGGAACAAAAGACCAAAATTATAGACAGAGACTTGGGACAGCATTTCAGCTCATCCCTGACCTTCGGGCATCTCTGTCCAATTCCGATGAGGTCATGGTTACACACTGGGGTCACCTGGAGTGCTTTGAAAAGGGAGGTGTCTTTGTGTCTCTACCTGTCCCCTCCCAGATATTCCAAGTTAGTCCTCAGACAATTCCAATGTGCTTAAGTAGAGACACACAGGTTTCAAAGACAGCTTCTCAGCTTTTCCGAGTTCATAACATTACTACCATTTATTTGAAAAGTATTCGGGCTGATTTTTCTGAAAATAGAAGTGGGTCTATCTATCATGCAAAATATTTGTGTTCATGCAGATCTCCCAAATCATAAATATAGTATCAGCAATCCATGTTGGGGCAGTTAGATTTATTTTTCAATTTTAATGCAGGGGGCTGGGGAGATGACTCAATTGGTAAAATGCTTGTTGTGTAGGCATGAGGAGCTGAGTTTGGATCCCCAGCACCCATGTAAAAAGTGAGGTGAGGTTATGAGTGCCTGTAATCCCAGCTTTGGGGAGGCAGAGACAAGATCTCTGGGGCTCTCTGGCCACTCAGGCTAGTCAAATTAGTGACCTCCAGGTTCAGGGAGAAATCCTTTCTCAAAAACATAAGGTGAACAAACTGTCCTGAAAGCACTACACTTAATGTTCATATTCATATATTAATGCTACTCTCACTTCTGGTTAGAGAAGCTTCCCTTTTCAAATGGTGATGACCACTGGGATGACCCAAAAGGCAAGATAGTGCTGAGAAGAAGGGATGGAGGAGTGTCCAGCACTGAAACATCTCACACCCTCCAAGGCTCAGGGTCCATTGCAGAAGAGGTAGTGGAAAGAATGTAAGAGCCAAAGGAAGGGTACGACTCCTTACAATGCAACCGTCCAGACAGAAGTTGGCCTCAATATCCATGACCCCTCAGTGCCTAGCAATACTTTCACAAGACCCTCATAATAGGAGAAAAAATGACAACATCAAAATAATAGAGAGACTGTGGTGGTTTGATTCAGGTGTCCCCCATAAACTTAGGTGTTCTGAATGCTAGGTTCCCAGCTGATAGATATTTGGGAATTAATGCCTCCTGGAGGGAGTGTATTGTTGGGGGCGGACTTATGGTCTTTATAGCCAGTTTCCCCATGCCAGTGTTTGGCACACCCTCCTGTTGCTGTGGTCCATCTTCTGTTGGCCAGGGGGTGATGTCCACCCTCTGCTCATGCCATCATTTTCCCCTGCCATCGTGGAGCTTCCCCTCGAGCCTGTAAGCCAAATAAACCTCTTTTTCCCAGAAGCTGCTCTTGGTTGGGTGCTTTCTACCAGCAATGCGAACCGGACTGCAACAGAGACTGATGGAGAGAGGGAGGGGAAATGACGGGGAGCAGAGTTGTGAAGGGGAAAGTGGGGGAGGGGAGGGAAATATCATGGTTTATTGTCTGTAAGTTAGAAGTTGTCAATAAAAAAATTAAAAAAAGAGCCAGGAGTGGTGGTGCACGCCTTTAATCCCAGCACTCGGGAGGCAGAGGTAGGAGGATCACTGTGAGTTCAAGGCCACCCTGAGACTACAGAGTGAATTCCAGGTCAGCCTGGGCTAGACTGAGACCCTTGAAAAAAATTGAAAATAAATAAATAAAAATACTAGTGCAAAAAAAATGAAGTGAAGAGTCACTGAGGAGGAGAGTTTCTTGGTCAAAGTGGCCATCTCCTTGACCTCAGCGATGACTCCTTTCCATCACCTCGTTGAGATGAAGGGCACAGCTGAGAAAGCTCAAAGCCCCTTCCCCGCATCTGCTCGAGCCTCTCAGAAGTAGGACCACGACTCAGCCTCCATTCCGGAGCATGTTTGAGCTCCTTCCTCCCTCTTCCTTCCAGGGCATCTGTTCTATTTTAGAAGACACACACAGTAAGTCCGCGGGCTTGAATGGAGGTCTTTGATGTTAATTTCCTATAAACCCAAGGGAAGGAATATCAAACGTGGCTCCCATCGCTTTTCACTGCACTCCCTCCTTGGCAAGAAGAGTTAAATCTGGCCCTCATTTTCCTCTTTGATTGTTTTCCAACTAGGCTGCCTCTCTTTTCTCTCACTTCAACGCCACTCAGGTCGGTTGGTTTAAATGGACATGGGGAGCCCACTGAGGCATTTCTGAATGAAGACGGTGCATTTTGGTGAGGGCTGCCTCTGCAGAAGGCTGATCTCAGAAGTGGAAATGGAATAGGAACAGTTTCAGCTGCCCATCAGGCAGGTGACGGAGACAGGCGATCGGGGATTCTGGCTGAGGTAGCTCAGAGCTGCTACCCTTTGCTACAAATCCAAAGCCAGCATCAAATATTGACCTAGGACTTCTGTCCTCTCCATTCGGTCAGAACACTGAGGGCAGTTCCGCAGAATCGGACAGACCATCTTACTTGAACTCCTCAGCACCCATCTGCATTGTGGAAGATCTTCTATATGAATCTTCTGCATTGGCCACCGTTTTAGGTGATGGGAAACAGACTCGGACATGAGACCCGGGGAAGGAAAGCACATGGGCCTCATAGCGGGAAGCCCTCTGTGGTGGTTTGATCCAGGTGTCCCCCATAAACTTAGGTGTTCTGAATGCTAGGTCCCCAGCTGATGGAGATTTGAGAATTAATGCCTCCTGGAGGCAGTGTATTGTTACGGGTAGCCTTATGGGTGTTATAGCCAGAGTACCCTTGCCAGTGTTTGGCACACTTGCCTGTTGCTATTGTCCACCTTCTGTTGGTCAAGGGGTGATGCCCACCCTATGCTCATGCCACCATTTTCCCCTGCCATCATGGAGCTTCCCCTTGAGTCTTTAAGCCAAAAAAATAAATCCTTTCCCCCACCCCAAAGCTGCTCTCGATCGGGTGATTTCTTCCAGCAATGTGAACCTGAAACAGTAATGTTGGTACCGAGGAGTGGTGTCATTTGCTGCTAGATACCTGACTGTGTGGCTTTGGCCTTTTGGAGCTGATTTTCAAGAGGAATGTGGAAAGATTTGAAACCTTGGCCTAAGAGATGCTTTGCAATGCTACAGGTGCATCTTGATGGACTATTCTGGTCAAAGTTAAAAGACCTGAATGCAGTAAGAATTATGGACTGTGAGGTTTGTCTTGTGAGGGTGAGAAAGAGCTTTGCCTGGACTGGGCTACAAGTAGTTTGTGTGAGAGGCTTGCTGTTATGCCCACGTCCTGAGAAGTTATGCAGAGTTGCATTGTGTAGAAATGGACTGGTGTGTGCAGAGGGATAGGACACAGAATGAAATCTTTGAGCTGAAACTTCTGCCATTCCACCGCAGTTAAGAGATTACAACCTTTGAGACTGGGCCAATTGACCTGCACTGGAGCAACAGGAAGAATGTAGACTCTTTTGAAGGGGCCTGAGTGCTCAAGGAATATCCTGTTCTTCAAAGTCTACTTTATTCCCCCCGGATTAAAAAACTGGCTGTAGAGATGGCTTAGTAGTTAAGCGCTTGCCTGTGAAGCCTAAGGACCCTGGTTTGAGGCTTGATTCCCCAGAACCCATGTTAGCCAGATGCACAAGGGGGTACACGAGTCTGGAGTTCGTTTGCAGTGGCTGGAGGCCCTGGTGCGCCCATTCTCTCTTTCTCTGTAGCTCTCAAATAAATAAAAATAAACAAAAAAATGGCACTCTACCAAATATTATGGAGTATAAGAGATGTAGGAAAGAGAGGGTCATTGAGTTTGTAACATGGTCTTGTGTGAAGCAGGTTTGCTGGATGCCTGCATGGAGACCTGATGCAGCCATGAGGCTGACCATGGATTGCAGTGGAGACCCAGTGGAGACTCTGGGACCATGAGATGGCTGCCAGGAAAGCTTGTGGCCCCAGATGAAGTTTCCCAGGACTGTGAGTAGCCTAGCTAGAGGGGCGGAATTGGAATTCCAGAGACTTGTTGCTGGTTAGAATTATCGGACCTGGAGACTTGTCACTGACTAGAGTTGTTGGACTTGGAACTACAAAGTGTGATGTTTGCCCTGTTTAAATCTTGTATTGGTTGAATCCTTGCTATGCCCAATGCCATCTAGTGCAGTGTGACTGTTTATTCTGTACCATTATGGTTTTTTTGGGGGGGAGATTTTTTGATATTATGACTCAGTTAAAAGATCTTGGACTATGGGGATGTATGAATATCATTGGAATTGAAAAAAAAAAAACTATGGTGCCTTTTAAAGTTAGATGAATGCATTGCATTTTACATCATGGATGGTTATCAGTTTATGGGGGCCAGTGGTGGAATGTGGTGGTTTGGTTCAAGTATCCCCATAAATTTAGTTGTTCTGAATGCTAGGTTCCCAGCTAATGGAGATTTGGGAATTAATGCCTCCTGGAGGCAGTGTATTGTTGGGGGTGGGCTTATGGGTGTTATAGCCAGTGTCCCTTTGCCTGTGTTTGGAACACTCTCCTGTTGCTGTTGTCCACAGGGGGTGATGTCCACCCTCTGCTTATGCCATAGTTTTCCTCTGCCATCATGAAGCTTCCCCTTGCGTCTGTAAACCAAAATAATCTCTTTTTCCCCACAAGCTGCTCTTGGTTGTGTGATTTCTGCCAGCAGTGCACACCTGACTACAGCGCCCTCCATCGCCAGTGTTTCTGCATCTCTTCACCGGGGCCAGTACCTCCTTGCCCTGGGGGCAGAAGGTTCCATTCCCCACAAACCCAAGGGTAAAAAACTCAGAGTGCGATTAAAGCAATACATGGAAGTAGAATTTAATCCATAAAAAAAAAAAAATAGGAATGAGCACTCCTCTAAAGCCAAAACTCATGGTGAACTGTGTTAATTTCCACTGGAGGGGATCTCTGTGGGGAAGGATGCTCACAACCAGAGTGGGGAGGGCATGGAGCTGCCTCCATAGTGGGCCTATGCCTCAGCCCCATGATTTCCTGCTGGTATCTGTAATTGTATATCATGATGGCCACATGCAGGCAGCATCGTGATTGCAAATGGAGGAGAAACAGAGAGGTGGATCAGTCAATAAAGTGCTTGCCTTGCAAGAATGAAGAAGACCTGAGTTCAATCCCAGAACCTATGTAAAGACACCAGTCATGACGGCATGCACTTGAAACCCCAGTGCTGAGGAGGTAGAGACAGAAGGACTCCTGGGACCCACTGGCCAGACTGTCTGGCCTTGAACTGGAGAGTTCAAGGGTAGTGAGAGGTCTTAAATGAAGATAGATGGAGTTCCTGATGACACCAACCCCCCCCATATATATATATATATATATATATATATATATATATATATATATATATATATATATGTATATGTATTATACTGGAGGCAGAATATTGCTGGGGGCAGGCTTATGGGTATTATAGCCAGTTTCCCCTTGCCAGTGTTTGGCACACTCTCCTATTGCTACTGTCCACCTGATATTGGCCAGGGGGTGATGTCCACCCTCTGCTCATGCCATCATTTTCCCCTGCCATCATGGAGCTTCCCCTTGAGTCTTTTAGCCAAAATAAATCCTTTGCTCCCCCCCCCCCAAGCTCCTCTTGGTTGGGTGATTTCTGCCACATAAATAAAATATATAAAAATGGAACAAACTAACTAACTATAGGAGACTCTCCATAGGCCTCACCTGTGATATTGGAGGCCCTGCCAGTTTTTGGCATTTCTTACTGTTCTGGTGGTGGCACTGTTGATGAGATGAGCGATGATACTAGTTAGGTGGCATAGTTAATTTTGGCTTCACTTTATGACAGTCTTACGTGCTTCAAAGGTGGATCTAACGACTCCGAGGTTGGCCCTGTGGCTCTAGTAGACCTGAAATATGGAGGGTGCAAGGGGAGCCAAGACTTAGGAAATGGAGACTTTTCCCATGTGGGGGGCAGAACTCAAGCTTATTTCAATGCTGGATTTCAGCATAACCACACGGTGGCTGGCTGTGTAACCCACACCAAGAAGTTGATGATCAGTCTATTTTCTGGTGTGTGTGTGTGTCTGTGTGTGTGTGTGTGTGTGTGTGTGTGTGTTCTCAGAGGATTTAGCGATACCATCAGATAAACAGAAGGAAGGATTTTGGCAGAAGCACGCTGGAAAGCTGGACAGAGAGCTCAGTGGTTAAAGGTGGTTGTTTGCAAAGCCTGGCAGCCTGGGGTTCGATTCCCCAGTACCCACATAAAGCAGATGCACAAAGTGATGCACGCACCTGAAGTTTGTTTGCAGTGGCAAGAGGCCCTGGTGCACTCCATGCGCTCTCTCATTCTTTCTCTCTCTGCTTGCAAATTAAAAAATGATATTCAAAAAAGAAGTATACTAGGCAGCCAGCTGATCCTGGGGTCTCATAAAAGACTACTTGTGGTCGACCCCCGGTGCACATGGGAAGTAGAAGATAGAGGAAAGGGAGAGCAGCTCACATACTTCAGCGAGATCCCTGAAGCACGGGGGGCTCTGCTTTGCCCTCTTCAGTCACAGCTGCTGGGCCCAGGCTTCTTTAGAACCCACAGTGCAGGAAGGAGTGGTGGCTGGACTGTTCCCTGAGCTCCTTTGCTCTGGGCCACTAGGACACCATATGGAGCCTCAGATGGCTGCCCTGCACCCCTTGGGGCCAGTGTCCCAGGCAGAATTGTCATCAAGACAGGAAATTGTCAGCATGTTTTCCTAAGTATTTTAAGAAGAGCTTTAAAAAAAAAAAACATGAAGAGTGCCATCAGTGCTTGAGCCTAAAAATCGACTTTTGTTCCAAGAAAAAAAAATAAATGAAGAGTTTTCAGAACTCATTAAGGAGGCATCCTTGTTCCAATTAGACATAAGCAGTGTCTATGTCAGTTCTACTCCTGGAGACTAATGCTTCACAGGCCCACTTAAATAATGACTTTAAACACCCACTACCATCTCACACCCGGAAGAAGCTCTGTCGGTAACGTAACGCTCTCCCATGGGGCCACTTTCTGGCCAAACTGCCCTGTGATTGTCTCCGTCATTAGCTCTGCCCCTCTTGTTCATATCACTGCCCTTGCACCAGGGAGTTCCCTTCTCAAAATGGCCTGCTTACTTTCTCCTCCTTCTCCTTTTCCTCATCCTTCTTTGTCTTTGCTAACCCCTCTTCATGTTTTGGGTCTCTCAATCACCATCTCATCCTCCAGGAGGCCTTTCTGCACTCACCAAGTCTGTTGTCAATTTCTCTAAAGCACAGTGCTTTTCTGGTAAAAGCATGTGCCATATAGACCCATTGCTACCTGCCATTGCTTGATGTCCTCATAGTGTTGAGGTGCTGGACATAGGGGTGGTACTATGCCTAGTCACAGAGCCAAATGGAGACACTGGCCACAGGGGTGGACTGTCTTCTCACTGACATATGGGCAGTGAGTGGGGGAGGAGGAAAGGCCCACCCTGAGTGTGGGGGAATCGAGCAATGGGCTAGGGTTCTGAATATGAACGAGCTGGAGGAAGAGGGACCCAGAGCACTTATACGTATGAACACCTTCCTTGTTCTTATGTCAGTGTGAAAAATAGATTCAGTCCTTAGGACTCCAAAAGAGAGAACTTCTAACTATGCCACATCCCAAATTCTCATAAGATTTTCATACAGAAAACATTTACTGGAAAAGGAAAGCATGGGTCAGAATCCTGGCTGCTTGATATGCTTCTGGTGGGAACTCTTGGGCATTTTTGAATCTACTTTCTTTTTTAAGATATTTATTTATGTGTGTGTGTGTGTGTGTGTGTGAGAGAGAGAGAGAGAGAGAGAGAGAAAGAGAGAGAGGGAAAGGGAGAGAGACAGAGAGGCAGGTAGATAGAGAGAAACAATGGGTACACTAGGGCCTTTAGCCATTGCAAATGAATTCCAGATGCATGTGCCATCTTGTGCATCTGGCTTACGTGGGTATTGGGGAATTGAACCTGGGTCCTTAGGCGTACCTCTAAGCTATCTCTCCAGCCCTTGAATCTATTTTCTTGATAGAATACAACAGTTTTTATGAGCTAAAAATACCGAAAATGTCTTTTTTTTGCAGAGTGGGGGAGGATGAGGAGATGGTGCAGTCAGGGAAGTGCTTGCCATGGAATCATGAGGACGGGAGAGCTTATTTCACAGCCCATTGTATGGGCTAGTCCCCATGTACAGGCCTGCATCCATCGTTCCAACAGGAGACAGGAAGCTTTCACGGGCTGGCTGGCTAGTTAGTCTAGTAGAATCGGGGAGCTCTAGGTTCAGTAAAAGACCCTATCTCAAAAATAAAAACTTGAAAGGGTGGAGGACAAAAACTTACATTAATCTCTGGCCCTGCATGCATGTATATGCATAAAGCAATGCACATATGTATATCCACACATGTTAACACATATGTATCCACTTGCACCTCTCCACACACTGTTTCCTTCCTGCCATTGGTCAGTAAAAGAGCCAATCCTAACATATTGATCTGGAGCCAGAAGTAGGAGGCAATGGTGGCCGGCTTCTAGATCTTTCAGTTGAGCATCAGGGCCATACTCTGTGGAAGACTTCCGGTTGGGTGTGATAAGAGGTTAGGCTGCAGAATGTTGCATGAAACAGCTAGAGTTCACCACATTCTTGTGGGAGCTTGGGCAGGCCATACCTTCTCTGTTCTTTGCTGCTCACTAAGATGGTAAAAGGAGAGATTATGAGATCTTTCCAAGAGCTAGTGAGGCACTATATGTCACACGTTTTGGGACAGTGTGTGGCATGGTGTAGGGGCTGAAAGAACACTTGTTAATTACTGTGACTTCTCTATGATGTCCATTATAATAAATCACTTTGGCTTGCTCATAACTTCCAACAAAGGAACACCGGGAGGATGCTAATTTCATTTTATATTCTGCATCGGACCTTGTTTCAGAACCATCTAGAAATATACCATGACAGTACTGTACTTTAGGGCAAAACCAGCCAGGACCAATCAGATTCCAACCATGACTGAACTATATACCACTTGCTATGATTATTCATCTTTTCTCTAACAAGCATATATCTGTGCTATTGATTTATAAGTAAACTGAAATAACCTCTCAGTTGCCAATGACTTTTTTTTTTTTTTTTTTCAGCTTTCATGAAGCCATCATCTCAATGCTGACTGGATAATGGCCACGGGTTCCCTTATTCCTGGCAGAGATTCCCGTCCATCAGCAGTCTTCAGGATGATGCGATGCTTCCTGAGCCTCTGGGACCACACTGAAGGAATATCACTAACACTGACACAACAACACCAGAGCCCATACAATGGGCTGTGAAATAAGCAACAAACAAGGGCTGGGGAGATGGCCCAGTGGATAAAGTGCTCGTTTTTTTTTTTTTTTTTTTTTTTTTTTTTTGTCTTTGTCAGAGTGAAGACCCTACTTCAGATCCCCAGCACCCATGTAAATGCTGGAAGAGTGTGCAAGCCCTCCTGTAACCAGGGAAGCAGAGACGGGGGACCCCAGGGAAAGTAGGTTAATTAGATTAACCGAGTCAGGAAGCTCTGAGTTTCAGTGAGATAACCCTGTCTCACTAAATAATACAGAGTGTGATTGAGGAAGACCTCTGATGTCAACCTCTGGCGTCAACACACATGCGCACATGCACACATACAAACACACGTTCACACACATGCACAGCACACAGACATACACACTACCAAAAAATGAAAAGAAAAAAGATCCAGTACATTGCTAATGAGACCCAATTTAGAAAGAAAAAAAAATGATGACAGCATCTAGAGATTTGCAGATTTTAATGCGAATTTCATTTAAAAGTTCGATTAATGAAAAAGGATGTTTGCCATTCCTCTTGGACTATGAGTGCATACATATCAATATTTAAATACACCATGACGAGTTAGAGCAGAGACGTCCCTGAACAGAGAAGGAACAGGGTGATGGTACTTGTGTTTCTCTCTCTCACGAACATGTGGCTTCTTGGACACTTTAGAGTTGCTCTGTGGGAAGGGCCTCTTATCACTTACCTTGATGACCTTCCTGCTGGGCACACGGCATGGGCTCAGCATTGTGGCCAACAGACAGATGTCCTCCTTGCCCAGTGCTCAAAGCCCAGAGGTTCCCATGGATTTGGTCACTTCTATTGGCTCACCACGTTTGAGTGGCAGGTTGTGAAAGTGTCACAACTTCTTTGGACACCTTCAATTCCGCAACAAAGCTCTGTTCTTTTGTCAGCAATGCATTGCTGTCAAAAAATCACCTAATAGCCCAAGAGTATAATCCCATTTCAGTACACAGTGTGGAAACGGAATCCATTACCTAATCCTCTCATTCCTTATCTGGTGCATGCCTGGCACCCGGATGTAGCCAGAACACGGCCTCTGGCTGCTGCATGACCTCGAGAAATGTGGTCTCATGAGGAAACAAATTCAGCAAACACAATATGCTTACTGAAGAAACGGCAATGCAACAGACTACGATTCTTATAAGAAAAGGACATCTATATTATTTGTATCACACATACATAAACGGAATCCCAAACAATTGGCAGTTGTGGCAGACATGCCAGTCATTCAGAGTGCCATCTGGCCTATGGCTTACCATTCTGGTCATACTGGGATCTGTTCACTAAACATTCCCCACCAATGTACATGTTGAACAACTGCTCGTGCAAAAGTGCCTTGAAATTTCAAAAGAGGAAATGAATTTGAATTGTGATGTGATAAAACATTTGATATCAATGCCATTAATTTAATAAAAATTTCATGGGATCACGTTGCTTAAGAGGTAATTCCATATTCTATTTAAAAAAGCATAATTGCTGTTTCTTTTGATAAGCTTAAAGATGTCCAGAGCCATGAAAATTGACCTTCTCTCTTGATTCTTATGCTGAGAGCAGAAGCTGGGCATAGGTTGGGGCAAGGGACACAATTGAAAAAAGTAACACTTGGAACTTTGATCTCAGCTTCCCAGTGAGAAGAATGTGGAGTGCTGGATTTCACTGGAATATTCTAGCTTTCTTACAACACCGACACCAAGCCCAAAATGATTCTCCCTCTCAACTGAAACTAGCAAGGACACGGCTTATTAGAATTTGAAAACTCTGTATTTGGGGCTGGAGAGATGACTCAGCACTTAAGTGCACTTCCGGCATAAGCGTGCGTGAGTCACTGCAACAGTCTGAATCTCTAGAACACGTGTACACAGCGGAGGCTGGCCACACACATCTGTTAATCCTAATTTTGTGGGGAGAGGAGACTGGAGAATCTCAGGCGAATGGCAAACAGCAAGCTCCAGAATTAGTGAGAGATAATCACACACACACACACACACACACACACACACACACACACAATCAAAGAACAAAACAATCAGGTGAGTGAGTGATGGAAGGTAATCCCTGACACTATCCTCCAGTCATCACAAGCCAGTCCATGGGGTGCTGCATCACACATGTACATACAGTGCACATGCGTGTGAGTGCACATACACACACACAATCTATACCTGCCCTGACATTTAGTTAATATTACTTCCTATGGGTAAGTGCTTGCTAGTGAGGGCAACTGCAGATACTGCACCTTAAAGGAAGTTTTGTAGGAGGCCTACCCCCAGAAGGCTTCATTAGGAATCTTTATTTGCTTGGAGAAAGTATTCAATCTCTCTCCTGCACACTAGGACTCCATAGCCAAACTTAATGTTACGCTTTTGCAGCAAAATTATCTTTTCAAAGAAAATACACCCAAAGAGGCATGAGGGTGGCTCAGTGGGCGAGAAAGAGCATTTGCTGTGTGAGCCTGAGAGCCTGAGAGGGGCTGAATTTGATCCCCAGCTCTCACGTAGAAAGCTGGACATGGCCACACATGCCTGTAATCCCAGTACTGTGGTGGGCTGAGACAGGAGCATCACGGAGACTCACTGACAAACAGAGGTTTTCAAACCTTTAAGAGGTGGAGCCTTGCTGGAGGAAGTGTGTCACTGGGGTCAGGCCCTGTGGCCCAGGCTCATGTATTTGAACACTTGGTCCCAGCTGGCACTGGTATTTGCCAAGCTTATGGAGCCTTTAGGAGGTGGAACCTTGCTGGAGGGAGTATGTCATGGGGGTGGGCCTTGCAGCCCAATCCCACTTCCTGTTCCTTACTCTGCTTCCTAAATGTGCATGCATTGTGACTCACTGACCTCCTGCTCCTGCTGCCAAGCCCCACCTCCAATTTTAGAATGTCTCCCCTAGAATTGTAAACCAGAATCCTTCATTAAGATGCTTGTTAAACTTAGGGAGCAAGCAAAGTAATCAATACCAGGCATTTGGAGAGGATGGAGAGAAGAGAGAAGGGACAGAATGCACAAACAAATCTTAATGTAATTGTGGTGCTTTGAATCAGATGTCCCCCCCATCCCCTGGAACTCACAGCTTTGAAGGGAGGTAGAGCCTTGCTGGAGATGATGTGTTGTTGGGAAAGGCTTTGTAATGTTCTAGCCAGTCCACCCTTGCCAGAACTCGGCTCACTGTC
Source organism: Jaculus jaculus (assembly GCF_020740685.1). NCBI lineage: Eukaryota > Metazoa > Chordata > Mammalia > Rodentia > Dipodidae > Jaculus > Jaculus jaculus. Next base: position 18,635,039 of record NC_059116.1, on the reverse strand, counting down.
CTGCTGCTATTGTCCATCTCTTGTGGCAGAGGTGATTGCGCATGCCACACTTTCCCCTATCACCATGGAGTTTACCCTCAAGAATCAAAGCCAAAATCAAAATATTTTCTTCCCATAAACTGCTGTTGGTTGGGTGCTTTATCTCAGCAAGGTGAAGGTAACTGTAACAGTCATGCAGAGTAGAAGCATCCCTGGCAGGTGAGCAAAGGTCTCATGGAAAAGGTGGTCTTTGGCTCAAGTCCCTCGCAATAAGAAACAGCATATTCAATAGAAAGGAAAAACACAGTGCAGAGCATGAACAGTTCATGAGCAAATGTGTGTTTCTGAATGGGCACCATGTGTCCTGGGAAGATGGGAAGCTGGAGGTGGGGGATGGTAGGAGCCAAAAGGAGTGTGAGTCACACTATATGCGTGCTTCCTGCGGAGATTGTTGGCCTTTGGGCTTCCAGGCATCTCTACTTTGGATGATTGCATTCCAGAAACTCCCACACTGTTTCCAGACTTAAACCCCAGAACTTTTCAGAAGATAGAAGACAACATTACTGACTAATGAGATGAGCAACAGGGGATCCAGATCATGCGGAGATGTGAGGGGCCCACTACAATGTACATTTGATTTGTACGGTGCAGAGAGAATTGTTAATAGGATACAGCCCATAGAATCACATGCTGCCTGCCACTTCTCACAGGGGCCTTCCCATGCCACTGTGGCCCCAAGGCAGCCCTAACATTTGGAGATGTAGACAAAACAATGCTGGCTTTGGAATAAGAGAGAAAGTTTCACACTGAAGGCCTGTTTCACAAAATGATTCTCTAATGTAGCCTTCACAGGTATCAAGCAAGGCTCCTGACCCCTCCACCTCCTTGGAAATATTGTCAACACCCCGTCAAGTGTACAGGCTAAATACAATGGATGGGAAGGAACATTCTCTGTGACAGAGTCTTTTTGTTGTAAGGGTCTACAGCACAGCACTAGGAACTGACACATCCAAAGATGCTTCTTAAGTTTTCTGATAAGAAAGTCCCTGCATATTCTGCCCTCGCTTTGTGCCTGTCCCCCACAGAGAAGGTGCACCAACGTTCAGACTCTCAAATTCCCCATGAAAGAAGTTATTTTTGTCAGATAGGGGATTGTGAGCTGGTCCTTGAAGTCAACCCCCCCTGCTGTTTGCTCTCCTTGACCTACCCTTGCCAGCAGAGGCGGTGGAAACAGTGATTGAAGTAGGGGCAGGAGATCCAAGTGTGAAAGCCTATTTCTCTTAGAAGAAAGCAGTGTGGTAATGATCTTCAACTTAAAAAGTTTTATTGGATATCCTTCTTTACCAGGTTAAAACTTCATGTGGGGGACTGGGGAGCTGGTTCAGTGGGTCACCTGAGTTTGCCTGAGTTTAGATCTCCAGCTCCCAAGTAAAGCCGAGCGCAGTGGCATGCGCCTGTAATTTTAACACCGGGGGAGATGGAGACAGAAAAATCCCTGGGGCTTGTTGGTTAGCTAGTCTAGTCAAATCAGTGAGCTCCAGTTTCAGTTAGAGATCCCGTCTCAAAGAATAAGATGGAAAGCAACTGAGGAAGACACCGGACATCTAGCTATGGCTGCCACACACACACACATGCACACCTACCCAGACTGGTGAGCCCACACACATACAAACATGCCTACGTGCATGCACACCTCATACATGTACACATGCCAAGATTAAACAAAAATAAAACCTTCATGTTGGTTGGGTCAAACCAAATATAAGTGGGAAAATAAAACTCTACTAAAAACAAAATAACCTATGCTTGCGACAACTTTATGGGACTTAGAGTTTCAGGTTTGGTAAGTAGAGTTAATTATTTTGATAGGTGTTACTAAACCTTAACACCTGGCTAATACCTTGTATTTGCTTTGATATTCAACGTTAGATTTGGAGACCTTGCATGGACTGAAACTGCTACTCCTGCAGAAGCAATGGGCCTTCCAGACCTAGGGCTGATTAAGAAATCGCTGAGGTGCCTGAATGAACTGGCGTGGTGTGCACTCCATGAACAGGCTTTTGTAAATCTTCAAGTCCAGTTACTGACTCTGCACTGTCCATCCTGTATTGGGGTGGTGGCCTGCCTCCTCTAGCCTTTGCTCTCAGCCAGCTTATCCTGCGAGTGGGGGAATCATAAAACCAGGCTGGTGGCAGCCCGTCCCTGCTCTGCGATCAGTGGTCAAAAGACACAGCCCGGCCTCTCCTGAGTGATTTACTTATCCATGTCATTAGGGCTGAGCTGTGGGCCTTGTTAGTCAACTCCTTGGTGCCCGGGCTGACTGCATGGGCTGGCCTTTCTGTCTCTGGATGCCGTGGGTTTTTTCAGTCCTGGTTACAGCCTCTTGGGCTGACTTGCCTGCCTTCGTACTTCCTGCAGGCTCCTCCCGCTGCTAAGGCCCTCCAATCTGCGTGCTCTAGGTCTCCTCTCTCCTTGTCCACTGCATTGTTGAGCGACACGCAGCACGATCCCCCTTCACCCGAACTCCACGTGCACTGTTTGTGCTGGGCAGAGGAGAAAGGACAAAGGAGGCCTGGGATCAGTTGTAACAGGAATGAGAGAGGGGCAGATCAGGCCCAGTCTAAAGGAGATAGGGTCTATAGCTCCATAACTTATCCCCCAATGAGAAACTGAGTCCTCTTGTTAGGAAAAAGTAAACAAAACCTAGAGGCTGACACATGTGTCAGGTTTTGACAGTCTCAGGGCCGTTCTATATACTATAAATGATGTTATGCTTGCTGACATACAAGGTTCTTTGATGTATGTATGGTGGTAGTGGCGTTTGTATGTGTGTGTGTGTGGTATATGCACGCATCTGCAGGTGCGTACGCCCTGTGTTGTACGCGTGAAGTGGCCAGAGGAGAACGCCGGGTGCTCTCCTCTGGCACTCACCCACGAGTTTCCTTGACACAGAGTTCCTCACAGTGCCTGGAGCTGCTTGCTGCTCTTTTGGTTAAACTGGTTGACCAGTGAGCCTCAGTGATTCTCTGATCTCTGTTATTTACGTGGGTGCTGGGAAATCCAGGTCTGGGTGAATCAGGCCCTTATGCTTGAGCAGAAAGTGCTCTTACCTGCTGAGCCATCTTCCCAGCCACAAAGGAAGTAATTGTGTGTGTGTGTGTGTGTGTGTGTGTGTGCACGCGCCCATGTGCAGAAGCCAGAAGTCAATGTCAAGTGTCTTCCTCAGTTTTTCTCCACTGTATTATTTTTTGATTTTTTTTTAAAAAAGAAGTCTTCTTTTTTATTTTTATTTATTTGAGAACGACAGACAGAGAGAGAGAGAGAGAGAGAGAGAGAAAGAGAGAGGGAGAGAGAGAAAGAATGGGTACACCAGAGCCTCCAGCCACTGCAAACTAACTCCAGATACATGTGCCTGCTGCCTTGTGCATCTGGCTTACAGGGAATTGAGCCTCAAACTGGGGTCCTTATGCTTCACAGGAAAGCTTTTAACCACTAAGCCACCTCTCTGGCCCTATTTTTTTTAATTTTTAAAAAATATTTCATTTATATTTATTTGACAGAGAGAGAAAGAGAGGGAGACAGATAGAGAGAATAGGCACACAAGAGCTTCTAGCTGTTGCAAACAAACTCCAGAGGCATGTACTACCTTGTGCATCTGGCTTTATATGGGTACTAGAGAGTCAAAATTGGGTCCTTTGGCTTTGCAGCCGAGTGCCTTAATCGCTAAGCCATCTCTCCAGCCTTTCTTTATTTTTTGGAGGAAAGTCCCTCACTGAACCTGGATCTCACAGATTTGGCTAGACTAGCTAGCCAGTAAAACCCTAGGGATGATTCTGTGTCTGCTTTCCCAGCCTTCACCTGACAGGTACACGCTGTCATGGCCATTTTTATGTGTGTTCTGGGGATCTGAACTCGGGTCTTCATGCTTCCATGGCAAACACTTTACCAGTGGAGCCACCTCTCCAGCCCCCAAGGTAAATATTTGATGCTGTCCCTACGGCAAGCAGAGAGTGCCTGGGGAACTCATCTGAAGTTGCACAACTGGCCTTGGAATAAAACGAGATTTCCACCTAGGCAGCCTGGCTGTGAGTAACTAACCCCAGACAAAAGAATGAATGAGAAATTTTGGGCAATTTCTGAACATGGCCCATAAATTCAAAGTGAAACAGTAAAAGATAAGAAAGAACCCAGAGGAACACATAAAGTCCGCGGTTCCAGCCGCTGTAGTGGCCATTGGCCATCGGAGTCAGTCCTTGGGAGAATGACACTGTGGGTGGTTCTCAGCCTTGCTCATGGTGAGGAGCCTAAGCTTCTGCTCATAAGACCTTCCTGGTATGTTCCAAGGTCCTGTCTTCAAGGCCAGCCTTCATGTGTGGTTCTGGCAGAGGCCCTGTCCCCTCCTCACCCTGGGAAACTGCTAAAGGAAGGCAAGCATATACCCACACGGAGAAGCTCAGCAGTGAGCCACAGTTCCCAGGGCATCCACGTCTACATCTGTGCTGTGTACGCGTTGAATACTGACCAGTGCATATTGCTATGCATCATTTCTGTATTATGTGCCCCCTTTAAAAATACTTGTATTGGGAAGGATGGCTTAGCGGTTAAGGCGTTTGCCTGCAAAGCCAGAGGACCCAGGCTCGATTCCTCAGGACCCACATTAGCCAGATGCACAAGGGGGCACATGTGTCTGGACTTCGTTTACAGTGGCTAGAGGCCCTGGCGCACCCATTTTCTCTCTCCCTCTCTTTCTCAGTCAAATAAATGAAAATCAAATAAACAAATACAAAAAAATGTTATCTGTGTGTATGCATGTGTATGTGAGTGTGTGCACATGTAAGGATGCCAGTGGATAACCTTGCATGCCATGCCAGCCTCAAATAGTGCTGTGTCTACCTTCCCTGAGACAAGGTCTCTCACTGGCCCGGAATTCGCCAACTGTGTTAGACTGGCCAGGAAGGCCCTGAAATCCCGTCTCTATCTTCCCAGCCCTGGGACTGCAGGCCTACAGCACCACTCCTGCCATTTATTTGCCTCTTTTTTAAAATTTTATTTTTTTAATTTACATTTGAGAGAGGGGGGGATGATGAGAGAAGAGGGGGTGGAGGGAGGGAGAGAAGGAGATAGTGGGTATGCCAGGGCCTTCAGCCACTGCAAACAAACTCTAGAAGCATGTGCCACCTTGTGAATCTGGCTTACATTGGTCCTAGGGAATCGAACCTGGGTCCTTTAGCTTTGTAGGCAACTCCCTTAACTGCTAAGCCATCCCTGCAACCTTATTTGCCTCTTTTTACTAATAGTTGTGCTTATTTATTTGCAAGCAGAAAGAGATTGAGAGAGTATGGTCACGCCAGAGCCTCTCGCTACTACTGACAAACTCCAGATGCATGCACCACTCTGTGCATCTGGCTTTATATGGATGCTAGGGAATTGAACCCGGGTCGTTACACTTCTGTTTACTCAGACAGACAGACCTACCAACCGATCTACAGACATCTCCTGCAGAAGGCATTCCAGCAGGTGCTGTGAACGGGCTGTCTCTCCAGCTGCTTGTGTGTGAAGCCACAGTGCTTCTCCCTGCCTAGCCAGGTACTGGGTCCTTGTCAAGCGCTCAGATGAAGGGAGGTGACACACACTTTCTATCTCAACCTACCAGCCTCCCCCAGGGACTACTGATACCAGACATGGGCATGTATACACTTTTTTATCTTAAGAAGCCAGCCTTACATTTGCTACATGTGCACACATGGATTTAATCTACGGGACAGGGCAGTTTACTCACAGGAAGGAAGGGGATGGAGCTCACACAAGCAGACATCATGCTTGAATGGGAAACAGTTTTGCTTTAAAAATGACACCAGGGCTGGAGGTTAAGGCACTTGCCCGTGAAGCCTAAGGACTCAGGTTCGATTCTCCATTACTCACATAAGCCAGATGCACAAGGTGGTGCATGCATATGGAGTTTGTTTTCAGTGGCTGGAGGCCCTGGCACACCGATTCTCATTCTGTCTGTCTGTCTCTTTTTTTCTTGATCTCACTCTGCTTACAAACTAACTAACTAGCTAAATATGAAATCAAACACAAAATGAATCTCCACGTAAGCACTTGCTTCCCTCCCCCGCATTCTGCTTGCAGCCCCTCCACCCCCACATGCTGGCTCTTTGAAGAAAGTCACAATGTGATCCTTTGGTGTACGCATTGTCCCTTAATGACAGACTTTACATCTGCACAGGATCATAAATCCAGTCTAGGGGCTATTTGCAGGAGGCTGTAGATACAGAGGACACAGGCTGGCTAAGTGGCACTTTGCAAAGAAAAGAAGAGGGGAAAGATGCCCCAGGACCACCAGCGGGGGTGGGGGCAGCTTGGCCCGCAGCCCACCGACTTTTGCCTGGAGCCACTTCACAGAGGGAATGATGGGAACTGGAGATGGGCGACACTTCCTCAGGACAGCCCAAGGAAAGGCTTCATTAGGCTTTAATCCAAGTGGACGCTGGAGCACTGTGTTATAAGGCATGTCATATCCTCCCAGACCCCTACCCAAATCCTCCCATGCTCCTCCTGGTCCCCATTCCTTCCTGCTTCTAATGTCCTGACCAAAAGGAACCAGAGGATTCACTGGAGGCGAATGTACCCTGTGCAGTCTACAATTACTGTCTCTGATTTCACTGCGAAAACTTTACAGCAGCCACACTGAAAAATCTTCCTTTACCCTCCCACTCCTTCTAAGAGAACGAAAAAATCCATCAAATTAACACATCAATGAGTTGATTGTAATCTCCAGGGCTCCGGGTAGCGGTCTCCAGCTCCCAGACAGGAGGCAAGCATGATTTATCAATGCAAACCTAATAGCATCAATATGAATCTAACTAAAAATCAATATTTCATTACCAAATTGTTAGTGAGAATGAAGAAAAATTGCCAGAGTCAGAGCATTCTCTAGGGCAGGAGCATCCGGAGTTCAATGTGACAAGATGAGTGATGTGTGACTCGGGGCCTGGGAAGGACACAGGGACGTGGAGGACGGGCCACCAGCGGACGCCTGGCGCGGGAGCCTCCTGCTCTGTGACTTCCTCTTCTTTCTTCCTTTCTTTTTATTCTCTTCTTATGAGGCAGAAACCAGTGGGACAAAAAATAAAGAAGCATGCTCCAGGTAGCCCTTTACACACAGGGAGTGCCCTTGACCCCCAGAGCTTCACCAAGGGACTGAGCGGCTGGGGAGATCTCCACACCTCTTAGGGGCATACCTGATCTTCCCAACCCCTAGGGATCCATATTGGGGCTTCTCCCTCTCTCTCTCTCTATCTTTTTTTTTTTTTTTCTTTTTTTAAATTCCCTTGGGTGTTGGGCATTCAGCTTATGTCAAGATAGTTTACAAAAAAAAAAAAAATACAGAAGGAGGAATTGTAATCTTGCAAATAACTCTCCCAGGCTTGTGTTGAGCATGAAACTGGTGATCACAAAAGGTACGGAAATCCCTAGAAAGTAATGAAGGATCAACTTGCTCAGAAAATGTTTGCATCCATGCTTAGGAGACATTTACTGCCATGGTAGCTTAACAATGCAAGATCCCATGTTGAAGGGGCCCGTGGTCAAATAAGAAGGAGGTAAGCATATTAAAAGAGAGCGTTAGGGCTGGAGAGATGGCTTAGCGGTTAAGCGCTTGCCTGTGAAGCCTAAGGACCCCGAGGCTCGGTTCCCCAGGTCCCACGTTAGCCAGATGCACAAGGGGGCGCAAGCGTCTGGAGTTCGTTTGCAGAGGCTGGAAGCTCTGGCGCGCCCATTCTCTCTCTCTCCCTCTATCTGTCTTTCTCTCTGTGTCTGTTAATAAATAAAAAAAAAATTAAAAAAAAAAACAGTGCGTTAGTGAGCTAGACATGGTGGTGCACACCTGTCATTCCAGCTCTCTGGAAGTTTACAAGTGTGAGGCCTTCTCGGGCCATGTGGTAAGAAGACTTGTCTCAATAATAAAAATTAAAAAGTTTAAATCAGGGTCTGGAGGGATGGCTTAGCGGTTAAGGAGCATGCCTGCAAAGCCAAAGGACCCAGGTTTGATTCCCCAGGACCTATGTTAGCCAGATGCACAAGGTGGTGCATGCTTCAGGAGTTCGTTTGCAGTGGCTGGAGGCCCTGGTATGCCTATTCTCTCTCTCTCTTTGTCTCTCCATTTTTCTCTCTGTCAAATAAATTAAAAAAAAATATTTTAAAAAGTTTAAATGAGGGCTGAGGAGATGGCTCAGTGGTTAAAGGTGCTTGCTTTCATACAAAGCCTGTCATTGTGGGTTTGATTCCCTGGAACCCACATAAAGCCAAGTGCACAAAGGGGCACATGCTTCTGTAGTTCATGTCTGGAGTTAATTTGCAGTGGCAAGAAACCCTGGCATGCCCATATACTCTCGCTGTCTCTTTCAAATAAATAAGTAAAAAAAGAAAGAAAGAAAGAAAATTTTTTTAAAAGTTTAAATGAGAATAGGATGTAGCCAAGGTTATGCCATATGCGTGTGCTGATTAAGACAGTTTATTGAAATTTGAAGTTTTCCACTCTCCTGACACATGCCTGTTTCCTTACATGCAAGGCTGTGCCTCCAGGGCTGAGTTCAACAGTCAGCTGTGACCTCACTCAGGAACCTTTCCCTTCTGTCTCACGGAAGATCACTAGTGGAGCTGGCTTGGACCACTATGGTTTGTTTGTCGCTGTCTGAAAGGTGACCCTGGACTCATTCATATACACAGAGATTCGTATGAGGCCCACGGTCAGGCATGTTTATGTGACTTAGGGATAGTCTGGGATCCAAGGAGGAGAATATTCAGCCCTTGTCTTAATAGCAAATCCTCTGGAGATGAGGTGGTCTACGGCAGGGACTGAAGCATAGGCGCTGGGGCAGGACAGAATGTGGGGTACGTGTCACCTCTGCCACAGGTTAGCATATGGTACACTGTGGTAGTTTGACTCAGGTGTCCCCCATAAACTTAGGTGTTCTGAACGCTAGGTTCCCAGCTGATGGGGATTTGGGAATTAACGCCTTCTGGAGGCAGTGTATGGTTGGGGGCGGCTTATGGGTGTTATAGCCAGCTTCCCCTTGCCAGTGTTTGGCACCCTCTCCTGTTGCTATTGTCCACCTTATATTGGACAGGGGGTGATGTCTGCTCTCTGCCATCATTTTTTCCTGCCATCGTGGCACTTTCCCTTGAGCCTGTAAGCCAAAATAAACCTCTTTTTTCCCACAAACTGGTCTTGGTTGGGTGATTTCTACCAGCAATGCAGACCTGGCTGCAACACACACCTTCCAGACTTCTGCAGGCCTCTGTTACAGGGTCAGTCAGGATCCACTTGGGCCCAGCTATACCCGACTTAGCATGTGACTGGCCTCCAGGAAATGCTCACTCCTTGCTTGCCTGCTCATTTCTCTTTCTCTCTGATGGTGATGACTCGGAGACACACAAGCACAGGGATGGTGCCCCTGAGTTCTGGAACCCTCTATGTCTTCTGCAGAAGATCTTAGTAGAGTACTGGAAATGGTCATCTGCTTTTTTTTCCTTTTTCTTTTGTTTTTTTTCGAGGTAGGGTCTCACTATAGCCCAGGCTGACCTGGAATTCACTATGTAGTCTCAGGGTGGCCTTGAACTCTTGGTGATCTTTCTACCTCTGCCTCCCGAGTGCTGGGATTAAAGGCGTGTGCCACCACGTTTGGCCAATTAAAAAAAATAATTATTTATTTATGAGAGAGAGAGAGAGAAGGCAGAGAGAGAAGGAGGAAGACAGGGAGGGAGAGAGAGAAGGAGGAAGACAGGGAGGGAGAGAGAGAGAATAGGAGCGTGCCAGGCCCTCCTGCCACTGCAAATAAACCCCAGACATGTGCCATTCTGTGCTGTGGCTTTAATGGGTACTGAGGCATCGAACCAAGGCTGACAGGCTTCATAAGCAGACATCTTTAACCACTGGGATATCACTCCAGCCCTCATTTGCTTTTTAACATTTTTGGTATTGGGCTGATTTCTGTTGGTTTTTGCAGAGTAATACCAGATATATAGAGGTTTTGTTTTGGCTGCTGTGGTACAGTGAGTTCAAAAAGGTAGATCTTGGGATACCTAACCCATCTCTCTGGCATTGTTACACTTCAGATGCCCCAACAAAGATGTTTTCTAGGACTGAGGAGGCACGGACTTGGTACTTATTCTGATGCTGCCCTTTCCTCCTTGCCTCACCTCGCCCTTGCCTCTCCTCTCTCTTCCTCTCCTCTCCTCTTTTCTCCTCTCTTCCTTTCTTCTCCCCTCTCCTCCTCTTGTCTCCTCTTCTCCTCTTCCCAACCACTCCCATTTTTCCTTCTCTTCTCTCTCATTTGCAGTATTTTTTTAGTCTTTTCTTTAAATTTTTTTATTTGAAAGTAACAGACAGAGAAAGAGAGAGAGAGAGAGAGAGAGAGAGAGAGAGAGAGAGAGAGAGAGAGAGAGAATGGGCATGCCAGGGCCTCCAGCCACTGCAAACGAACTCCAGATGTATGCCCTACTTTGTGCATACGGCTTACTTATGGGTACTGGGGAATTGAGCTTCTAATGGGGGTTCTTAGGCTTCACAGGCAAGCTCTTAACCGCTAAGCTATCTCCCTAGCCCCAATTTTTTAGTCTTTTAAAAAAATTTATTTACTTATTTAAGAGAGAGGGAGAGGGAGATGGAGCGAGAGAAGAGAGAAACAGAGAAAGCATGGGCACGCCAGGGTTTCTTGTCACTGCATATAGACTCCAGACATGTGCCATTTTGTGAGACTGGTTTTCCATGGGTGCTGTGGAATTGAACCTGGATGGGCAGGCTTTGTAAGCAAGAGTGTTTAACTGCTGAACCATCTTCCCAGTCCCCATACAGTATTTTATTTGAAAGAGAAAGAAAGAGGCAGAGAGGGAGAGAGAGAAAGAATGGGCATGCCAGGGCCTTAGCCGCTGTGAACAAACCCCAATCACATGTACCCCTTTGTGTGCACGTGTGGCATTGCGTGCTTGTGTTGCTGTGTCTGGCTATGTGGGACCTGGAGATTCAAACCTGAGTTCTTAGGTTTCACAGGCAAGCGCCTTAACTGCTAAGCCATCTCTCCAGCCCCCCATATAGTATTTTTAGACCCTCAGGATTTGTGTGTGAATTTTTCTGCAATAATACTGTTCAAATCACCAAAATTGCCACTTGAGAGAGAGAGAGAGAGAGAGAGAGAGAGACATGTGCATTTCTGCAGAGTGTCTTCAAGGTGACTGGGGAGTCCCTGCAGAAAGAGGCCAGGGACTTGGTCTTATTTGGTGTATATATTAGTCACCTGTGAGAGAAGGGATGCCTTCTTGTTCCCAAGGGGTTTCCTATCTACTGCTTCACCTCAGCCTGTGCTGATGCTCAGGAAAGCAGCAGCCAGTGTCCTTGGGCTAATGTTCTCCAAGTCCCAGGGGAGGCTGAGTTTGTCCTGTGGCAGCTTTGACGTAGGTTGCACTTGCCACCGAGGCTTCAGACTATACCTGCTAAAGAACGGCTTCATCTACGGTGAGCCCTCAGGGGCTCTGCCAGGCTCCCTGCCTCTTCCCTTCCCTCTGCTCACCCTACAGGTGGTCTTAGCATTGCCGATGGCAAAGGTTCTAGCAGTCCTGTGTAGGACTGTTGGAATGGAAGGGCTTAAGGAGCCCCCCGGTTTATCAGTGGGGACTGTCTCACCCTCAGTGAAAGGCAAGAAGCAGCAAATAGTGCCAACCTGATGGGCGCCCATGACTCTGTCCGACCTTCCACTTGACCTTCCACAGCAGGCGTGTTGCCCTGGCTGCTCAATGTTTCCCACGGGACAGACCTTCCAGCTGGTAATGCAAGAGTGGCAAGAACAGTGAGTGACTGCTCTGGGTCCATTCCCTTTCTCCACTGCGAGCATCTCGCTGGGAGGGCGGAGGCCACAATGCCAGGAGATGACTGCTTGGTTCTGGCCCCATTCAGATGGTCAGAGGATGGAGGCATCAGACTACACTTTAGTGCTGGGGACTGTGACCCTCGGGTGGGCACACAGAACAGGCAGTTGTCCCTGGTGCCGTGCCATGGAAATTCAGTCTTCTCTGTGTTGCTCATTAAGCTCACAGGCTGCACCGACATGTGAGAAGCCACCAGGCCATTTTTCTTAAATCTCCAATCCTTCCTTCATACTCACTGGGTCCCCCAAATCCCCAACTACTGTAGTTACATTCCCATTGCTGTGATAAGACACCCAATACAAAGCAACTGAAGGGAGGAAATTTTTTTTATTTTGCTTAGAGTCTCGAGGGGAGGCTCCATGGTGGCGGGGGAAAGCCTGTAGAGAGCAGAAGCCACAGCTGGTGGAAACAACAACAGGAGGAAGAATTGATGTCTGGCAAGAGGGAGCTGGCTGTTAACACCCCAAAGCCCACTCCCAACAACACACGTCCTACAGAAAAGCCCCACCTCCCAAATTTGCCACCAGCTGGAGAACAAGTCATGCAGACACATGAGTTTATGGGGGCATCTGATTCAAACCCCCACAACAAGCTTCCCACCCGATTGTCCATTTGTGTCCCTAAAAGTTACCCTTCATAGTCTCTCTCCACATGTCCTTTCTGTTTTTAAATTTATTTTTATCTATTTACTTATATGAGAGAGAGAAAGAGAAAGACAGAGGCATATATAGAGTGAATGGGCACCTCAGGGCCTCCAGACATTTCAAGTGAACTCCAGACTCATGCACCGCCTTGTGCAGCTGGCTTACGTGAGTACAGGGGAATTGAACCTGGGTCCTCAAGCTTTTCAGGCAAGTGCCTTAACCACTAAGCCATCTCTCTAGCCCTGTTTAAAATAAAATAAAATAAAAAAGCATTTATGGGCTGGAGGGATGGCTAAGCAGTTAAGGCCTTTGCCTGCAAAATAAAGGATCTAGGTTCAATTCTCCAGGACCCACATTAGCCAGATGCACAAGGGGGAACATGTGTCTGGAGCTCGTTTGCAGTGGCTGGAGGCCCTGGCGTGCCCATTCAATCTCTCTCTCTCTCCCTCCCTCCCTTCCTCATTCTCTGTCAAAGAAATAAATAAAAACAAAAATATTTTTAAATGCATTTATTTTTTTGAGCACACATGTGCAAGTGCATGTTGAGTGTGTGTGTGTGTGTATGTTTCTTCTAAATGAACACCAGTTTTTTTTTTTGTGGGGTTTTGCTTCTGGCTTATGTGGGTGGCTTAGGACTTGAATCCAGGCCAGCAGGCTTTGCAAACCTTTAACCACCAAACCATCTCCCCAGTCCCTGCCCCCCAGCATTCCCTTTCATCAGCATTCAACTCTTCCTCAGTTCACTCATGCTCTCCTCTCTTCTAGCAAGTGTCACCCGGTGATCCTCATGGAGGGCACAAGAAGCACCTTTCTTTATGGACCCTCGCTTCCTGCTCTGGGAACACTGGGATTCAACGCCCCGACCTCTTCTTACCTGCTCACTGCTCTGGTAGGCACACCCACGGGGCCCCTTTGCACTCTGCTTGTGAGCATTAGCCCGCTGCGATATCCTCTCTTTGGGCCCCATTGGCCAGTGGCTTAGGTCCCTTTTCCACAGGTCTCTATACAATGCCTGCGGGGTTGGCATGTCTGAAGGCACCCCCCACTCTGGGCACACTTTCAGAATCTCCCTTTGCCCCCAGGAGCGTGTGTTTGGGCTTGCTCTTGGTTCTAACCTTGAGAACTTTGCTTCTGCACATAACAGATGTTTTTGGGCCTTGGAAATAGTTGTGGATGGGCAGTCATTTCTAAATGTGTCTCCACAAGGACTTTCTGGTCTTTAGTTAGTTATTCAGCCCCAAAGCAAGTGGGCTTTTTGGGATTCTTGCCCCATCCTTCATCAATCTCAGCTGATGCCATGAAATCTTTTCCAGTGTTTGCAATCACCTAGTTTTGTGTGTTGTGTGAGGTTCTTACTGTTCTATTTATTTATTTTTATTTTTCATTAAGAACATACTCTGTATGGATACATCATGTGTTGGTGCCATTTTCTCCCACTTCCCTGTCCCCATTCTGCAGGAAGCCCCCCTCAGTGGGGTTGCTGCTATTCCCCATGGGGCTATGGGTTATGCATTATGGGGAGCATCAGTCAGTTATTGGGGGGAGGGAAGGCAGTGCCTCTGGGCATGACATCTCAACCTGTCATCCCTATCCAGTGCATTGTCATGAACGCAATGTTGAAGGGACCTGGAAAGATGACATTTGTATGTCAATTGCAGACATCTCACACACACACACAGTCACATGGCTATAGGTTTTAACCTGGTGAGAAAGCCTTGACCTTCAAGTTACCAATGCTGTGGTATCTGCTCTGACACCGGCCCTGCCTCTGACTGCGATGGGCCAATTAACTTTCTATCTTGAGGTTTTCATTTTCCTTTTTTTGGTTGTTGTTTGCAAGGTAGGGTCTCCCTCTAGCCCAGGCTGACCTGGAATTCACTATGTAGTCTCTGGGTGGCCTCGAACTCTCGGTGATCCTCCTACCTCTGCCTCCCGAGTGCTAAGATTAAAGGCATGCACCATCACGCCCAGCTCCATTTTTCTTTTTAAAAAAGCTGTAAAATACTGATACTTTGCTTCTTCATAGGTAATGAGTAGAAGTACATTTACAGCATATTTAGGAATAAGTGACTTATATGTCATTGTCCACTCCTTGGAATGGGCTTCATTTTTAAAAATGAGCATCTTTCTCTATTTTTCTGGTACACACACACACACACACACACAATTTTATTTATTTATTTATTTACTTATTTAAGAGAGAAGGAAAGAGAGGCAGAGAGCTATAGAGAGACACAAAGAATGGGCATGCCAGGGCCTCCAGCTGCTGCAAATGTACACCAGATGCATGTGCCAGCCACCTTATGCCTCTGGCTTATGTGGGTTCTGGAGAATCAAACCTGCGTACTTTGGCTTTGCAGGCAAGTGCCTTAACCACTAGGCAATCCTTTCAGCACCACCCCCATTTGTATATGTATATATATATATTTTTAAATTATTTATTTGTTTATTTGAGAGCAACAGACACAGAGAGAAAGACAGATACAGGGAGAGAGAGAGAGAATGGGCGCGCCAGGGCTTCCAACCTCTGCAAACGAACTCCAGACGCGTGCGCCCCCTTGTGCATCTGGCTAACGTGGGACCTGGGGAACCGAGCCTCGAACCGGGGTCCTTAGGCTTCACAGGCAAGCGCTTAAACGCTAAGCCATCTCTCCAGCCCCATTTATATATTTTTGAGTGTTCTTTTTTGGGACAGGGTCTCCTGTAGCCCAAGGATTAAGATCCTGGGTTGTAGGCTGGCTGCTGGGAGAAAATGTTGTTTATACAAATAACATTAAGGTGTAAGTGAAAGTGAGACCAGACAGATATTCCCAGAGACATTGTACTTGCAAGTAGACATTTGAAAGCAAGCAGGCGAACCAGTATGGCTTAATCTCCAGCCATGTAAATGGGAAAAAGCATTGTGTCCATGGCTGTCCGTTCTGTCAATGTCCCGAGTCCTCCTGACACATGACCTCCTAAGCTCTGCCAGGGCAAGGGAGGAAGGCAGTCCCAGAGAGGCTGGGCTGCGGGTCACACCAGGCAGGTAGGCATCAGAACTTGGAGCTTTGCTTTTACTATATCTGCAAGGGATTACAGAAAAGATGTGCTGTGATTGGCAAGTGAAAATGTGGCCCCAGAGGCTCATGTGTTTGAGCACACGGTCCCCTAGCTCACGGTGCTACTTGGGAAGGTTGTGGAAGCTTTAGGAAGTGGAGCCTTGCTGGAGGAAGTGGGTCACTGGGAGGAGGGGAAGGGCTTGAGGTTTTTGTAGCCCGGTTTCAGTTCTTTAAAAAATCGTGCTTGGGCTGGAGAGATGGCTTAACGGTTAAGCGCTTGCCTGTGAAGCCTAAGGACCCCGGTTCGAGGCCCGGTTCCCCAGGTCCCACGTTAGCCAGATGCACAAGGGGGCGCACGCGTCTGGAGTTCGTTTGCAGAGGCTGGAAGCCCTGGTGCGCCTATTCTCTCTCTCTTCCTCTATCTGTCATTCTCTCTGTGTCTGTCACTCTCAAATAAATAAATAAATAAATAAAATTAAAAAAAAAAATCGTGCTCACGAGTGTATGTATTCCTGTGTGCATGTTCATGTGCATGTGGGAGTGTGGGAGTATGCATGCCACAGCATGTGTGTGTGTGTGTGTGTGCACGCACATGCACACGTGTGTGAGTCAGGGGACAATTTTTGAGCCAGTGTTTGCTTTCCACCTCGTTTGAAGCAGGGTTTCTCTCTCTCTGGATCTCACTCTGTTATTGTTCTTTGCTGAACTCATTGCAAACCTCCAGAAAACCCTCCTGCCTCTGCCTTCCCATCTGTCATTACAGAAGCCTGCCCCTGGCTTTTTCCACACTGTCTAGGGAGGATTGCGTTCAGGCATCCAGGCTGGAGTGGTGAGTCTTTCTTTATCTATGGAGCTGTCTCCCTATTCCTAGGAATGGAGTTAGTTGCTGAAAGTCAGGCAGTTACTTGGGAAGAAAGGCAAGGACACGGGCGTACGCCCGTGAAGGGGCGGTGGGCACCCACTGTGCCTGCGTGTCCCGTGAGTTTCTTTGCTCACAGGATGAACTCACAGTTGTGCTTTGCATTTTTCAGTGGGGAAAAAAATAAATAAAAAAGCAAGCAAGTGTTCCTGTAACCTGAGCCAAGGGCTATGCCTCCAGGAGGACAAGTCTCCTTCACGAACAAGCAACCAGTAAGGGTCCTAAAGACCCTGGAGTTGTCCGGGCCCTAGAGAATCACTTTCAGATGTGGCAATGCCACCTCTACATGCCATGCAAAGGACCCTTGTGTTTTTTTATGCATGCGTGTGTACAGCAGATGCCCGTGCCACCTGCACATGTCTGCAGAGAACAAAGAGGTCTCTGGGTGTCTGCCCTCCTCCACTGCTGTTTCTTTAAGCCAGTGTCTCACTGCAACCTGAGCTCACCTTTTCTCTTTTGTTGATCAACTGGTTGACCAGTGAGGACCAACCTTCTTTCTCTCTAGCCCCAACATTAGGGTTTCTTTGTTTTGTTTTGTTTTGCTTTTGACATAAAGGAAGTCATGAGGGCTGGAGAGATGGCTTAGCGGTTAAGCGCTTGCCTGTGAAGCCTAAGGACCCCAGTTCGAGGTTCGGTTCCCCAGGTCCCACGTTAGCCAGATGCACAAGGGGGCGCACGCGTCTGGAGTTCATTTGCAGAGGCTGGAGGCCCTGGCGCGCCCACTCTCTCTCTCTCTCCCTCTATCTGTCTTTCTCTCTGTCTGTCGCTCTCAAATAAATAAATAAAAAAAAATTAAAAAAAAAATAAAGGAAGTCATGAAACATTTAAGATGAAGTCAGTTACATGGTTATGTGTGTGCCAGGACTGGAGCTCTGCTTTGAGTGAATGTGACCTCTACCTCCAGAGACCCCACCGTGACCGTCACCACGAGCCATCAGAGGGCCGAGGTTGCGGCATGTCCCCTTTGGTGGAGGAGTGAAATTGCCTTTTCAAAGACAACATTACAACATGTTTTTTTCCCCCTTCATGGTCAGTTATAGATTTGTCCTGCTATTAATCAATGTTCCACTTTCATTTTAACACATCTTTAGGGAAAAGTCATTATGGAATAGTTGCCCTAAGTTTTATTTTTCTGAAAACCAATCAAGCCAACTCCCCCCAAAAAGTTTTAGGTGCACAAATTATACAATTCAAAATACTCCACTTTTTGTTTTTGTTTTTGTTTGTTATGATCCTGCTCCAAATGTGCTACAAACATAGTAGGAAGCTTTATTTTCAAAAGAAAAAATCCACTTAGATTTCTCATTTGGCTTCAGAATTTCACAAGAAGAAAATTAACTCCTCCTTGCTGGCCTTAAGGTCACCAGCTTTACTGGGCATCTGCTGGTGTCCTCTTGGAGTGTCTTTTTTTTTTTGAGCCTGCTTTGAATATTAGCAAAAAATCCATATGGATCCAGCTAAGGGGAGAAAAAGAATTAGCTGTAGCCATAAAGATAATTAATCTTTGTTTGAAATGATATTTTCCTTTCAGCTGCCATTTTTCATGTGGAAGCGTTTGGAGGCCCTTTCATGGAGGTAGATGCCAAACGAAGAATGCTACTTGAAATTGCTTAAAACCCTTCCTGCTCCATTCCTGCATCGGTATCGCTCCCTCCCCACACCCAGGCCTCTAGGGAATGGTTCTAATTTTAAAGAGATTGCCTCCTGCATTCCTGGGGTGCGATCCAAGGCCACTCTTGTCCAGGACTCACCCCAAAATGAGAATGGGTGACCACACGGTCTGAGATGCTCTGAAATGGACTATGTGTGCATGTGGGGTGGGGTGGGGAATGTCCCTCTCAAATTGTCCTTGTGACTGTTGATAATCAACATGGCTGTGTCAGCTAGAGCCTACAGATGATCTTTCCTCCCTGTCTCCCACAGAGCTTCCCACTCTTTTTCTTTTTATTCTGGTCTTCCGATGAGCTCTTTCTATCATTGAGGGCTTTGCTTAATTAGATATTCAAATGACTCCGAGCAGGACTGTTTCTTCAACTCCTAGCAGCGACAAACACCTAAGCAACATACTGTTGGCGGCATTTAATCAACGGCAGTCAATTTATCATTTTCACAGTTTTAGTGAGCGGTTATGAATCACTAAAATCACAGGTATTGTAGATGCAGCGTTGCGGCGTTATCATTAGCAAATACGTGGAGCGCACGGGGATGACTTGGTAATTGAGTGGGCCTAATAAGAATACATCATTTAGCTGCGTGTGACAGACGGCTCTCCACACACAGGCGTGGAAGACTCACGTTTTGCTTAATAAATAAATTACACAGCCGATGTATTATACATAATTTGTGTCCTCGTGGATTTGAGTGATATATGACTCATGGTCCAAGTCATTTATTTATTAAGACTAACCATATATATATTTACATATATATATATATAAAACTGACTTCATCTTAAATGTTTCATGACTTCCTTTTTGTCACAAACAAACCATATATATATATATATATATATATATATATATATATATGTATGTATGTATATGTATATATATATGGTAGGAGGGGGATTTAAAACTCCAGGGTGAGGTCTGCCTGGTAACTGCTTCAGTGGCTGAATTTGATTGGCCAGTAAGTGGGGTGTGCCGAGGGAGTTACGTAGCCCAGGTGCTATACCACCAGTGATCAGCTTCCTTCCTATGTGGGAGGGAGGAGGAAAGGAACCCACCCGGATGCTTGTGTGGTGGGCCAAGGATTACTCAGATTTCAGAGATGATAGAAATAAAAACATTCCTAAGACTATCTGAGGGCTCAGTGGTTCAAGTGCTTGCCTGCAATGACTCACCACTCTGGTTCGATTCCCAGTACTCATGCAGAGCCAGATGCACAAAGTGGTACATGCATCTAGAGTTTGTTTGCAGTGGCTGAAGGTACTAGAAACCCATCTATCTATCTATCTATCTACCTATCTATCTATCTATCTATCTACCTACCTATCATCAATCTGCTATCTACCTATCTATCTACCATCTGTTTATAAATAAATAAATATGTACTTAAAAAAACACTATCTGAGGGCTGGAGAGATGGCGTAGCGGTTAAGCGCTTGCCTATGAAGCCTAAGGACCCCGGTTCGAGGCTCGGTTCCCCAGGTCCCACGTTAGCCAGATGCACAAGGGGGCGCACGCGTCTGGAGTTCGTTTGCAGAGGCTGGAAGCCCTGGCGCGCCCATTCTCTCTCTCTCCCTCTATCTGTCTTTCTCTCTGTGTCTGTCGCTCTCAAACAAATAAATTAAAAAAAAAAAACACTATCTGAGGTAAAAATATTTGATATCAGATGAACTTTTGGGAGCTTTCTAAATGGCAAAACGGTTTAGCAATCTGCTTTCTAGAAAACTGATACAAGAGGGAGCCGTGAGGTATTACAGCATGTGGCCTAGCCAGATGGCAAAAAACAAAACAAAACAAAAAACCCAACAACAAACAAACAAACCTGAAGCAAAGACAATGTCCTTAGGGCTGGCTATTTTCCTGGTGTGCCTGTGTTAGGAGCCAGAATTTGACTGTAATAATGGAGCCCAATTGTTTCTTAGGGGTTGTTGTAACTTCTTAGGGTTTTGGGATGATGTCAGTGTTTGGCCAAGGGGATTTGGGCCTGTGTCTTCTAATGTGGTCATTCTCTGTGTTATTGATTATAGATGAAACCAAATATGGATGATGTTCTAAAGAGAGGCATGAGATGTGATGTATATCTCAGTTCCTTTTTAACGTGGTGCTGGAGCCTCCAAAATATACATGGATGGAGGAGTTAGTGAATGAAAAAACCAAACAAACAAACCATACCAGACTCTCAAGCCCTTTGTGGAAGATAGATTGCAAGTGCCTTCTCTTCTGTGCTCTCACGGTCTTTGGAACTTGCCGGGGCTTTGCCCAGCTCCACCATTAGAGCTCTTCTTACTGCGAAGTCCCTGATCATAGCAACAGGTCTCCCCCGTGTACCCATGTCCGGTCTCCCAGCCTTACTTCTTCTCCTGTCTTTGTCCCACCCACTGACGGAACAGTACTCTGCAGATACTTGCCATCAAGATGCCAGGGACCTAGATCAAGACTGGCAAGTGTGCAAGGCCTCGGGTTCAAGTCCCACCACAAAGCACTGTTGTCTGATGAAGTCTAAGTGAAAAATCAAGCCCTGTGGAGTTCCTCAAGCCTCCTGAGCTAAGCCATTAAGCCCCTGGGTTGGCAATAGCAACAGGGAACCCGCATTGACTATCTCATACATAAGCCCATCGTGATAGCGAATATCGATTGTCAACTTGACAGGTTCAAAAATCACCTAGGAGACATACCCGTGAGCCTGTCTGTGAGGGTGTTTTTAGACTGGGTTTATTGATGTGTGACTTATAACTGGCCTGAGCATCGGAGGTGTGCCCCAACACACAGAGAAAGTGTCAATGAGTTTTCTGGAAGAGTCATTGGCTCTGGCACTCTGGAAAAAACAATCTCTGTCAAATGGTGACCTGACTTCTAAGCTAACCAACCAGAGCACTCAGCCATCACATATGACAGGGAATTCAACCTTTACAGAAAGGAAAAGGAATGACAAACCCTAGGGAGTAAACAGGGTCAGATGCCCAGAGCCATCTCATTCTAGGAGTTATATTGTCCAAATCTCAACGAACTACTATGGGATGCACAAAGAAATGGGTAAGTGTGGCTCATACTTGGAAAGAAATGAAGCCAAAAGAAAGTATCCTTAAGGTGGCCCAGATGTTGGTCTGACTAGACAAAGAGTTTAAGTTGGCTATTACACATGTCAAAAGCTGACAGCCTCTTTTGCTCCTGCCCCAGTTCATTATTTGACCTGGGATATGGCAACAGCTGCGGAGCCAGAGCCTAACTCACAGTGACTCCTTCCATCTTCTTCCTGTAGAGCAGTGAGGTGAACTGTCTTAACATGGAAGTCAGGTTGTGCAACTGCTTCCATACCATTCATGTTAAAATAGCTAAAAATGAAAGATAGAAATATTTTTTTAAGGTGCCAGAGAGATGTCTTAGTGGTTAAGGCACTTGCCTGCGAAGCCTAAGGACCCATGTTCGACTCTCCAGATCCCACTTAGCCAGATGCACAGAGGTGAGGCAAGTGCAAGGTTGCACATGCCCACTAGGTGGCGCTAGCATCTGGCGTTGGATTGCAGGGGCTGAGGCCCTGGTGTGCCAGTTCTCTCTCTCTCTCTCTCTCTCTCTCTGTCACTCTTTAAAAATAACTAACTAAATAAATAAAATAGATGGTACTGGAGATCATGTCAGAATCCTACAGGGACGAGGGTCATGGACTCCAAGGAGAAGCTCCCACTAGTCTTTGGCCAAAAGAGAGGCTACACCCACTGCAATCTCTCCTAATTAACACTACTTTTCCCCTTTAACCCGGGCTGCTCTCACCCTCGCTGGAGAATCTGTTTCCTCTTTCACAGAAGGCAGTGAAAATTGGGAAGTACAAAAATCCACCAACGTGACAAGAAAAGACAGCTGACTTTCTGTCAGGGGTTAAAGCCACCTGCTGCACCTGAGCCAGGGTCCAGGTGAAGTCACAGGGGCCGAGGTGAGTTAAGCCTGAGTGCTGTTCTCCCCGCCAGCCTGACAACCTGCCTCAGGTGATGGCGACGGGTGCTGAGGACACTCAAAACACACCAAAGCAGAAGTCCAGCCTTTACTGGGAGCTCAACACTCGAACAGATTTAGAACACAACCTGCCACAGCTCAGGGAACTCTGCAGAAGAGGACATGGAAAGATTGTAAGAGCCATGGGGTGGGGAGGAGTTTCTAGAGGCAGTGACCCCCCCCCCCCCCCGCCGGTCCACCCATAATGACTGGCTGCTGCGCTCACAACTCGTAACCCGTTAACCCACGGTGAATGCCAGCAATCCCACGGAGGATTACCCTCAGCAGAGTGGGAACAGGGATAAGGGCAATGGTACCAACACGTGATTTGCCCATACAAGGTTTTTACTTGATGAAAAAATACATAAATAAAAAATAAAACAAAGCAAACACCCCCCTCCCCGAACACACACAGCTTTGTGATGATTTCACAAGGGACCCTGATGAATCAATTCCAGCTGCTTCTCTGTTCCCGGTCTTTGATGATTGCTTCTCCCGTGAATCCACCCCTTCCTCCGTCTGTGGCCAAAGCCCACCCTCCGAGCCCAGCCCTGCTCCTCTCTATGTCTGACAAGCACATCACCAGATGGTCTTCTCAGCCCTTCTCTTCCTTTAGGCTATACCTTTTCACACACTACTTCCTTGATTTTTTTCTAAGACAGCATGCTCACACATGACTAGAAAGGTCGATGAGTTCCTTGTTTCTTTCAATCCCTTCCTTCTCTAGAACACGAGACTGGTGAGATGAGGGAAGAAGGCTCTTACACTACGACGCTATTTGAATACCTGGTTCACACTAAAATGTTCGCAGAATTGTGGCTGCAGTGTACTATGAGCTAGTGATTTTGCATGGGATTTTATGGGACAGTAATTAGAGGGACCTGCTATTGTCTTGTGGGAGTGTTCACTGTTGCTTGGGGGTAGCAAGCAATACTGTCTCTCTTACCACTTTGGAGCACTGAAGTGGAGAACGGAATGCTCTCTCCTTACAACGGGGAAGGCCCAAGTGCCTGGTGTTTACGCAAGTGAAGTTGGGTTTCTGTGTTTGCTGAGAACATCACATCTACTTCTGCTGAACTCGCTCTCTCTCCTCTGTTGCTGGAGAAACACTGTCTCCCGGGTATGATTTCAGTAACCCAAGTGTTTCAAACCTCAGTGGCTTGCACCAGCCAAAGAGAAGAATACCAGATGTCTGGAACAGTTGGAGTTTGTCATGCCATTGCTGCTCATTCTGCCTGTGCATGCCCAGGGTGCAAGCCACCCGTGAGCAGAGATAACCATGGAAGCTGGTGGGTATTGTAGACTTCAGATCCCATGAACAAAACCAGATTCCGGTTTGGTTTCCCTTCTGCCATTTTAGATGATAGATTTTTTCAGGTGGATAAAGTCTGAAATTGGGAGAAAATTTGAGGTTTTAAAAAGTATTTTATTTATTTATGTATTAGAGAGAGAGAGAGAGAGAGAGAGAAAATTGGCATGCCAGGGCCTCCAGCCACTGCAAATGAACTCCTGAATCACACATGCCACCTTGTGCATCTGGCTTTACATGGCACTGGGGAAGAGAACCTAGGTCCTTAGGCTTCACAGGCAAGCCCCTTAACTGCTAAGCCATCTGTCTCAAGCCCGGATTTGAGGTTTTACTTTACATCCATTCAGATGTTCATGTGGCATCGTCCCATGCTTTGTTGAGTGCTGGAGTGCTGGACGTGTAAGGATGAGGTCTCAGCCCTTATAGAACATGCATCTTGGGCTGGAGAGATGGCTTAGCGGTTAAGTGCTTGCCTGTGAAGCCTAAGGACCCCGGTTCGAGGCTCGGTTCCCCAGGTCCCACGTTAGCCAGATGCACAAGGGGGCGCACGCGTCTGGAGTTCGTTTGCAGAGGCTGGAAGCCCTGGCGCGCCCATTCTCTCTCTCTCCCTCTGTCTGTCTTTCTCTCTGTGTCTGTTGCTCTCAAATAAATAAATAAATAAATAAAAATTAAAAAAAAAAAGAACATGCATCATATTAAATGTAGAGATAAACATAGGATCACAATCCTAATTAAAAAAAACCTGCAGAAAACAAAAATGAAGTCAAGAGACACAAGGCAAGATTATTAAATAGGAATACTATGCTGATCTTCACAGATGAGACTGGGGAATTCTGCCAGTGGCCATTGGCCATTCTTTCCCTCCTTAACCACAACACAAGAGCCCCAAGATACCAACCACTGCCGTGAGTAGTCTCTCAACCCAGGGTCTTTCCTTGCTCAGGTTCCTTTTTGTACAAGGGCAAGATGTGTTCATTTCCATTTTTCTTTCTACTTAGCTCACCTTGAACCCCTGAAGACACTATGGATGCATCAATATTAAAATCAAATTCCACGTAACCAGTAGAACTTTTCAGCAGGGACATGCCCATGACACCCTCCAGGCTGCTGCCCTTGTGACTCAGTCACTTGCTATCGGAAAGCTCAACTGAAATTTGGATTCTTTCTGATTTATTATTATTATTATTATTTGTTTTGTTTTCAAGGTACTTTCTCGCTCTAGCCCAGGCTGACCTGGAATTCCATGATTATTTTTTACTGTCATCTCTGACACCCTCTTGCTAAGCCAGGGCTAACGGGAGGGGAGTAAAAGATAAAAGAGGAAACACAAAATGTCTTGGCCCTGCAGACATGGAGATAAATTTAATAATTTAAATTGACCCCAGGGCCTTTATAGGGGATAATCCTGGTAGTAGATGACCCAGAGATTACTAACTCACTTTCTTTTTTTTTTTACGACTGCGCCCACCAATGTATCTCTGTCTCTATGTGTGGGGAGTACTTATCTTTTCCATATACCCAATAACCAGAGACAATGATTACATTATTCATAAGATATTTTTACCTGAAGTGATAAGGCCCACAGCTTTAGTTGTTATTTCCTAATCTATTTTTTCCCCCTCCTTAAACTGGCACCTTTCTTTATAGCCCTAGGAATATCCTTAATTTTTATATTAAAAATTGTCTTTTCCACATAAAATTTTCTTTTCTAGTGGTTGATTTGGAAAAAAAAAATTAACATCACAGGATAAACAGTGGACATTTAAAGGCGGGAGGCTCTGTGCAGGGAATGGGAGAGGAGGGGGAGAGAAAGGGGTTACAAGGAGATAGAAATGTGGCCAGCTTGCGTAACACGTGCAGCAGGCTGCTGGGGTGACCTCTGCCCCCAGCAGCCTGCAGAGCTGCGGGGAGGAAGTTGCTGGCCTCTCCGTGGTTGCTGTGCACCTCTCTGAGAGCAATGAGAGCTGCAGAAGCCATCCTGGTCTATGGGGTTGTCCTCATCCTGCAGTTTTGTGCTTAGTCTGATGGGTTGGAGGCTGCTCTGGAATCCAAAGCCCATGGACAAGAGCCTTGTCTTTACAACGTGACTGTCCGACAGAGATGGAACTCGCAACCCGTTCTTTGGGGATAAAGTAAGTGGCAGATGTGTGGCAAGGTGCTTGTCCGCTGCCCGGCTTTCCTGACACTCCTTCAGGTTTCCTCCTGAGGCTCCTGGGGTCTGCTGAGGGGAGCACATGTCCTTGCTGAGGTTCAAGTGCAACTGGGCTCTCCGTGTGGCCCTCTGTTGGGAAGGGAGGCTCTTTTGGAAGAACTACACTACATGTCTTGTGTGCGTTATGGAAGGTTTTGTCCACTAGTTGCTTGGAGCAAGGTGGTTTATCTTCATGGAGAAAAGTCGGACGACCAAGATTTTGTCCTGGATTTTTCCCCTTGACCTCGAGCCTTGCGTCATAAAATGTCTTGGTTGTACATGAACAGGATGCATCCATTTTCCCCTCCATTTTTCTCCTATCATTATGCCTTTTTATATATTTAGTATTTATTTATAGGAGAGAGAGAGAGAGAGAGAGAGAGAGAGAGAGAGAGAGAGAGAGAGGATGAGAATGGGCCTGCTAGAGCCTCCAACTGCTACAAGTGAAGTCCAGACGCATTCACCACCTTGTGCGTCTGCCTTATTTGGGTACTGGGGAATCGAACCTCGGTCCTATGGCTTTGCAGGCAAGCGCCTTAACCACTAAACCATCTCTCCAGCTCTGTTATGCCCTTTTAATGAGCCTGAAGTTTGTATTCTTTTTTAACTATTTTATTTTTATTTATTTATTTGACAGAGAAAGAGGGGAGACACACACACACACACACACACACACACACACAGATTGAGAGAGAGAGAAAGAGGGGGGGGGGGAGAGAATGGGCATGCCAGAGCCTCTAGACACTGCAAACGAACTCCAGACATGTGAGTCCTCTTGTGTATCTGGCTAACGTGGGTCCTGGGGAATTGAGCCTGGGTCCTTTGGCTTTGCAGGTGAATGCCTTAACCGCTAAGCCCTCTCTCCAGCCCTGAAGTTTGTATTCTTAAAGGAAAGAAACCTTCTTTGACTCAGCTCTTCCTCTTATTTATTTATTCTTCTTCACTGGTGTATGTTCATTTTACATGGTACTGGTCTTTAGGATGGCCTTTAAAAATGTTAGTTGCTTGTGAATGTGCGTGAGCACCCACGTTTACGTGGAGCTCACAGGACAGCTTTGGGGTGGCGCTCACCTGCCCACCATGCTGGAGGCAGTCTTTCTCACTCTGGACTCTCGCTCCACTGCTCTTTGCCGTGAGCTTCCAGGGAATTCTCCTGTCTCTGCCTTCCATCTCATTGTCAGAGCCAGCGTGCAGGGCTTACAGAAGCCCTCCATGACTTCTGGGTTTTATGTGGGGCTGGGGATGTGACTTGGGTACTCCATCCTGAGTGGCAAGCTCTTTGTCTCCTGGAACCATTTCCCCAGCCCCCATGATGATATTCTATGACAAGAATATAATGCGCGTTGACCATATGCCCTACTACCCCTACCTTCCCCTTTCTCCTTCCCACTGCCCATTAGTTCCTTTTATTTCCTTTCTATCTATCTATCTATCTATCTATCTATCTATCTATCTATCTATCTATCTATGTATTCCAACCTAGAGAAAACACAATATCTGCCTTAAACTGACAAAATTTGCTAAATATGATAATCTCCAACTATATCCATTTTCCTGCGAATGACATAATTTGGTATTTTTTCTCTTCTTTATGACCCTTACTCTTGCCTATCAGTTCCCTTCGATCCTTCTAAATGTGGAGGTTTGAACCGGATGTCTGCCATAAAGTCATGTGTTTTGTACACTTGGGCCACTAGGTGGATGGCAGCTTGGGAGGCGGAGCCTTGCTGGATGAGCTGTGTTTCAGGGTGGGCTTAAGGGTGTGAAAGCCAGCTCCCTCTTGCCAGATCTTGGTTCACTTTCCTGCTGCTGTTGTTTTCCACCTGCTGTGGCAGAGGTGATGGCCAGCCTCTGCCCATGCTATGCTTTCCCCTGTCATCATGGAGCTTCCTCTCTAGACTGTAAGCAAAAAAAAAAAAAAAAAAAAAAAAAAAAAAAAAAAAAAAAAAAATCCCCAAACAAAAACAAAAACAACAACAAAAATCCCCTTTCCTCCCATTGGCTGCTTTTGGTTGGGTGCTTTCTCAGCAATGAGAAGGCAGCCACAACAATGAAAGACCTTTTATTTTATTTATTTGAGAAAGAGAAAGACACAGGAGAGACTGAGAGAGAGAGAGATTGAGATAGAGAGAGAGAGTGAGAATGGTCATGCCACTGCAAATGAACTCCAGATGCATGTACCACCTTGTGCATTTAGCTTATGTGAGACCTAGGGAATTGAACTAAGGTCCTTTGGCTTTGCAGGCAAGTGCCTTAACTGCTAAGCAATCTCTCCAGCCTCTCTTTTCTTTTTCTTTTTTTTTTTTTTAATTTTTTATTTATTTATTTGAGAGCGACAGACACAGAGAGAAAGACAGATAGAGGGAGAGAGAGAGAATGGGTGCGCCAGGGCTTCCAGCCTCTGCAAACGAACTCCAGATGCGTGCGCCCCCTTGTGCATCTGGCTAACGTGGGACCTGGGGAACCAAGCCTCGAACCAGGGTCCTTAGGCTTCACAGGCAAGCACTTAACCGCTAAGCCATATCTCCAGCCCTCTTTTTGTTTTTTAATTAAATTTTTTTTGTTGACAACTTCGATAATTGTAGACATGGTAATTCCCCCTCTCCCTCCACTTTCCCCTTTGAAACTCCACTCTCCATCTTAGACCCTCTCCCTCTCAATCAGTTTCTCTTTTATTTGATGTCATTATCTTTTATTCCTATTATGATGGTCTTGTGTAGGTAGTGTCAGGCACTGTGAGGTCATGGATATCCATGGCCATTTTATGTCTGGAGGAGCATGTTGTAAGGAGCCCTTCCTTTGGCTTGTACATTCTTTCTGCCGCCTCTTCTGCATTGGATGTATTTTCTGTAAGGAACATGAGGCATACTCTCGGGGGGGTCAGGCTCCTCTTCCTCCCAATGGAGCCATCCTGCCACCATCGTTCTCAGTGACAGCCTTGGTAATGGCAAGAAAATTTCAGAACATGTCTCAGAGCCACTCCAGTGATTCCAGGAATCCACACTTACACTGAAATGGGTACTCCAAGGCAATCTTACACTTCTGTTTTTAGATAATTGCTTTTACACTCTTGAAGCACTTCTTTCCATAAATATTTTGAGGGTTGTCCTCTAACATCCAAGGTAGTTTGAATCAGATGTTCCTCATAAACTCACGTGTTTTGAATGCTTGGTGCCCAGTTGGTGACAATTTGGGAAGGTGGAGTATTGCTAGAGGTGGTGTGTCACTGGGAGCTGACTTTGAAGTTTATTAATTTCTAGTCTGTCAATACTACTGAGCTCATTCTTTTTATTTTTTTTTTAAATTTTATTTTAGGGAGAGAGAGAGAGAGAGAGAAAGAAAAAAATAAAGAGAGAGAGAGAAACAAGAGAGAGAATTGATGCACCAGGACCTCAGCCACTGCAATGGAATTCCAGACGCTTGCACCACCTAGTGGCCATGTGCGACCTTGAGCTTGCCTCACCTTTGTGCATCTGTCTTCTGTGGGATCTGGTGAGTCAAATACGGCATGTCCTTAGTCTTTGCAGCAAGTAAGCAATCTCTCCAGCCCTCTAGCTCATTCTTGCTGTTCTCTTCCATAAGCTGTGGCAAGATTGTGATGTCCAGCCTCTGCTCACAGACCTCTTCCTTGCTTTCATGAAGCTTCTCTTCAAGACTGTAAACCAAAAAAAACCCTCTTTCCTCCCATCAGCTACTTTTGGTTGGGTTTTCTCTCCCAGAAATGTGAAGGTAGCTTCAACAATAACACACTCATACTGCAGTGTCCTTCCAGTGTAGGTTTATAATCTCCTTATGCAGACAGATAAGACACAAGCTACAAGCCTACAATGACATCAGTGTGACCAAGACACTGCCACGGTGCAGTTGAACTGAACAGAAAGTTGGTGAGTGTCTGTCTTTTATGTTGACTGTAAGAATCATGAGGAAAGTTGCGTGAAATTCTCAACCAAGCCCCTGATACTTACTCAGTGTTCCATCAAAATTAGCTATTATTCTTATTTGCTATTGTTTTTTTTTTCCATTGAAAATGCCACTATTTTTTGTTCTGGGAGGAATACAAATGTGATTAATCTACTCACTTCAGGAGGGAGTTAGGGCTAGCATGGCTGGCTATAATTTTTGAAAAAAAAATTAATCTCTTTTATTAATAATTGTCAATTTGGATGTTGCCAAATGCACAAAGTGGTGCATGTGTCTGGAGTTCTTTGCAGTGGCAAGACGCCCTGGCATGTCCATACGCTCTTTCCTTTTCTCTTTCTATCTCTCAAATAAATAAAAAATATCATTTTTGATGGGCTGGAGAGATTGCTTAGTGGTTAAGGTGCTTGCCTGCAAAGCCAAAAGTCATAGGTTTGACTTCCCAGGACCCAAGTAATCCAGAAGCACAAGGTGGCACATGTGTCTGGAGTTTGTTTACAGTGGCTAGAGGCCTTGGTGTACCCATTCTCTCTCTCTTTCTCTCAAACAAATAAATCAAAATAAGAATATTTAAAAAATAGTTTTTGAAAATGAAATAGAAAAAATAATTTTGTATTCTTAATGACAAGGATTATTTCTAACCCCTCCAAATAAAACTACTTAACTATCAACAGTACACACAAACACGCGAGTGTCTGTCTGGGTAAGCACATGTTCACGTGTGTGTGTGTGTGTGTGCGCACACACACACACATACACACACACACACTGGAGTATATGGGGTTTGAAAGGTAATAGCTTGAAGATTTGTTTTTGTTTCCTGATCAGGGATTGCTATTTTATAACTAAAAGGAAAAAAAAATCAATGCTATTTTCATCTGATGCTTAACAAAGGAGAAAAGCCTTCAGTTGTAGCCAGAGCCAGCTTTGTCCGCTGTGAGATGCCCCATCATTTTCTTCCCCCAGGAGCTATAAATTCATATCTCCTCAAGGACCATATTATGCCCTATGTCTTTACTTATTATCAGTGCATATTTTAGAGTGGTGCTAAATATCGGCACATTTTATTAGTCTGATAAACAATGTTGGGCTGGTGGGTAAAATGTGTTGTCAACGGTGATTTCTCTCTTCTCTTCGGCACCTTTTTAATTTTATCCTGAGCTTCCAGAGATCAACCTTGAGGATATCAAGTCAGACTGCAGCTTAGCTTTTATTCCTGTTCTGCCCACATTGATGAGTTAAGAATGGGATGGGAAGCAGTATTTATTCTGTAGTAATACCCGAACATATCATAAGGGACCGTCATTTTCAGAGATTTGCAGAATACCTTCGTGTCCTTGGCCTTGATCTTTGACCTTGCAGGATCAACACCCTGACAGTGAGTTGAACTCTTAGATGGTGTGGTCCCTTTAAAAGGAATGGATTCTCATCTGTGATAGGGAGACTCACTGTCAGCTGAGAGATGGAAATCAAGTTCCTTTAGGCTTCAACCACCAAAGATCCAGAGCTCTGTCTATACTCCAGGGCATCTCACAACACCAAAGCAGTATGTGGAGGAGACATGATGGTCTGTGTTTAGTCTGTAAGCACCCGGTGGATTGCAATACCCTGTCATGATGCCGTGTAGCGTCTGGAGATGGGCTCTGTGTCTCGTGTCTCTGAGTCTTAAATCAGATGTTGGGTTCACTTTGATTTTGGGGAGAACTTTTCTCGTTGCAAATTTTAAATGATGTTTATAATTGGAGCCAGGTTAGGAGCCGTCTCATTTTGAGAGGTGAAAGTACATACAATTCAATTCATTCATATCTGATGACTGCTTCTCAGACTTGGTTTGAATGTGTTTTGCCTACTGGCTCCTGTAACATCTCAGCCCCATTCCCCCATTTGGCCATTTTCAGTAATGAACACTGCTTTACTCTGAGTTTTCAATGTCCAGGATTGTTCCTTTAGAACTTTTTGTTGGTATTCAGCTTAAGCATACCCCCCTCCACACCATCCCATATATTATTCAAGCTAGATTTGTTTCTCAAGAAACCTTGAGTCATTTCTGAGGTAAGATGGAAGATTCTAA
This sequence comes from Jaculus jaculus, assembly GCF_020740685.1. Classification (NCBI taxonomy): domain Eukaryota; kingdom Metazoa; phylum Chordata; class Mammalia; order Rodentia; family Dipodidae; genus Jaculus; species Jaculus jaculus. The sequence continues at coordinate 18,603,391 of NC_059116.1, read as the reverse complement.
ATTTCTTTCTTTCTTTTTCTTTTTTTTTTTTGTTTTTTTTGGAGGTAGGGTCCCACTCTAGCCAAGGCTGACCTGGAATTCACTGTGGAGTCTCAGGGTGGCCTCGAACTCACAGAGATCCTCCTACCTCTGCCTCCCGAGTGCTAGGTTTAAAGGCGTGTCCATAAGGCACCAGCATGAGACGACTCAGAATAACCCAGGATGCATTGTACTCCAAGGAGAGAAATAAATATTAGAAATGTCACAAAGGAGTAGCAGGACAGTTAGAAAGAGAAGACTGGTGCGGTGAACAGAGGCAAGACAGCTCCAGCTCCAGCTCCAGCTCCAGCTCCAGCTCTGGTTGGGGACAGAAGCCTCATCCAATAGGTAGACCAGGCAGCCCTGGTGAAGAGAGAGTGGCATTCAAGTGGGCAAGGCTGAGTGGCTACGACCTTATCATCTGGGCATCACTGCAGAGTCCACTTGCCTTGAGCCTGAAGTCAGTGGGTGGCCCGACCTCTGGAGCCCGGGATCTGCTGTGAGGATCAACGCTCTGGGGAGACAGAGAACTCTCAGGGTCTCACCGGGAACTTGACTTCCACAGCCTCACCTCTCCAGCAGGGGTTAGGATGCTGAGCAAGGTTTTGAAGATAGGAAAAGTAGTCCACCTGCACAGCAGAGCTCAGTGCTATGCTTGTGTCCCCGACTCCCAACACGCTTGCGTGACACCCCCTGACTCAAACATGCGCCTCCCTCAGGTGACCAAGCAGGCAGTCTTGGGAGGACGTGAGAACCTGCCCAGCCTAGAGTCCATGAAGCTCAGTGCGGTCAGCAGAGGCTCCTGCGGTACCAAGAACAGACGCTTTAAAGGGCAAATGGTGAACATCTGATATTTGACTGGCCTAAATAAAAAACAAAAAACCCAAGAGACTCCAACTGCAACTAGCCCACCTACACCTCCACCTACCACTGATTTTAGAGGAAGCAGGAAGAGGATTTGACACTGCTGCATTATTGCTCTGTTGTTTCTTGACCCTCCTGTTATGTCTTCTTTCTTCTTACTGTAATTTTGGTGATATTTGGTTTTGTTTTATATTTTAAACATAGCTTTTATGGGCTGGAGAGATGGATCAGCAATTAAAGCACTTGCCTTCAAAGCCTAATGACCTGGGTTCAATTCCCCAATGCTCACGTAAAACCAGATACACAAAGTGGCACATGCATCTGGAGTTCGTTTGCAGAGGTTGGGGGCCCTGGTGTATCCTTTCGCTCTCTGTCTCTCTCTGCTTTCTAATAAGTAAATAAAATATTTTAAGAAGCTTTTATGTTTTTATTTAACTCTTTGCCTTTCATGTAATTTTGTTTATAAAAAAAATAATATAATACTGAAAGCCTTTCTTGCTTCCCAGCTATCTTGGTGGATGCTATTGGTTGGAGTCTGTCTGGCACCTAACGCAGGAAGTTGGTGGCCTCAAAGAAAACGAAAAAGTCTCTGGAGTCCATCAATTCCAGGCTCCAACTTATTAAGAAAAGTGGAAAATACACACTAGCGCATAGACCTTGCAGACGATCAGACAGGACAAGCAACGTTGGTCATCCTTGTCTACAGCTGCCTGGTTTTGAGGAAAGCTGAGGTGGAGTACTATGCTATGATGGCCAGATCTGGTGTCCATCAGTACAGTGGCAATAATATTGAATTGAGCGCAGCCTGTGGGAAATACTACCGAGTGTGCGCACTGCCCCCCATGGGTGCATTATATTATCCGACATGATTAGAAACGTGCCGGAGCAGACTGGTGAAAAGTAAACCGTGTAAGATTTTTCTTTAGTAAAATTTTCCAGAAACATTTTATTTTTTTTTTAATGCTTTGCATCCCTGTGCGTCTGGCTATGTGGGTCCTGGAGATGCGATCATGAATTCTTGGGCTTCTCAGGAAAGTGCCTTAATTATTAAGCCATCTCTCCAGCCCAGGGGGCACACACGTCTAGAATTCATTCGCAGATCTGAAGACCTTGGGGCACCCATTCTCTCTCCCTGTGCCTACTTTTCTCTCTCAAAAATAAATAATAAAAAAATGCTGAAGCAACCTGAAAGTCTTTGAAATTCTCTTTGAAATTCTGAATTGAATACTCACTCGTATTCATGGTAAGGAACACTGGAAGGAGTAGAAAATGCTGAGTCACCATCAGCATGACCTTGGGCAGAGCCTCAGACGTTCTGTTCACCTGTGGACTGGGGCTATGGGCATATGGGAGTTCTTTGGTCCATCGAGAACCAATGCTCTAAACTTCATACTGTGTTGATCACAGGATATGGAGTCTTAGCATTGGAAGTGCTCACAGGGTCTTTCAATCCTAACAACATGTACAAGGTTTTCTTCTACATACAACCTATCTGAATAAAAGGGGGGGGCATGGTGCCTGAATGTTCCCATTGAGGGGGCACCCCCTGTTGAGACTAAGCACTCTTTCCTGAATTTTTTTTTTTTTTTTTTTTTGTTTTGGTTGTTCCACATTGGGTCTTGCTCTAGCTCAGGCTGACCTGGAATTCACTGTGTAGTCTCAGGGTGGTCTTGAATTCATGGCGATCCACCTACCTCTGCCTCTCAAGTGCTGGGATTAGAGCTGAGTACCACCATACTTTCCTTTTAGAGTTCTTAGGTGGTGGTGATGGATTTTGACTTGTCAAACAAATGGCCTCTCAAATAGTTAGTAAATAGAGTAAGAAAAAGGATCAACTTGAAAAGCGCAGAGTAATACGGAAGTCTACTCATTTTTTTCTAAAGAAAGTCCTTCAATTACTTAAAGCTGCCACCATTAATCCCTCCACCTCTCTCCGCTCTGAAGAGATACTTATTTCAAGTACTTTCCTCAGAGCCCTCCTCCAGACCCTTCCCTGTGTTGTTCCTTACCACCAGACATTCTTGAAGTCAGTAATAAATCAAGTAAGATGCTCTTTGGGATTAGACATAACACTCTAAGTACAGAGGCAGGGGGAGGATGGGGCTGTTTCTGCAGTTCTCTAGGCTCTTCTTCATTGGTGTAGGTAACTGACACTCACAGGTTCAGCTCCTGGTTGGGTCAAATAACATTCTACCACACTTTACACACAAAAAAATTACAGTTGTCCTAGTTCTTCCATTAAAAAAAAAAAATCAATCTTGGACAGGAGAGATGGATTATGGTTAAGGCACTTACCTTCAAAGCCTAAGGGCCTGGGTTTGATTCCCGGGTACCCATGTAAAACCAGATGCAGAAGGTGGCACATGCATCTGAAGTTTGTTCCTCTCGTAAATAAGTAAATAAATAAATATGTATATCTTTAAGAAAAATCCAGTCTCCTTTCCTACCCTTTTGATTGAATTGCAAAAATGTATGTCCATGGGCTGGAGAGATGGCTTAGCAGTTAAGCGCTTGCCTGTGAAGCCTAAGGACCCCGGTTCGAGGCCTGATTCCCCAGGACCCATGTTAGCCAGATGCACAAGGGGGCACATGTGTCTGGAGTTCGTTTGCAGTGGCTGGAGACCCTGCCGTGCCCGTTCTCTCTCTCTTTCTCTTTCTCTCTCTGTATGTCGCTCTCAAATAAATAAACATAAAAAAGTATGTCCAGCTTTTGCCCCCACAGTTACAATGGTTTTAGCCATGTGATTAAAAGTACATACTAGTTTCGAGTAGATTCAAATCTTTGCCCAGATTTTTGAAAAAAAAAAAAAAAAACCATATCAAGCTATTTGAATTTGGAAATATACATACCAAAAGTGAAACGTGGTACCAAATAAATCCCTCTCATGTGCAAATAAACTGTTTCTTATCTTTACTAATACTATCATTGGTTTCTTGCTCAGGCAGAGATAAAGAGAGAAAAGAATGGTCTTTTGAATCCAAGATTATTTACCTAAAGTTTGTCATGAGTCAAACACAGTGGCGTTTCTGGGGAATGAGAACTCTGCACCAGTGTGATCAGAGGTCTATACTGAGGAAACATGAAGTTAGTTTGCCAAGACAAGCCTGTCTTTCTATTTCATAATTCTAGGGACTCAAAAATTTTCCCCAAATACTGCACATATGAACAACTTGTTCACTTGACCAAGCATCCAATTCTCAAGACAACCCTGTCCCCTTTTTTAGTATCCCTATAAAGCCTGGGCTGGAGTTCCTATATCTCATGATATAGGAACTGTCCTGGAGATAGTGTTTCTCATTATCTGGAAGTGTGGTCTCCTGAGGCATGAGATGTGATCTCATTTTAAACTAATCGCGGACATTAGAAATAAATGCTTATTGGTTTAATTGAGCTCTTGATAGTGTCTAAACTGTTTCTCCTTTTTATTTTCATAGTGTTAAGGTTAGAATGTAAAACACCCCCATGGCTCATGTCTTGAACACTTGGTCCTCTTTTAGGAGGTTGTGAACCTTTTGGAGTGGGTGCCTTGATGAAGTGAGTTGCTGAGAAGTGAATCTCATGGGTTATAACCCTGCCGTGGCTCTGACAAAGTGCCTCTCTGATTACTGACTGTAGGCACAATGGAACTAGCAGCTTCATGCTCCATAGACCACAGCCAAGAGCCCATCCCACAGTCATACCTTCTCCACCATGATGGCAAGTAGCACTTAAGGGAAACTTGATATTTAAATTTTTAAAAAACCTTTTAAGTTTCTTTTTAAAAAAATTTGTTCATTTTTAATTATTTATTTGAGAGCAACAGATAGAAAGAGGCAGAGAGAGAGAGAGAGAGAGAGAGAGAGAGAGAGAGAGAGAGAGAGAATGGGAATGCCAGGGCCTCCAGCCACTGCAAAGGAACTCCAGACGTGTGTGCCCCCTTGTGCATCTGGCTAACGTGGGTCTTGGAGAATAAAGCCTTGAACTGGGGTCCTTAGGCTTCACAGGGAAGTGCTTAACCACTCAGCAATCTCTCCAACCCCAATTTTTTAAAAATTATTTATTTATTTATTTGAGAGTGACAGACACAGAGAGAAAGACAGATAGAGGGAGAGAGAGAGAATGGGCGCGCCAGGGCTTCCAGCCTCTGCAAACGAACTCCAGACGCGTGCGCCCCCTTGTGCATCTGGCTAACGTGGGACCTGGGGAACCGAGCCTTGAACCGGGGTCCTTAGGCTTCACAGGCAAGCGCTTAACCGCTAAGCCATCTCTCCAGCCCCAACCCAAATTTTTAATTTTCTTTTCAGGGAGAGAGAGAGAGAATTGGCACCAGGGCCTCATCCACTGCAATGAACTCCCGACACTTGCACCATAGAAAGAGAGAGAGAGAGATATAGAGAAATAGAGAGAGAGAGAAAGAGAGAATGGGCACACCAGGGCCTCTAGCAACTGCAGATGCGTGTGCCACCTTGAGCATCTGGCTTATGTGGGTCATAGGGAATAGAACCGGGGTCCTTTGGCTTTGCAGGCAAATGCCTTAACCACTAAGCCATCTCTCCAGACCCAAAATTAAAAAAAAAACTTTTTGCATATCAAAATACATAATTAAAAATATACAGAGGCAGGGCAGAAAGATTATAAGAGCCACCCAGTAGAAGGGAATGTCCTCCCCTCCCCGCGATGTTACACTTCTCATAACCAGAAATCCAGGGGGAATGCCAGCAGTCTAGTTGAGGAGGGACCTCAGTGGAATGGGGCAGGGAGGAGGGAAATGATGGTACTATGTTGCCTCCAACCATAAGCCAGATTATATCCTTCTTTCTTTTATTTTTTTAAATGTTAACTCCAGTTATTTATTTTTATTTATTTATTTGAGAGCGACAGACAGAGAAAGAGGCAGATAGAGAGGGAGAATGGGTGTGCCAAGGCGTATAGCCACTGCAGATGAATTCCAGATGCATGTGCCCCCTTGTGCATCTGGCTAAAGTGGGTCCTCTGGAATTGAGCTCGAACCAGGGTCCTTAGGCTTCATAGGCAAGTGCTTGACCACTAAGCCAGCCCTATCCCCTTGTTTCTTAAGTTGCTTTTTGTCACAGTGCCATGTCCCTGTTTAGGCACCAAGTGTGGCATGGCACTTTTTCCCCTGGGAGATAGGCACACCCCAGATAGGGTACCATTGACAGATGAAGGTACAGTGGCGGCAAAACCAGTTTTGGTGCCCCAGTGAGTTCATGGGGTCGCAGAGCAGGATGAGGGCTTGCTTACTGGAGCAGGAATGACTTAAAGGCAACCGCATCACCAGAGAGCCCAGCCTGAGCCCAGGGGAGGACTCAGGGTACGGCTTTCAGAAACTGCACCTCTGGAATTCACTGCGGGACTTGAAGGCAGCTGGGCTGAACAGAGATCCTCTTCCCAGGCAATCATGTAGCCTTTCTAGAACCTTAGGAAGGGGCTTTGCAACCTTTCCCTGGACTTGTGCCTCTTGCTCCTCCATGGAGGAGGAGATGTTTCAGTTCAAAGAAAACTGCTACTCAACAACGGTCAGAGTCAGGCCTCAGTAGTCCTTTACTGATCCTATAACCTTGGGGAGTGGTCATATGACCTTTTAAGTTTCAGCCCTCCCAGTCTTGTTGATCTCCTGATTCCTTTCTCTCCCTCCAGGAGTGAATATTTTGTTTTACTACTACTACTACTACTATTATTATTATTATTATTATTTTGGTTTTTCAAGGTAGGGTCTCACTCTAACTTAGGCTGACCTGGAGTTCACTATATAGACTCAAGGTGGCCTCTAGCTCTCAGCAATTCTCCTACCTCTGCCTCCCAAGTGCTGGGGTTAAAGGCGTGTGCCACCACGCATGGCTAGGAGACTTTTTTTTTTTTTGAGGTAGGGTCTCACTTTAGCTCAGGCTGACCTGGAATTCACTATGTAGTCTCAGGGTGGCCTCGAACTCAAGGTGATCCTCCTACCTTTGCCTGCCGAGTGCTGGGATTAAAGGTGTGTGCCACCACGTCTGGCTACAGAAGCAAAAATTTTAATGCAGAGGATTCTGCTATAAAACACAGAGTAACAGGGAACGTAACTCGTATAGTGGGCTGTTAAGGATGACTGTGAATGTGCATGTGCACATTAACAGATTGAAGGAGCTTATGCTGTCTACATCATCACGTATATGGTAGTAATAATGGTTTGTTATTCAATAAATAAATGTTTTGAATATCCACACTGATAACTATATAGATACATGCATGCATACATATATATGTAATACCTACATGTAACTTTTACTCACGCACGCCACCGTACATTCATGTACAGATATACAAATAGGAGACAGAAACATTTCTTCATTACAGTGCAGTGCCATTTTACAAATAGCAAGGGATGTTTATACTAGTGTGTGAGAGTCTGATGAGAAACAGGTTAAGCACATCACCAACACGTCCCAGCAATATGGCCCATAGGTTATGAAGGGATAAAGTAGTAACGTCGGATTGCTGAGAGCTGACATATGTCTTGTGCTCAAAGTTGCACTTTTATGTTGGGACAAAGCAACATAATGGAAGCCCAAGGTCACACTCTACAGGGACACATTGTCCTTCTGCACTTCGGCTCCTCACACATCAGCTGGATCTTGCTATGAGGACTCATTGGCTAAAGCCACTGAGAGAGCCCCACAAACGAGTCAGCCCATTAGTGTGAAATCTCAAATGCAAGCAAGGCCCAGTTAAAAAGGGGACAGAAGAGACATGACAAGGAAGAGTGACCCATGTTTCTGACATGATTCCTGGACTGGGGACATGACTGCTATAAAAGGCATATTGAGGGAGAAAATACAAATGTGAATATGGCACTGGAGAGATGGCCAACATTTGAGAGTGCATACAGCTCCAGAGTTGGACTCCGACCCCAATCACTAGGGAAGACAGGTAGAATAGCTGGATCTCACTGATGAAGATTAGCAGGTCCAAGTTGAAGAAGAGACCCTGTCTCAAGAAAGAAATCGACAAATGAGCTTAAGAGAAGGACACCCAATGTTCTCTTCTGGCCTCTGCACACGGGTGCATGGGTTGTACAGACATGTGCTGAAGCCACACAATACTCACACCAATTCGCACATATACTTTACATGTATACACAGACATATATGGACAAAAAGAAAGAACTGGGCTGGAGAGATGGCTTGGTGATTAAGGCGCTTGCCTGCAAAGCTGAAGGACCCAGGTTTGATTCCACAGGATTCACGTAAGCCTGATACACAAGGTGGCACACGTGTCTGGAGTTTGTTTGCTGTGGCTGGAGGTCCTGGTATGCCCATTCTTTCTCTATCTGCCTCTCAAATAAATAATAAAGCAAAAAAAGAGCAAAATATAAAAAAAATTGGATATGAACTGTGAATTAGATGCAATATTGGATCAATATTAAAACCCCTAATTTTATCCCAGCGTAATGATAATTTCCTGTGGTTGTGTAAACAAAAAACAACAATTTAAAGAGAAGACTCAAAGCACACTCTCCCCTCAGCTGTTGAATGGAGACGCATCTAGGAATAAATAGCTGCACACAACCGTGGGTCGGGCCAGTGGAGCTGTGGAGGCTTCCTGTGCAACCAACAGCTCCTGAGGCCATTCTGTAAAATGAAATTTATATCAGAAGAAAGATTAAAACCTAAGCCTTCCCCTCTTTGAGTTATTTCAAATTTTAAAGCTTTATTTTCTTGGGAGCATTCTTGCCCTTTGCCGCCCGGCTCAGCGGCACGCATTCACCGTTCCCTGTTCTTCCCAGACGCACCTGTTCCTCCCCTTACTTGGCTTGACACTATAAATGAGGCCAAATTTGAGTTTCTGGTTTCATAAATCGAACTGGGGTTATTCCCAGCCATGAGCACAAGGATCAGATGACTTCTTTAATCAGAAAGTTCTTGCCCATAAAACCTTTTTTTGTAAGAGTCTCATTTTGCAGTCCTTTTATTGTATTACGAGCTGTGTTATTGTTTTAAGTACTTGGCCGCACATTGTCTGTCATAGCTTCTAAAACTGTTTCAAGAAATTTCATTCAGCCTGAGTTCTGCTAAGTCTAACCTTCTTTAATTTCCCTGCAGGATATTGAGAAGCTTGCAGGGTGTTGGAAGACCAACCTTTCAGCAGGAGCAATTTGAAATATTAATGCCACGTTCATCATGATTTCTCGAGGAAAGTGGGGCCAATATGTTCAACACAGCTGTTCTTAAACAAGGGACTCATGTTGCCTCCAGACGATCTTATCTTGGAAGGCTCTATGATCATAAAGATGATATTTCTAGGTTTGTAGAAACACAGGAACTTCCACAGTGGCTTTCATTTGAGCAATTATGAAGTCTTTTTTGTTTTGTTTGTTTGTTTTCTTGAGGTAGGGTCTCACTCTAGCCCAGGCTGACCTGGACTTGACTATGTGGTCTGCGGTTGGCCTCAAGGAAATCCTCCTACCTCTGCCTCCAAAATGCTGGGATTAAAGGAGTGTTCCACCATCCATGGCTAAGAGTCACATTTTGAAAGGTGTACCTGTATAGACAGATAAAATGACATGACAGGGCTAGAAAGATGGCTTAGCAGTCAAAGCACTTGCCTGTGAAGCCTAAGAACTCATGTTCAAATCTCCAGGTCCCAAGTAAGCCAGACACAGTGACACAAGCACACAATATTACACGTGTGCACAGGGGGGTGGGCACGTGTCTTGAGCTCGCAGCAGCTGAAAGCCCTGGCATGCCCATTCTCTCTCTCTCTGCCTCTTTCTTTCTCTCTCTCAAAAAATAAAACATGATAGTGTTTAGCTGAGGCAACAGTGCCTAAGAACTTCCCCCACCCACCCCCGGGATCTTGGGGACACCACCAGGTTTGTTTTCTGTGGGTCATCAGCAGGCTCAAGAAGCCTCTGGCTCTCTGGTCCTTATTTTCTCATCTGGGTGCACAGACTCAGGAAAGGCACGAACCTAAAATTTCATCAGCCTTTGGGCTTCTGCTCAGCCTGGGAAACATGTTTGCTCCTAACTCCAGAACTGGAAGCATGTCTCCTGGCCAAGCCCAAAGTGGGGTGGGGAACTATGCCAAGGGTGGACAGAGCTGAGAGCAAGTATGAACTGCCAACATGGTCCAGTCTTGAGCCTGCGTCCCTCCCTGGTTCTCTTCCAGGGCTTCACCACTCTCCTGGGGCTCTTGCTTCCTGCACATCTCATCATCTCAGACCCACCTGGACACTTCCCTTTGGGTCTGGCCTCCAAGCTCCATTTTCTTTTCTTTCTTTTTATTTCTCTAAGAGAGAGAGAGAGAGGGAGAGGGAGAGGGAGAGGGAGAGGGAGAGGGAGAGGGAGAGGGAGAGGGAGAGGGAGAGAGAGAGGAAGAGGGAGAGGGAGAGAGAGAGCAAGAGAGAGATAGAAAGTTGGCATGCCAGGGCCTCAGCCACTCCAATTGAACTCCAGATGCTTGTACCACATAGGGCACATGGGTGACCATCCGCTCTCATCACCTTTGTGCAATTGGCTTATGTGGGATCTGGAGAGTCGAAAATGGGTCGTTAAACTTCACAGGCGAGCCTCTTAACTGCGGAGCCATCTCTCCAGTCCCAAACTCCATTTTCTATTGTATTACCAATGGCTTGTTCCTGTCACAATCTGCCACATTTCCTACCAAAATGTGTTTGTCTATAACTCATGTCCTCTAAAACAGATGATACTTAAATAATAATCCAGCTCCTGGATTCTTTTTAAATTCTGTATTTCCTATAGACACTACTTATCATTCCAGACAGTGTATGGTTTACCAATGTGTGAATCTATCTATATCTACTTACCTACCTATCATCTTTCTATTATCTATCATCTATCTACCTATCTATTATCTACCTATCATTTATCTATTATCTATCCACCTACCAATTATCTATCTATCTATCTACCTATCTATCTTCTATCTATCATCAGAACTGAGACAGAGAGTGAGAGGCAGAGACTGATCACAGAGCATTGGCTATATAACTGTGGGGTTTTCTATTTATGACTGGGCTCTTTGGAACAGATGCTCCCAGGCAGGGCTAACCCTACAGTCCACAGATGGAATCCTCTCTTCCCCAGGGAATCTTAGTTCCACCTTTATGCCATTAACAGATTTGCTGTCCCTCCCCCCAGATTTAAGAGGATCATCACTACCCATTACCTTCACATACTGCTCATTAGTCAGTCATGGGATTTAATGACATTTGCAGACACAACATAGCAGTAACCAGGGTGCTATAACCATGGGCAAGTGGACGCATAGCATGGATCCACCCAGTGGCTTTCTGTCCATGAAGGAAGAACAGGTCTCTATGAGCAGCAGGTTCCAAGATGTTATAGGTCAGTAGCATGGCAGTCACATCTGTGGGCAGGGGCTATGGAAGCTCTGAAATGTCATCTGATATTTTAGGACTGTAAGAAAAAGTGTGGAATGAAACTTGTTAGTAATACCAGTCAAAAGGTGATAATTTGAGGAAACCACAGTCACAAAGAAGGTCCAGAAAGACCTCAGATGTGTTATATTGCAAAATGCCACATGAAGTCATATGGCTCTTATGCAAGGTGTTATAATTCCCTACACTCTGTAAATGTTAAGGGCTGAGGTGGCTAGCCTGCAAAGATGGCCACTCAGAAAGCCCCATCTACCCAGGCTTTGAGACTCCTCTTATGTGTTTGACATGGGTCTCATGTGCGTAGTCCAGTTAGGACACAGGACCACAGTGCTGGGTGACAGAAGCTCTCAGCTTCCATAGGGGTCTTCTGCCACACCAGGAGTGCTGGCTGCCATGCAGAATCTGCCCACCATCAGACCTCCATGCTATGAAATAACCCCAGTGGGCCATGATAGAGAATGCACTGAAAGACAGACAGACAGACAGAAAGCTGGCCAGGCCCTCAGGTCATGCCTTACTGGCTGAGATGTCAGTCATATAACTGAAAAGAACATCTTCTCCCTCTAGCTTTCCCATGACCCATCATCCCAAGTCACTCTAACTGCAGACATCTGAGGGACCCCTTCCCCCCAATGAGAACTTCATGCTGTGCTGAGAGACACCATGTAATTGTTTTCACTTATGGGGGTGCTCTCTTGAGCATAAGCAGATGAACTTAGCAGGTGCTTATGTGACCCCCCCCCACCTCCCTGTAATGTGTCTTTTGCCACAACCTCAGAGTTGAGCCCGGGAGCGGTCAGAGTTCCTTGGGTGTTTATGTGGGAAGTGAGGTTCCTAGAGATGTGCTCGGGACATGGAAGCTCAACTGTGACTCAGGAAACATCCACATACACACAGTAACACAAGCACTTCTGGGATGGCTGAAGCCACACTCTAGAGGCCATCCTGGAACCTGGTATGTAGGTTTTGATAAATACAGGTTGAAAGACAGCCTGGTTTGTTAACCCCAGAGGAAAAGGAATGTGAGTGTGTGGACTTTCAGGGTGAACAAATAGCTGTTTAGGTTGCTGTCTACTGACACGGGCACTTTCACTCCGCAGGACATGAGAGTTCCTCTTCCTTTGTGCATGGTCTGCAGTGGGGAGGCAAGCCTTCTTTCCTTCTAGCCCATTTCTCAGTGGTCAAGTGATTGGGTTGCTAAACTTTTATTTTTATTTTATTTTTAGATAGAGTGAGAATGAGAGCATGCAGCACTCGTGAGAGAGAGAGAGAGAGAAACAGAGAGAAAGAGAGAGAGAATTGGCATGACTGGGCCTCAGCCACTGCAATTGAACACCAGGTGCTTGCGCCACCTAGTGGGCATGTGTGACCTTGTGCTTGTCTCACCTTTGTGTATCTGACTTATGTGGGATCTGGAGAGTCGACCATGGGTCCTTAGGCTTCTCAGGCAAGTGCCTTAACCGCTAATCCATCTCTCCAACCCTAACCATTTATTTTTCTCCCCAATAAAATTGATCAGAAAAATGATAAGGACATGCAGAACTCTTTCTTCCTAACAGACTCTAATACTTCAAGGTGCTCCTGGCTCTCTGAGCTCCATGGCTTTACCCATTGCCTCATTTGCACAAACCTTGCCACATTGCAAAGAACTCTTCTTTCTGTTTTCTACCTAGATGCAGGAAGAATATTTTACAGCATAATTAGTGTTATTTCTCTACATTAATTACTTCACTTAAGCATGGAAAACATGCTCCACTAACTTTTAGCAAGTAAGCTACACTATCTAATCTTATCATGTAGATGATCACTCTACTATCTTTCCTTTGGCTGACAGAGCACTGCTTCTACATATGCAATCTTTGATAAGTCCAGTATCTGCAGTCCTCTCAGGTCCTTTTCTGTTGCCTCACGACTCTTGCTTATGGTGGCTTCTCTCTTCAGATGCCCAGTTATCTTTGATTGTGGGCTGTATATTCCTAGAAATCATATTAGGCATAGGATAATATCTTCCTCTGATCTTCCCTGTGTGGGGGTTCTGACTTACCTGGTGTCACCTTTTATCACCTTGTACCATCCACAACGAATAGTCTCTGTGGCCCATGAGTGGGGTGACTTACTTCTGGGGTGTTCTAGCTCTCAGAGGGACAATACTTTGGAGTGCTAGACAAAGGTGAGGGTCTCTCACCTTATCAGGGTCTCTACTACTGACATGCTCCAGAATCTAATTTCTGTTCCATGAAGATCATGGACACTAAAGTGTCATCTCAGAATCTCAGATGCACATGCTTTTAGAAGAAGAAGACCTATATTCCTTCTATATCCAAGGTGTCTTTCTTGTTTTGCTAGTTTTTCATTAGACACGCACGCACACACACACACACACACACATACACACAGCTTAGGGATTGATATGAATTATCTAGTTTTACTATTCAAAATAGAAGTACAAGTTTTGTTCTTTAATTTTTTGTTTATTTTTATTTTATTTATTTGAGAGCAACAGACAGACACAGAGAAAGAAGGAGATAGAGAGAGAGAGAGAATGGGCACACCAGGGCCTCCAGCCACTGCAAATAAACTCCAGACACATGTACCCCCTTGTGCATCTGGCTAACGTGGGTCCTGGGGAATCGAGCCTCGAACCAGGGTCCTTAGGCTTCACAGGCAAGTGCTTAACCACTGGGCAATCTCTCCAGCCCAACTTTTGCTCTTTAATAAAGCCTACAGCAACTAGGAATGTGGAGAGAAATAACTGAGACTGGAACATTTGCACAGATACTTGAGTCTATTTTCTTTTAAAGTTATCTTCTTTTCACTTAATACTGTGCGACTTCCTCACTTCAGTGTGTCTGTGTGTGTGTGTGCGCGTGTGTGCGTGTGCCTGTGTCCATGCCCAAGAGCATATGTGTGCCACGCCAGAGGACAACCTTGGGTGTTGGTCCTTGCCTTCCACCTTGCTCGCGTCAATGTCCCCTATTCATCGCTGTGCATGTCAGGCTGCCCAGCTCATGAGTTTCCTGGGATTCTCATGTCTCCATCTCTCATAGGCATAATGGGGTTCCAGATGCTCATGCTGCTTCCTTCGGTTTCACGTGGGTTCTGGGGATGGGAACTCAGTCCTCCTGTGTGAGCAGCAAGCACTTTTCCTCAATGAGACATTATTTTTTTCCTGGCTTTATTTCTTCAGTTTATTGATGTCACAGGACTGGCCTGTAAAAGCCTTGGACACAACACCTTCTGAGTCATCACACTCTTTATCTGTGATATGGAGAGAGAGAGAGAGAGAGAGAGACCTTGTGGTGTCTAAGATCCTGGTGAATTCCAACTTCATAGTACTCTATCATTCCAGCTGCACTACAAACCGACAGAAGTTTCAGGAAAACCGTACTAACACGAAACGCTCTCAGTTCTGTAATTTGGCGTGGTATGTGTGACAGCCTTTCATGCGTGGAGTACAATGTCACCTAGGTGGGGAATGACCCCGTGAACAGGTTTATGCAACGTAGCCGACTTTCTTACCTTCATTGCTAACCATGTACAGTGCTAATAACATTTGTACTTCGGATCCGGTACAATGGAGCCAAGTTATTTTTTATTGTTCAGTAAAAGTTGGGAAATGAAGGCCTGGCTGGCTTGAGCCCATCTGGTCAGGCTGTGGTGAAACAAGAGGAAGGAAGTGCGATCAGAGCAGCTGGCAGCAAGCTGGGTGTTCGCTGAGGAAGTGGAGGCATCTGTTCGACTGGGCACTGGGCATGGTGAAAATTCGAGACATCTCTTCCTGTGGAACCGGTTGCTCTCTCTGGGATACAGTCCCTTCATGGCTTTGTTTAATTTTGGTATGTATGCATGTTCACCTGTGTGTGGGCACATGTGTGGGCCATGTGCACAGGCATGCATGGAATACATTCATCTTATGCTTCTTTAGTGTGTGTTTGTGTGTTGGCACACATGGGTAGGTGTTGTGTACATGCATGAGAGCACATGTGTGCAGGCCACATTGGGTGTCGTCCTCAATCGGTCTCCACATTATTTTCTGAGATGGGGTCTCTTAATTGAGCCCAGAGCTCATTCATTCAGCTAGACTTGCCAGCCAGTAAACCTGAGGAACCCGTCTCCCAAGTGCTGGGGTTACAGGCGTGTGTCACCACACCTGGCTTGTTTTTCTTTTCTTTTTTTTAAACATGGGTGCTGGGAAATTTAACCATTTTGTGGTTATCCAAATGTATGCAGAAGTTCCTTTACTTGAACTATTTCGAATCTCCAGTTGAGATTAGCTGGTTTCCTCAAATATCAACGGACCAAGCCTGTATTCATCTGGTACTGCTTTTCTAAACTCTTACAGCATCATCTTTTCTTTCTTTCTTTTTTTTCCTCTTTACTTAAAGAAAATGCCTCAATATATTCAGTAATTTCAAGGCAACTTTGAGAAGCTGGCTGGCTGATCCCAAGATATTTCAGAAACATGCATGTCCACAATACCAAACGTGCTCCTTCATGATAAATTTATTCCTCCCTCTGGAAAGAGATTGACACCTGTGCCAGGGCTGGATGACCTCTGCTTTTATGGCCAACTTCTGGTCTTGTTTCAGAAACACTGTGTTAATCTGTACAGCAGACTTCTGACCTTTCAAGGCTCGAGGCTTCCAGCAAGCACATTTTAAGCTTAGCTGTAGTTTGAGAGCATATTTCTCTTTCTTTCATTCTTTTTTTTTTTTTTAAAGAGCCAACCTATTATAGACCCCACTTTGTATGGGAGCAATTTTATACAGTCAGCAGTCTTGCCTCACATTCACTCCTTAAGAAACTAACTAACTACTGCTTCTATTCAGGGAAGAAAGGGGATTAAAAGGTACCGTCACTGAAAATCGGGCAGGTAGCGGGGAGAGGAGAGATGTGGGAAATGCATTAAGAAGGAAAATTTTCTGTTAGCTATCATGCCCCACGCTGTTGTGTGTAATTATTAGCTGTGAAATAGCACAGTTTGAGCGTTATTACTGCACATTAAAGAACATTTCACTTATAATTATGGAACGAAAAGAAGCGTTTACAGCTCACCTACCTGAGCATTAACTTTGTGTATGTAAGAAAATATTTTAAAAACCTCTTCATTAAAAATCTGCAAATATGTGACTTTCTTTTTCTCATCTCATAGATCCTTTCTCCTTTTTTCCCCCCTTGACACATTGAATTACATCTTAAACTTTTCTTTTAATTAAATGCAGCACAAAAACTGCAAGGGAGGGATAGGAAACCCAGAGAAACACGGTGGTCTCTGTGCTTGCCAGCCGAAATAAATATTTGATAAATGAAGCAAATTTGCAAAGTGCAAAGGTGAAAAACATAAAAATCACTGTTTTTAAGCAGCAGTGGGATCTCCACAGATGCTTAGAGGCAAAGGAAGGTTTTTCTTTTGGCCACTGTTCCCAACTTTTGGAAATCGAATAGGCCACATCTGTGTATGTCAGTGGTTGTGTTAAAAGTTACGTACGAAGGTATGCAGAGTTTTAAAAAAAATTACTTCTTTTGTTAAAAAAATTGTTTATTTATTTGAGAGTGACAGATGGAGAAAGAGGGGAAGAGAGAGAGAGAGAGAGAAAGAGAGAGAGAGAGAGAGAGAGAGAATGGGTGTGCCAGGGCTTCTAGCCACTGCAAACGAACTCCAGAAGTGTGCACCCCCTTGTGCATCTGGCTAATGTGGGTCCTGGGGAATCGAGCCTTGAACTGGGGTTCTTAGGCTTCACAGGGAAGTGCTTAACTGCTAAGCCATCTCTCCAGCCCCCAAAATATTTACTTCTTTGAGAGAGATTGAGAGAGAGAGAGAGAGAATGGGCACACCAGGTCCCCTAGCCACTGCAAACAACTCCAGACACCTGCATGACCTTGTGCATCTGGCTTTATGTGGGTACTGGGGAATCAAACCAGGGTCCCTTGGCTTTACAGGCAAGTGACTTAACCACTAAGCCATCTCTCCAGCCCTAAAGATGGGTACTTGATGGGCCCATGCTTCTTCCATGACTTCTACTGGCTTTATGGACACTGGCAGCCACTTAACAAATTTTGGGGGTGATGGAACCTATTGATGCATACGTGACTTTGTGTTGTCCTTACTGTCAACATTTTTTCTTTTTCTTTTTTTTTTTTTTTTTTTTTTTTGGTTTTTCGAGGTAGGGTCTCACTCTAGCTCAGGCTGACCTGGAATTCACTCTGTAGTCTCAGGGTAGCCTCAAACTCATGGCGATCCTCCTACCTCTGCCTCCTAAGAGCTGGGATTAAAGGTGGGCGCCACTTCCCCGGCCTTACTGTCAACTTTTACCCTGGGGCTCCTATGTCTTTTTTTTTTTTTTAATTGACAACTTCCTTACTTGTAAACCACAGCCAATGGTAAAGCCCTTCCTCTTCCCACTTTCCCCTTTGGAACTCCACTCTCCATCATATCCCCTCCCCCTCTCAATCAGTATCTCTTTTACTTTGATGTCATGATCTTTTCCTCCTGTTAGGACGGTCTTGCATAGGTCGCGTCAGGAGCTGCGAGGTCATGGGTACCCAGGCCATTTTGTTTCTGGAGGAGCACGTTGTAAGGAGTCCTGCCCTTCCTTCAGCTCTTACAGTCTTCCCACCATTTCTTCTGCAATGTCTTTAATGCACTCAACCTCAGGATCCGGTCAGGAAGATGTTAAAGCATTTATTGAAGTGTTGTGTTTAAAATGTGAGATTTCAGAGGATTCAAACATTTAGCCCTTGAGTAAACTTCAAAGAATCTAGCACAAGATGCCTTGTTCTCCCATCCAAGTACTAAGTAGGCCCAACCCTGCTTAGCTTCTGAGGTTGGATGGGATGGGATGCATTTGGGGTGGCATGGCCATAGACAGGATGCCACGTTCTAACCATCCTAACACACACACACACACACACACACACACACACACACACTCCACATTCTCTTAAAATATTATTTATTCATTTGCATGTGCATGCATGTGTGCCAGAGCCTCTGGCTGCTGCAAACAAACACCCCGTGCTTGTGGCATTTTTCAATTTCAGATGTATATGGGTGCTGGGGAATTGAACCTGGATCAGCGGGTCTTGCAAGCAAGTACCCTCAGCTACTGAGCCATCTCCCTAATCCAGTGTGCACACTCTTGACCAAACCGTTTTGCTCTCTATGGTCCAGAACTCTTTTTAACTGGCCAGTTTTCTCAGGATTCCCCAGGGTGACGGTGGCTGAACAATGGGAAGCGTTCTCTATCAAGTCAGTGTGAGACACATGGAGGCTTTCTTGCAGATCTGCACATGCTAGCCTTTCACACACTCCTTTGGGTGTGTCAAATCAAGAGTTCGGTCAACCCCATACACTTGATTCCTGCACCCTTTCTATTTGGTCCTTAGAAATGCTGCCCTGGGTTTTCAACTGACCCAGAGTCCCAGAAAGATGGATCTATTCAGGGCCTGTCTCAAAAGTTTCCTTGGGCTGGAGAAATGACTCAGAGGTTAAGGCACTCGCCTATCAAGCCTGGGGACCCAAGTTTGATTCCCCAATACCCATGGAATGCCAGATGGCCAGGGAGGCATATGCGTCTGGAGTTTGGTTGAAGTGGGTATAGGCCCTGGCATGCCTATTCTCTCTTTTTCTGTCTGTCCTCCACCCTCTCAAATAAATAAATTATATATATATATATGTATATATATATATATATATATATGTATATATATATATATATATATATATATATATATATATATATATATATACATATATATATATATATATTTAAAGTTTTCTTACCTCTTTTGCCATGGCTTAGGAGTCTCCAGGATCACTCTTACCCTCACTATGATTGACGATCTTAAAAGAGGTCTTATCTTGCTCTCTCAGCCCATAGTGAGGACAAGTGATCACTTTCTGTCGCCATCCCCCACCCCTTGTCAAGGATTTTCCATAAACAGCCTTCAGCTGTCTTGTTCACTCATATGTTTGTAGCATATCCATCCTGGCTTACTTCCTGGGTAAACCCATAAGGTACAAACTTGTGAATGGCTTGTGCTGTGTAACATGAATCACAACAGACATTTGTCCTGCTAGGACCAATGAGCCTGTTACGTTGTCTGCTAGAGGTAGAGACAGAACAACTAAGTTTGGAAAACTTGTTAGTCCACTCCGACTGCTATTAAGAGAAAATAAGAGTAAGGTAGACCCATTCGGGTGGGCAACTACTTAGGATTACAGGTCCAAAAACAATAAGCAGTTATCTATACACCCGATAGATCCAATCAGCACAGAGATTATATAATGGGTCCAGAAAGAGTCTGTGAACCAAAATCTAAAAATTCCCTGACTTCCAAAAGGTTAAAAGCCCTGAATATGCAAACTCCTCAGGATGCTGGCTGGTCCATACAAAGTAACTGATGCTCTGTCTAATTCAGCGGTCTGTCAGGAGCCCTCACATACATGTAAGTAACCAATTCAATCTACCCCAAGGGTATCAAATGGCCAGCCTATCAGAAACCGCCAGAGAAGTAGCCAATCCAACCCACCTCGACTTGATACTTCACTTACATCCCCAAGGGTATAAAAAGCCCTGATCTAAGTCGCTCAGGACCACTCCCAGTTTGGGAGGGCTCTGCCTTATGTTTATTTTCACTTTATGCTTTGCCGTCCAATAGGCCTTGCCCAATCTACCCTTCTGCTGGGTCTGCACTTATCCTTTGTAAATGGCAAGACAGGAACTCGAGAGCTACTGGCTCAGCTTGTGTCTCCTCCTCTCATTTCCTCAATCCACAGTATTCCAGAAGGAAGTTCAGGAATGCAAACCTGGCCCAGTCCTCTGCCCTCACCCGCTTTGAAAGTCTTCCATGAGCAAACTTTCTGTGTCCTCATGAGGAAGGTTGAATCTTCCCAGAGTCCGGCTCCGATCAGCCTCTTCGAGTCACTGTAG
The DNA here is from genome assembly GCF_020740685.1 of Jaculus jaculus. NCBI lineage: Eukaryota > Metazoa > Chordata > Mammalia > Rodentia > Dipodidae > Jaculus > Jaculus jaculus. The sequence goes on along the minus strand of NC_059116.1, from coordinate 18,583,179 downwards.
TGTTGCCTCTTCTAGGATATCAGCACCATTTAAAAATTCTTAGTTTGGAATATTTTTAGCATTTCATAAACAGTGTCAAAGTACTCTGGAAAGTTATCTTCTCCTCCTGGGCTCATTCCTACAAAGCAGACAGCAATGGAGGCAGGCATTAACACCACCACAATCCCTCCTTCGCCCCTTATTCAGACCTTGCCAGCTTCTTACTAGTTACTGTTTTCTGAGTTAGGGTCTCACCCAGCATCTGGCCTTGTGTTTGGCCATCATCCCATCTTCTCAGCTTCCTCTAATTTGCAAGAGCCCCTGGGTGTGCCTTTGACTCATGACCCTCACATTCCAGTCAGATGAGGCTGAGCTTTTAGGAGGTCACGACACTCACTGCCTCATCATTGCTGATGAGAAATGAATCACTGGAAAGGTGGTAGGCACCAGGTTTCTCCAATTCATCCCTTCTCTTCGTCATCAGGTATTTGAGGGCTGTGCCAATGTCATATTTCTTATACACTTACCCTGCAACTGAAGCATCCATTGCACACTCAACAAGATGTTGACCTGGTAGCGAATTTCTATTTGCCTCATGACTTTTTCATTGACAATCTGAAACTCTACCGTAGGCAGAGCCATTCATTCATGACAATTATTTGAACTGCTTATCCAAACAATCAAATAATTTGTTATTTACTTTGCTCTGTAGGTTAGTATCATTTGTATTTGTGTGTTATTTGCCTCAATTTAATCTCAGTGTTTCAGCAAAGACTTCCAGGTTGGAGTGGGCAACATCAACATTAATCACGGATGTGATGAATTGAGCAATGCAGTTTTCCATGGAGGCTAAGAGCTTCAAAGCAAATATAAACAAATAGATTTGACAAGCAACAATTCTTTACAGGGAGTGTCTCTGTGGAATCACCTGTTCTCTACTTAAAGAGACCTGTAACCGGACATGAGCTGATGACAGATCAGGCAGGTCTGTTTATGGGTGTGCCTTCTGACCATGTGGCAAAGAGAATATGAATAGAAACTATGTATTAGCATGGCTGCGTTACCCTCTACCATTGGGCTGCATCCCTGGCCTGGAGGATGTAGTTTTAATATATGTAAATTTTCTTAATGACTGGTCAAGCTGGGTATTTCACATGCTTATTGTTCCTTAAACATATATATTGTATTTATTTATTTAAGAGAGAGAAGCAGATAGATAAACACAGACAGAGAGAGAGAGAGAAAGAAAGAGAATGGGCACGCCAGGGCCTCTAGCCACTGCAAATGAACTCCAGATGCTTGCGGTCACCTTGTGCATTTGGCTTTATGCGTATACTGGGGAATTGAACCTGGTTCTTTGGCTTTGCAGGCAAACACTTTAACAACTAAGCCACCTCTGCAGCCCTTATTATCCACCCCCCCCACTCTTCACCTTTTTTCCCAAACAATCTGCTGTAAACTTTTCTTTGATTTTCTTTGAAGTGGTTATTCTTTTTCTGTTTTATAAGAGTTCTTCATTTTGGATGGTAGGTCTTTTAAAGTTATATCTTTGGAGTGATTAATCTGTTTCTGTTTTATAGGAGTTCTTTATACATTTTGGATTGTCGTTTAAAGTTATAACTTCTTCCACTCTGCAGGATTTTTTTTGATGAACACAAATCCTTAATTTTAATAAAATCCAATCAGTCAATCTTCTCCTTTACAGCTTCATTTGGGAAAAAGCCAGTCCCTATCGTGGACATTGTAACTTCTTTTATACCTTTTCCCTGATAGTTGAAGATTGCCTTTGAAGTCTGACTTTTCCATCTAGAAAGACGGAAAACTTCCCCTTTCCCAGTAAATGTGCAATCCCAGGGTTCCGTGTGTGAGAGTGTGGTCTATTCATGCGGTCTCGCTTTCCTTGGGCTAAAACCACACACAGAGCTCAGTGTGACTTCGGATACGATGGGTGCCTGGCAGAGCCAGTCTGTTCTGCTCACCTACGTCAAGGTTGCCCTAGCTGTGCTTTGAGTTTTCCTACACAAAGCTGAGAAGCAACTGCTTAGTTCCATGAAAAACACCTGTGGGTGCCTTGGTTGGACCTGCCCTCTGTCTGCATCTCAATTTTAGCGAGAACTGACATTTACCCCATGACACTTTGTAGTTCTGTGGGGAACCATAAAAATGACCTGCAAACCGAAACCATGCCAAACAATCTCAGTAATTATGATGGTTCTGTGACCTTTAAAATTTCTTGTCAAAACATTAAAACTTCTTTTATTGTCAGCTATAAATGTACAGGAAGTAAGAAGTAGTAAAACCAATGTTTGCTTAGTACACTGTAATTTAAGACATGAGAAACATGGAGAATTGAATTAAAGTGTTTTCTTTCTTTGTAAAAAAATAAAATAAAACCTAGTAATCGTTTGACCAGTGCTTGCCTACTCAGTATGGGACTTTTCGGAATGTGCAATGCCCCATACCTTGGCGGATCCTCACACTCCTTTCTTTTATAAAAATATTTTATTTATTTATTTGAGAGGGGAGAGAGAGGAAAAGGCAGAAAGAGATAGAGATAGAGATAGATGATACATAGATAAAGAATAGGTACACCAGGGCTTCCTGGCTAGTGTAAAGGAAATGGGGAATCAAACCTGGGTCCTTTGGCTTTGCCAGCAATTTCCTTTGCCACTAAGCCATCTCTCTAGCCCTGTCATGCTCCTTTCTAACTTCTGATCTGCTTACGACCTTTTATTGTTTGCATTTTCAATATGGTAAAGGATCTCCAAGATGGCTTTTGAGGGGAGTTATTTTTGTAATGTCTTTATTCTTTCTATCACACATGCTCCTCACGTGTGCCAATTGCTGCTTTTATTGCTGTCCTTTTGCTGTATCTAGAGTTTCAAGTGGTAATGGTGTCAACATTACCATTCCAACTCTCTTCCAACGACAGCTCATTTCACTACAGTGTTATCGCCTTGTGTTTCTTTGCCTCATGGCTTGTTTCCCTCTCCTGGCCTGTGCCCCAGCTCACAGAGCCTGTGGATTGTACCTTACTTGGCAAAAGTGCTTACAGTGGATTAACTTGAGTTAATGATCATGTGACAAGAAACCATTCTGGATTATCAAAGTGGTCATGATGGAACCACAGGAAAGTTTATAAGCGGGAGGTAGGAGATCAGAGAGCAGGCAATGTGAAGATTGAGGTAGAGATTGGAGGGCTGGAGAGAGCTTACTTAGTGGGTAAGGCACTTGCCTGCAAAGCCTAAGGACCCAGGCTGGATTCCCCAGTATCCTTGTAAGCCAGATGCATAAGGTGGCACATGCAACTGGAGTTTGTATACAGTGGCTAGAGGCCCTGGAGCACCCATCCTCCCTATCCCCCCCCACTTCTTTCTCTTTTTCTCTCAAGTAAATAAATAAAATATTTAAAAATGTTTTAAAAAAAGATTGCAATTGTATGCCAGGCGTGGTGGCACACACCTTTAATCCCAGCACACAGGAGGTAGAGGTAAGAGGATTGTCATGAGTTTGAGGCCACTCGGAGACAACAGAGTGAATTCCAGGTCAGCCGGGCCTAGAGTGAGACTACCTCAAACAAACAAACAAACAAAACAAAAGATTGAAGTTGTGACCGTGAGCCAAACAAGGCAAGGATGCAAGGAAGCCTCTACAGGCAGAGAGAAGCAAGGAGTAGATTCTTCCCCAGAACGACCAGAAATAATCAGCCTTGCCCATCCCTTGACTTTAACCCATAGGCTTCCTTCCAGACTTCTGACTTTTACAACTGTAGGAGAACAAGTTTACCTTACTGTAATTTGCCTTAGCAACAATAGGAAAGGCATACACTGTACTTCCATCTTCGCTGGCTGATTTTCTTTTCCATTATCATTGTCCAGTTTTGTAAGAGGACATGTGGATAAATCACTGGGAGACAAGGAGGCAACAGGGCTGAGTGCTCTGTTTTCTGTGTGCATCTGCATAGATGTGCAGTGACCATCCCCCATCCAAGTACTGACCAGGCCTGACCCTGCTTAGCTTCCAAGATCAGATGAGATCAGGCGCATTCAGGGTGGTATGGCTGTCAATGCAGTGACAATCTCTACACAGACTTTCAAAGAAGTGACGTGAATGGTTATCACGCCTTATGTTCATCTGTTATTTATCTAATGATGCATAGAACTGTTAGTGACAAATCTTGTACTCTAGTTGGTCACATAAATAATACTGTAGAAACTGAAGTTAGTCTAATTAATTAATTTGAAACAGTGAGAGAGAAAGAGAGAGGGAGGGAGGGAGAGAGAGAGAGAGAGAGAGAGAGAGAGAGAGAGAGCGAGAGAGCGCACCAGGGCCTCCAGTCACTGCAAATGAACTCCAGACAGATGCACCCCCTTGTGCATCTGGAATATGTGGATCCTGGGGAATTGAACCGAGGTCCTTGGGCTTTGCAGGCAAACGCCTTAACTGCTAAGCCATCTCTATAGCCCTAGAAACTGAAATTTGACATTGTTGTTAGGAGGTGGGGATTGTGGAGGTGTAGGTAGAAGTATGAATGTAAAGTGTTCTCCATAGTCTCACATGATTACAATTAAGCCTTACACACAATGTGCAGCAGGTGGGATTTGGGGAAGTGGAGCCATCAGAGGAAGACCTTGAGGTTTATTAACCTAGCTTAGACTATTTCCACCCATATATGTGACAGCTTTCTGCTCATGCCATGGTACCCCCACCATGGTGAAATTCCTCTTGAAACTGGAAGTCTGAAATAAACCCTTTCTCCCAATAAACTGCTTCTGTGTGGATGTCTTGTCCTAGCAATGAAAAGATAACTGCTCTGTGTGTCAATCTTTCCTCATTCCCCAAACACCATCTCAGCATTCACACTCTCCTCATCCACTCCTATGTCTTGATTTCTGTCTTCTCTTCCATATAACCACAAATCACCACCTATTCACTCATTTCATCCAATTTTTAACTTTGAAGTTCAGCTTCACACTGGTTGTTAAGTATGAAAACAAAAACGTGTGTATTAATTTCCAGGGGGGAGTCAGCTATGGAAACAAACATCTCCAACAAAAGGTGATAAATTCTGTGACTAAGAAAATATTGGAAGTCTAGAATGTTCTGTGATGATGGAAACAATGTTTTCCATTTCTTTTCCCTGCCAGCAATTGCATCAAGCAAAATATCTCAAACTTAGTAGGTGCCTTGTAATTAAATATTAGACATGGGTAGAAAAACTTGTATAGATGTCGTAAAGAGAGAATTTGTAGCCAATATAAAATAAAAGAGTTGACAAGCAACTCAAGTAATTTTAAAGACAATCATGAAATAACAATATAACGGGTTTGCTTGGGGGTCAGACCAGAAACCAAGAACTTTAAGGGACTGGTGTAATTCTACACATAGCACCTTCTTTTGAAGGATATATACATACAAATGGTCTCACATAAGCAATTAGAACCAAATATCAGAGAGTCTGTAAATATGGAGAGCATGAATGACCATGCCAGCAGTGATGACAGATCCTGGCCCATATCTGCATTTTCTATTCAGGCTAGATTTAATTTATTGCCTAATTAATGATCCCACTAGAAGTAGATAAAACAACAAATTCATGGAGTTTACAGATGGTTCCTAATTAAGAGATATTACTCTCTGAATAAAGACTGGTAAGCATTCAATCAACATAGAAGATGATGGAATTATAGAAAAATGATTAATTTTACAAAAATCAAGCTATTGTTTGTCAAAAAGTAGATTGAACATATGTTAGAAGTGGAAATACCAGATAGAAAAAAATAGAATAGAAAAAAAATTGGCATTGGTCTAAAACATCATAGCAATGAGTTAGGACTTTTTATTTTTTTGCATGTGTACATGAGGGGTGTGTGTACGTGAGGGGTGTTCATGTGTACGTGGTGTGTGTGTGTGTGTGTGTAGGGGTGTACTCATGTATGTGTGGTACATCTGTTTGAAGGGTGCATGTGTTTATGTATGTATGTAGAGGCCAGAGGTGGTCATTAGTGGTTTTTCTAAGTTGCTGCCCAGCCTACTTTGTGACAGTGTCTCTTGCTGAAACTACAACTCACCTATTTGTGTAGACTATTGAGCCACGGGGATTCCCTGTCTCTGTCTTCCCAGCACTGGGATCACATGCACATGCCGCCATGCCCAGCCCTTTGCATGTGTGCTGGGAACTTGAATTCAGTTCCTCATGGTTGTACCACAGGCACTTTACTAAATGATCCATCTCCCCAGCCCTGAAAATACATTTTAATACATGTGCTTTTGTATAAAAGTTATATATATAGTTGAGATGGTTTGAATCAGGTGTTCCCCATAAACTTAGGTGTTCTGAACGCTAGGTTCCCAGCTGATGGAGATTTTGGTATTAACGCCTCCTGGAGGAAGTGCATTGTTGGGGGCAGGCTTATGGGTGTTATAGCCAGTGTCTCCATGCCAGTGTTTGGCATACTCTCTTCTTGCTATTGTCCACCTTATGTTGGCCAGGGAGTGATGTCCACCCTCTGCTCATGCCATTGTTTTGCCCTGCCATTGTGGAGCTTCCCCTCGATCCTATAAGACAAAATAAACCTCTTTTTCCCACCAGCTGCTCTTGGTTGGGTGATTTCTACCAGCAATGTGAACCTGACTGCAACAGTAAAGTGGTACCAAGGAGTGGGATTGCAGCTAGACACCTGACTGTGTGGCTTTGGCCCTTTTGGAGCTGATTTTCAAGAGGAATGTGAAAGGATTTGAAACCTTGGCCTAAGAGACACCTTGCAGTGCTGTAAGTATAGCTTGATGGACTATTCTGGTCAGAGTTGAAAGTCCTGAATGCAGAAAGAACTGTGAACTGTGAGGTTTGACTTATGATGATAAGAAAGAACTTTGCCTGGACTTGGCTAGCAGTTTGTGTGGGAAGCTTACTGTTATGGCCATGTCCTGAGAAGTTGTGCAGGGTTGCTTTGCATAGAAATGAACTGGTGTGAGCAGAGGGGTATGGCACAGAAAGAAAAATTTTGGGGTAAAGTGCTGCTCATTCACCTGCAAATTGTTTGAGAGATTACAATCATTGAGAATGGGCCAGCTAACCTGCACTGGGGCAACAGAAAGAATGTAGACTCTTTTGAAGGGGCCTGAGTGTTCAAGGAGTGTCCTTCTGCAAAGTTTGCTTTATTCTCTCCTAGATTAACAAATTGGCACCCTATCTGGTATTGTGGAGTATAAGAAATGCAGGAAAGAGAGGGTCATTGAGTTTGCAACAAGGTCTTGTGTTTTGGAAATCGCCATGGGCAGGGTAAAAACAGTTTTGCTGGATGCCTGCATGGAGACCCAGTGGAGCTTCCAATACCACGAGATGGCTGCTAAGGAAAGCTGCTGGCCCTGATGAAGTTCTCCAGGACTGTGAGTAGCCTAGCTGGAGGGGCAAAATTGTAATACCAGAGACTAGTTGCTGGTTAGAATTATTGGACTTGGAGATTTGTCACTGGCTAGGGTTGTTGGACTTGAAGCTACAGAGTTTGATGTTTGCCCTAGTTGTTTTAAATCTTGTATTGGTTGAGTATTTCTTTGCTATGCCTAATGCCATCTTTTGCAGTGTGAATGTTTATTCAGCGCCATCATGGGATTTTGGGGGGATATTTTGGTATTATGGCTCAGTTAAAAGATCTTGGACTATGCGGATGTTTGAACATAATTGGGATTGATAAAAACTATGGGGACTTTTAAAGTTGGACTGAATGCATTGTACTTTACATCATGTATGGATATCAGTTTATGGGGGCCAGGGGTGGAATGTGGTGGTTTGATTCAGGTGTCCCCCATAAATTTAGGTGTTCTGAATGCTAGGTTCCAAGGTGATGGAGATTTGGGAATTAATGCTTCCTGGAGGCAGTATATTGTTGGAGGACGGGCTTATGGGTGTTGTAGCCAGTTTCCCCATGCCAGTGTTTGGCACACTCTCCTGTTGCTATTGTCCACCTTATGTTGGTCAGGGGGTGATGTCTACCCTCTGCTTATGCCATCGTTTTCCCCTCCCATCATGGAGCTTCCCCCTTGAGCCTGTAAGCTGAAATAAACCTCTTTTTCCCACAAGCTGCTCTTGGCTGGGTGATTTCTACCAGCTATGTGAACATGACTGCAACAATAGTGTACTTTCAAAGTATCCTTAGATTTTTATTTTAATGACATACTATCTTCATAGAATGGCAGTAGTACATCAGTGAGCTGGACTGTTCAATCAGAGAATGAACAGGCTCTCAATGTAGCGTCTATTTCCTTTTATTGTTTTTGGTTTTTCCAGGGAGAGTCCCATTCTAGCCCAGGCTGACCTGGAACCCATACTTTTAATAAGAAAAATTTTTTTTTTTTTTTTTTTTGGCTTTTCAAGGTAGGGTCTTACTCCAGCCCAGGATGACCTGGAATTCACTATGGAGTCTCAAGGTGGCCTCAAACTCATGGCAATCTTCCTACCTCTGCCTCCCGAGTGCTGGGATTAAAGGCGTGCGCCACCACGCCTGGCAAGAAAAACTTTTGACTTTTAGGAATTCTATATGGAGAATCCAAAGAAGGGCTGGAAAGGTGGCTTAGCAGTCAAAAGTACTTGCTTGCAAAACCTCATAGCCCAGGTTCAATTCCGCAATACCCATGCAAATTTAGGTGCACAAGGTTGTACGTGCATGTGAATTTTCTTTTCAGTGGATGGAGGCCTTGGAATGCCTATTCTGTCTCTCTCTTTATTTCTCCTTCTTGTTCTCAAACTAATAAATATTTTAAAACATCAAAGAATACCTGTAGACCCTTCATCCAAATTTCTCAATGTTTGCATTTTATCATTTTGATTGTAATTCTCTTCAGATTGCTTTAAAAATATTGTATTTATGTGCTGGAGAGATGGCTTAACAGTTAAGGGCTTGCTTGTGAAGCCTAAGGACTCTGGTTCTAGGCTCGATTCCCCAGGACCCATGTTAGCCAGATGCACAAGGGGGCATGCGCATCTGGAATTTGCTTGCAGTTGCTAGAAGACCTGGTCTGCCCATTCTCTATCTGCCTATTTTTCTCTCTGTCTGTCGCTTTCATCTCAAATAAATAAATAAATATACAGAAAAATATTTTATTTATTCACTTGGGGGTGGGGAGGGAGAGAGAAAATGGGCATGCCAGGGCCTCTAGCCACTGAAAATGGACTGCAGATGCAAATGCCACCTTATGTATATGGCTTATGCAGGTACTGAGGAGTTGAACCTGTGTCCTTAGGCTTCACAAGCAAGAGCCTTAACTGCTCAGCCATCTCTACAGCCCTCAGATTCCTTTTTTTCCTGGACCACTGGGGAGTACATTGCAGAAATTATTTTCCTCTTGCTTTTAAATTTCAGGATCATGTACTAAACACAAGGTCATTCTTTTATGAAATTGGTACAAATATAAAAATCATAAAATTTAATTGGTAGTTGCCAGTCTGAAGATTTATTCAAATATCACCAATTTTCCTAATGTCTTTTTAAAGTTATATTAAAAAAAAAAAAAACACTGGCACCACAAGCTGCATTTAGCTGTCACGGTCCTCAGACTCTTAATTTGGAATGGTCCATTATTTTCCCTGTTCTCTATGACCTTCTGAGTTTAACAAGAACAGGGCATTTTCTTATAGAATGAAACCTGGTATGGATTTATTTGGTGTTTCTCATGCTTAGGATCTGAGTATATGTCTTTATCTCACATCTATCTATGCTTGTGTGCATGTATGTATGTGATGTGGTCTATGTGTGTGCTGTATGTGCATGTATGTGTCCTTGCAGAAACCCATGCACTTGCTCAAGGTGGAGGGCCCCTGCCTGCATTGGCTGGAGCAGAACATCAGGTCCTCCACCCCATTGCTCTTCCAACTGTTCTTGTTTGAACTGGAGTTATTTGTTGACACTAGAGCTTGCTAGTTCCCCCTGGCCCAGGTGATACCATGCTTTCTGCTCCCCTTCGTAGGACTCGGGTTACCAGTGTGCTTGTCCCTCCGTGTCTAGCTGTTTGTAGTTTCTGGACATTTGAACTTGAACAGTGTCAGGCCCTCTCAGACTCCCATGCTTGGGCTACTTAACAGCTGGGCCATCTCACCAGCCCTGTAAGTATGGGCTTTTAACATCGTGGTGGTGTATATTCACCTGGTCATGGATATCAGGAGGCAGCTGGTATTGACCATCCCTTTCTGGTGATGTTGACTTCTCACTTGGGTTCCTTGTGCTCTTGCAGGTACCTGCCCTCTGGAGTCACTGTTCTCCATAAGATAACTCTACAGGTAGCATGTTTTCCTATGTCATTAGCTTCTCACAGGGTGAGCATGTAATGATCCCTTTGCTTACCACCCTGCTCCACAGGTCTCAGCATCTATTCACACTGTGTCCATCATCGCTGTGGCAGCAACTGCTGATGGTGGCTTCTGATCCGTGAGGATCATTTCTCAGCCAGCTCTGGCTTCTGATGTCTGCTCATCTTGGAGTGCCCTGTTACATTTTTAAGCTCTAAAGTTACATGGCTCTCCTCATTTTATTATTATGTTTTAGTGATGCTTGGGATTGAACTGCGAGACTTACATGTGCTAAGCAAGCATTCTACATTACCGGCCCCTTAAGGCTGTTCTGTAAGAGAAGTTTCATCAGGGTTGCAAGTGCCTCCATACTGTGTATTTTCCAAATCCATTCCCATGTGAATTGTTTTCATATTCCTTTGCAGGTTCCTCCCCATCCCTGAAATTATATCTTTCATCAAAGATGGCTGAGTCAGCTCCATACCACGTGAAAGTTCTCTTTGTAGCATCTGATCTTCAGTGTTCCTTTTTATTTTTATTTTTCAAAAATTTTTATTAGAGATATAGAGATAGATGGAGGGGGGAATGGGTACTCCAGGGCCTCTAGCCAATTGCAAGGGAGCTCCAGATGCATTCACCACCATGTGCACCTGGCTTGCATGTGTTCTGGAGAAGGCAATGGAAGAGGGTTTGATGGAATACAAATATATTATGTATATGTATGAATTTTTTCAATAAAACAATTGAGAAAAAAAGCATATCAATGGGTGGATGTCTGAGAGCTGGTAACACTGCTTTATAGAAGTTCCCATAGAAATACTGGTACTTGTGCCTTGAAATACCAAAATCCCTACAGGACTGAGTAGATTTATAGTCTGTTGATATGAGTAAGCCTATATAAAAAAAACAAACAAACAAAATGAAAACAGACTCTTTTCTTCTTTCACACTCCTTAAACACAGCTGCCTTCTACCCTTTCTGTTTTCTGGTGACTTATTGGCCAGCTAAGCTCAACAGAAAGCTGATGTAGAAAGAGTGGCTTTAGTGATCAATGGATACATTATCAGCTAGCCACTCAAATGTGCCAGAGGGTAACTGCACTGACCAGGGGAAGTAGCAGTTGTGTTCAAAGGATGTGGTGGTCTTGACCAGAGTAACTGAGCAAATTATGAAATTCTTGCAAGCTCACCATCCATAGTATATTTCACAGAGCATCGACAGAGATCACATTCTAATTAGTTTGCAGTACCTAAAAACAGTGAGACAAAAAAGGGGGGTGGTGAAACAGTTTTGTAAGATGAGGAATTTGCCAGAGAAAGTCTGACCTGGCTTTTGGAAACACTCAATGTTTGTGCAGTAGCTGACCCACAACTATACCACCTAGACTCAAGACACTGCGTGCCCCTCTGACCCTCTGTGTTTAATTCAGCTAGAGAGGTCCTAGGGATTTTCTTTTCATTTAATCTCTAATAAAACACATCAATTTTTTTCTTTCCTTTGAATTTTTTTTTTCTTATTAACTTAAAGTTTCTTTGAGGCTGGTGAGGTGGACCAGTGAGTAAAAATGCCTGGTGTGCAGGCATAAAGACCCAATTCAGATCACCAGCAACCACATATAAAAATCTGGTGTGGCAGTACACACCTGTAATACTAGAGTCAGGGGGGGTAGAGACAAATGAAATGTGGGACTTTTTTTTGTTTTGTTTTAAAGTGTATATTCTGTAACATTTAATGCAATAACTTATTACATTGTCTCTTCAAAATCCTGAGTCATGAAAGACTAATATAGTAAAGTACATATAGTACTTCATACAGTACATAAAGTCATATAGTAAAGTACAGGAGAACCTAGTGACTTATTTCTTCTAAAATCAGTGACATACACGTACCTAAATACTATGGTGGGACTTTTTGACTAATGATCTAGTGAGCTCAGTGAGCTCTGGGTTCCATGAGAGACCTTATCTCAAAAAAAAAAAAATAATGATAAGATGGAGAGGAAGGAAGATAAATGGTGTTGATCTCTGGTATCCTCATGTGTGTGTATGCATGCACACATATGAACATGCATACCAAGTACACATAAAAATAAAAGTTCCCTTTTCAATTTATTTATTTATTTGTGAGTGCCTGTTTCTTTTGCAAACAAACACCAAACACTTGTGACACTTTTTATGTCTGAATTATGGGGATGGTTTGGGAATTAAACCCAGTCTAGCAGGCTTAGAAAACAAGCCTCTTTAACCAGTGAGCCATCTCCCCAGACTGGGCTTCCTTGTTTTGATTCTAGGTAGGTCATAACATATCCCAGCCATGATGCCTATGAGGTGTGAAGCAAAGTCTTTGTGAGCAGTTATTCAGAGCCCACTTAGAGGCAGGAGCCTAGCAATGTTCAAGAAACACCCACTTTGCCCCAAACAGGGTTTGTCTAGGTGTTTCCTCCTTGGGATCCAGAGAAATGCAAGTCCAGCTACCCCAACATTCCTATTTACCAGATAAGTATGGCTGTTTTCCCTAGCCCCAATGGCCTAGCAACACTGAAGACAGTGGGCACCTAAAGTTTTTGAAAAAATACTGTGGAAAAAGAAAACTTGGCCAGGCATGGTGATGCATGCTTCTAATCCCAGTTCTCAAGTGGCAGAAGCAGGATTGCCTTGAGTTGAAGGACACCCTGAGATTAAATAGTGCCTTTTAGGCTAGCCTGGGCAAGAGCAAGACCCTAGCTTGAAGAAAAAAAGAAAATTTATTTTCTGTTCAATATGCAAATGGTCCCATAGGTTCTGCATTTGACAGAATGTGTCAGACTGTAGGTACATGTATAACAAAGGATTATAAAATACTTATTTCTATTAATTTATCTCAATAAAAGCCCACTGAGGTAACAGAATAAGAAAACATATGACAACAAAAGCTGCTGAGAACGTGGGGAAAGGGATAAACACATACACGGTTGGTTGGTATACAAGCTGGTGCCACCAAAGATGGAAAGAAGTGTAGAGAAAGGTTCTTCAAAGAACTAAAAGTTGGAGCTACCATACGACCCAGTTCTACAACTTGTGAGTATATACTCCAAAGAATCCAAGGCAGCACACCACAGGGATGCTTACAAATCTATGTTTAATTGCAGTGCTGTTGACAAATAGCCAAGATATAAAATTAGCCTAGATGCCTATCAGTGAATGAATAAAGAAAATATGGCATATAACAACAATGAAGTTTTATTCTGCCATAAGGAAGAAATTATTTTATGTGAAGGAAATTGGGTAGAACCAGAGATTATCCTGTTTAGTGAAAGACACTTTGTAGCCTTGGTGGAACATCTGCAGAGAATCTTGTCCCCAGAGCCACAGTTCTGTATAATCCTTATAGCCTGGGATCTGGGTGGTAGGAAGCTCAGCATTTGCCATTTAGTTTTGCATTAAAACACAGTGTGCTGCTAATTAGCTTGCCAAAGACTGGAGGGTAAGGAATGGAACCCTCTATGGAACACAAAGAAGGAAAGATGGTCCCTTGTGGAGACTTAGGGACCTTACAAGCTACCAGCTCCACCTCCCTGTTGGTTTCTTCCGGCTTTCAACTTCCCTTTTCCTCTCATGCTGCATGCGCACACTGGTACACTTGGTTATTACCATCAGCTTCAAGGTCATTTGCCAAAATATGCAGCAGACACATAACAAGGAGGTGGATATGTGGTTCATGTTTAACGTCAGCAGCTTGAACATTCCCCTTCCTAAGCTAACCTTGCTAGACGTCATACTAATAGCTTGGAGGAGTTGGGGGAAAGACTAGCAACTTAAAGGGACATCTGATAGGATATGATGTGTGTCAGTCACATAAAAATGTAGAGAAGAGGGCTGGAGAGATGGCTTAGCGGTTAAGCGCTTGCCTGTGAAGCCTAAGGACCCTGGTTCGAGGCTCGGTTCCCCAGGTCCCACGTTAGCCAGATGCACAAGGGGGCGCACGCGTCTGGAGTTCGTTTGCAGAGGCTGGAAGCCCTGGCGTGCCCATGCTCTCTCTCCCTCTATCTGTCTTTCTCTCTGTGTCTATTGCTCTCAAATAAATAAATAGAATTAAAAAAAAATTAAAAAAAAATGTAGAGAAGAGATGCCCTCCCTTTTAACACATGCCATTGTCATCTACAGATTTCATGTGGGAGAATGCACAATTTTGCTGCTACTAAAAGTTTGTTAAAAAAAAAAATGCTGAAGAGATTGCTCAGTGATTAAGGCACTTGCCTGCAAAGTCTAACAACCCGGGTTTAATTCCCCAGTACCCAGGTAACATAGATGCACAAAGTGGGGTGTCTGGAGTTCGTTTGCAGTGGCTAGAGGCTCTGGCACTCCCATACTTTCTCTCAGTGTATATCTTTGCTTGAAAATAAACAAAAAATTGTTTAATATTTCCAAAAAATTGGGCTATATTTGTAGCTATTGTGCTGTGGGTTGGACTCCCCACTTTCCATTTTCACCAAATCTCCTTATGCCATTTGTGCTCAAGGCCTTTCCTATGTGGTTCCTACCACTATGCAGAGCTCAGCGGTCAAGGTGTGTGCAAAGAGCATAGACCTTCAGAGCAAGACCCTCTTCTGGCTCTCCCAGAGTAAGACAGGTCACGTCATCCCCAATGTCTTGCTCTCTCAGAAATAAATGACATGGGGGAGTAACCATGGACTATGAGGGTTAATTGGCTCACTCCTTTGTAAAATAAAATGTGTATCGGGGCTGGAGAGATGGCTTAGTGGTTAAGCGCTTGCCTGTGAAGCCTAGGGACCCCAGTTCAAGGCTTGATTACCCAGAACCCACATTAGCCAGATGCACAAGGGGGCACACACATCTGGAGTTTGCAGTGGCTGGAGGCCCTGGTGCACCCATTCTCTTTCTCTCTCTTTCTTCCTCTTTCTCTCTCTGTCTGTCACTCTCAAATAAATAAACAAAACAAACAAAAAATTATTTAAAAAGATATGTAGTGACATTTTAAAAAAAATTTGTGTTTTCTTCCTTCCTGAGCCATGCACCTTCTGTCTCATGAAACAGATGCCTCTGGAGGGCCTGACAGGTGAGTGAAGGACAAGAAATATGTGTCGTGGCTGAGGTGTGGCTTCTGGCATTTCTTTTATGACAGCATCCTTCCAGAGATCTGAGCTGGCATGGGCCAAAAACATGGTTTCAAATTCTGCCCTTGAAACATGGGTTAAGCAATGTTGCTAATACGTATCTGTCCCTGCGCTGTCAAACATTTCACTGAGTCCAGAGCCTTGCAGACAGCTTAATAGCCAGGTCCTCTGTCAATGTTACTGCAGCTATGTCTCCCCTGCTTTAAACGCTGTGGAGATTTATTGGAGCAATAGGGGTAGAATGGGACCTAGTTAAGAACAGCACCTGGTTATGCATATATCATCACCATTCACTGACATCTGCAGTGACCACAGGAAATGGACAGAATGTGTTCTGACAAGCCCCACCTCTTCGTGTGAGGTGGCAGCACCTGGCCAATGCTCACAACCCCAGGGCACTATGACCACCCATCCCAGGGACAACTGGGGCACTGTTGGCTGTCAGAGCTGGCCAGCCAACAGCTAGCATACCACCTCAAAGACAATGCTTCCTTTGATCGGCTGTTCTTTCTGTTTCAGACTATAGATGTAATAGTCTTTCTTCCATCACAACATTATGATATTGTTAATTTTTCTATGTATGTTTCTCTGACACTTTCTGTCCTTTTCATTCTCTTTAACTTTTGGGATAAAGCACAATAAATAGAGCATTGAATATCATTTTTCATTAATTGATGTCATGAGCAGATCATACTGTATTTCAAGAGGATACTTCCAAACCTCTCAATTGAACGGGACCACAATTCACATCTTGATGAAGATGCTTAAGAGGCTAGTGCTACCTAACTCTGCAGTTCTGCTGCGTGTAGTTGGAGCTCAGTGTGTGAGCTGTGCTGGGGTGGTCATCCTGGTTTTCTCCTCCCCTTGTAGCACCTTACTGCCCCTAATATAGCTGTTTAGTAAATGTTTATAAATGGTATGAAAGACAGGATGGATTAACACAACCTTCTATGGTAAAATATGCAAATCCATGGGGCTAGAGAGATTGCTCAGTGATTAAGGTGTTTGCCTGCAAAGCCTGGACTGGAATTCAGTTTCCCAGCACCCACATAAAGCCAGATGCACATAGTGGCACATGCATCTGGAGTTCATTTGCAGTGGCTGAGACCTTGAGGCACCCATTCTCTCTTCTGTCTCTTTTTGCTTGCAAATAAATAAATAGGGTTAATTTTAAAGCACATATAAATTGAGTATTTATGTAGCCTTTGATAAATATGGTTTGTTCTAAATATGTAAACATATCTCTACATATGTGCATTTTACTTATGTGTTTCTCTATATATCATACCTTTTCACACATAACATTAGGCTTACTTAATAGTCCAAGTTCCATGTAACTATGAGTCAATTTTTCTTACTTCTTCCTAACGGAACATATCGAGACTACATCTAAAATTCATTTCCAGCCCTAGGGCATGCACTGCAATTAATCTGAAATAGTCATAATAATTCCACCTGCCTTTCCATATGAGATGGAAGAACACAGTCCGTCTTGTGAGCCATGAGGGTGGAACCTTCCAGCTGGGGGCTTCTTGGACGGTCAGTTCAGCATTTATAAGCCAAAAGCAAAAGTAAAGCGAGAAAGATGGAGAATGACGAACATTTGGGAGCTTTCAGAGTCTGTAATAATCTGTGTGACAGTTTTTCATCCAATGGAGCGAATCATTCATTTACCAAATGACACAGCAACCCATTTGTAGGAATTATTATGGAAAAAAAGAGAAAACAAGTGTCCACCCAAAGATTTGTGTAGCTGTAACTGAATGTTCATAGATGCTTTTCTCCTGGTGTCCCTGAACTAGAAACAATCCAGGTGTCCTTCATCAAAAGGATAGGTTCAGGGCTGGAAAGATGGCTTAGCAGTTAAGGCAGTTGCCTGGGAAGCCTAAGGACCCAAGTTCGACTCTCCAGGTCCCATGTAAGCCAGACACACAAGGTGACACAAGTACTCAAGGTTGTGAACATATGCAGAAGGTGGTGCATATGTCTGGAGCTCGATTGAAGTGGATGGAGGCCTTGGTAAGCCAATTCTCTCTGTCTCTCTCATAAAAAAAAAATTTAAACAAGGATGGATGCATATACTCCAATGGCAGAATACAATAGCAGAATATTACTGACCAAAAAACAAAAGGAAGGGACTTTAAAAAATATTTTTATTTAGTTATTTGAGAGAGAGGATGATAGAGAGAATGTGGTAATGCTAGGGCCTCTGACCACTGCCAATGAACTCCAGACACATGTGCCACTTTGTACATCTGTCTTACATGGATCCTGGGAAATTGAAACTTGGTTCTTTGGCTTTGTAGGCAAGCTCCTTAACTGCTAAGCCATCTCTCCAGCCCAAGGAAGGGACTTTAAAAAACATTCTATTTATTTAGATGGGGGGGGGGGGATGGGCACACCAGGGCCTCTAGCCACTGCAAACAAACTTCAGATGCATGTGCCACTTTGTAAATCTTGCTTTATGTAGGTATTGGGGAATTGAACCTGGTTGTTAGGCTTTGCAGGCAAGCACCTTAGTCGTTGACCCATCTCTCCAGTCCCAAAGAAAGGGACTTTGATGGACACAGACACATGGTTGTATCCCCATCATGTTATGCTGGGCAAGCAGGGCAGACTAAGAGGGTATATATTGTGAAACTCCATGCCAGCATCACATTAATGGAGACCACAAGCAGATGCCTGGTTTCTTGGGTCCAGGGTTTGGGAAGGGGATGAACTCAACAGAAGTGGAAAACTTTTAAGGTAATGGGAACATTGCAGAAGTCCAAGCTCGTTAACCTTCACACACCTACGGTGGTTGCTACATTGTGTTCAACTTACTCCTTGGCAGAGTGCCTACAAAAGGAAAGTTAAAGGCCACAAGGAGATCTTGCTTTCTCCGCTACAGCACTGTGTCAGGACGTGACGTGAGCAGAGCCAGCTGAGAGTTGAGATGGCAGGTAGGAGCTATTCTGGGCAACACTTTTGAACTACTGAACTTCCCAATCATGAAAATAGCAGCTGTTTTTTTTTTTTTTTTTTTTTTCAGGTAACAATTGTTTTCTTTTTTGTGTAATCCAATTTTCTGGAAGTTTATTTCTTTGTTTATTTTTTTTTTTCATTATGGCTACACTCTCCATATATGGCACATACACATTAGTGCATTTACTCCCCACAGTGGTCGTGGGAAGTGGAATAGGTGGTTGTAGTAATTGTCTTTCTGAATACAAAAGCAAAGACTTTCCAATTCATGTGACAATTCAGAAAGGCCCTAGACCCACAGTGTGGAATCCGAGGAAACACTGAAAACAAATGTGCTTGTAGACCTCGGTAAAGGCTCTGTCTTTTGGGTTTGGGTCTGAATTTATCTTCCCTATTTCTCCTGGACATCTTTTCTTAATTTTTAAAATATTTTTATTTGTAATTAGTTTATTTATTTATTTTTTAGTACTCATTCACTTATTTATTCATTTGTTTATGTGCTTGTTCACTTTTGGTTTTGCACATTGGGGCTTCAAACCAGGGCTTTGCACATGCCAGGCAAATGCTCTATCACTGAACAAAATCACCAGCCCAAGCTGTACCTCCTAGCCACCCACTTCTAACCGAATACTAAAGGAATGGAACTCGCCGCATTGTGCTTCTCAGGTGGGGTGACATCTGCTTTGTAGCTTTTGAGCTGTTTTGGCTTATGTTGTAGCCTGGAGATCAGAAATTAGAAGTGGACATTAGAACCTGTCAGGTGTGTTTTCAAATGTTTCCTTTAACCTCGTGTATTTCTTACAGTGGTAATTCACCAGTTCTGTTGTTCTTCCATACCAAAACACGTGTTGAGTGCTTTCAGAGTTGGAGTGTGTCCCTGATCACATGGGAACAGATGTGTTGATGAGGTCCTTATAATGACTCACCAGAAAAGTTCACAAAGATCTCGAGCCACTAAAATCCAACCAGGAAGAGACTGGCTCCTGCTTCTTCTTCTCTTAGGACTTTTAAACTTTGGAGCCTTCTATCTTCACCACTGTCCATGCTAAAAACCATGAATATTTTTTAGGTCTTCCCTTCTCCCTTTCAACAAGCACATAACAACAATCCACATTGATTTTTTTTTTTTTCCTTATAAGCATCCCTGTAGTAAAGTCATTGCAACTACCAGTATACAGGACACTGGCGCAGGCTTTCATTGTGTTCCATTCTACATACTGTGGCCGTATTAACATCATTTATTATTTTGATTGTATCACTCTCCTCTAAAAGGTTTTAAGATTTTGCCTCACTTGTGAGGTAATATTCAAAGCTCTTTGCTTAGAATCAAAGGATCTCATTTGTTTGGATTTATATGGAACAGGGTTGACACTGTACCTCAGTAATATTTTATTACTATTATTATTGTTTTTCAAAGCTTATAGTCTTGTAGACCCTTTCCTCCCCCATCCCACTTTTTCTGAGGAGTCTCCTCAGCAAGTCTTTAAGGCCTCAATCAGTCTCTGTGGGGTGAGGAGAACTGTACCTCAAGATTTTTCTACCCACCCTGTGGATCTTATAATCTTTGCACTCCCCTCTTCAACAATGATCCTTGGGCCTTGGCATATCTATTTGCAGTCTAGTTCAGTGTTAAGTTCTCTGTAGCCTCTGGGCTTAGGACTTGATGTGTTTTGATTAAACACAGTGTCTGTCACTGTTTCCCTGGAGTTGGTTTTGAGGATAACAGTGGGAGCAATACTCATGTTGCAGCTTCCTCTGCAATTTCTTGTGGGTCTCTTATCTGCCATCTGCAAAATAATTCAGATTCTCCAACCAAGAGTGACAGGATATTGGATTAGAGGAGGTATGCATAGTTATTTGAGCATTTGGGTGTGTAAGTCCACTCTTCTTATTCAGAGAGCAGTGGGGACTTCCTCCTGGAGTCTATGAGTTTCCCGCCCATGGGATTCTGACTTGGTTTCCAGTACTAGATATGAGTTTTCTCTCACTGAGTGAGCCTCATGTCCAATTGGAAAACATTCGGTTACCCACAAAGGCAGTGTGCCACTATTGCACAAGTGTGTACTTCTTGCCCTGCTTGTTGATTTCTCATATTGAAGGGTGGTTCCCTGCTTATTTATGCTGTGGGTGATCATTATTCCCCCAGAGGCTCCTGTAGTGATTTCCAGCACTCTGAGGGTTATCCAGGAGGGAAAAGGATTCCCCCTCAGTTCCAGTGTGATATTACCATGTTTTGTGACAGAAGCCTGTGGTGTCTTCAGCAATAAGGTCTTGCCTTTTAGCTCTACAGGAAACCAAATGTTATGGCAAAGGCTTTCATTGTTTTGGGGACTCCATCTATTTCCCTGGCTAGCAGCTCTAACTGGGTAATTAAAAGTTGATGATAGTGTTTCTGTTTCTATATCTTTGTTATGGGAAAATATTACTGAGGAATTCAGTTACATAAAGTGTTCACATTTTAAATAAAGGATTGAAACATTGAACCATTATAGTGCTTGATACAATCATGTATTGACCTTCCTTCAATGTGAGTAGAGTTGCATTTCTGTTTGTTACTCTAGAAGAGGTATTTGTTCTCCTGAGGAAGTGAGGTTACCTTATGAAGGTCCCAGGTGTCATAGGGGTGGACAATATGACCAGGACATGGACAACTGCTATGGATTTCCAGAGATGCTACGTGAATGGACCCCGAAAGGCTGAGCTTGCTGCTGAGTCAGGTGTGGTGGTTGAAACTATCGCTATTTGCATAGTGAAGGAATCTAGATATGTATGTTAGATGACCTCACTAGGTTTTTAATTTTCTTTCCTTTGCAATGCCTTTTTTGTAGCCAAGAGAGGTGTGAAGTAATGGAGGAACATGTCTAACTTATTAACTTCTTTGACTTGGGTAAATTTTCTTCTCCTTTCCACATACCTGGCATATTATATAGTTAATCTAAGTCTTAAATCCTTTCTGTAAGCACCCTTTGCTATTCCATAGGTTCCTCTGAACCATGCCATTTAAACTCCAGGAAATAGTAGATTTGGGCTGATACTGTGATTGCAGCTTTGTGAGATGCTGAGCAGAAAACTTCTATTTGCCCGTCTCAATTCCTGATCTATGGAAGTTGTGAATGAATAGCTAACTGGGTATTGTTACAAAAGTTACTGAACTTGGGTGAATTTCTTCTGTTCTAAATATTCAGCAGGCTAAAAAAGATATGCAAATTCTAGTCTCTGGAATCTGAAAATGTGACTTTATTTGGGAAAAAAAGAATTATATTAGGGTCTGTGAGATGCAAACACATTCTTGGATTATTTTGGTGGCTCCAAATCATAATCACACTTTCCTTCCAAGAAGGAAGCACAGGGAGAAGAGAGGATGATGTGTTCTTGAAACAAGAGATTGGAGTGATGTGGCCTTGAGTCAGAGAAGAAAAGCAGCCATGATGAAACCAACATGCACAGACACCAGGGAATCTTTGTGGCTCTGCAGACACCAAGGGTGAGAATTGTAGTAAAGATCCGTACAAAAGGAGTGGAAGGAAAGAGGGTAATGAGTGCAAGACGTAGGATCAGAACTATAATCACAACTACAGGCTAAGATGTGTTTTAATTTTTGGCAGATAAAAAAGGATCAATAGAGGGCTGGAGAGATGGCTTAGCAGTTAAGGCAGTTGCCTGCAAAGCCATAGGACCCAGGTTTGCTTCTCCAGGACCTACATAAGCCAGATGCACAAGGGTGCACACACATCTGGAATTGGTTTGCAGTGGCTAGAGTCCCTGGTGTGCCCATTTTCTCTCTCTCTCTCTTCTTGCCTATTCTGTATATCTCCCTCTTTCAAATATATAAATAAAAATATTTTTTAAAAGAAAGGATCAACAGAGAAGAAAGAGGGAATCAAAGATGAAATGGGGTGCCAGGCATTGATTGTCAAGATTCCCACTCAATGCAAGGAAGAAAGGAAGGAAGGAAGAAAGGAAGAAAAGAAGGAAGGCAGGCAGGCAAGCAAGGGAAGGAAGGAAGTGTTGGTGTCCATCATGGAGGGGAGGCATGGCAGCAGGTGTGTGGAGGAGATAATCATGTTCTATCTGTAGTCAGGAAACAGAGAGCAAGGAATTTTGCCCCTCACCTTGTTTGTTTTCTTTTCCTTTGGTCCAGGACCTCATCTCATGAATCGGTGTCATACATAGTTAAGGTGGGCTCTCATGTCAATTAACCTAATCTAGAAAATTCCTTACAGACATATCCAGAGGTTTGTTTCCATAGTGACTCTAAATCTTATCAAGCTGTCAACCTGAGATTAACTGTCAAAGGAGGATCCAAACTCAGAGAATATTGTTGATTTAGAAATAAAGTAGGCCCTACCCAGTTAACTAAGGTGAAAAAATGTATGGTTAGAGCCAGAGTAAGTGAATTTAAACTGGACTATTCATCCTCTTTCCACAGTTATAAAGATGGGAAACTTATGTAATCACCTGTTTGGTGGAAATGTTGCTTAGAGATGGGGGCAGGCCACAGGCCTTTAAAGAAGGAAAGCTAGCTCTACATTCACCTCAGAAAACACAGAAGCAATAGGACCCAAGAAGACAGTTACAATTATACTGGATGAAAAAGGACAGATAAGCTTCAAGTTTTCTATACTGGTATTTGTTATTTGCAAGTAGCAATACCAGTAAAGCCTCATTCCTATTGCATTGTCGGCCTCTTTGTAATTTCTACCTACAACTGACCAAAAGAATTCTCGATGAATAGTAACAGGAATAAGAACCTAGAAAAATGGTCACATCTATGCCTGAGGAACAAGGTTACAGCCTGGGGATGAATAACAATCATTAAAGGTAAGTGTTTTAAGCTAGGAATATGCAGTATAACTCAATTGACATCTTAGGCCTGAAAAGCTGAGAGGTCATTGAATGAGTTCAAAAGCATTTTAAACTGTAGAAGGCAAATTTAGTAACTATTAAAAAATCCTAAGCCGGGCGTGGTGGCGCACGCCTTTAATCCCAGCACTCGGGAGGCAGAGGTAGGAGGATTGCCATGAGTTCAAGGCCACCCTGAGACTACAGAGTTAATTCCAGGTCAGCCTGGACCAGAGTGAGACCCTACCTCGAAAAACCAAAAAAAAAAAAAAAAAAAAATCCTAACTCCAAACAAAAGTGGGGAAAAAACCTGAAAAAATAAAAGGAAAGCATAGATGTGGGTTACCATAAATGCATCCAACATACATATAATTGGAGTCCAGGAGGATCATTGAGGAATAATAGAAAAGAAACCTTTCAAGACAGAAGGCTGAGAATTTTGTAAAAATGGATGGATGACACCAGCCTACAGATTTGAGAACTTAGAAGCTCTGACAAATCTAGAGAAAAATCCTGCAAAGGCTTGTCAATCCCAGTGCACTAAACACCAGAAGAAAAAAAAAGAGGGAATGGTAAGTAGCCAGATTAAAAAGTCACAAGTTCAACACCAAGGCTACAAACTTCTTCAGCAGAAACTATGAAAGTCAAAGGTGATGGAATGATGCATATGAAGTGTGAAAGAAGAAAACCTCACAAATGAAGTGGCTCCATCAGAGGACTGTTTCTTCACAAGAGAAGATGGAGTAAATAATTTAGCAGTGATCATGTGTCACCCATGTAAGTAATGAAAGTTGTAGTGCTTGATGATAAAGAAAGTGACACCCTAGATGAGGAATAAGTCTATGAGAAAAATATAGAAAAATGTCTTTAGGAGCAAAAGCAATACCTTGTGTTCATTATACACAGGCATACATGCATACTTCAGTTATACATATATGCACATGTAATTTTTCATGCTTGTATATACAGAGTTAAGGAAATACTGCAAAAGAGTGCAAAAGGCAAGAAGAAAAGCACTGGTCAACCTTAGGACATTAGTAAGGTCTGAGAAGTGTTAAGGTACCTGGTTCACAGTAGGTTTCAGTAAGTAGTGAGAGTTAAATAAATATAATCACTCAATAACTTCTGAAATGGTGACTAAAAATATGTGACAATAAGCAAGGTTTGGATTTTAAAATTTTGCTATCCCAAAGCTGTTCCTTAAGGAGCCATTGGAAGAAAAGGGAAGGCCCCCCCAAAAAAAAAATTCACCATAGAAAAATAACAATGTACAGGAACATATCTGCAGACAATGTATAGTGGAGTCTTATTACTGAGTTCCTGTCTCTTCTGCAAAATGGGCAAACTTATGTAAATTTTGCAAGTGAGGGTTGAATTATGAATGTGAGAACCATGGAAAATAATTGCAGTGAGAGGACTGAGTACTGTCATTCAGGAGGAATGCGAACTGGCAGCTTAGGTCAGGAAGCATACTGTTGCTGTGGAGCCGGGTTCCTTGGCTCAGGACTTGCTCCCACAGGTGAAGGATGAGTGGGAAAGCAAACAAGAGGAACAGGATGGATTGTTCATGCTAATGGGCTGATAGAGGGAACTGAGAGAATCTTCTGGAAGGTAACTGGCATGTTCACGATACAGATGGACATTTTCCTCCTTTGACCAGGAGAGAATTTGAGACAAAGGAAAGATACTGTTACACTACTAATTCATATTTGACCCCTGAGGATTATTGATACAACAATATTGATCACAATAATTGCAATCAATTGGGATTTTAGGGGTGGAGGGGGTGCTAGGCTGGGGATCAAATCTAGGGCCTCACAAATGCCAGGCAAGCAGTCTACCACTGAACTATGCCTCTGCCCCAGTGTTTGCAGTTTTACAGATGCACCTAGTAGTTTGTGGAATTCATGACTTTGTAACTTCTGCTGAGCATCAGATTCCATTTGGAAAGGTTGCAGAATGTGAGTTTTTGTTGACTTGACTTCGTTTTTATCCAACAACCATACATCCCTTCCTCTCAAATTTGTGTCCATCACTGCACTCCATGCAGAAATGATCCAAAGTGTCTTTTACTGAAGACGTGCTTATGAGCACCCACCACTCTCTCAGATGATATTGTGGGGGGGGGGGGAAGACACACTCAAACCGTAAGTACAGATAAAATGTTAACCATAGGAGGAGTGTGTGTGTGGGGGGGGGAAGAAATCAACAACAACAATAATATAAACAAGTAAATGATCTGGTATGAACAGGGGGTGCGGATGGGTTGAGATGAATCTCAGAGAAGCAGGGTGGGCAAAGACTCATGAGGAGCAGTGAAGGGTGCGTGCCCCTTCATACTTTGACAACAGGATGATCATGGAGGCAAATGTTGGAAAGAGACTGTGGAAGCACCCTTAACTACTAAGCCATCTCACAATCCCGTTGTTTAATCTTGAGGTTAAACAAAGTGTTCATATCAAGGAGTGAAGTACCAGTGATGTACAAAAACTGCCGAGGAACTTCTTAAAGCTTTTCTGGGACGACTTTCAGCTCTGTCCGGTGGCTGTCTATCCGCTCCCCTGCCGTGAAGGACACCTCGGTAGTAAAGGCTGAGAAGTCCTGAATTTAAATTACTTTTATTTATGACTCACTTGCCCAAATAGCATCTAAGTTCATCAGTGGGTTAGACCCTGGGTTGTCCCACTTCCTGCGCGTGCACCCAACGTGCCCTTACACAGGGTGACAAGAGCCATGTTGCCTCTGTCCTGTGAACCAGAAACGCCCTACGCAGAGTGACAGGGCTATGCTGCCCTGACTCCTTTCTTAGGAGGACGGCAGCCTCAGATCTCTTCCACCTCCAGTACCTTGTTGATGTCTCATCTCGTTCTTTAATTCCCGTTCTGCAAAATCTCATCTTCCCACCATCAGAAGGAGCATACGTTGTACCTGGCCCTCCATCATGTGTTCCGCTTACAGCAGGACTGAGCCCTTGGCCTCTCTTCTCTACACTAGGGCTACTCAGGAAATACTCACTGAATTAACAGTTTATTAAAGTTTGGGGTTAATTTATTATTTTTCTTTTCAAGTCTCTAGTTGGCACAGAGCAGACCCTTTGGGGATTGGCTGGTGGTGGTCTGGCCACCAGCTGCATCTGGCCTACAGCTGTGGCTGCAGGACTCAGAGATTTGCTCACCCAGTCACACCGTTGCACTGTGAGGAGCGAGGCTGGGAAAAGCCTTTCTTTCTGGAGAGCTGGGAGCCAGGCGAGAGAGTGAGGGTGGAGATCTTAAAATTAAGGAACTAACCATCGGACAGTACCTCCAATCTATTGCTGGTGAGGCTGTGAAAATACTGCTCTGTATTTCCTCTTGAAAATATTTTTTTTTTTTTTTTTTTTTAACAAACAACAGGATTTTATTTCTCCAGAGGCTAGGAAGGACTTGGCTCTGTTCCCAGAATTAGCCCTCTCAGCTATATCTTTCCATGGAGGTGGGGATGGAAGGGACAAGCTCACTCCCTCCAATCCTGGTACCAGGGCCCCATTTCTACCCACGAGGGTGGATCCTATCTACTTGCTTTTTGCTATTATTATTATTATTATTATTAACATATTCTGTGTGGACACATCATGTATTGGTACTCTCTTTTCCCTTGTACCTGCCCCTATTCCACTGGGGACCCTTCTCTTTGGGGTTACAAGTATTCCCCATGGGGTTGTGGGTTACGCATTGAGGGAGCAGCAGTCTGGTTTTTTTTTGGGGGGGGTTGGGAGGAATGCCTCTGGGCATGATGTCTCAACCTGTGGATCTTATAATCTTTTCACCCCCTCTTCCACAAAATTTCCTGAGCTGCAGTGGGTGAGTTTTAAGTCTATCAGTGATGAGCTCTAAGGAGGCTCTGGATCTCTGCTTTGGTAAGTGTTGAGTGTCCTCGGGGTCTGTCTCCTTCACCCTGGCTCTGATTATCAGGTTCACCATGGAAGCAGCACTCTTGCTCATCTCCCCAATTCCTCTGTGGTTTCAGCTGTGGCTTGGCTGAAGTGTGAGGGGTCGTTTATCTCCTCCAGTCTTGCTACCTTCTGAAAAAGAACAGATTCTCCCACAGAGAGTGAAGTGAGCATAGTTTAAATGGGATAAAGCATTATTAATTTAGAGAGAATTTGATGTATGTGATCCCTCTTTTAGCCAAAGACTAGTGAGAGCTTGACACTGGCAAACATAATCTTTGTTTCCATAGGATCCTGCTCCGGTTCTTAATTCCAGATATGGGTTCCTTTATACTGAGCGGACCTCTTAGCCAATAGAAAGCTATTGCTTACTCACCAAGGCTGTGTGCCTCTATTGCCCTGGTGTGTGCATCCTGTCAGGATGTTTGCTTCTGAGTAGCTTAGACCTGTGGTTGCTCAGACCATTGTTGGCCACTTTCTCTCAGTAGCTCAAGTAGCGCTTTCCAGCAGTAGATGGGCTACCTGGGGATTGGCTCTCTTCCGGATTCCAGCCAGGTCTTTCCATGCTCTGTGTTGGCAGCATATGCTGTCTTCAGAAATAGGGTCTTACTTTTTGCCTCAGCCAGGTAATCAAGTGCTTTGACCAAAACTTGTCTTGTTTTAGGGATCTTGTAGGTCTCTTCTGTGAACAGCTCACTGTGGGTAGCAACCAATATCTGGTACTGGGAGTTAAAGGACAGCGATTAAATTAAAAAAAATTAAGCTTAGGTTTCATTCCACCCTCTTCAGGGCCCTTCTTTTCTGGTGCTCCCCCCTTTCACTTGTTGAGGGTTATATCTTTTAGTCTATTTCCAAGGATAAAGGTTTCTATAGTACCAGTTCATTTTGGATTCAGTTTTGTGTTTTCCCTCCCCCTCCCCCCAAACCCTTACATCCCTATTGTCTGGGCCTTGATTTGCCTATTAGGCACGACAGCAACTCAAGCAGGTCCCAGTTAGGAACTGCAGATAAGTGAGTCCATGAGGTGTTTGTCTTTCTGTGATCGTGTGAACTTGCTGAGTATGATCTGTTTCAAGTCTGTCCATTTTTCTACAAATTTCATATACCCATGATCCTGATGTTTGGTCATTTTAGGGTATCTCACAGTTCCCTCATATTCTGTTTGCACGATTTTTTGAACTTAGCAAAGTTTTTGGCCTCCTGATCAATTTCTTCTGTCTTGTTTTCCAGGTCAGAGGTTCTGTCTTCCACATGAGTAGCTCCATTAGTGAGGGGTTCTAGAGAGGTTTTTAAAAGCTCTATTGGATTTTTGTTTTATGTCATGTTATTCTTCATCATGTCCACTTCTCTTTTGAGATACACTTTCAGTTCAAGGCTTGATTTTCTTGATGCTTCCTGGAATTCATTCTAGCATTTGGTCAAGTCTTCATTAAGCTTAATCAACTGGTTATTAGATCTTCCATTTGCTGACTCACCTTTAATTCATGTATATCTCTTTTGAGGCTTCTGTGGCCTTCTTCAGTTAAATTAAGCCTCGTGACAAAAGCTGAGTGCTCTGAGAGACAATTCTGCTCAATTTCATTTATACAATTGATGGTTTATTTTATTTTTTAATTTATTTTTTATTAGTGATGAGAGGGAGAGGAAAAGGGAGAGAGAGAATGGGTACGCCAGGGCCTCTAGCTTCTGAAAATGAACTCCAGACAAATGTGCTATCTTGTGCATCTGGCTTATGTGGGACCTGGAGAATCGAACCTACCTGAGTCCTTTGGCTTTGCAGGCAAGTGACTTAACTGCTAAGCCATCTCTCCAGCCCTGATTGTTGTTTCTTTGATGGTTTGCTTCCAGTTCATCAATTCTTTTGATCAGGGTCATATTGTGTTTTCATTTTGGGATTCAATTTCTTTTGCTTTCTCTATGATTTTAT
Organism: Jaculus jaculus; assembly: GCF_020740685.1. Classification (NCBI taxonomy): domain Eukaryota; kingdom Metazoa; phylum Chordata; class Mammalia; order Rodentia; family Dipodidae; genus Jaculus; species Jaculus jaculus. The sequence continues at coordinate 18,554,144 of NC_059116.1, read as the reverse complement.
TGGAGGCTTCCATTGTGGGACTAGGCATCTTTGGTGGAGATCTCTGTTTTCTGGCTTCCATTGATCTTTTTTGTGTTGTGGTCTACCCATCTTGGGTAAGTGTTCTATTTTATTGAGGAGGAAGAAAGTATTTGTCCTTGTAGGATCTTCAGAAAGGGTTCTGTTTTAAGTGTGAACCAGATTGGTATATGACGGGGTTATAACTGCAGATGCACAAATAGTGGAGATTGCAAGTACATCAAAGGTATCTGGGGAACTTTGAGGTGGGGAATGGGGATTTGTGGCCTACTCACTCCACTTGCATGCACTTTTTAGCACATGGGCATCAGGGGTTGGGGAACCAGGATCCAGGAAGCTGGAGGGCCAGGGGCAAGAGGCCTGCTCCTACATTGGGCCATGCACCCTCTGGCTCAGGGAAATGGGGATTTGTCTGCCCAGGGCGAGTTAATCAAGAAACCCCAGCAAAAGGCCTTTTTCTTCAGCCCACACTCAAGGACCAGGCCTCCCCAAGCCAGAAGCAGGGGTACCAGGACCAGGGAACTGGGAGCTAGGGGCTGGGGAGCAGAGACAACTTAGTCCTCATGCGCACCCTCCGGAGCAGGGGATCCAGGAGTTGGGGACCCAGGGGCCATTCAGTCAGGAAGATGAAGTAAGGGGTCTGTTTCTGTGGCAAGGTGGTAGGGTCCAGGCAGCCCCAAGCCAGGAGCAAGGGAACTGGGAGGTTTAGGTGGAGAGGGAGGCAGGGAGATCTAGCCTGCTCACTCTGCATACACACCCTCTGGAGCACGGGATCTGGGAATTGGGGAACCAGGGCAAAAATATTTTATCATCACAAATATTGGCTGGAGAAATTGCTTGGAGGTTAAGGCACTGCCTGTGAAGCCTAAGGACCCATGTTTGACTCTCCACATCCCACGTAAGCCAGACACCCAAAGGTGAGGCAAGTGCAAAGTTGTGCATGCCCATTAGGTGGTACAAGCATCTGGAGCTTGATTACAGTGGCTGAGGCCCTGGCAAACTAATTCTTTCTCTAAAAATAAAAATAAAATTAAAATAAAATAAAAACTATATTGTTAGCTGGAAGTGGTGGCACATGCCTTTAATCTCAGCACTCCAGAGGCAGAGGTAGGCAGGTCACTGTGAATTTGTGGCCACCCCAAGACTACATAGTGAATTCCAGGTCAGCATTGGATAGAGCAAGACCCTACCTCAAAATATAAATATACGTTAAGCAGAAGACAAGGTTTAAAAAAGTCTAGGAATATGTTAAGAAAGACAAGATAGAATTTAAATCCAGAGATCGGAAGCAGAGGAGCCGTTTCCCAGGGCTCATGGGTAGAGAGAGGTTTCTTTCTGGGGTGATGAAAATGTTTTGGAACTGGATGGAACCGGTATTTGCCCAATATAGTGAAACTGCTACACGCCAATCATTTCTCACTTTGAAAAGATTCACCTCATGTTATGTAAAATTTACCTCAGTTACGAGAAAACAGGAAGAGAGAGTTGAATGCAATCCAAAAGGAAACTCAAGAAACATTAAAGATCACAAATGTGACGCAAGCCATAGTCACAAATACCAGAACGCTGGAATCTTGAAGATTGGCCGGAACTTAGTAACTGTGAGACCTAGATCCCCAGCTGGGTGGTTGGAATCCTACTTAGGGTTTTCTGAGGCTGTCGGCCTGATGTTCCAGGTGCCCTCAAAGTCCCACACCTAAGGAGAGGTAAGCAAACCCCACAGAGCATCGCTTCTTCTTGGAGCGCGGTCTTAGCAGTGGAAATGCTCGACTCCATTACACCTCACAGTCACCTCTAAAGTGGGATCTGCTGTGAACCCATTTTACAGAAAGGAATGAGAAGGGAGAAGCATGTTGGGCTACTTTCTCGACTTGCACCTGACCCATGAGAACCCCAGATCTCATGCTAGCATCCTTTGCACACCTTTGCTTATACGAAGCAAGAACATATCTTGGCATGCGTTGATATGATTCCTCCAGGTATGGAGCATCAAGTGTTCATTTCTCCTTGATCATGGCCATTATACTTTTTAGAAGAACCACCACCAAGCACTTCAGTTGATCTACAGTTTTTGTTTAGGCTAAGACTCTGAATGATGCCTTTTCATTTACAAATGCCAGGTGTTTCTTTTGTTGTTGTTGTTGTTTGTTTGTATTAGTTGAAAATGCAAAGTGATAAGAGCATGAATATTTTAGACTTGGAAGTATTTCCATTTGAGGAGCTAAATTAGGTGCGTATAGTGTCTTCATTTTTTGAGTTTAATAAGAAAAGTCATAAACTGAGTAACTCCTAAATTGTAGAAATTTCGAGGCTGGGAAGTCCAGGATCAAGATCTGGCAGGTTTGGTGTGTGGTCAGGCTCTACTTCCCCACACACAGATGAGCATCAAGGTGTCCTCACACACTGGCGGTAAGGGACAGCATCTGGGCCTCTTTTACATGGACACTAAGTCCTTTAATGAAGTGTTACTCTCACCGCCTGTTCACATCCTAGCACCATGACCTTGGGGTTTGCATGTTGACATGTGAATTGAGGGAGACACTCCAACCCCAGCTGCTAGCTTGAGTCCACTGCTGGGGAGATCTGAGCATGCTGGTTCCTGGGCAGGACCCTTGGATGTCACACACTGGTTTGAGTGGCCCTAGTCTTCAGCAGGATAGAAAGTTTTGGCTAGCAAAATTGAGAAGGAGCTGGGTCCTATCTATTGAGTTCCAGCATTCCTGGTAAGACTTACTCCTGGGATAAAGTAAGGTCCCTCACAGCCCCTTGGGACAGTGCCGTGGTGCCTCACCATAGACAGCAAGGCTCAGAACAGCAGGTACGTACTGTCTCCCAGGTCCGAGGCCAGAAGTCAAAGATCAAGTTGTGGGCAGGAAAGTGAAGCACCCTTCCCGATTCTCCCAGCTTCTGACCGTGGGGTGGGAGCACCATCCCACCATCTGTCTGTTTCCATGCTGTGTCATCTTCCCTACTGCAATCCTTGTCCCTGGAGCCAAAGTTACCCAGATGCCAGTGGGTAATCCCATCTGGGGATTTTCTACTCAGCTCCATTTGCAAAGATGCCTTTCCAAGTTAGGGTCCTCTTTCCATTTACAAAGTTCTGGTGAGGACATGGGCTTCCTTACTGGAGCAACTGAGTATGGAAAGGCTGGTGAGCTTCAGGCTGCCCCTTCCTCCCCCCCCACACACACTTGAGACTGGGAACCCACCCCCTGTCTCGTGCGGGAAGGTGGCCCTTTCCCAACACCTCCATCAGTCATCCTCTGACACCACATGTGGGCTTGAGCAGCTCACCAGGGCTTTTAAAAATGTTAAAATAGTGGATTTACAATTTGGTAATATCTCTGCCAAGTGTCCAAGGACTTACACAGGATGTGACCCGCGTCTAATAACAGAAAGTCTGTGTGATCACACCCTCGGCGTTCCGTGTTGGGTGCCACCTCGGTGGGGCGAGCTCTCTGCCGGCTGCCGGCACGGTGGTCGTCAGAGCTGTGGAGGATCAACCACCAACACATGGAGAGACGTGAAGCTTCCCTCTCTACCCATAAGAACCCCTTCACTCCCACACAAAAGCTCTCATGCATGTGTGACCAGACCCAAGGTCTCTGAAAAGCAATTAGTACAACAGGGAAGGTGTGAGTCTTTTGACCTTTTGCCCCATACCCCTCATTAGTTTTTATTTTCTTTGCCACAGTGTATTTTTCTAGAACTATCTTCTGCCCTCACACACCAGGGACAGATCACATGTCTCTCCAGCTGAGGCTGCCAGCTTCCTTCTTCTCCAGCTTGAATTGTGCTCCTCCATGCCCTGTCTCAGGGTCCTCTTCCCTGTCACAGGACTGAAGAGCCATGACACGCTGATCAAATAATACAGCCCTGAATCGGATACCTCTGAAGAACAGGTGTCGACCATCCAAAGTCACAAATGCCCCTCACTCATTAAATATGGATTTGGTGTTTAGGAGCAAGTGGGCTTTGGCCTGGAATGTGTAACAGTCGCTTTCCAATGTCAACCTGCCTCTCTCCTCAATTCAGTCACTATGATGGCCCAAGACATCCCTTGGGGAGACTGAGTCACTGATTGTCCCTGTTAACCACCTACCCCCCGGGCACCAGCAATGCAGGAGCGCCTAAGTCCATGAAGCTATTTCTATTTGCCATGGGGGAGGGTTAGTCCCTGCCAGGCTGTGATTTAGCACCCAGGCTGTGATTCAGTCCTAATGCCACTAACATCAGATGTGGCCATCCTGGAAATGAATGAGAAATTCTGAGAACGGCTCAGAGATTTCCCAGGGTGGCACCGAGATGAGTGTCTTGGCTGGGAGCAGAAGACTCCTCTCTATGTTCATTTTGGGGAGGAATTTTTATGAATAAACAACCCCCAGACAAAGTCTAGATGCTTCCCACAGCATTGGGCGATATTTCAGACATCACCGTGACTGTCGGTTGCAAGATTGGAGAAGAGTTCTTTTATTATCACATGACCTAGCCTCTGATAAGTTGTTTTTTTTTTTTGTTTTTTTTTTAAGCTAATCTGGAGTGGACGTTTAGCGTAGAAATTAAACACGGAGCAGCAGCTGTTAAGGAAAATTGCTTTCTGGTTGGATTTCTTTTTCTCTTAATGTGGATGCTATGCGACTGACCTGGCTTCTCGTGGGTATTAAGGTTCTCTTGTGAATGCTGGCCAGGCATGGATTGATACACTCCATTAGCAGAGCCTCGGATTCACACCTCACACCGCAGTGCCTCAGCATCAACTCAGTGCTGGGCCTGAGCTGGGCTTGACGGGGTTGGAAAATATTTCATTTACATGCCCATGCTTAAAAAAAAAAAAAAAGAAAGGTAGCAGATCTGAGTGATAGAAACATGTACCGGCTGCTCCTTACAGACCCAGTATAATATCCATCGAATTGTGCTATTGGGAATGAATCAGGTGCTGGAGCGCTGACAAAATGCTGGAACGCACTGTCCTATATTTACTTGGCACTATCTCATTTTTAATAGAAACTTGTCCAGGAAAGTATTCCAAACAACTTTCAATCGGCTGGCCTCCTTCTCACAGCTGTGGGGATTAATATGCCAAACAGGTCTATAATTTCAGGTCTCTGGTGTGCTTTTACTAACTCACTGCCCTTCCTCCGGACCCCTTCTCCCATCGCCCCTCAGTCCTCCCCCACCCACGGTTCCTACCATTACTCTCCTATCTATGGGTGCTCTGGCGTATCCCACTGCTACCCATCTCCTTGTGTTTTGGATCCTGGTTTGTGTAAGCCCTCATCCCCAAGAGGTGAAGATACACAGTCCGCCTTTGCCAAAACACCGAACAAGGTGGAGGGTGTCTTCCAATCTCTCTCTAGATGGTGGTATTGATTACATTTCTTTATGAGTTTGTCATTGACCAGGGAGGAGATCCACACCATGGGAATTACATGCTGGCAGATGGGGGGACATCTTCTCCGTGGTTAACATCACGATCATAATAAGAATGCAGATCCTAATAATGATGGCCTTTCAGCTCGGAAGACGCGTTGAAAAAAAAATAAAGATAAACAAGGAACAGAGAATGAAAACATGGTGACTATCAGGGACAAGGCTGAGAGAACTCCCTGATAAAATGGAGCCATTTACAAAACATTTATGGGGGCTTTTAAGAACTGTGAATTTGTCAAGTGTTATGAAGCAGCAAACAGCGGGCAATAGAGGAAATGTCTTCAGAAAAAAAAAAAAAAAATCACCCTGATGCTCGCCAAAAATCTGTTCAGGAGTGATTCCCGATGCTCCCCCTTAGCAATCTGCATGTCGATTTGGAAGCTCTTGCTCTCTGGGAATGAGCCGGGTAATTTAATGAGCTGTTTAGAATTATCTAATGCCTTCGGATTTTCCAAATACTCCTTTCCCCGCCCCTGAAAATAGCACATGAAATGACTCAGGTATTATTCTTTTTTTTTTTTCTCCTCCCCGAGGCTCTGTCCCCACCGTGCCATTATCTGTGGATGTGATTTACTCCAGCTCTCGCCAACAGACAACTGAGTGATGCAGGGGTGCGGCCAGCCCCCCGAGCGGCCTCCCTCCCTGGAGTGGAAGCGCGTTCATCATTCACCAGTCACTGGTAATGAAGAAAATGTATGCAATCCGGACCCCCGTAACCCGATCGGGGTACACGAAATAGCACAGGGAACTATCCACCTGGCAGTCAGAGGAAACCACATTTGTGATATATATATTTTTTTTTTTCTGTGAGATTTGTCAGAATCGGAATGACTCAATCCAAGGAAGGTAATGGATGTGAAAATGGGAAATGGAGCTGTTAGCATGGGAGGCTGTGTTATTTCCTTTATTTCCATGCCTGTGGGTCTCACTCTGAAATTCAAGATGCTTACAGCAAGATGCTGTCCTGGCCACTCTTACCCTGGGGGCTCCCAGGGCTGTCATTTACACAGGATGTGCAGGGGACAGAGCCCTTCCCCCCCTCACACCTCCCCGGAGGCTTTCTGGGCATCCCAGTCAAAGGACGGCTCTGCAAATCCACTGAGTCAGAAAGCGGCCTCGGCGAGTCCTTTGACTGCCACATTGCCTGTGACTTCGTCTTGTACATACAGCAAGTGCGCGTATCCACAGGGTGGGCCGTTTGGAATATACCACCACTCAACATACAGGCCGGCATGATGCTCCTATAGAAGATTCTGGATCACGCAGTGCGTTTTGTCATTCCTGCCCATGGTCCTTATTTAATAGAAAATTCCAGTGAAACAGTTTAATGTTTGAGAACCTCCTTGTCGCTTTGCCATCATGGTTCACAAGGCAGAGTCCCAGTGGAGGAAGTTCTGTAGCAACGTCTTTGATTAACTTTCTGACTCTTCCTCCTTTTTATTTTTATGTTTTCAAGTTAGGGTCTCCAAGTGAGGCTTTGGCTAGCCTCAAACGTTCAGCGATGCTCCGACTCTGCCTCAGGGTGCTATGATTACAGCTGTGAGCCCTCATGCCCAGCTCTCCATAGGGTGTCCGTCACTCAGTACTTAGGAGGGCTTGACACGGGAAGTTCAGGGCTCGGTGGTCCTCAAACAGCCTCATTGCTTGTCCTTGGTTAGCTATTGATTAATATAGTCCAACCCCAACATCCCACCAGCTGGCTTGAATTCTGCTTTCTTTTCTTTTTTTTTTTTTTTTCTATTTTCAAGGCAGAGTCTTATTCTAGCTTAGGCTGACCTAGCACTTGCCCTAGACTGGTCTCAAACTCATAGAAATCCTTGGGCCTTAGCCTACTGAGTAGTAGGATTAAAGGCATGCATGACCACACCTCTGACCTGAACTGTGGATGACATCACACTGTCTCAAAACTCTAGAGTCAATGCTCGAAAAAAAAAAAAAAAATTGTGACTCCCGTGTTGATCATTGCAGATGACATGCAACTTGCCGTCTTCAAAGTCTTATAGAGTGATCTTCCAGGCTGGCTCAGGCCTCTCAACACCCATTGGCTTGAGTGTTTGAGGGTCTCAGAGTCGATCTGGCTCAAGAACACTGACTTGTGTTAACATATCTCACAGGAGACTGACATAGAAAACCGGAGTGCCAGTTCATTAATTTACAGTGAGTAATATAAGTGTCAGGCGGACCAGATGTTTGCTTCGTCCTGACCAACACATTCTCTCCCTGCAGGCCAGTGGCTTGGGAAAGCAGACAGTCAGAAGGATGCTTGGGGATCAGGCAGTCAGAAGAAGAGCTCCGAGCTTTATTATGCCCATGCCTGGCTACATAATGAGACCCACCTGCTCTGCACAGCAGTCACTTGGTCCAGGTGACAGGGGACTTCCTCCCAGAACGGGTGTTTAGATGAGGTTCACGGCCGTCACCCAACCCCTGCGTAAGTATTTCTTCCTCTACTTCCATTTTGACCCATTTCTTTTAAATTATTATTTTTTTTAATTGTTAAAAAAATTTTTCAAGCAGAGAAAGACACACACAGAGAATGGGCATACCAGGGCCTCTAGTTACTGCAAATGAACTCCAGATGCATGTGCCACCATGTGCATCTGGCTTTATGTGGGTGCTGGGAAATTGAACTCTGGTTATTAGGCTTTGTAGGCAAGTCCCTTCCCTTTCCTTCCCCTCCCCTCCTCTCCTGTTCTTTCCCCTCCCCTTCCCTTCCTTCCCTTCCTTCCCCTCTCTTCCCCTCCTCTCTCCTGTCCCCTTTTCTTCCCTTTCCTCCCCTCCCTCCCCATCCCTTCTGCTCCTTTCCTTCTTTTCCTTTCCTTTCCCATTCCTTCTTTTTCTTTTCTAATAGAGCTATCAGGATTGATTTCCCCCATCTTAGAATGTCTCTGTGGAACCCAAAAGCATTGTCGACTAACTCTGCAAACAAACCCATTTTCAGGGCCTAGTCAAGCCTTGAGTGTGTTAGAAAGGCTTTCTGGACTGTCTCGTGCAGACGGTTATCATTGATATTGGTAGCTATATTTTTAGCCTTTGTTCGTGGACAGTAAATATACCTTACTCCTGGACTGCTCACAAGTATACCCCAGTGTATTCAGATGTTATTTGCTTGAGCAACAGTGGCCATAAAAAAATTTTTTTTAAAAAAAGCAATATGTAAGAATTCCCCTGCTATACTTTGTAAATAGCATTAGCTAGCAGTCTTCTGACCGGCCATCATTAAAAAATATGCTTAGTAATGCCAATTAGCTTCTTTCACAGTAAATCCTAGATTTAGGTGAAGACTTTAAGAGACACATGCATTGACCTTGATGGGTGCTTGGGAGAGGAGCAGCCTGTGTTTGGTTAGATTCAGTGACTGCTCTCGCTGTGCAGTTCATTTAGGCCTCACTGCAAGAAGGCCACATCTCTCCGCAGGCCTTTTGAGTCTCAGCGCCATCAGGAATGGATGCCCAGGCAGGCAGGCTGCTCCCACGGAGACGGGTACTCCTCAGCCAAGACTTGCGGGATACCCCCATGCGCTTTGGACAGTTTTCTGGTCTCATTAATGCAGACATTGTGCCTTACAACCTGATCTTGGCCTGTTTTTGGTTCATCTAATGTTGGATGAGATTGCATCCTTCACCTGAATACAAGCTTTCATAGAAATCACACCAGGACATCAGTAATTAGGTATGCTAACAGGAGCGATGTAAAATGCTGTCCAGGGTGGTCGGACCCCTAATTGGAAGCCTGAACAGGAGCAGTTCCCAGATAGTTATCATATCATACTAACTCTAAGCCAGCTACAGGCAGATACCGGGTCACTTTCACCTTGCTGTCTGTCTGTCTGTCACAGACTGGAAGGGAGCAGCCGGCCTGCCCTGAGGGAATGTGATATGTGTTGCAGGATCCTGTGAGTATCCTGTATCTGCAACTCTCATTAATTAGAAAGACAGCTGTTCCCTTTTTTTAAAAAAAGGCACAATTCGGGGGCTGGAGAGATGGCTTAGTGGTTAAGCACTTGCATGTGAAGCCTAAGGACCCAGGTTCGAGGCTTGATTCCCCAGGACCCATGTTAGCCAAAGGGTTTACAAAGGGCACATGTGTCTGGAGTTTGTTCACAGTGGCTGGAGGCCCTGGCATGCCCATTCTCTCTCTCTCTCTCTCTCTGCCTCTTTCTCTCTCTGTCACTTTCAAATAAATAAATAAAATAAACAAAAAAATCACAATTCATTTAATGCTAGCTATTTCAAATATGTATGCTAATTTCAGGGTTTTCTTTTTCTGGAAGCACATGTGTGGGAGGGTGGACATGGAATGCAGGCTCTGAGATGACCCGAGTTCTGAGTGAGTAGAAGAGAAGGGAACTGGTCACATGCCTGCATTCAGAAGCCATCAGCCCATGGGGACATGCGTGGGGAATCTCCCTGCTCTGGACATATCCTCATATCTTCCCTCCTGGTCCTCATTCTTCCCAGCTGTGGAAAACTACTGAAAGATTTTGTGTGACTTTTTTTTTTTAATATGGGAATCCAGTTTTATTTATTTATTTGATAGATAAAGAGTGTGGCGGGGGGAGAGAAAGAATGGGCAAGCCAGGGCCTTCAGCCACTGTAAACAAACTCCAGACACGTGTGTCCCCTTGTGCATCTGGCTTACATGGGTCTTGGGGAATTGAACCAGGGTCCTTTGGCTTCACAGGCAAATGCCTTAACTGCTAAGCCATCTCTTCAGCCCATGACTGTCTTTTTCTTGTGGAATTGTGGGGCCCCTACATAAAGGGATTTTGTCTATCCCAATGGACTTGTGCTGAGAGGCGAACAGAAACAGGTCAGTAGAGTGATTTAATGTGGTTATTTTTTTAAAAGGTAAGTGAGGATACTCTGTAATATGGTTGAGATGCATCTGAACTTGAAGCACACAAGCCAAGCTTTATCTTTGTTTTCACTTTGATACTACATTGAATTCCAAATTTGAACTACTATAGAATAGGATACTTTTCAAATGAAAGATTTTTTCCCCCTCTCGGAAACAGGCTCAAATCTTGAGATAACTGCCCCGCAGAAAAGAAACAAGACTAGGCTCTTGAAGCTTCTGTACAGATAGAACCAAAGAGACAATGAGAAAAGGACACCAGTGAGTTGAGGTGGCAAGGCAGGGCATCTCAGGGGCAAAGCCAGGGACCTAGTTTGGGGGTAGGTGGCATACACTCATGTCAGCCCTGGTATTTTTCCCCCTTGGAAAGAATTTTATTCTGCTGTTTTCCCTCTCTTTGAAAGCAAAAGCTTAGAGCTGCGTTTGCAAATCGCCAGCATGGAAGTCCTTGATCTCCACCCCTATTGAGACAGTCAAAAGATTCCAAACGCTGGAATCTATGCTTTATGAAGTTAATGTTTTCATGAAATTGCAGTAATACAAAAAAAAAAAAAAAAGAGAGAGAAAAGATCCCTCCCTCTTACAATAGCCTTTGAGAAGATTCTGAAATTTGGTGGATGAAAAGGAACCCACTCAGTCTTTCTGTTTTAAATTTCCATTCTGGTTTTTCTCCCTGCCCTGTTTGTGGACAAATGGGCAGCCTATATTTTTAATCTCGGCCTGAAAAGACAATCCCACGTCTGCAGATCCATCATGCTTAGTGGAGGGACACATGTCTGATCAGGTTCCCAAGAGGCTCCACAGGTAGTAGGCCTCATTCTATTTAAGTGCCTTGCATGGATACAAACAATGCATCTGATAGATCTCAGTACCTGGGTTTTAGATGAGCATTGAGAATGAAACTTACTATTATTTTTTTCCTATGAATTAGCTATTATAATAACTCTCAATATCTTTAATGCTAGAAGATAGACATTCTATAAGATTTCTACTTTAATGCTAAAAAGAAAAAAATTCTATTGTTTTGTTACTTTTCCCACAATCATTGAATGTCTTTTTGGGAGAATATAATCTAAAATGAAATGAAACAATAACAACAACTCATGCTTTTTAGAGAAGTTTCCTTCACATGTTTATAAAAAACTAGCACAGAAGTTGAGGAATAGGTTTAAATAAATGCATATTTAAAGAATATTTTTGCTTATTTATTTGAGAGAAAGTATGGATGTACCCGGGCCTTTTGCCCCTGCAAAAGAACTCTAGACAGATGTACCACTTTGTGTATCTGGCTTTACATGGGTGCTGGGGAATCATACCCAGGCCAGCAAGCTTTGCAGATAAGATTTAACTGCCTGAACTCTCTCCTCAGCACAAATGCATATTTTTAAATTAACAATTTTAACGAAATGAGGCTTATTAGCCTACCTTTGATTTTATTTATTTATTTATTTATTTTGAGGTTGGGTATTGTACTTCCCCAGGCTGACCTAGAATTCATTCTGTAATCTCAGGTTAGCCTCAAACACATGGTGATCCTCCTACCTCTGCTTCCCGAGTGCTGGGATTAAAGGCGTGTGCCATCATGCCTGGCTCCACCTAGTTTTGAGTCAGGGTCTGCAGTTGTTCCCCTCTGTGTTTGCCAGGCTAGTTGGCCAGTGAACTTCTGGAAAATTCTTCTTCACTTCCCGTCGCCTTGTAGGAGGGTTGGAATCACAGAAGCTCATGCTATTGTGTCTGGCTTTATGTGGCTTCTAGGGATCTAAGCTCATTTGTACTCACCTTTGAACAGCAAGTACTTTATCCATTGAACCATCTCCCCAACACTTTACCTATGTGGAAAACTATTTTTCTCCAGGGAGGTTCATATTCACCTTCACTGAACACAGTGGTACAATTAGTGCTCTAAAAACAGACTCTGAGCTGCGGCCAATGCGGACCTGAGGGAATATTTCTGTGTGTTAATTCTTCCTAGATGCCCTATGTGGTGGTCTGATTCAGGTGTTCCCCCATAAAAGTAGCTGTTCTGAATGCTAGGTTCCCAGCTGATGGAGACTTGGGAATTAATGCCTCCTGGAGGCAGTGTATTGTTGGGGGGCAGGCTTATGGATGTTACAGCCAGTTTCCCCTTTTCAGTGTTTGACACACTCTCCTGTTGCTATTGTCCACCTCATGTTGGCCAGGGGGTGATGTCCACCCTCTGCTCATGTTGTTGTTTTCCCTGCTACCTTGGAGCTTCCCACTCGAGCCTGTAAGCCAAAATAAACCTCTTTTTTTCCCCACAAGCTGCTCTTGGTCAGGTGTGAACCTGACTGCAACACCCTGTTAAGAAAAAATCTTACTGACACTAAGATAGAAGAAAATATTAAAGGGGTTTTTAGAAATTGCCCAACTGGGAATTCAGGCAGTTGGTAGTCAGGTCCCGGGGAGTAAATCTGATACCATGAGAGGCCTCTGTCCATGTCATGCAACTCTTAGAAGCTTTTTAAAAAATATATAGTGCATCTTCTGAGGACAAAGGACAAGTTCTGAACTCTCTGCGTTATCACTGACAATCAACTAAGCCAGGCATGGGACAGGAGACATCTTCATTTGGACAATCTGCTTGGCAATAAGGCCCATTCTGAGGGACACTGGGACATCTCAAGGAACAACAGCACTTTATGGATGTGTGAGGGAAACATTTATGAGAAGCAAGTAGACTTTATTTTTTATAGACAATTTATGTACCTTCTTGGCCATTCGGTTGACCATATCTTCTGATGTCTGTCTCTCTTTAGTGGTGTGATCCTATAGACTAGGACAAGAAAGGCTGTACAGTTGGACCTCAACTTAGAAGTATTATGATTCTTTTCAATAAAATGTGTGAATTTACAAGATGGCAAAAGTGAAGAGATTAAGGAAGATGAATTATGGGAAGAAAAACCCATGCAGAGGTAGGGATCCTTATCTTCCGTGGGAGTAAGGCATTGTTTTTAATGGCAGTCACCATCCTTGGGGTCATGGCTACTGTCCTAACCACAGATCTTCTCATGAAGTTCAATAGCAAGCTAGTCTCCAGCTTTTTAGTTCTAATTTCCCTCCCTCTTGATGTTAAGTCATTTCTCTCATGAAGCTTATCTTTTGAAGGGCAGATAACCAGCAGCAAGTATAGCTAGAGCTGTATTTCTGCGGAGCATTGAGTGCTGACAATGCATGTGAGCCCCTCTTCAGCCACACCGCCTTTGTTGGTACAGGGTTGTTACTCTGCATGTGACACTGAGAGAGGCAGGACTGTCCCCCAGGCCACATCTGCAGAGGGTGCTGCATCCTGTCATTCCGGCTCTCAGTTTCGAGCTCTTTACCATGTGCATAAACAAGAGAGCACGCTTCCTTTCTTCCCTCATGGTACTGCCACTGGATCGTCACATCTCTGTCCTTGAGGTCTTGCAGGTGCCTGGCTAAGAAGGTGCAAATGGCCAGGTATGGTGGCTCACACCTATCACCCCAGAACTGGGGAGACAGAGACAGAAACCTCTGTGGGGCTCACTGGCCAGTCTAGACTCCTTGCCAAGCTCCAGTCCAATGAGAGAACTTGTCTCAAATCAAAGGTGGACAGAGCCTGAGAAATAGCGTCAGGTGGGGTTATTGACTGACCTCTACACACAGGTGTGCAAACATACACACACACACATACACACACAAACACACACACATGAAGGTGTCCCTGGCCTTCCTCTTAAGTTCTCCTCATGAGCCAAACACGGCAGCTAATGTTCCCAACCTAGAATGGGAAGTGGGCTGTCCATCTCCTGGGGAGTTCACGGAGAATGTGTGAAGCAGTGTAGACCTGGAGACAAGGCCGTGGCCCGATGTGCAGAGCTGCTTGAGCAGCTGTGTCCTCTGCTAAGACAGCTGGCTAAGCACCGTCATCCTACTGTCTGAACCCATCAGGACCTTCATCTTCCTGCTCACTGGAATGGACTTTGCCTGTTTCTGATCCCGGCTGGGCCTACTGCGGAGACGCCAGAGTGAAGTGAAGCAGGTAGGAATGCATTTGTACGCATTTATCACACACGTGCCCATCAAAACCATGGACACAGTTTAACGTGCAGTCCTTTTGTGAAGCCTAGCCCTCAGACGATTGCTTTGGGGATTCTTTTTTTCCTTTTCTTTTTGTCTATTCTGGGTAACTGCAATGCTTTCTTAGAGAAATGACAGGGCAAAGGTGTTTTTTCTGTTGGCTTTGGGCCGTGTTTGTGCACTAAACCTTTATCCCCCCCCCCCCAAAAAAGGAAACTTTCTTTCATTTTTAAAATAAGAATTTCATTTAAATATACATTAAAATCCTAATGAACAGAGTAAAACAGCAACAACAAAAAAGACCCAGATGGAGGCATGGCAGATCACTGGATCCCAAATTTCATCATGCACCATTGTCCACCAATGCCACATCTCCTTCTTTCACCCAAGTATCTATAATGGGGTTTCTACCACTGAGTGCTGAGCAACATGTAACCGTGTGTTTCCTGTTTTCTTTTTCCTGACCTTCCTTCCTCTCCACCTCAATGCTCTCAGAAACCATTCTGTGTTGCGTTCTTCCCGTTTTTTTATTTTTATTTTTTGCATTAGTGGTACACATTATTTCCTTGACCACAAACATATTGGCAAGACTCCTAACATTTGGGTAAGTTTCATAACCCGAGACTTCGAGGGCTCACAATATGCAGTATGGGTCAGGTAATGTAGGGAGCTAATGCAGACGCCATTACAAGATGGCGCTGGCTTCCTGCCAGTCTTGAGGTAAACAATTCCTTATTTAGGCAGCGCCTTGGCGCCAACCTCGCTTGAGGTTGCGCATGCGCTTGACGCACCTTGTCCCGAGCCTATCCCGTGGCTCCTGTGGGCGGGTGAGCCTATGGCAGCCAATCAGCAGGCGCCCCGTAGTATTCTGCCCTATAAAAGCAGCTACACTCCTGCGCCCCTCGCCCCGCGCCATCAGCTTTCCTGTTAACCAAGAGGCTCTCCAATAAAGTGTGATCAAGAAGGATCTTCGTCTTGCTGGTCGTTCTTCTCCTGCTGGTCAGGGGGTTCGCCGCAAGGTAAGGCGTGTGAGGGAGGGTTCTCTTCACCCAGAGCACCCAATTGTTCACATGATTTGGTGAGCAAGAGCATGGTAGGGACTCTGAGCTCTGGGCTCACTCTGCCAATATAATCTTGCCTGGTGGAGTGGGCAGACTACTTTGAAGCAGGAACCACATTTTCTTTTTTTTTTTTTAATTTTTTGTTTATTTATTTGAGAGCAACAGAGAGAGAGAGAGAGAGAGAGAGAGAGAGAGAGAAGAGGGAGAGAATGGGCACGCCAGGGCCTCCAGCCACTGCAAACGAACTCCAGATGCGTGCGCCCCCTTGTGCATCTGGCTAACGTGGGACCTGGAGAATCGAGCCTCAAACTGGGGTCCTTAGGCTTCACAGGCAAGCGCTTAACCGCTAAGCCATCTCTCCAGCCCCACATTTTCTTTTTTTTTGAAAGCAGAGAGAAGAGGGGAATGGGTGCACCAAGACCTCTTGCCATCGCAAATGAACTCCAGATGCATGTACCACTTTGTGCATGTGGCTTTTCCTGGGTATTGGAGAGTAAAACTCAGGCCGTTAGGCTTTGAAAGCATCTTTAATCACTGAACCATCTCTCCAGCCCCAGGAGCAGTATTTTGTAGTCTCAAATATACTATAACGGTTACATTACATATACCACACAGACATGTACCACACAGCTTTACAACCAAATACACTGATCAGCTGAGGTTATGAAAGGAGAGAGAGAGAGAGAGAGGGTTGAAACACTGGGTGAATGCAGTTATCTTTCTTCCATTCAACATTAGGCCTTACTGCAGTGAGCCCCACACTGAAGATTGCGGGCTGCCACATCACAATAATATGTATTGCCTGGGAAGAATGCAACTCCCTTGAGACTTCTCTGCACCCAAATCCACAGGGACAAGGCCTGTGATTACTGGCTAATTCTCAAGCACTCTAAAGTTTAAGAACCTTGTCCTTTCCTAGGAATAGAGGTTGTCCCTAAAGAACTTCTCATTCTCTCTCTTTCTCTCTCTCTCTCCTACATATGTATGATGAAGTGAGCTAGCTTCCTCCACCATGAGGTGGAATCTGGAAGCCTGAAATAAACTCTTTCCTCCCATCACTTGCTTCTGGTCAAGGGTTGGTCCAGCAACGAGAAGGCAAGCACGCAGGACCAGAGAGGAACTTTGGGAGGGGACTTGACAAAGGTAGGCTGGCAGACGTCAAAGAGGTGTTGGCCCAGTGTGAGTTGGCCGCTGATCTCAGAAGGAGCTGCCACTTTTCTTATAGGAACCTCTCTGGTCACTGGGGTTCCCCTTCCCCTCCCACCTCCTGTCTTCATGGCCTGGGGTACCTCCTCGTGGTTCCCTCAGGGTTGCCTTGGTCCCCATCACCGGGAGCAGCTCAGGCAGGGACAGAGCTGCTTTGTGACTCCATGTGGAAAGTGATTGCTCAGTATTTCTTGGGCTGGAGAGAAGGCTTAGCCGTTAAGGTTCATGCCTGAGAAACCTAACGACCCAGGTTTGATTCCTCAGAACCCATGTAAGCCAGCTGCACGGGGTGGCACATGTGTCTGGTGTTCGTTTACAGTGGCAGGAGGCCCTGGCGCACCCATCCCTCCTCTCTCTCTCATGAATAAATAAAATGTAATTAAAAAAATAAGTATTTTCTCCTCCTCTTTTCAGAACCTCCTATTGTTAGACACATTAATTTACCCTAGCAGCATTCAACCTCCTGCTGACTCCAGACTCCTTGAAAGCTCTGGAACAAATGGCAGGTCGGATGAGACGTCTGAAAGTGGGGTTCTCTCTGGGGGGTTGGATTGTTTGGGGTTTTATTTAAGACTCTAGTTTGAGCTGCCCTGTGACAGTCATGTTCTGTGACCTCACTGGCTGGGGTAGGGCTCGGCCTCTCCTGATTTCCTCCAGCACGTTGCATTTCTGAGGAGCTGTGTCTGGAGGCCTCTGAGCTCACTCCTGAAGCAATGCATACGGGGCCATTCGTGACAATGCTCTCCACATGCTGGGCGGTGGCAAGTGCTCTAAAAAAGCGCTACACTTTAGGTCCATGTTCACACTGTTTTTGTTTGTTTGTTTTAATTTTTATTTATTTACTTGAGAGTGACAGAGAGATAGAGAAAGAGGCAGATAGAGATAGAGATAGATAGATAGATAGATAGATAGATAGATAGATAGATAGATAGAGAGAGAGAGAGATAATGGGCATGCCAGTGCCTCCAGCCACTGCAAACAAACTCCAGACGCGTGCACCCCCTTGTACACCTGGCTAATGTGGGTCCTGGGGAATCAAGCCTTGAACCAAGGTCCTTAGGCTTCACAGAGAAGCGCTTAACCACTCAGCCGTCTCTCCAGCCCTGTTTGTTTGTTTTTGATGCAGGATCTCACTCTAGCTCTAAGCCGACCTGAACCCAGGCTGGTCTCAGACTCACAGCAGTACCCCTACCTAAGTCTCTCCAGTGCTGGAATCACAGGCACGACCCACTGCTCCTGGCTGTTACTATAGGCATATACATATACATATACATATACATATACATATACATATACATATGCATATGCATATGCATATGCATATGCATATGCATATGCATATACATATACATACACATACACATACACATACACATACACATACACACATACATACATACATACATGTGTGTGTGTGTGTGTGTGTGTGTATGTATTTTTATTTATTTATTAGAGAGAGTGAATGAGAATGGGTGCAGCAGGACCTCCACCCACTTTAAACAAACTCCAGACACATGTGCTAGCATATGCATCTGGCTTCTATGGATACTGGGGTGTCAAATAAATCTGGGTCCTTAGGCTTCACAGGCAAGTGCCTTAATTGCTAAGCTATCTCTCTGCCCCTGACCCTACTATGGGCATTTTAAAGTAGTTACTTTACTTGCCCAAAGGAAAATGTTTTGAGAAGTGTAATTTAAATTCTGTAGTTAATTGTAAGCCAGGGCTTGAACACATTTCTGGTGAAGAATATCCAACTCCCCCTGTTTGTTCAGCAGGAAATAGGAGCTGTCATAAGTCAGAGGCTCTAGGTCTGCTATAGCAGTGAAGATGAACCCCAGTGGGAGGGTCACCCTTTCTCCAACCCATCCTCTTCCCTTCCGCAGAGGTACACCTTTGAGCTCAGCCAATTACCAATGAGATTTTTCAGGATTCTAGAATCTTCCATTGGCCACCACATTAATCCCCCCAGACAATATTCTTTTTTCTTTCTTAACTAATGTCTGGGGTAATGAAAATCAATTTCTTCTCTGTTTCTACTTGCCTGCTCATGAGAACACAAAATCTGAACAGGTCTTCTCTCCAACCCTGCCTCGTCAAATAGTTGAATTCCCATGTATTAGCTGTTCACACGGTTAACATGTTTGTTCCCATCACTGGAATGATCAGACTTATTCCTTTGTGGTTTGTTAAAGACTTAGCAACGCTATGAATAAATTAAAATGGAGAATGCCTGCTTCTGTAGCGCCAAGTTTGTTCTTAATTCGAAGCATCACCATGTGTTTTTATACATATGAAATTCATGATCATCTTGGGGATCACTTTTAAAACCTATCTTAGGAATAAACTTAAGAATGACAAGTAATAACGAAAGGAAATATGTTTGTATTAAATGATCTTAAGTTCAATGCTCTGAAAAACTAAGACACTCTAAATAGTCTCACTCAAAGCCCTCTCTACTTTAAAACTTTCTTGACTCCAAATTTCAGATCATAATGTTCTAATTTCACATTGTTGTGTTGAAATTAAGGCCATAAACATTGTTAATTATGACTTCATGTCAAGCCCCCACACACATTAATTTCTAGGCTGATGTCATGGCTGGGATATGGCACACATTTTTCTCTGGAGAATCTTCCACAGGGGTGTTTATCTATCTCTGAGAACATGAGATTAGACAGTAAAGTATACTGAAAAAATAGGCCAGATGCTTGTTCAATAACGGGCTATTTGTGTATCTCATTGTTTGTACTGGAACCTTAGCCCATTTCATCTTCCCTTGTAAAGATGAAGGAATATGGTGTGGAAGCACAGGCAGCGAGTGAGTACTTTTCTTTGCTCCTCAGTTATCGTGAAGTAATATAAATTATATAAATTATAATCATTACCATAACAATAAGTGTTTGCATTTCTAAAATTCTTTAAAAATTTCACATGCAGGCTGAAGAGCTGGCTGAATACATAAAGTGCTTACTGTGCAAGCATGCGGCCCCCCGTTGGGATCCACGTGAAGTGTTCAGGGTGGTGATTCACATCAGTAATTCTAGAGCCTCCGAGGCAGAGGCAGGAGACACCTGGCACTCGCTGCTTAGGGAGTCTGGCCAAACTGGTGAATTCCTTGTAAGAGACCCTTTCTCCAAAAGTAATGAGTGATTAGAGAACACACACCTGGCTTCCACACTCACACACATGCAGATGAGTATGCATATGCAAAACATGCCAGGCGTTGGGCTGGAGAGATGGCTTAGCGGTTAAGCGCTTGCCTGTGAAGCCTAAGGACCCCAGTTCGAGGCTCGGTTCCCCAGGTCCCACGTTAGCCAGATGCACAAGGGGGTGCACGCATCTGGAGTTCATTTGCAGAGGCTGGAAGCCCTGGCATGCCCATTCTCTCTCTCTCCCTCTATCTGTCTTTCTCTCTGTGTCTGTCGCTCTCAAATAAATAAATAAAAATTTAAAAAAAAAGAAAGAAATCTGGCACTTGGGACACTCTGGTCCCGTCCTGGATGGCTTCTTCACTTGGCTCCAGCAGATCCTACTGTTTCTCGGATGAAGAAGGCCGGCCTCTGCTCATCCTTTTTCTAAGAGCACTAATGGCAGAATTGTGACTTTTTGGCTCCAGGAATGAGAAAATCAAGACCCCTTTTGGGGATTGGGGAGATGGATCAGTGATTAAAGGTACTGGCTTGTGAAGTTTGCCAGCCTGGGGTCAATTCCCCATTACCTCTGGTACCCATGTAAAACTAGATGAGCAAAGGGGCACATGCAAAGTGAGTGTAGTCACTGGCATTATTTTTTATTTAATATTAATTTATTTATCAGAGAAAGACAGATGAAGGAGAAAATAGGTATGTCAAGTCCTCTAGCTACTGCAAACAAACACCAGATGCATGTGCCACCTTGTGCATCTGGCTTAAATGGGTACTGGGTTATCCTTAGGGTTCACACACAAGTGCCTTAACTATTAAGCCATCTTTCCAGCCATGCCTCCCTGCCCCCCGCCACAACTTTAAAAATTTTTCATTGGCATTCTTTTGATGCCCAGCTCTTTTGAAGAGTTGCTAATAGACTTGGGGGTTGTCAGTACTCAGGTTTCCTTGTCCAGGCAAAACATTTGCAGAAACAAAAAGAACTCAGAGGAGTAGAAAAATACAGTGGTTCCACCATGCTGGTGGCATGTGAGTCTTTGGATGAACATGTGTCTGACATTCAGGTGGATCCTAGCCCTTCGAAGCTGCCTTCAGCTTCCAGTCTCCAATCCATAAAGATAATTACAATTTTTGCTCACTCAATGTTGTAGTCGGGTCCATGTTGCTGGGATGAACATCCAACCAGACACACTTTATTGGAAGAAGGGATTTATCTCGGGCTTGCAGACCCAGGGGAAGTTCCATGAATGGCAGAAGAAGATGGCTCCCTTTCATAGATCCAAGCAGAGACACCAGAAATAGCCAATACCACCAGCAAGCACGAACCACCAGAACTCAAACTGCTTGTCACACACCTTAGGGCTGGAATGAAGATCTACCCTTAAACACACCTTAGGACTGGACCCCATGGTCCACCCCCCAGTGACACTTCTCCAGCCGGGTGGCTGGAGACCCAAGTTACAAGCTTAACTTTAATAAAACACCAGAGCCTATGAGGGCCATACATTTATACTATCACATTCAAAGTAGCACACTGTATGTGGGGTAGTGTCCTTGGGATGCAAACAGTCCTAATTCTGCTACTATTCTTTGTTTAACAAGAAAACTCTCAGTTCTTAATTTAGCCTACTTGGTGCTCAAAAATAAAATGTTTAATAAATCCCATACATACTATGCTCATAGAGGCTGGTGGTCAGGGACATGACCTCACAGTATTACAGCATCTCTGGTTGCCTTTTAGAAAACCTCTCTTTAGTAGCATCGTCTGGTGGGTCGGCTAAGGAGTCAAAAAACCATTAGACATGGAATTTCACAAACTAGATTTCACACTGGGGCATGAAAAAGAGTTAGCAGAAGAAACTGCCAGCCCCAATCCAGCATTGTCAGCTCTGGATAAATATAAATTGATATATTCGTCACCATTCCTCCAAGAACATGTACCACAGCTTAAATTTAGTAGAAGTGTTTAACATGTTTCCATGCGCTCATTTAAATATTTATACCAATTCCATTCCACACACACTACCACCAAATTATAATATTTATAGGTAAAAGATGGCTCGAATTACTTTTTGAAGGAGTACATTAATTTAAACTTGAATGTGTAGTTACAACTCAACATTTTTCTAGAGAAAAAAATTGAAAGTATAATGAAATGATACATTTTAATTATAACTCAAAAAAGCATAGTGATGGCAATGCCTGGTAATTATTCAAATCTATTTTAGAGCGCTACAAGTGCAAGCCATGCAAACATATTCAAACACGTCGCTCCCATCCTCTATAGGGTGTTAGGCAGTTTGCAGCGTGTAAACACTATCAACTACAGTGTATGCAGAGTGATTAGGCTACAGGAGCAAGTGTTTAGCAGAATTTCTTAATTTATGTTCTAGAAAGACAGGATGAAAGCAACAACAACAACACAAAAATCAGCTTAACACCAGATATCTCTACACTCTCCTTGAAGTGGATGTCAATATTTACCAAAGTATAAATGGTCGTGCCACCAGGGGCCTGAGGGGTCCAGGATAGAGTGGGAAGAAGAAAAAAAAAAAAGTCATTCTCATCTGATCTCCTGGAGTGGGCTGTATTAGGGGGGTTGGTGTAAGGTATATGTTACCCTTTGTATACTCCTTTGCAATATTCCCCTCTGTGTAATGTTTTGGTTTGAACACGAACCTTCACCCACTCAGGATGACGTTTTGAACCCTTTGTTTCCAGCTGGTAGCCTATTTTCGGAAGTTCTGTGAAGATTGGGAGGCGGGTCTCACTGGAAGAGGTGGGTCACTAGGGGGGGTAGAAGGTCCTATAAGGAATCCAATCCCTGATCACTTCCTGTCGCTTGGTTGCTACTTCCTGCCTGCCATGATGTGAAGAGCCTTGGCCACATACTGTAACCACCCTGAACCGAGGTGCTCCATCACGGTGAGGGACTAAATCCTCGAGTTTAAATGAATCCTGTAAGTTATTTCTGTCAGATGTTTTGTCACATTGAAGTAAAAGAAGATTACTATGCCTTTCTTATGTTCTGTAGTTAGTGACTACAGTTCTAAGCTCAGGGAAGTCTGAAGTAATGAACATAGGATGCCTCTTCCGCAATTTCTGTCAATATCAGTGTTGCCACTCTGTAACTTACAACTGCCAGGGGATCCCCACAAAGGCAACTGTGACACGTGGCTGGTAGCCTTGTGTATTATGTATTTCTCATTGCTGTGACAAAAAGCAATTGAAGGAAGGAAGGTGTGAGGGTACATGCCATCAGGGAGAGGAGTGTGAGGAGATCCGAGTGCTAGCCTTGAGTCCACAGTCAGGAAACAGAGTCCTGAACGCTGGGGCTCAGCTAAATTTCTTCTTTGCCCTCTGAAACTCCAGCTCACGGTATGGTGCCACTTCAATTAGCCCAGCCTAGAAACTCCCTCATGTCCACAGCTCTGTCTCCTTGTTCTAGATGCCGTCAAGTTGACACCAGTAAGCACCGCACAGTGAAGACACAAACCACTTGACTTTGGGTGTGAACGACTCTTCTCAAATTAGCTGTTGGTAACAATGGGGTGGACTTTTGAGGAACGATGAACAGATCTCACCTCTTTCTGGTCGTCCTGGGTGTAACTGCTGACTTCTCTGTTTTCATAATGAAAGGGATGGGATGGTGTCATTTCCAAGGGAGAAAAATCATTGAGGCTGGACAGAGTCGCTTGAATCCAGGTGGCCTGGGGTCAGTGTTTCCTTGGCTGACAATTTCCTCTTAACTCATTGTTCTGAGGTTGTGGGATGCCTGTGGTCTGTGATGTCTCTGAGGTACACAATGGATGGCCCAGCAATCAAGGGGATGTGTGATTTAGTGGGTGTTGGGAACTTGGCTTCTGCGGGATTGTTAACTCTAGCCTCACTAAGTCTGTTTTACTCATTAGGTAAATTCCAGAACCTGCTTCTTAAATTCTTTGTTTTGTGTGTGTAATCATGACCAGACTTAAACTTGGGATTCAAGTGGAATAAGCCCTGTTTTTTTGGACAGTGGGGATATTTTTCAGTCTATATTATCAAATTTTTCCCTAGTAGGGTTGCATTTTATATGTCTCTCGAGTGTCCTACAAACTCCCAGTCTTAATGGTGTGTTCATGGTGAAATTGATGCTGCTGCACCATATTCCTTGTGCTATTATAATGTTTTTGGGTTGTAAAATATTTCAATGTATGTGTCTGTGTGTTTGAGAGAGAAAGAGAGAGAGAGAGAGGAGACTTACATCTCCCAGAGAAGGCACACCTACTAGGGTCATTTAGCAGTACAAATTACATTAATTTTATTCATCAGTATATCTAATTAATCTTCAGCTAGATTTAAGTCTGAACACGCCATTCTCCTACATTAACGCTTTGCAAACTTACTCTGCCTGTCCAAGTATTTTCCATGTGCTCTTCCCTTTAGCATCTCCAGGCCTTGTGTATCAGCACAGGGGAGGAGACATGTTGGCAGTTTAGGGAACAGTAGCTGGGAAGGCTAGAGGAAATGAGCACGTGAGCCACAAGACAATTGTTAGAGCAAAATATAACAAAGCAAAGATTTGAAAGCAAAGATCTGCTCTGGGGAAAAATTTAGCTGCCCCCCACACTCCCCCAAGCTTAGTTTCTTATCTCCATTACGGATGTAGCACCCTGATAGGTTAATCTCTCATTTTTTTTGTGAGGTATAAAAAATATGATTATTCCTCACTGTCTATGGAGAATTGGTTCCAGGACTTTTTCAGATACCCAAACCTGAAGATATTTATTTTCCTTAAATAACATATCATAGAAATTAGGTAGTGCTGCCAGGTAGTCTAAGATTATGTAAGATTTCCATTCTCCTATATAGTTTAAATCATCTCTGGGTGGCTTACAATACCTGATACATTGCAAATGCTATGTAAATAGATGCTCTACTGGCTTGCATAAGGAATGGCAAGATAGAGTCTATATGTGCACACTATAAATGTGATGTTTCATCAATATTTGATTCCTGGTGGGTTGACTCCCCAGATGTGGAATCTATCGATATAGAAGGCCAACCGTGTACACATATAATTCCACTGGAGTGTCATTTTAGCTCATCTGCAGGAAAATCCAGAATATTTAATACCTTAAACTTTAAATAAATCAGGAGACTTTTTGCCATGGAACAAAAGGCTTATAAACATAATATCATGGTTAAAATATTATACCCAATAAAACAACACATATAGAGGAATTATGATGTATTAAACCCATCTCCGAGGAGTATTAATGTGTTTGTAACTTCATGTGACAGGTACTAATAACTTTCTCATTTCACAAATGAGGAAATTGAAGTGCCAACTATTTAGCTTGCTAAAGTCTCAGCAACAAAGAGACCTTATAACCTCAATGCAGACTGTGTGACGTCGGTGTCTCAATTGCTTTTCTGCTTGCTGCGACCAAATACCTGCCAAGAAGCAGTTTGAGGGAGGAAGTGTCATTTCAGTTTACAGTTTAAGGGGATCCAGCCCATTGTGTGGGGAAAGGTACAGTGGCATGATGTGAGACACACAGGATGGGCATTCAGGAAGTTCGCCACTTGCAAGCCTCACTCAGGAGCCACCCAGCTCTTGCCACCCATGCGGATTGTGCCCATCACAGAGGGTAATTGCTAAGAGGCTGCAGAGACTTGACAATGGACTTCATCGTCAATAGCAGATGCTGCACAGCGTTGTGGTGGTTTGGGTGAAACTCTACAAATGAGATGGTACCACACTCCGTGTGGAGTTTCCTGAGGTAAGAGATTTTGTTTTCTTTTTGTTCCTGTAGAATAATCGATACTTCACATGAACACAGTTTATATGAAAAAAAAGAAACAAAACTACAGTTTAATGGAAATCTGTGGCTTGCTTCTGGAATTTGCTTTTTTCCTCTGGTGGGAAAACCCCAGTGTGAAGGATTTCTTCTGCTTTTACCCTCTGTTTGCACAGAAAACATTGAAGTCTAGTGTCTTATCCCAAAGGTAGACTCATATCTCATGTACGGCATAAACCCTCCGCATTCTGACAGCCATAGGGACTTGTAGCTGTGGAAAACACCCATGGTGGACCAATCAGAGCTGGAACCACATACTCTTAGGGACCATGGGATGAATCATGGCACTTCCGGTTGGAAAGGTGGTCAATCAGAGATTTGAGGGAGGGGCTTTCTGGGAGTAAGAACTAAGGGAAGGGTCTTGGCCTGACCAAGTTCCCTGGGAGGGGCTAGTGCTCCTGAAACCCCTCCTCAGGTAATTGGTGCTTCAGGAGCCAGTGAATCCCTCCTTATAGTTGGATCAGTTCCGTGTTGCCTTGCGCCATTACAAATGAAAGTTTTTAATTGAGGTTAATGGAGGAAAGTTAAGAACAGAAATATCTCATTGGTTTATGAAAAAACTATCTCTCAAGGTCTTTCTAAAAAAAATAAAGTTTACTTTGAAGGGCTGGAGAGATGACTCAGAAGTTAAAAGTACTTGCTTTCAAAGGGTGAAGATACAGGTTCAACTCTTCAGTACCCATGTAAAGCTGGATGCTCAAAGTGGCTCATGTGCCTGGAGTTCATTTGTATTGGCACTGGGCCCTGGTTTGCCTATTCTCATTCTCTCTCTCTCTCTTTGGTTATAAACAAATAATAAATAAATAAAATTATTTTTAAAGTAACTTTTAAGGGCCAGGCGTGGTGGCACATGCCTTTAATCCCAGCACTTGGGAGGCAGAAGGATCGCCTTGAGTTCAAGGCCCCCCTGAGACTACATAGTGAATTCCAAGTCAGCCTGAGCTAGAGTGAGACCCTACCTCAAATAAGCAAACAAACAAATAAACAAACAAACAACTACAAAAAAAGTAACTTTGAGAATTAAGTAGAAAAGGAGAACACGAATTCAGTCAGGAACAGGAGTGAAATAAGAGAATGTTGAGGGCCTGGGGGAACACACAGACAATTAAACATGACTCTGGAGAAACTGTTATGTTTATTGATGGTACAAGAAATTGAAACTAATTATGGTTTATGATGACATACTGCATAGTGGTGTACTTACTTGCTTACTTCATTTATAAGCAAAGAGAGTAAAAGAGAGAGAGACAGAGAGAGAGAGAGAGAGAGAGAGAGAGAGAGAGAGAGAGAGAGAGAGAGAGAAAGAGAGAGAGAGAAAGAGAGAGAGAGAGAGAGAGAATAGGACATGGCCGGGCCTGTCGCCACCACAAACAAACTCCAGATTCTCACACCACCTTGTGTATTTGGCTTTATCTGGGTACTGGGGAATTGAAGCACTGGCCACTAGGCATTGCAATCAAGTACCTTTAACTCTGGGGCCATCTCTCTAGCCTGCTATCTTCAATTTTAAAATAAAGAGTTTTAAAAGGTTCTTTTTAATATTTTATGTTTATTTGTCAGACAGAGAGAGAAGAAGGAAGGGAGGGAGAGGGAGAATATGTATATCAAGGGCCTCTAGCCATGGCAAAGGAACTCCAGATGTGTGAGCCACCATGTGCATCTGGCTTATGTAGGCTCTGGGGAGTTGAACCTGCATCCTTAGGCTTCACAGGCAAGCACCTTAACTGCTAAGCCATTTCTATAGCCCATAAAGAGATTTTTAAAAGTGCAAAATCAATTTGATAAAAAAAAAACAAGATAAAATTGAGGGAAAAGGTCATGGGAGAATTATCTGGCTGCAAATCTTAAAGAAATAAACAGCAATTATTTTTTTCCTGATTTAGAGAAAATGTAATGCATTTTGGAAATAATATAGTGAATCAATTCCAAAAAATTATGATACTTAAATACCAGATCATGACTAAAGAAATAAAACCAAATGCCACTCAAACATCTATGGGCTAGAAAACAAAGAACAGTATCAATAGTGACGTGAAGTATACATGTGTTTAGCTTTAGAAAGAAAGATACAGATGGCAGAGAAAATGGAGGAGAGTCAAGATCTATTGATGATACCAGAAGTTAGCTGACTGCCCACCATGAGAGTTGCCACCTCTTCCACGTATGCTGGGGCCCAAGAGAACTGGTAGTAGTGGAAGCGGCACCATGAATGCTGCACTTACTGATAACCTGACAACCAGCTCCAGGGTGGTGGTGGCAGACACTGTGACCAATTAAACCTATCAGAGCAGAAATCCAGAGGCTACAAAGAACTTAACACTAAATTAGACTTCCATTAGGCCTGCCATGACACAAGCAACATTGAGAAGAGTGGTTGTACATATTGTAAGAACCAAAGAGTGGGTTGGAATACTCTGAGGCACAGGTTTTATAGAGATAGGGTGTCACTAACTCTGTATTCTCAGACTATCTAGAACTTTGTATGTATCCCAGGCTGGTCTCAAATTTATAGCAATTCTCCAGTTTTAGCCTCCCAAGTGCTTAGACTACGGATGTGAGCCACCATCACAACTTTTAATCAACTTTTAAAAAGTTTTTATCATTTGTACAGTAGAGGGTGTTTGAGCATAGATCCTGAATTTCATGGAATTTTAATGACTTTTAATTTTATTACATGTAAATTATATATATATATATGTATATATATATATAATTTTTACTTACTTATTTATTTATTATATATATAGAGAGAGAGACAGAAAGAGCAGACAGAGAGAAAGAGAGTATGAGTGCACCAGGGCCTCTTGCCACTGCAAATGAACCACAGACACATACACCACTTTGAGGGTCTGGCTTTACATCAGTACTGGGGAACCAAATACAGTCCCTTAGGCTTTGTAAGCAAGTACCTTTAATCACTGAGCAATCTCTCCACAGCACCTTGTATATATATTTAAGAGATGCATACTAAATTATTTATTGGTAAAGCTATATGTTGTCTGCCAACTGTGTAGAAAAATATTAATGAAATGCAAATATTCATTTATGGATTGAATTGTTAGGTGTACATGTATTCATTTTTCTTTCATCTCTTCCGTCTTAAAAATCTCATTCTAAAGACCATAATCCAGAAGAAAATCTTATTGTAAAAATTGTTAAAATAGAATGCAAGGGCTGGAGAGATGGCTTAGCAGCCAAGGCCTTTGCCTGCAAAACCAAAGGATCCTGGTTCTATCCCCAGTACCCACATAAGCCAGATGCACAAGGGGGTGCATGCATCTGGAGTTCATTTGCAGTGGCTGCAGGCCCTGGTGCACCTATTTTCTCTCTCTCTCTTCAATCTCTCTCTCTCTCTCTCTGCCTCTTTCTCTCTAACAAATAAATAAATAAAATATATGTAAAAAATAGAATGCATAGCCGGGTGTGGTGGCACATGCCTCTAATCCCAGTACTTGAGAGGCAGAGGTAGGAGGATTGCCATGAGTTCAAGGCCAGCCTGAGACTACATAGTGAATTCCAGGTCAGCCTGAGCTAGTGTGAGACCCTACCTCCAAAAAAAAAAAAAAAAAAAAAAAAAAAAGAATGCAACATTTGTTCATTAACAAAATACCAAAGCAGACATTTTCCTGGGAAGACATGAATGTTTAATATTTTTTAGTCAGAGAAATGAAAGGCAAAAGTAGATAAATAACTAGAGAGGACTGAGCCAATTTTTCCAGAAGTGACCACACACAGTACTCTCACATTGACCACAAGGAAAGGACAAATGTGAGTGGCACACCATACCAGAGAATTCCCAAGCGACAGGAATGGTTGCGCTTTGCTTCACGAGCAATTTGAAGCCTGATAGCAGTGCTATGGATTATATAAGAATAGAAGATGGCTCAGTGGTCAAGGCACTTGCCTGAAAAATCTCACGACCTGGGTCCAGTTCCCCAGGACCCAAGTAAAGCCAGATGAAACAAAGTGGCACATACATCTGGAGTTTGTTTGCAGTAACTGGAGACCCTGGCACACCCATTCTCTTTCCTTTGAAAGTAAATAAATAAATAAAATATTTTTTTAAAATAAAACAAACCAGTATTATGAATAGAGTAATCTTAAGTGTTTCACTAGCAAATTAGACACATTTAATATTAGAAAATCAATAATCCAATTGATCACATAATCACAGAAACCACACCTGCTCTGTGTTCAGACATGATTTCCTAATTCTGGCTCTACCACCATCCAGATACTGAATCTATTCACACCTGTCTCCTCATTTGGAGAGGACATATGCAAGCATGTACTTAGCTAATAGTATTGTTCATAAAATATATGAGATACACATTAAGCATTTGTCCATAGTTTGCCAGTGAGAAACAAATGCTGATTAAAATTTTTATCGTATAAAAGGGAGAAAATTTAATAACCACTTCGACAAATGTCCAAAGATAGTTGGTAAAATGAATAACTTTACAAATTAAATGAAAAGCTTTGTGTGTAATCTAAGACTATGAAAATCTTGGGCAAAGAATATCTATTTCAAGCAGAAATCAATCACTGTATTCAATGTAGTTGGCTAAAAAGCCAAATGTTAGAAGATTTCCAAGAAATAAGCAAATGATTTGCTTCATTATTACTATTTAATATGTTCCCCTAAATTCTAGCAATTATAGTAAGATAAGAAAAATAAGAATATTACATCAGAAAAAGCATAGTGTCATTTTTTAAAAAAATAATATATCTCAATTGGTGTATCATGAAGAATCAGATTGATATCTTATGATTACATTAACATATATTTCTACCTTTGCTTTCATAGAATGAAAAGCTGAAGCTTCCAACAGATTTCCCTTGGGTGTTATTTAAATGCAAAACTTCACCCAAATAATAAGTGGCTCAAGGGTATAACTTATGTGAGACTCATAATCTGTGCCCTTGTCTTGGAGTTTCTCGACACACATTAGTTCATTAGAGGACATACATTTTTTATGAGGAGAGAGAGAGAGAGAGAGGCGGGGGGAGAATTGGCACACCAGGGCCTCAGCCACTGTAATCAAACACCAGACACGTGTGCCACCTAGTGGTTATGTGTGACCTGGCACTTGCCTCACCTTTGTGCTCCTGGCTAACGTGGGATCTGGAGAGTAGAACATGGGTCCTTAGGGTTCGCAGGCAAGCAATCTCTCCAGCCCATTAAACGATATTTTTGAAGTTATGTATCACAGAATTATTAGAAGGCCAAGTGTCTTCTTCTATCCAATTGAACATTGACTTTCTACAGAATGCTACTTGATATATAGGCTACTCTTGTGAAGGTTGGGTTGAAACAGAGATTTATGAGTCTGTAATAGTAGTCTTTCCTTACCCAAGGTTTGATTTCCTAAGTATCTGTTACCCATGGCCAAATGTGATCACTAGGTCTGAGGCTCAAGCCAGTGACAGAGGAAAGACACAGGGTCCCTATGTCTGTTTTGCCCCATCTCCTTACCAAGAATAATTCTCCAGCTGGGAAGGGTGAAAACAGCATTGCTCAGGAGCCAGCTTTGCTCTGCCCTCCTCTGTGTGTCCAAGGATGCACCAGCAGCCCAGACTCCATGGACTGGAAGAGAAACCCTGCTCCCAACCACAGGAATACTACCCGTCTTTAATTCAGCTTAGAGGTTGTGGTGGCTGGAATCAGGTGTCCCTCATGAACTCATGTGTTCTGCGTGTTTGATCCTCAGCTGATGTAGGAGGTGGAGTCCTGCTGGAGAGGTGTGTTCCTGGGGGTTGACCTTGAGCTTTCTTAGCCTCTAGCTTGCCAGTGTTCGTTGACTCACTCTCTTGCTGCCGTTTCCAATTGCTTTGGCAGAGGTGATGTCCAGCCTCTGCTCATGCCATGTTTTCCCCTGCCATCATGGAGCTTCCCCTGAAGACTATAAGCTAAAATAAAAGCTTTCCTCCCATCAGCTGCTTTTGGTTGGGTGCCTTGTCTCAGCAATGAAGACGTTAATAGAAAAAAATTAATGCTAAAAGATATTATGACAGATGAGTGCTTCAGGAATCCAGAGATCCCTGAGAGAGTAGTCAGTTTCAAAGTCACATTTCGAGAGACTGGCATAGGAATGGAGCCAGGGGAAGCAGACTCCTCTTTTGATGAGCAGGATTAAGCTGTATTTTGTGTTCTTAAAGGATTATTAGAAGGGATGGAGAGATGGTTTAGTGGTTAAGGCACTTACCTGCAAGGTTTAAGAATCCAGGTTCGATTCCCCAGTATCCACATAATGCCAGTTCCATAAAGTGGCAAATATATCCGGAGTTTGTTTGCAGTGGCTAGTGGCCCTGGTGTGCCCATTCTCTCTCTCTCTTTCTCCCTCCTTGCAAATAAATAAACAAATATTTTTAAAAAGAATTATTAGAAACCTGTGGTCAGTGAGGAAGAAGTTTGGGTGTTAGACTGTTCTTACATTGGAGGCCCTCAATATAAAATATTGCTTGTGCATTTTTTTTGCCGGTGTGTGTGGTGTGCACACATGTATGCATGCATGTCCTTATGTGTGTGTGAATGTGTGCGTATGGGTATGCACATCCAGGTGTGTATGAATGTGGAAGCCAGAGGACAACCTGGCATGTCGCCTTCAGAAACGCCGTCCACCTCCCTAAAGCCAGTGTGTCTCATTGGCTTGGAGCTCACTGGTTAGGCTGGCTGAGATTACTCATGTGTACCACTATCCCTGGTTTTATGTGGGTTCTAGGGATTGACTTCACGTCCTCCTGCATGCAATAGAAGTTGTGTACCTATTGGGTCGTCTCCTCAGCCCCATTGCAGTTTTTAAATGTCTGCGTGGGTATCTATCTACATATATGTGTGTGGGAGCATGCGTGCGGAGGTCAGAGGATAACCTGGAGGGATCGGTCCTTTCCTTCCACCTTTGAGACAGGATCTCTCTGGGCTTAGCTGCTGGAAGGTCATTCTAGACAGCCTGTGAGCTTCAGGATTCTCATAGCTCTGCCTCCATTGCAATAGGCATGGTGGGAATCATCCACACGTGTGTCACTTTGCCTCAGGCTTTACCTGGATGCTGGGGATCAAATTCAGGTTGTCAAGCTTGTGGAAGAGGTGCTCTAACTGCTGAGCCGACTCCCAGTCCCTGACTGAGCATAAGAAAACACTTTATATTTCTATAAACCACTGGTAGTGCAGCCTCCAATTTAAAAAAACAGAGTAATTTTTGCATCTTCTTTTTTTTATGTAAACTTGAAACACATGTACCCGAGTACAGTAAGAATGTGTAGGGCACAATTTGTTTGCTTCTTCAAGTCTCAGTGAAGCGTGTTTCTGTCATATAGTCTGTGGTAGAGTTGCTCAGATAAGCGATTGACATATTACCATTTGAGAATGTTTCTGGTTTGAAATGTTTGTTATTTGATGGTAAATGATTTGAAGTACATTAATCTTAAGTGTCTAATCACATTACTCGAGAATGCCTTAAGTCTGCCTATGGAAGCCTGCTTAGGACATACATTATCATTCTTACAGTGCTTTTGTGCAAACACTTGCATCCAATAAAAAGGCATTTTGAGGGGCACTAAGTATTTTTCCTTATCCATTCATATTTTATCCTTACATATTTTTGAAAGGCCTTTCAATTTCTTGGTGTGGCATGGTAATTCATTAGCTTTTGTCCTGGAAGGAGGCAACATCTGTAGACAGAGACGGAGGTTGAGGTAGACAGTGACCAATGACCAACTTTCAGTCACAACAGGAAGTCAGCCCACACAGGAAGCTGCTTGTATGTGACTTGCACGGAGATTTATACCAAAATCTTTCTTTCATATAATCAAAACCAGCAGCTTCCCATAACAGCTGAAGGGAAATCTGATGGAATTTTAACTTATTGTTGTATCACTTAAAAAAAAAAATCATCCAATGTTGGTCATTGTCATACATCATACAACAGATGCTAGTAACAAGAAGGCACTAATAATGCTGTGAGGTGTGTGTGTGTGTGTGTGTGTGTGTGTGTGTGTGTGTTATTCCCATTTAACAGATGGGGAAAGATTCAATTTGAAATTGTGTTTGCCTAACGTTGTTTACTTCAGATGATCCAGACCTGCTGTCTTACTTAAACTACACTGTTTCTTATAGGAGAATCTTTCTGGGGAGATGGGCACTCTAGCTTAATTTGCTATAGATGTTATTTAAATTGTGCAATAATAACCCCCACAGCAATGGCCTTTGCCATCTCTTAGTCATCCAGACACAAAGGGGCACTAGAGGCGCTGTGGTGGCTCACATGGCAGTCCCCATCACTGGAAGGCTGGAGAGGAAGGAAAGCTGCCATGACTTGAATTTGCAGTCAACTTGGGCTACATAGTGAGTTCCAGGCCAGCCAGAGCCACATGGCGAGACCCTAGCTCAATAAAGTCAAACAAAATCCACAAAACAAAAACAAGCAACAAAATCCGAGTAGAAATGAAAGTGACTTCTGGTCCTGTATACATTGTATGGCCTTGAGAGACAGACAGGTAAGAAAGTGATGCGAATGAATATGGCTCTTATTGCCCTCTACTTTCCTGTCTTGAAAATGGGCACCTAGTCACACAAAAGTCCAAGGTATCATCTGCTTCCACCTGATTTCTGTAGGTGGGGTCTGACTGCAGGACCAGAGAGTTCATGGAAAGTGGACTCTGCCCCTCCTCTGAGACGGAAGCAGGGTAAACAGGCAGGGACACAGGAGAACAGGGGCCATGAGGGCTGTAGGAGTAATTTGGTGCTGCACATGGTTGGATTATGAGAAGGTCTGGAAGGAGCACAGTACAGTGAGTAGTCAGTAAACATTTGCTGAACTGACCTGAATGGAAGCCACTTTTTAACTATATATATATATATATATATATATATATATATATTATTGCTGGGTGTGGTGGCACACGCCTTTAATTCCAGTACTCAGGAGGCAGAGTAGGAGGATCGCCGTGATTTCGAGGCCACCCTGAGACTCCATAGTGAATTCCAGGTCAGCCTGGGCTATAGTGAGACCCTACCTCGAGAAAACTATATGTATATATATATATTTTTTAGATTGATTGGTTGATGGGAGAGAGAGAAAAAGAGAGAGAGAGAATGGGTATGCAAGGGCCTCTAGCCACTGCAAATGAACTCCAGACACATGCACCACCTTAAGTATCTGGCTTTACGTGGGTTTTGGGGAATTGAACCTAGGTCTGCTGGCTTTTCTAGAAAGAGTTTAGATTGCTGAGCCCTCTC
The DNA here is from genome assembly GCF_020740685.1 of Jaculus jaculus. Taxonomy (NCBI): domain Eukaryota; kingdom Metazoa; phylum Chordata; class Mammalia; order Rodentia; family Dipodidae; genus Jaculus; species Jaculus jaculus. The sequence goes on along the minus strand of NC_059116.1, from coordinate 18,519,289 downwards.
TCCAGCCCTGGAAACCATTCTTACTGGGCATCACTTGGGTGGTCTTGCTGGCTGCTGCTCAGCTCATTATGAATCTTAGACAAGGTCCACAGATGCTCTTTTTTGTCAGTGACTACTTAGAAGAGAGAACATGATTTTAGAATAATAGCCAGCAACATCTGCAATGTATTTTAATTATATAGGAAGTGACTTAGGTAATTGATATCATTTATAATGAGTGGACCCCTTCAAAAGTACATTTGTAGGGATGGAGAGATGGCTTAGCCAGTAAGACACTTGCCCGCAAAACCTAGTGACTGAAGCTTGATTCCCTAGTGCCCACGTGAAGCCCCACGCACAAAGTGGCACATGCATCTGGAGTTCATTTTCAGTGGCTGGAGCATGTATTCTCTCTGTCTCTCTTCTCTTCATCTTTCTCTGCTTACAAATAAACAAACAAATAAATAAATACAAATAAAAGTACATCTGTAAATAAGTTAAGACTTTAAAATAACACTTGCAAACCAATCACAAGGACTCTAATTCCAGTCCTTTTAGCTGTATGAAGAGAGTTTATGGAAGACACCAATCCCACCCTAGACAATGAGAAAATCCAGAAAAACAAACAAACAAACAAAAAAACAAGCAATAGTTACATGGCAATTCCATATTTTTTTCTGATGTTTTTATTTCTAGCTGCTTGGAGTTTACCATTCTAATAGACATTCAGTGTTTTTCATTGTTGTTTTAGCCCACGTTGTCTAATTAGCACGTATTTCTTACCATCTTTTCACATGCTTGTCATTTGTATAACTTTTTAGATGAGAAATCCACACAAGTCTTATGTCCATTTTTTTCAAGTTAGGATGCTTACCTTATTTTTTTAGTCTGTTTTTTGTGTGTTTCAAATACAAGTCTTAATAGAGTGAATGAGGAGGGAGCGGCAGGGGAAAAGAAGGAGTGTAAATAAGAAGAAAATCACCTGGGTTAGCGATATGAGAAATAACAGGGAAAATGGTGTAGAGAGGGTGCCTAGAAAAGACAGTCATGACAATACCTGCTCAGGTAAGATATAAGTGAAAACAAAACTGAACAATTAAAGGACAAAAGTATAAGTAAAATATTGTAAATATAAAAATGACCTGGTCTGGGGAGATGGCTCCCCAGTTAAAGCCACTTGCTTGCAAAGCCTACTGGCCCTAGCTCAATTCCCCAGCCACCCATGTAAGGCTGGACCCCAAAAGTGGCACAAGTGTCGAGGGTCGATGTGCAGAGTCGTGAGAGCCTGGCACACGCACACTCACCCAGAGGAGTGTACATACATGAACACGCACACACACAGATCAATGAATAATGGAACCTAAAATAAAAAGAAGTAAGATGAAAAAATAAAGCGTCTTAACCTCAGTGGGCATTTGTTCCTAGCTGGGATGAGTTGGTTTCTCCATCCTCCTTCCCCCTTCATTTGATTTGTCATGGTCTCTGCGGGCGGGGGAGGGGTGCTGCCAGTCTTAGCAGTTCAAACAAGTTAAGTCAGTGTGTTCTTCCTGACGAGAGGGATGTCTGTGTGGAGAGGGACGAGTGTGCGGGAAGGCCATCTTCTATCAGAATTCCCCATCGGAGCCCCGTCCGCCCGGTTACACTTGCTCTCTGATGTTCTAAGATGCTTCTCCTTGCAGATGTGGAAAGCGCATCCACTTTCTCAGACCTCAGTCAGTAAGAGGAGACTCCCTGGCCGTGCCTGTCAGGATGCCTACTTCAGGGTACCTCCTGTGTGGCTGGCGCAGTGATGGCGGGGGTTGGGCCAGGAGCTTGGCTCTGAAGAGCTGTGGAGAACCCCAGCTGGAGGCTCCTATGCCACCCTTCTCCCAGCGTCTCCGCAGCCTGCTCTTCTGCTGTCTCCCCCCACATGCTGGTGTCCCCGTGGCAAAGAGACTCTCCAGGTTATGTGGCACCCAGGTCCCGCACAGAAAGTACCTCCTGGGCAGCTACATGGGAACCTGCTAGCGGGCTGCATCTCTGCAGATCCTAGACTTATAGTTTCCGCCCCCCACCCCACCGCCAGCTCTTTTTTTTATAGGAAAGTTTGTTATTTCTACCTTGACTCATGTCCCATCACCAGGTTCCCCGGTGGTGTCTGATAATTCACCATTTTACCCAACAGGTGACATTACACTATGATTTGGTAAAACATTGCCATGAGGAAGAATGGGCACTATCAACAAAGAATTGCTTTGCATTGTCTCTTAAAAAGTAAATGTGAATCTGATTATCTCAACATTTCAGTTAAAAGAAGGATTAACCAAGCTATTATTTAAATGTCAAAATAATTATTGTAAGTACAGTTAAAATTTATTATACCTGCCAATCTCTTTAATTGAATTTCTAGCTATTTTATTAGGGGGAAAAAAAAAAAAAACAAGAGAAAAGGAGATAGGTAAGACTTAGAAACCAGCTAAAATTAACAAAGAGGGAGAGAAAAATAATAAAAATGTGGTCGTTCTTTTCCTTTTTTTTTACTAAGATGAATAAAAGAGAGTTTTCTGTTATGGAATGTTTGTCTATTTTAAATGTATTTGTTAAAAATGTGAAGTGGAATATTTGTGAATTCTTTAGTAAGAAGTCCTTGCTTCCCACATCAGGGTGGAAAAATCACAACTGCTGTGGGTTGAAACAAGGCCTAATTATAAAATACAATGTCATAAAGAATCAAAATCAGACAAATGAGCAGTTTTGAGTAGAGGTCCTAGATCCCACCACTTTATAATTGGCCCTATTAGGAAATGAAGTCATTGCAGATGTTACTAAATTAAGGGAGGTCAGACTGAAGCAGAGTCATGTCCCTAACCTGTTGTGACTGGGGTCCCTCACAAAGGGGGAACTTAGGGCTAGGGAGAGGGACCACTGTGTAATACACCAATGTTTAAAATAACCCAAACATTTGTAGATAAATGTGACAGTATCCAAACCTACCTTTGATCAAGCATCCACTTAAAAAGGCCATGGGCAATGTCTCTGTGCATAATGTCCAAACTTGTGCCTCTAACAATCTTTCTGCCCCCTCTTCCACAAATTTCCCTGAGCCGCATTGGGTTCATTTTAGATCTGCTTCAGTGATGAGGTCTTGGGAGCCTCTGTGTCTCTGGATCTCTGGTTGGGTAGGAGTTGAGTGTTCTCTGTGTCGATCTCCTTCACCCTTGTGCTGGTACCAGGTTCACCAAGAAAGCAACACTCTTGCTCAGTTCCCCAATTTCCCATAACTGATGGCTAACCCCATACCTCATGACCCACATTCCCCAGAGGGGGAGGGACAGGGAGGAGGCTAACAATGGTACCAACATAGCTGTATATATACTGTGTACAGAGCCAAGTTTTTAAAAAGGAACGAGAGGGAAAAGAAAAAGAAAAAAAAGTCATGAGCTATGTGCAGTGTGACAGTAAGAATGATACAAGGGAAAAAATGATCAAATCAAAGAAGTATTTTTATTATTATCTTTTCTGCAGAGCTGGGGAGTAAACTCAGGGCCTCATGCATGCTAGGCAAGTGGTCTATGACTCCAGTCTCATCTGGTATTTTTTTTTTAAAGAAAAATCACTGTAAATCAACTAAGACTTTATTTCAAGCATTTAGAGAAAATGGACTAGAATAAATAAGAAAGAATGAAAGTAGTGAGATTAAAAACAAGGAGGCCAAAGATGGGCTTTGGGAAGGAATGGATGAGTGGGCAGGCTCAGCTGTCACAAATGCAGTCATTATTAAATTACAAAAAAATGACAAAAGATGGGAGATTTAAGAATGTTATAGGAAGGCAAGCCTGTTTCTAACAAACTGAAAATATTTTACTGAAAAAGAAACTTCAGGAAAACAAAAACTTTGCAATGACTACAGAAGTGGGGAAAGCTTCTAATGCATTGATAGAAAGAGTTCCCAAGTGATAAAGATAATCTCAGGCTTGGATGATTTCAAAATTTTAAGACAACAATAAATCTTTAAGCACTCACATCATAGGAGAAAATACAAAAATAGATCATCTTTCTCAAAGGCTTCAAAATTTGGTCTTTTGGGCTAAACCTCTTGTAACACACTCAATAAAAAGAAGTGTGTTATTGGTCATAAAAAACAGTGTAGGTACTTTAGAATAAGAGGCAAGAAGGCTGCTTCTGGGCTGTAGCCTGTGGTGTCTATGAAATCTCAGTTTTTAAAGGGCGAAAGGTTGGGCTCTGGCCTCCCCAGTAAGCTAGGATCGACATCCCAACTTTAAAGCACCCATTAAAAAGACAAGAAATGGTAAAAGTAGCATGAGGAGATTTATTAAATATACCCTATTAGGAAGAACAGATGGGACTAGAGAGATAGCTTAGCGGTTAAGGGACTTGCCTATGAAGCCTAAGGACTCAGGTTCAATTTCCCAGAATCCACATAAGCACAAGTTAGCCCATGCTTCTGCAGTTCATTTGCAGTGGCTGAAGGCGATGGCCTGCCCATTCTCTCTCTGTCTCTGTCTCTGTCTCTGTGTCTGCCTCTTTCTCTCTCAAACAAATCATAAATGAAAACAAAAGAGGAAAGGGTCCATTGTCCGCCCCCTCCCATCCATCTCTGGGGTACTGACATGGGAGGCAGGTCTAGATAGAAGGCTTGGGGCAGGGATCAGGGGGCATGCAGACTGGTGTAGTGCCAGTCAAGCTATAGTTGGGCCGATCATTGTCGCCATGTTGGTTCTGCAAGGTGGTTCAATGAAGTTCTTGTTTCCGGGGACCAATCTGGTTCTGATAGGATGATCATTTCTAGGGTTGGGGAGATCGATGGCTGAGTGGATAAAAGTATTGTTACTCAAGCCTGAGTACCAGGATTTGATCCCTACACCTAGTGTCTAAAAAAAAAAAAATCCAACAGCCATAATTACCTCTTCAGTAAAAATCTAAAAACAGGTAGTGAAAGACACACATTTCTGAGAAAACAACAACAACAAAAATTTAAACATGATCACTTCTTGTTGCAGGCAGGTTCGCCTTGCTGGCAGAAATCACCGGACCAAGAGCAGCATGTGGGAAAAACAAGTTATTTTGGCTTACAGACTTGAGGGGATGCTCTGTGACAGCAGGGGAAAATGATGGCATGAGCAGAGCATGGACATCACCCCCTGGCCAACATTGGGTCAACAGCAACAGGACAGTGTGCCAAACACTGGCAAGTGGACACTGGCTATAACACCCATAAGCCCACCCCAACAATACACTCCCTCCAGGAAGTGTTAATTCCAAAATCTCCATCAGCCGGGAACATAGCATTCAGAACACCTCAGTTTATGGGGACACCTGAATCAAACCACCACATTCTGCCCCGGGCCCCCATAAACTGATAACCGTCCATGTTGTAAAATGCAATGCATTCATCTAACTTTAAAAGTCCCTGTAGTTTTTTTTCCCCATAGTTTTTATCAATTCCAAGGTACCTCTCCGGCCAAAGTTTTAAAATCCTTCCACATTCCTCTTAAAAATCAACTCCAGCCAGGCATGGTGGCACACGCCTTTAATCCCAGCACTGGGGTGGCAGAGGTAGGAGGATCACCATGAGTTCAAGGCCAGCCTGAGACTACATAGTGCATTCCAGGTCAGCCTGGGCTGGAGTGAGACCCTACTTTGAAAAACAAAACAAACAAATAAATAAATAAATAAATAAATAAATAAATAAAAACAAAACTCCAAGAGGTCAAAGCCACGCAGTCAGGCGTCTAGCAGCAACTCCACACTTCAGCTCCAACTTCACTGTTGCAGTCAGGTCTGCATTTTTGGCAGAAATCATCTGACCAAGAGCAGCTGGTGGGAAAAAGTTTATTTTGCCTTATAGACTCAAGGGAAAGCTCCATGATGGCAGTGGAAAATTATGGCATGAGCAGAGGGTGGACATCACCTTCTCACCAATGGACAATAGCAACAGGAGAATGTCCCTAACACTGGCAAGGGGAAGCTTGCTATAACACCCATAAGCCCACCCCCGACATTACACTGCCTCCAGGAGGTGTTAATTCCCAAATCTCCATCAGCTGGGAATCTAGTGTTCAGAACACCTAATTTTGTGGGGGACACCTGACCCAAACCACCACACTTCTGTTTCTGAGTGCTGGTGTGTTCTAAGAATCCAAGGTGATTAAAGAGGAAAGGTTAAGGACAATGTCATTGTTGGTCTTTTGAGGTAGGGTCTCGCTCTAGCCCAGGCTGACCTGGAATTCACTATGTAGTCTCAGACTGGCTTTGACTTCATGGTGATCCTCCTATCTCTGCCTCTTAAGTGTTGAGATTAAAGGTACCTTGTGGGTCTAAGTAAAAAGCTGCCTTTCTCTTTAAGGACAGAGAGGTTGTAGTCAAGTATTGCCGGCATCAGCTCCTGTACCCTTGCAGAAAGTCTACAGGGATTATGTAGTGAACTCTTAGAGATGAGTGACTCTTCCCTTTTTTTAAACTAGTTTTATTTTTTACTTTATTTTTTTATTAGTTATGAGAGAGAGAGAGAGAGAGAGAGAGAGAGAGGCAGAGAGAGGCAGAGAGAGGGAGAGAGAGGGACAGAGAGAATGGGCACACCAGGGCCTCCAGCCACTGCAAATGAACTCCAGACGCATGTGCCCCCTTGTTTCATCTGGCCTACGTGGGTTCTGGGGAATCGAACCGAGGTCCTCTGGCTTTGCAGGCAAGTGCCTTAACTGCTAAGCCATGTCTCCAGCCCAGCTCTTCTTTTTTGATATTAGCATTATGGCTCCCTCTTCCCTTCTTCCTTTCCTCCTTGGGCAAGGACATTAGGAATCTCCCTCGGCATTCTGAAGCGCTCTCCCTGGTCAATTCTGTCCCAAATGGGAGCACAGCGCTGTCCTTCACAGCCCTCTTGAGCAGCCCCACAGCTACCGGGCTCGTGTCCCTCCTTGTGAGTGACAGACATTCCCAGCATGCTTGCTGTGTTTGGTGCCACTGGTCTCAGCGTCTGCTGTGGGTTGAATGGAGAGCCTGAAAGAGAAGGGCTCGTGCTCTAACCCGGGACCTGCTATGCACAGACACAGACGTTATCAGGTTGAAGTGATGCGCTGGGCGTCGCTTCAGCCCAGGTCCTCATTTAACTTTTACCATTTTTTTAAAGCCCTTATCCAACATACGCTCCCTTTGCGGATTAGGGCATCGACATATGAACTAGGGACAGGAGTCCTTTCTGCCCATAACAGGAATCTGGAATCCCTTTTTTAAAAATTTTGTTTATTTTTTATTTATTTATTTGAGAGCGACAGATAGAGAAAGAAGGAGGCAGATAAAGAGAGAATGGGTGTGCAAGGGCCTCCAGCCACTGAAAATGAACTCCAGGCGCATGCACCACCTTGTGCATCTGGCTTACGTAGGTCCTGGGGAATATGAGCCTTGAACTGGGGTCCTTAGGATTTACAGGCCAGCGTTTAACTGCTAAGCCATCTCTACAGCCCTAGAATACTTTTATATGTGTCAGTTATTACTTTTTGCTAAAACCTATGAGGATTTAAACAACCATTTGTTTTTCCGACAATTCTGTGTGTTGGTCACTTGGGCTGGGCTCAGGAGCAGCTCTTCTGGCCTCTTGGGGTGCTTCTGTCAGCTGAAGATAGCTTCTGGGCCATCAGGAATACTTGGCCCAGGATGGTCTTAAATGGAGGAGCTGGCCTTTGTCCCCAGGCCTTGGGCCTTCCAGCAGGCTGAGGTCAGCATGTGTAGTGCAGGAGCCTTCAAAGATCCTTCCAGAAGGCCAAGCTAGGGCCAGCAGATACTTCCACTGAAAGTGATGGGTGAAAGAAAGTCACAAGATGAACCACAAATCCAGGAGTGAGGTGACAGCAATGTCACCTTATAGGTACACATGGAAGTAGGGAAGGGACTCATCACTCACCCTTGCGAACAACCTGCCCACCACCAGTTCATTTGTTTAAAGTAATTGTGTCAAAATCCAAACAGTCATCCTATTTAAATATGACAAAATGATTCTAAAATCCATCTTAAATAACCAAAATTAATATATTTAAAATTTTTTGAAGAGTGATGAGGAAGTCATGCTAATCAGATATTAAAATTTATGAAACAATTATTAAAATGATGTGGTTTCAGAATAAGCTGATAGCTATTAGAAGAGAAGAGCATTGTTCTGAGTTAGGGCAGCTTGTATTTTAAAAAGACATATTAGAGAAAATAGTTCATATCAGCAAGGAGGAGAAATCTGCTTTAACATTTAGAAAACAATTGTTAGCTCCATCAAATATAATTCCATTTAAAAGGAAAATAAATACATATGATTAAGGAACCACTAAGAGATTAATATGCATCTACTCTCTTACTGTGGGAAAAGCTTTTTTCTTAAGCCTAAAATCAATGGAATATATGCAAAAACTAATAATATTTGACTCTCTAAAAATGTAAAAACATATACATGTCCTGAAAGACTACAACATTCAATGAAACAACATGAAATATTTAATAGCAGTCAAGAAGAAATATTTGTGCTGTATCAAGAAATTATGCAATGGATAGGAAAATCCTTTAAAATATTTTTATTTATTTGAGAGAAAGAGAAAGACAGATAGAGACAGAAGTGGCATGCCAGGGCCTTTAGCTACTACAAATAAACTCCAGATACATGCACCATCTTGTGTATCTGGCTTATGTGGGTTCTGGAGAATTGAACCTGCATCCTTAGGCTTCACAGGCAAGTGCCTTAACCACTAAGCCGTCTTTCCAATCCCCCAAGAAAACCTATTAGAACACAGATGATCTTAGGGGCAAAAGCACTTGCCATGCAAGCATCAGTGGCCACATAAAAAGCCAGAAACTGGGGCCACTGTTTGCAATCCCAGCCACACCTAAGGGTGAGAAGGAGGTAGACACAGGAGAATCTTCTGGAAGCTTGGGGGACCCGGCAGCCTGGTGAAAAAGCAATAGTGAACATCATGAGACCCAATTTTTTTTAATTAATTAATTTATTTATTTGAGAGCGACAGACACAGAGAGACAGATAGAGGGAGAGAGAGAGAGAATGGGCGTGCCAGGGCCTCCAGCCTCTGCAAACGAACTCCAGACGCGTGCGCCCCCTTGTGCATCTGGCTAACGTGGGACCTGGGGAACCGAGCCTCGAACCGGGGTCCTTAGGCTTCACAGGCAAGCGCTTAACCGCCAAGCCATCTCTCCAGCCCGAGACCCAATTTCTGAGAGGGAAGGGGAGGACTGACTTCCAGAAGTTGTTCTCTGGCCTCCACACATGTATCATGATACTTGTGTGTTTCTACTCACACATGAACACACACACTTAAAGATATCACACACACACACAAAATCCCATAGATTAATGAGGCATATGTACAGAAAAATTATTCCTAGCCCTACCAGACATATAGAAATTCAAACATTAAAGTTATTTAATAATATTTTATAAATATTTCTAAAAACTGGCAACCTGTTACTTGCTGGCAAATTATCAGGTAAATCTTTTCCAAATGCTGCTGGCAGAGAAAAAGATGTGTCACTCTTGAAAAAGTAATTTGGCAATATCTATCAATATCCTTTGATTTAGCATACTTTGAACTAATTTTTAAGTATTTGTTTTAATGTTTTATTCATTTATTTATTATCTATTTATTTGAGAGAGATAGAGAAAGACGCAGAGAGAGAGAGAGAGAAAAGAGAGAATGGGAGAGCCCAGGCCTCTAGCCGCTACAAACAAACTCCAGATGCATGTGCCACCTTGTGCATCGATCTGGCTTAGGTGGGCACTGGGGAATTGAACCTGGATCCTTAGGCTTCGTAGGTGAGCGTCTTAGTCACTAAGCAATCTCTGCAGCCCTGATCTAATTTTTTTTAAAAAATAGTATTTATTTATTTATTTGAGAGAGGGAAAGGGAGACAGAGAGAAAGAAGCACACAGAGAGTGAGTTATGGGCGTACCTGGGCCTCCTGCCACTGCAGATGCCCATGTTGCTTTGTGCATCAGGCTCTATGTGGGGACTGGGGAATGGAATCCCAGGTGTGAGGCTTTATTACCAGGTACCTTTATGTACCGAGCGTTCTTCTCAGCCCTGACATTCATTAGGTTCATTAGGTCAAAGTCTAACCTGATTTTCCTTTATAAATAATCCTAAGAACGATGCACAAAAATATGTGAAAAGCTCTTTTGCATGTAGGTTCATGTGTGTGTGTGTGGGGGGTGGTTACACATGTATGCAGGCTCACGTGGTATGGCCATGTAAAGAGCCTGAAGTGACGCCCTCAGTAAGGCTGACCACTTCTTTGCTGACCACTTCTTTGGAGACAAGGTCTCTCCTTGACCTGAACTCATCAATGAGGCTGGACTAGCTGACCAGTGAGCCCCAGTGGCCCACCTGTCTCTGCCTCACCAGCAAGGGGGTTACAGACACACACCATCCTGCCGGACCTTTTAACTGGGTTCTGAGACCCAAACTCAGGTCGTCAGACTTGTAAGGTAATAAATTCACTGACTGACTGCTCAATCTCTCCAGCCCTGGGGACAAAAAAAAAAAAAAAAAAAAAAAAAAAAATATAATGGTGTTTCTAATAGTAAAACACATTGAAAACTAAGAGTCCTTTATTTGTTTTGTTTTTAGGGATGTGAGGGTCTTGTAGGTGCATTTGTGTGAGCCTGTGCTCACGTTAGGCAGATCTGGAGGAAGGAGGGCACATCCTTGCCCTCAGGGTCCCCAACACATTCCTTGCGTCACAGAAGGAACCCTACATGTGCTGCTACGGCAGCTGATGATGGGGGAGTTTATCTGCACTAAACGCTTGTGATTATTTCATCAAATGACAGCACTCAGAGTCATGTTGAGACCTGCATGGAAAAGCCACACTGGGTCCCTCTCTGGACATGGCCCTCCGTGGTGCCTGTGATGTGTATAGCGGTGCACCGGCCTATTGGTACAGCGGTCATTTTCTCAGCAAATCTTTGATCTCCAGAAAGGGACTACAAAGCCTCGAGCCAAGGTAGGCACAGGGCGACTTTCACAATGTGCCTGCCAGGAGTGATGGGTCCCTGGGGCCCCTTGCTGAGCGTGTAGCAGCTAATTGGGCCTGTTCGGGTCAGCAATTAGCTGGGAGCTATTCAGAACTCCTGACAGGGCTGCCTTTATCTGCAAACCAGCTCCGTGCAGAAGAATAGCTCAACAGCCAGGCCCGGAGACATCCTGCCCGGCACAAAGCAGGCCGAGCCTGTCAGCGCAGACAGAGCTCCGCTGCCGCTGCGGAATTGGTATGTCACTCTGGCAAGACACGCCGAGCCCTGCCACTGCTGGCCTCCGTCACAGCCCAGTGAGATCACTCCTTAGTGAGAAAAAGGGTGTTTTCTGTATTCTCAATGATGGTTTGTTTCTATCACCTCCCCCCCGCCCCCGACACACTAAAAATTACATATCTGAAAAGTCTGAAGGTTGTATTTTCTTTCCATGTAGTGAAAAAACATACAAACCATTTCATTTCAGAAATGACCTTGGAGTAGGAGAGGTGGATCGGTGGAGGTGACGCGTTTGCCCTGTAAGCATGAGGTCCTGAGTTCAGATCCCCGTCTCCCACGTAGAATGTAGGTGTGGTGGCTCACGCCGGTCAGCCCGGGCTCAGGACTTCAGAGCAGAAGCCCCTGGGGCTTGCTGGCTAGTTTGTATAGTCAAATGGCTGAATGCTGGGTTCAGAATTAGATCCCGTCTCCTAAAAATAAGGTGGAGGGGCTCAGAGGTTAAGGCGCTTGCCTGTGAAGCCTAAACATCCGGGTTCGATTCCCCAGAACCCACGTAAACCAGATGCACAAGGTGGTTCATGTGTCTGGAGTTCGTTTGCAGTGGCTGGAGGCCCTGGCATACCCATTGTCTCTCCCACCCTCAAATAACTAACTAACTAAATAAATAAAACATTAAAAAATAAGGTTGAGGGCTGGAGAGATGGCTTAGTGGTTAAGCGCTTGCCTGTGAAGCTTAAGGACCCTGGTTTGAGGCTTGATTCCCCAGGACCCACGTTAGCCAGATGCACAAGTGGGTGCAGGCGTCTAGAGTTCGTTTGCAGTGGCTGAAGGCCCTGGCGCGCCCATTCTCTCTCTATCTGCTTCTTTCTCTCTCTGTCTGTCATTCTCAAATAAATAAATAAAGATAAACAAAAAATTTAAAAATCAAGGTGGAGAACAATCGAGAAAGACTGTTGGCATTGACCCCTGCTCTCCATATGCATGTGTACACAAGTGAGCACACACACACATGAACACGTATTCATGCATGCATACATGCATGCCTCCCACATACCCATGCACAATCATCTAGCGGACTTATTTTAAACGTCAATAAGAAAGGAGGTTTGCGGACTGGAGGGATGGCTTAGCGGTTAAGGTGATTGCCTACAAAGCCAAAGAACCCAGTTTTGATTCCCCAGGACCCATATAAGCCAGATGCGCAAGGGGCACATGCATCTGGAGGTCGTTTGCAGTGGCTGGAGGCCCTGGCATGCCAATTCTTTCTCTATCTGTCTCTCTCTGGTTGCAAATAAGTAAAAAGAATTTTTGTTTTTAAAAAGAAAAGAAAAAAAGAGGGAAGTTTGCAAAAGGACAGTGATAAAAGTCCTCCTTAGGTCATGAGAGAGTGTTTATGACTGCTTTCACAGCAGAGGGAGGGGACTTCCTCATCTTTACGAATCACTTCACCCCTTTTCATGTCATGATGTTCCCAGTTGCAGAACACGGTTACACCTTTCCAAATAATACTTTTACCCCCTCCCCTATAAAAACGGCCCTTCCACGGTTACCTTTCTTACCCCTCATGACAGGGTGATGGGATTATTTGTAACTTATTTTGGCTGAGTCTTTGGTAGGGTGATGGATCAGCCCACCCCAGCTCTCCTGGCCAACAGAGGCGCAGGTGGGTCCTCCACAGCTGAGCTTGGGCTGGGGAACAAATGGGGCTCCATGGGGCCTCCCTGCTTTCGCCCAGTGGTTCAGTCACCCTCAGCTACATTCCTCCCTGAGAGGTGCGAGCTCACATGGAAGGGAGAAACACAAGGCAGGCCTGTATGTGGCAGCTCTGTAATTCCAGCCTTATTTTAATACAATGTAAGCGCCTTATATCTTTATGCAGCTTCATTTTACATCTGCTTTTTAAGATAACTGATTTGTATTTGTCTCTGCTTCCTTTCCCTCTCTTCTGATTTTTTTTTTCCTCTTGTCTGCCTCCCAGTTATTCTCCATTCCTTGGGTGAGAAAGAAAGAGAGAGAGAGAGAGAGAAATAAGGCAAAAGAAAAGTAGTCCCACAACATCTGCCGTCTGTTCAGTCCCTGCTGTATAAGGAAAGTGCATGGTAGTCTGTGCTGTGGGCTGACTCCTGTGGCTTGTGGGTGTGGGTGCCCTCAGGTTCTTTTTGCTGGCATTCTGCTACGTCAAGAAGGTCCAAGTCCCCATTGGGGCATAAGGAGGGTCTCCATCACAAAGTGTACAGGGCCTAGGGCTAGGAAGAGGGAGTGCGTGGTTAAGGGTGCTTGCTCTGCGAGCCTTCTGTCTAGAGTTCAAATCCCCAGCAGCCACAATAAAAGTGAGACACAAAGTGATGCACGATTCAGTAATCCCACTGAGCCAACAGCGATGGGAGTCGGAGCCGGCACCATCCTGGAGCTGCTGGTCTGGCTAGTCTGGCCTTCCCAGCAGCGACTAGCAACAAGACACGCTCAGAGTTGAAGGACAGGAACACCACCCCCAGGTGGCTCTCTGACCTCCACATGAATGCCGTTGCACTTGCACGTGCACGCGTCCACACGTGTGTGTGTGTGTGTGTGTGTGTGTGTGTGTGCGCGCGCACGCACATACGCACATCGTATCCACACATACACACCCATACACACAAATAAAAATGGCATGTTTTTATAAAGACTACACAGGGACTGAGTGATAAGGTCGAGTCTAGCCTCATTCTTTCCCCCGTACCATTCCTGTCTGGATCCAGGGATAAAGGCTGGGTAGCAGGGGTGAATTTATCTGCATGAGACCAATTCAGTATGTCCTGGCCACTCATTTCCCCCCAAGAATTGAGCGTTTCCTAGCTACAACAGGTTTGTAGTTATCTTTTTCTTTTCTTTTTTTTTTTTTTTCTTTTGGGTGAGCATATTTCTGCACCATTGAGCTGACAACTGAAATTGTCCCCCTCTGGCGTGTGATGTCAGTTGTGGGCCAGCCTGGAAGCAAGAGGGGAGAAAGAAAAGCCAGGGGGAAATGAGGTATTTTATGATTGTGACCGGTTGGGCTGAGACTGTGTGTCATGTGTCAGAAACCCCCACAGCCCAGCAGACCTCCTTCGATGGATTTCAACTCTTTGACACCTCGTAAGGTTTGTGGGATGCCAGCATGCACCTGTACCTCCACCTGCCGATGGGAGACCAGTCAGCTGAGCAGGCTTGGTGGTGGTGGGGGCGCGGTGGGGGGCAAGTTTCAGCCACTCCAGGTAATGGATGCACTGCAGACAGTGGGTCCACCAAGAGTCACTCCTTAAGTCTGGGTTCGGTTATGACATGCATTCCTGGACTCACTGACAGACAGGCCACTCTCCCTGTCTCCACTGCTCTGTTTACTGAACTCGCAGGCTCGGTGGGAAGCTCAGATAGTACTTGCTTGACATCTCATAAGGAGTGGAGCTGCCAGACTGCTCCATGTCATCTCTAAAGGGTGTGGAAGGAGCAGGAAGAGGGGAAGTGGCCTGAGGAAGGGCCCCGTGGAAACAAAGCCAGCAGCAACCTGGAAGTTACAATTACCAGCACTGGTATATTGTTGGTTTTGTTGTCAGAGTTGCAGAATAAAACATAGTTGGTCCTTGAATCTATAGCTAGGTTAATTAGCTTCCCTATTTCTAATTTAAAAGAAAAACTCACTAAATATGAGTTGCTTTTAGGAACCAAGGTATTTCTTGGCCCATGTTTACAGAATGGAAATGTTTAAAAGTACATTCGTGTTAATAACATAGATCTAAATAATTGGAGAGGAAGTTTACATTCTGAATAGAGGTTGTGCTTAAAGAGTTAAGTGCATAGAAAATGAAAGAACAGAGAACCTGGGGCTCAGGACTAGGGAGGCAGGAGGAAGCACAAGGCAGAGGAAATGACCCTGAACAATTTGGTGCCCACTCAGGAGCAGAGGACATATATATATATATATATATATATATATATATATATATATATATATGTGTGTGTGTGTGTGTGTGTGTGTGTGTGTGTGTGTGTGTATGTGTGTGTGTGTGTGTGTATGTACATACACATACATACACACACACACACACACACACATACATACACATACATACATATATATATATGGTGTGTGTGTGTGTGTGTTTCACTTCTGACACCCTGTTGCCACTAATTAGGCATTAGGATCTGAAGTTTGAGGTGCTCACACTTATGATTTCAATGTGCCCAGGAGAATGAGTCTACCACTGACTGATAACCCCTAGTTAACAGGGGAATACCCAACCTACAGACAAATTCCTCTGAGGATAGAGCGGCTAGGCTATAATGTCAGTTGAGGGCCAGGGCAGTCAGGATATTTTTTTCTGAAGGTTATCATTCATCAATTACAGTAAGGTTTACTCTTGTCAGATACAGAATTCTGTTGATCTTTTTATTTTATTTTATTTTTTATTTATGAGACAGAGAGAGAGAGAGCAAGAATGGGCATGCTGGGAATCTCTAGTCACTGCAAATGAACTCCAGATGCATGTGTCACCAGCATGGGATCTGGAGAATCACACCTGAGTCCTTAGGCTTTGCAGGCAAGCACCTTAACCACTAAGCCATCCCTCCAGCCCCTTTATAAAATATTTTATTTTTTGTCTATTTAATGTTGACCTTTATCATCACTAGGATAAGAGGTTTGGATTACATAATGTATGTATGCATATGTACCTGATATAATAAAATTAAGTTTATTTTATTATAAGCACTTTCAATATAATCAACTTATTTTTAAAAAAAATCATTTTGAAGCAAAACACAATTTGGTAATTATTAGTTTTCAGTTGTTAGCTAATTTTATTTCCTGGGGCAAAACTTTTGCTTGCTGTTGCCATTCGGTTTTTGTTTTATACTAGGAGGGGTAATTATAAAATCTATATGAAAATGTTTATAGTCTGATATTTCTTTTCTATTCAGTTCTTAGGCTAAAAAGCCAATAATTCCTCTGACATCTAGCATGCTAAGGTGTTACATTTTTCTTTTCTTGGGCTATAATGAAATATTTAGGCCTTTTGCTAATTATTATGGCATAAGGTTTTGAGGAGGCACAGATAAAATTTTGTCACCTAAATAATTAACCAGTTACCTCTTCGATGCCAAGAGATGCATGGATCATTTAATGATTCAGTATATGGAGAATTTGACTGTTGTGGCTGTCCTCGATGTTCTGGCTAGACTTGTGTCTGTAATTGATATTTAGCAAAGACACCTGCATGCTCCCCTCTTCTTCTCCTTTAGATCTGGACACAGTTGTTATCGTTTAAGCAATTTAGAATTTTGATTACAAATACCTTACTTCATAGAAAAGTAATGTCTTAAAAAATATCCAGTCATCCCATGGAGAAATATAGTATGTATATTTTCATTTGTTAAAGATTTTATGTAGTTAGGATTTCTACTGTCTCCAAAATTATAAATTTTTTACATTTTTTTGTTCCTTGTTTGCATATGTTTTGAATGAGAGGTTATTTTTTATTTTTTTCTTCAGGGTTTTAGTGCTGTAAGGGAAAGATCTATTTTTTTTCTTTTACATTCATTTCACAATTTGTCACCTTTTTGAACTCATATCTATCCTTCCGCTCTTCCTTTCTTCTGCCCTTTTAGCTGATAGCATGAATTTTCTTTATTGAGGACATATTTAGTAAGTGGCTATCTCAACACAAGGCATTTATATTAATTCTCATAATAACAATTGTATTTGAAAATCTACTAGCTATATCTCATTTTCATTGTGTTAAGCCAACAAAAGATTTCCATAATGCTGTTAAATCAGGAGACCTTCCCACGCAGAGCTGGTTTTAAATGGACTGCTTCCCCATTGAGAGTGCAGACTACTTGTTTGATGTGATTTCATTTTGACTGTTAGGGAAATAGTCTTTCCATCTTGATTTCAAAAGAAGCTTCTGGAAGAAAAGATACATCAATAAGGACGTGATGTAATCTTTTGATCTGTTTATACCTCTGCTCATGTACTGACTGTTCTCTCCTGCCAGGAAGGCCAGCTCCTTGCTGTCAGGGCACCTTGTGGACCCAGTCCTATGTCCCTTGTGCCCAGTGAACAATCAAGAAATTAGAAATATCACCTGCTCGATATTCTACTGGAGCCTTGAAAAACGCTCAGGACTTTCCTGTTCTTGCAAACAGAAAATAACTCCAGTGTTAAAGATAGTTCTGAAATCCTTTCTGTGGTAATCATTTCAATTATGTTATTTGGAAATTTTTCTTATTATTTGTAATTTAGCTTCAGTAGTTTTCTGCTAGGGAACAATTCGTCTTATAAGAACTTCATTGTTAATGTAAAACTTTTAAAAATCATTCTTAACAGCTCAAAATATTTATCTATAGTAAGAATTCTCTTTAATAACAGTTTTCTACAGTTGAGGTTTGATGGCTTAGTATCTTGATTATATCTGTCAAAAATTTGTCTATGCATTTTGTTATGTTAGAAGGTATCTCTTGAATGAATTTAAAATGCAAAGTTTTCTCCCCACTCGGTTTTTCTGATACACTGATCTTTGCATTAATCTTTGTTTTCTTCCTCGTGTCTTCCTGGTTTTCCCTGGGAGATTTATTGAGCTAAATACTTAAATAATTTACTTTTACCTCTCCTTGCTAAAAAATTAAAGCACTGTGTCTACAAATTTCCCTCTGACTATATCTTTCACAACCTGACATAAACTTTCGGTTACCATTTGCTTTACATACCTTCATGATGATTTGATTTCTTCTTAGTCTATGTTATTTATTATCCAGTGGCTGAATTTTGTGAAAAGCTTTTAAAATTATCTCCAAAAGTATTGCCTTACCACCAGAGAATATAGTGTATTTTTGAGTAGTTTTAAATAGCATGAACATATTTCAAAATTCACAGTCAGATGTTGTAGAGGAACTTCCCCTATTCCTCTCATCAAATACATGGGAATGATACATGCAAAGCAACCAAGAACCCTAAAAGCTGAAGTAGGAGGGTAGGCAAATTAGAGACCTCAGTGTCCCAAGGGTGGCATTGATTGTGTTGTCTGGATTTTTTCTTTCCCTTCCCTTCCCTTCCCTTCCCTTCCCTTCCCTTCCCTTCCCTTCCCTTCCCTTCCCTTCCCTTCCCTTCCCTTCCCTTCCCTTCCCTCCCCTCCCCTCCCCTCCCCTCCCCTCCCCTCCCCTCCCCTCCCCTCCCCTCCCCTCCCCTCCCCTCCCCTCCCCTCCCCTCCCCTCCCCCTCCCCTCCCCTCCCCTCCCCCCTCTGATGTCAAACACTGTAACCCTATAAGTGCCCATGCACCAACGTGCAATAACAGAGCCCTCACTCCTTAGGGTTCCACGTGTGAGAAATATGGGGGGTACCCTTAAACCCAGGTTGAATATCTGCATTCATCTGTCAACACTCTCTCCCAGTTCCCAAAATGCCGTGTCTATCAGGAATTGTAGCCTTGAAACATCTACTGTTTAATACCTTGTGGCGGTTGGAATTAGATCTACCTCATAAACTTGGGTGTTTTGAATACTTGATGATGATAGTTTTGGAGGTATAGTTTTGCTGGAGGAGGTGTGATGTTTCTGGCGATGGGCTTTGGGGTGTTCCACACAACATCTCTTTGCTGAGCTTGGAGTTACTCTCCTGCTGCTGTTTGCCACCTGCTGTGGCATGAAGGCGATGGCCAGCCTCTTCTCATGCCATCCTTTCCCTTGCCATCATGGAGCGTCTCCTCAAGACTATAAGCCAAAATAAATAACTTTCCTCCCTCCAGCTGCTTCTGGTTGGCAATGTGAAGTTAACTGCTACATACCTGCAGTGAGTGTTTGCAGGATCCTTTAACAACATTTTTAAGTTGAATTTGTTTTTAAAGTGAAAGAGAGAGAGAGGGAAGAGAGAGAGAGAACTGACACGCCAGGCCCTCAGCCACTGCAATCAAACTCTGGACACTTGTGCCACCTAGTGGGCATGTGTGACCTTGCGCTTGCCTCACCTTTGTGTGTCTGGCTACCGTGGGGTCTGGAAAGTAGAACATGGGTCCTTAGACTTCACCGGCAAGTGCCTTAACTGCTAAGCCATCTCTCCAGCCCTGTAGGAGCCTTTAAATCCAATATTATGAGAGCAAGTTTCATCCTCTACTTAACTAGCAGTGACTCATTTGTGGGACTACTTTGTCCTTTTGTTCCCCTACGCGCAGAATCCATGTCTTGTCATTTTCATTTTCTCTCTCCCTAAAAAGCACTGCGTATCAGAGTCACTAAATATGAAACATAAAACTGCTTCCCCACTCCCCAGGTGAAGCCCTCCAGAAGAACATCAGTGTGTCCTCACTCTATCTGTTGAACCTTTCAACAATTCAATCCCAAAACCACTTTCATGTTTGTCCCATATGAGCGGAACAGGAACTGACACTAGCAACTTGTGGCTCCCATTTATTTGCTTCATTGCTTCATTTTGGAAGCTGCTCTCTCTCCCCGGTTCTTTCCTTCTCCTGCTGCCTGCTCAGTTCCACAGAGACCCGTCGTGGTTTCACAGAGACCCACAAGTGTGAGGCTAAATCACACCCCACAACACTGACACCAACATCCTGCAGTGTCTGGAATTTACATAGTTGTTTATTTGCACACTTTGGTTAGGGATCATTTCACTGTGGACCTCATACTGAGGCAAACACAGGCTCACAGAACGCACATCACAGACAGATAGCTGCAGTTAAATATTCATGACATCCCGCATCATCACAGGGTTTCCATACAAAGAAACGACCAGTGTTTCTATTCCGAGTGTACATTATGCAGAGAGTCGCTCAGCACCGTGGAATCACATCCACTGTGTGACAGACACGTGTCAGAGGAAGAGACTCATAGCAACAAATTACTGTGTGGTGGGCTTTGGGAGAAAAACTGAGACAAGGCAGCTCTGAGCATCCCTGGTATCTCTTTACGTGGGCTCCAGTTCCATATACATATACATATACATATACATATACATATACATATACATATACATATACATATACATATACATACATACATACATACATATATATATACACACACACACACACACACACACATGGATGGATGGTTACCTATTCTGAGAGAATGTTAACCAGTAGAAAGGTAGCCAGTAGAGGTGACTAACGGAAGGAAATGGCCACCAAAATGTAAAGGAAAATAAAACATGAATTCTACTATTCTGGATTGTGTTTCAGACACTCAGCATACTCAGCTTGTTCTTATCTTATTATTGCGTTGTATTTTTTTCTTTCCATGTATATTTGTGTGGGAACTGTCTGCAAGTGTTTGTACATAAGTGTGGGTGCAGAAGTCAGAGGTCAATATCATGGGTCATCCTCAGTTATCTCCATTTTATTATTATTATTATTATTATTATTATTATTATTATTATTATTAGATGGAGTCACTCTCACTGAACGTAGAGCTCACTTCAGTTAGTCTGAACTCAGTTTTTCTGCCTAGCCATTGAGGCCCAGGAATCTTTCTATGTCTGGCTGGGATTATAGCTGTTCATTAACTTTTTTTTAAAAAAAATATTTTTATCTATTTATTCCTTTGACAGAGAAAGATGGGGAGAGAGAGAGAATGGGTGCACCAGGGCCTCCAGCCACTGCAAACAAACTCCAGACACATGCACCCCCTTGTGCAGCTGGCTAACGTGGGACCTGGGCAATCGAACCAGGGTCCTTTGGCTTTGCAGGCAAATGCCTTAACCGCTAAGCCACCCCTTCAGCCCTTCAGCCCTTCATTAACTTTTTTTTTAAATTTTTTATTTATTTATTTGAGAGCGACAGACATAGAGAGAAAGACAGAGAGAGAGAGAGAGAGAGAGAATGGGCGCGCCAGGGCCTCCAGCCTCTGCAAACGAACTCCAGACGCGTGCGCCCCCTTGTGCATCTGGCTAACGTGGGACCTGGGGAACCGAGCCTTGAACCGGGGTCCTTAGGCTTCACAGGCAAGCGCTTAACCGCTAAGCCATCTCTCCAGCCCCTTCATTACCTTTTTACAGGTGTGCTGGAGATCCAGTCCAGGTCCTCATGCTTTTGTGGTAAGCACTTAAACGGAAGAGCTGCCTCCTCACCTGTCTTATTGAATGTCCTTTACCAGGAAAAGCAAGCAGCTTTTCAATTCTGACTTCCCTTCATTTCAACCTATGTTAAGTTTCCTTAAAAAAACTTAAAATCTCAACATGACATGTCCTGTTGCAAACACAAGGAGCCAAACTTTCAGAATTCTCTTAGTGCCCAGCGGATGACGGAGACCTGAGACTAAGAGGCAGGGATTGAGAGGAGTCACATTTCTACCTCAACCTCACCCTGCGGAGGGCCTGGGAAGACCACGGGGTTTACCACACAGCCCTCTCGGCCCTCATTCTCCACACTTCTGTGTGAAACAGTGCACTCTGGGCTGCACTGGTATCCGTGACTAATTTAATTAAAATTGAAAAGTGATCTCATCAAACCCCAAGAACACTAACACATTAATACAGTTTGCAACCGAGGGTCACATTCAAGGTTAGCTTGAAGCCGAGATCACAATAGACATGAATAGTTTATGTAGGTGAAAGTATGTAACAGACACTTAAGAACACAATATTCAGCCTGTCATGTGACTCTTCTTACTAAATTCTCCCCTTCCACAGCTCCCATTGTGCTTTCTCTGCGTGTACACCTCTCAACACCCAGGAGAGACGTGATACGCACATGTCCTCTGGGGTTCAACAGATTCAAACGTGCTCTGGCCTCTTCTGCTGTTCTAATCGTCTCTAAGGTAACCAGTGACTCACATTAGGAGAACTTGGAAGATGGTTCCATAGTTGCCTTTTCACTCTGGGATGAGCCTCCTCGCTCCTCACGAGGGTTTTACACACTCCTCAGCTCTTGGCTTCTCTCCAAGGCCAAGTGGGCCAAGATTGAAAGGAATCTGTCCTTTTAGCGGCACTGGGAGTCAGTTGCCTTGTGTGAGAGTCGGGCAATATACCTGCCCCCTCCCCCTGGGTCCTTGTCACCAGGCTGGACTAGGGCAGATGGGGTCAGGAGGGAGTCAGTCTTGCTTTATGCTCACTTCAGACAGGGTGTGTTGCCTCGCTCAGCTGCTGACATTAGGACATTACAGGGAAGCATCTTCACCAGCCTTCAAGCATGACTGAGTTGTGTATGAGGCTGAAGTCAGGCTTGGGTCTGGTAGAGCAGCTTGGTAATCTTGGGCCCTGGGACACCTGGTAATAATATGGGTGTCAGGATGCCTCATAGCATGTTGGTACACAGGCTTGTGTTACTATGTTCTAGAGAAGGTGACTGGACCTGTGGTCTATTGAACCTGCATCCATATATATTTTTAAAAACCTTTTTATGGACAATTTCTATAATTATAATTATAGACAATACACTGCGATCATAAATACATGTTTTTAAATAGTTGTAAATGGATAATGAAATACATACCATTCGTGCATGATCTGAGAATGCTTTCTTTCCCTAAGTGACACATTAAGCTCATTAGAATTTTCAATATAAATTACAGATGACACAAGCTTATTTTAAGTCTCCATTAGAATCACAAGAATGATTTGCTTGGGTTATTTTTTAAAATACTTTTTATTATTTTATTTTTGAGAGAGAGAGAGAATGGGTGTACCAGGGCCTTTCAGCCATGGTGAATGAACACCAGATGTGTGCGCCCCCTTGTGTGCATGTGCGACATTGCATGCTTGAGTCATTTTTGTGTCTGGTTATGTGGGACCTGGAGATTCAAACAAGCGTCCTTAGGCTTTGCAGGTAAGCATCTTAGCTGCTAAGCCATCTCTCCAGCCTGATTTTTAAAAGTACTTTTTTTTTTTGGTTTATCTGAGAGAAAGACACAGAGACACAGTGAGATTATAGGCATGCCAGGGCCTCTTGCCCCTGCAAATGAATTCCAGATGCATGTGTCACTTGGTGCATCTGGCTTTATGCAGGTATTCGGAAGATGAACCTGAGCCGGTAGGTTTTGCAAGCGCCTTTAACCACTAAGACATTTTCCTGGTCCTGCTTTGATGATTTTTGGTCTGAGAAAGATTCTTAGAATCTCTTATTTTAAAAGCTGGGCGTGGTGGCACACGCCTTTAATCCCAGCACTCGGGAGGCAGAGCTAGGAGGATCGCCATAAGGTCAAGGCTGCCCTGAGACTACATAGTGAATTCCGGGTCAGCCTGAGATACAGTGAGACCCTACCTCAAAAAAAATAAATAAATAAATAAATAAATAAATAAATAAATAAAAGAATCTTCTATTTTAGAACTGATCACTTAGCATATGGTTTCTGGCCCATATCAGGATAATAACACCGGAGCATTTATGAGCCAAGTTGCCTGGATGGGGCTTTCTGGTTATAATTACTGGATAGTCAAGGATACAGAAATACATATTTCTAGCCTTGAACTTGCTCCATGTTGCATCTGTTTTGGTACCACCCGAAACTACAGACCTGGACTTTGAAAACAGTAACTTTGTAATCTAGCCTGTTTTTTTTTTTTTTTTAAAGCAATGCTTCTGCAATTCTTCCTTACAATCAAAAGAGAGAGATAGAGTCCATTTCCCATGTTTCCTTTTTGAGTTTGACTTGAAAAGCTAACATCATTATCTTTGATATCACCATCAGCAGAGATGTTGTAACAGCTGCCATTTGCGCCGAATTCATCAGTGCCATGCTCTGCATGGAGCTCTCTGCACCCCTGGGCTTCTTAGGTTATCACAGGAACCCCTCCCCCTTTGACATCCCATTTTTATGTGAGAAGGCTGAGTCTCAGAGAGATTGTTTTATGCAAAGCAACACAACTAAGAAGTGAGGACCCTGGGTTTGGACTCTGAAAGATGTGATTCTGAAGTCTTGATCTCCACCTGGCAAGCTCGTGAGGTAATAAGCAGCTTCCTTTTGTGACACAAATCAAAACAAACTTGCTACTATTGGTTTGAAATAAATACAAAACGAGCGTCACCTACTTACGTCTCATTGCCTTAATCACGGAGCCACAGTTGCAGCTAACCTTTTACTACTTTAAAAAAAGAGCTTTTATTTTATTTATGAGAGAGAGAGAGAGCGTGAGTGAGGCAGACAGATACAGAGAATGGGCATGCCAGGGCCTCTAGCCACTGCGTCATCTGGCTTTACATGGGTCCTGGGGAATTAAACCTGGGTCCTTTGGCCTTGCAGCCAAGTGCCTTAACTGCTAAGCCATCTCTTTAGCTCACCATTCACTTCTTTACCATTGTTTCTATTGCAAAAGATATGTCTGGGCTGGAGAGATGGCTTAGAAGTTAAAGTGCTTGCCTGCAAAGCCCAAGGACTCATGTTCAACTTTCCATGTCCCTTGTAGGCCAGACGCACAAGGTGATACAAGCATGCAAAGTGTCACATGTGCACAAGGGGGCATATGTGTCTGAAGTTCACTTACAGTGGCTGGAGGCCCTGAGGTACCAATTCTTTCTCTCTCTCTTGTTCTCACTCTCATTCTCTTGCATAAAAAGGCCAGTCTGTTGGGCTTGCCTCAAAAAAGTTAAAAATAAAAATAAATGCTGTAGGTTGACCTCACTTGTTAAACAGCATGGTCCTCAGAAGTATGAGGCTGACGTCCCCTCTGTAACCATTTGCAATATAAAATATCTATGTGATCTGGAGAGATAACTCAGAGGCTAAAAGAAACTTGCTTACAAAGTCTGATGGCCCGGGTTCAATTACCCAGGCCCCACCTGAAGCCAAACGCATAAAGGGTCACTTGCATCTGGAGTTTGTTTGCAGTGGCAGGAGACCCTGGCATACACATTCTCTTTCTCTCTCACACATAAATAAATAATTTTCTAAAGTATCTATGGGTGTGGACACTCACTTTCCACTCCCATATATTCATAACTGTCATCTTCTGCTGGTTGTAAACATGAGCTGAGTGACAGCAATTTTGCAGTCCTCAAAGGATAGTGAATGACTGCCTCAGATGTTTCTGGTGCATTCCAAAGTCCTTTAGTCACTGAAGGATATCCTGGACACTTGGCAATCCAGAGAACAGCTCTTCCCAGAGGCAGAACAGCTTCCCTCATGCTGCTGAGCTAGGAAAAAGAACAGTTGGATTCCAACCTCGAGGTGTTTATTCCTAACTCTGTGCTCTCTTACAGAAATGAAAAACAATATTCCCTTCCAGTTAAAGAATTTTTTAAAAGCAATATTATGCTTGACACAATGCAATTATTTCTGCTGCTTGAGGACTTTTGCCTAGCATCAGTCCTCTGAATTCTGAAATGGGTTTAATCCTGTTTACGGTTAAACTTACACATTGAATAAGAAAATTATGAATAGTAAAACTTTGTCATTTTCTGGGATTACAAAGAGTTTCAAATCAGACCAATGTTTCCTTATGTTAGAAATGAAAGATAAATTGAATTCAGTTTTCACCAAACCCTGGGGCTC
Source organism: Jaculus jaculus (assembly GCF_020740685.1). Lineage (NCBI taxonomy): Eukaryota > Metazoa > Chordata > Mammalia > Rodentia > Dipodidae > Jaculus > Jaculus jaculus. Next base: position 18,493,627 of record NC_059116.1, on the reverse strand, counting down.
CCCCAACATGCATACTGTTTTCTTCTAGTTTTAATTCTCACCATTTTACATTGTTTCTAGCCCATCTCATATATTCAGATATTTGGTGCATTTTGATAATGAGAGTAATGTGAAGATATCTGGGCCAAGACACTTGTTTAGGTTGCAAAATTCATAAATTTGAAATGCTATTTTGACATTCTAATACCCAGGAGAAGTTTAGATAGCTATTGTCATTGTATTATACAACACTGTTATATTAGCAATGCTGCCTGGGTTAAAGATCCTTTGTGTGCTAAAATGTACAGAAAACATTGAAGTCATTGTGTTGTGTAAATGGCAAGAGGAAAAAATGGGAGCAAGAGCTTGTTTAGTTTGAAAATTGTATTGGTCTCTATCTTCTCTTATAAATATATTAGTCTAGGCACTGAACTAACTTTCTCTTTGTTCAATTACAGAGAGAAAGAGAGAGAATATACTCTCCCTGTTGAAGTTCTTGTCTGACTTTCAAACTTATGACTTTACATGTGCCAAAGAAACTGCATTGTTAGGGATAATTTGAAAGCATTCACAAAAATTAATTACTTCAAAATACCTTGTATTAAAAATCCATTGCTTTGTTTTGACTATCTTAAAGTTATTTCAGGACACTTTCATTTATCCTTATACCTGTCTTGTTTAAAAAAGTGTAAACTCTTAGGTATAGTTTTGAGCTTGAAAATTTGCAGAATTTGCTATGTTTTCAACATTAGCTGTCTATATATTTTTTTCTTAATTTATTTATCTAAGAGAGATGCAGATAGAGAGAATAGGCACACCAGGTCCTCTAACCACTTCAAAAAAAAAAAAATTCCAGACGCAAGCACTACCATGTACATCTGGCTTACGCGGATACTGAGGAATTGAATCTCGGTCCTTAGGCTTCCCAGGCAAGTGCCTTCTCTAATTGCTTAGCCATCTTTCCAGCCTAGCTGTATGTATTTCTTAAGTTCTATCATCAAGACACATAACATCCTTAAATTGATTAACTGAGAGCTTTGAAGATAAACTTCATTCACTATTATGAAGCATAGAAAAATATATTCACTCACTTTATCTTCTGGATTTGCAAGGGTTTTCCTTGTCCAGGCTTCCATGGAGAGGTATGCACTCCTTTCCACTCTTTGCTTCTTACATTTTCATCTCAATGCACTCAATGGTATATGGCAACTTCAACATGGCAGTCAACCAGTAGATCTTCAGAGGGCGTTAGACCACATCTCTAAGCACCGTGCCATAGCCCACTGCTCTACCCCTGAAGGGTGCTGTGGAGACAGGACCTAACTGAACATGCCAATCACAGCGGAGCTACCACATGATTCCCTGTGCTCCTTACTACAGGCCAGTTGCCTCAAAAAGTCCTCCAAAAGTGGGGTGCTTGTCCCCAGAAGAACTGGGACTTCCTTGGGCCAATGCTGTGGGCATGAACATGGGAGGGAAGTTGTATTCCTTATCAAACCTGGACCAGGGACAAGAGTCTCCACTATCTTCTAACTGCTATTATATTCATGAAGTTAAGAGGCAATTGTGGGCAAAGGCTGTGTCTGGGAAAAATATGCTTATGATCTGGGTTTCCATTTGACTAACAAATCCTGCTTCTGTGGCTGTCCTGGGCCTGGGCGACTCGCTCGTTCCGATGATGGATTTCCTGTGTTGCGGCTGGAAGTCTCTTCTGCCATCCAAGATCAGATCAGCAAGACAGAAAGTCACCAGGCATACCCTCAACGGCTCCAACATCCTGGGATCATTTTTTTTTTCCCCAGCTTTGTTAAGAATCTCTATTTCATGTACCATGGAATGACAAAAGAACATATGCCTGCATTAAAGGGGGTGGGGGGAAGCACTATTTTGCCAGCAATTTTTCTAATGAGGCAATTCAACAGACAGATGTCTGAGAAAAACAAAGTGTTTCTTGGGGACCTTTTGCTGAAATGGCCACATTCCTGGACTCCTACTTTTCTCTGAATTCTTAAACTTTTATTTTAAAAGTATGAGCTAAGCCAAATGTGTGGATCTGGAATTCACTAAATTACTTCCTGTGACTTCCTTGTTTCCCAGTCAGTAATAATTTGATTGTTATTGAGCAACATGCAAATACACACACACACACACACACACACACACACACACACATTCCGAACAGATTTCCAACAACCAAAATACGCTTTCACCTGAAAAGCAGCCTGCACATGTGTAATCACACTCACGTCTGTAGTCTAACTTACTCGATTAAAAAATAAAATAAATAACTCATTGCCTTGCTTGTTCTGGTGGGAAACACATTTCAAACTCCAGGCAGAGAGGAGAAAGAGCAAAATTGTGATTAATCACACTCATTACCGAGTCACTCTTCTGACCAGCATATACTGTGCAAGGTTTTCTTGATTCTCTTTTTGTAAGAACTGAGGGGAAAAAAATGAGGGAGGGAAATGTGGAAAAGCATAGTTTGGTGCATGTCTGAAGTTGGCTAAAACTTTATTATTCAGGTAACGTTTGGTGTCCCCTCTGGGTTTGCTGTACCTGAGAGGAGACATACAGTAACTGAATTGTTTCAACTTAACCAAATAGCATTGAAATGGACTTAATTGTCACACTGGAGGAAAAACCATGTGTCCCCAGGGACTATTAGTGTCATTTAAAAAGCTAAATGTATCATAAAACCTGTCTTTAATGGAATAAAATTGTGCAGACCAACACAATTTTCCTTAATGTTTTCCACATTTCTTGAAATGGGAGAAGAAAGAGAAGAAAGGAAGAGAAGGAAAGAAAGAGAAGAAAAAGGGAGGGAAGAAAGGACGGAAGGAAAAGATACATGTAAGAAAAAGGGAGAAAATATTGGCTGTTAAGTAAACATCTAGAAATATTTTAGGTATAGAGACTAAATACCTTTTTAAAAATTTAAAGAACTTTGGAGCAAAATACTTTTAAGGTTGATTGAAATAACGGCCTTCCAACTGTAGAAGGCACATTTATCCTATGAACTTTCTTTCCTGATGCAAAGTTTTAGACAAAACTGCAAGGAAACTTCCACGGGAGGAAGAGAGAGGCCTCCGCTGTTCTGAACCTTCAAAGTCCAGTGAGCTCTACAGCCGCTTCTGCTGGTTCTTTATTTTCATTTTATTTTTCATTTCCGGCAAATCCTTCCCCATGATATTTTTTTTTCCATTGTCACATACATTGCGGCTGCTGAAGGCGCACACCGCTTCTTTTGAGGACGATAAATAATGGTGGATTCTTCTTCCCCAAAAGAAAACGGCAGAGAGAAAGGTGCCAGCATTGCTTTTATCCCATAAAAGAGACAAAGGATTATTTCTTTCCTCTAAAGGAGTTCAGGGTATAATGGGGGGGAAAAATCAAGAACAGAGATAAATAGTGCATCAAACCTCAATTGAAAGGACAAATCTTTCTATTATCTGTCTCATCTTTTCTCTGGGCTTGTATATCAGCGATCAAGCAAGCTATTTCAAATAACTTCTGCTAGCATAATTGTTATTTTATAAGTTTAGTTGCTATGGTAATGCATGATGTAATGTTCTATTACCATTACAATCTGTTATTTTTTCATACCTAGTTAGTATGATTCCCCACCCCCCTTTTTTCCCTTGGTCCTTAATGATCAAGTGGGGGGAGGGTTGCAAAACAAAATGAAACTGTAGATATTCTTTCATTTGCTCCCTGACAAACCTCAGAGTCAGGATCTAATTACCCACTCACTTGGAGGAGCTTTTGTGAAACTGAAAAGTTTTTGGTTTTCTCACCACTGCTTTACCCTCAGTGAGAAGACACAATCCGCATTTCTTCCATTTGTGATGACCACAGGCTGCTCTTGGTTCAGGAGACAGAGACAATGTGGCAAGTGCCGTGACCTAGGCATGCCAACGCAGACAGAGGAAGGCAGGCTGCCCGGCGTGAGTTCTGCTAACCTGAGTCACTGGGCAGCACTCAATGCATTTGTTTTTGTTGGAGACCGTAGAGCCCAGGCTGGCCTTGAACTTGCTGTGTAGTTAAGGGTGACCTGAACCTTCGGATCTGCCTGTCTCCACCTCACAATTGCAGGGATTCCAGGCTTGTGAGATCAAGGCCAGGACTTTGTGCATGCTAGGCAAATGCACCACCAACTGAGTTACAGCCACAGTACCACCTTTCAAGATTCTAGAAAGAGCATGAAATTATACCTTGGTAGCATTGTTACACACCAAGACAACACATTAGGGAACTGACACCTTGTTAAGAAAATTTATTGACAACTTTTTCCTATGTGGACATAATGTCTTTTTTAAAATTTAACTTAATTTAATTTTTTTTGACATTGAGAGAGAGAGAGAAAGAAAGAAAGAGGCCGATAGAAAGAATGGGTATGTCAGGGGTTCTAGCCACTGCAAATGAAATGCAGATACATGCACCACCTTGTGCCTTTGGCTTACATGGGTACTGGGGAATTGAACCTGGGTCCTTGGGCTTCTCAGGCAAGTGTTGTAACCATTAAACCATCTCCCCAGCCCTTTCATAATGTATTTTGATGATAATCCACTTCCATTACTTTCTTTTGTCTTGCTCTCCAAACTGTCTTCCACCAAACCTCCTCTTCTTTCCAAATAGTCCCTCTTCTATTTTAATGTCTTTTTCTTCCCTCCTTCATCATCCATGACAACATATGGATGGGCCCCATATTGCAACAGGTAATGGCAGCCGCTATGAGGTCATGAATATGATGGCCACTTCAGCGACACCTTTCGATAGGAGATGATCTTTCGCAACGTGGACAGATGGCCTTCCTGCATAGGAATGTACTTCCCATTGTCACACCTTTCAGGAATACACTGGATGCATACACTGAGTCATCAGTTTTCTCCCCACCACCAACCAGGCACCAGGACTGGGGGCCCTAAAAGCCCTAGCATTTCCACTACCTAGACCAGAGGACAATCTGTTTTTTCCGTCAGTTGGCAGAGAAAGCCAATGATGGCTGGTAACGTTGACCTTGATGTCTCATCCAGGTTACTCTCCACCTACGCACAGGCATCCTAAGCCTCGTGAATCTTCTCCCAAACCTAGCTCTTCTGTCTCTCTCAGGATGTGCATGGGCAGGTGCTGGAGTTCCATCACCTCTTAGCTTCATTTATTCTTCTGTAGGTAAGCAAAACAGTCAACTTGGTTTGCTTTTAATTTTGCCTCTCAAAACGCTCTTTCATCTTCCCACGGTTTTCCAAGCCCACCTTCACCTCTAGGTAGTTTTGGTCCCTTGACAGGATCAATATCTCTGTCCTCTGAGCACTGTCTTTGCTGCTAATTGCTTGATGTGTCTGATTGGTCTGTCACCTTCAGTAAGAGGAACACATGCTTTTTTCCTTCTTGCCCCTTTCTTTAGCTTTCTACTCATTTTTTTTTCAAATTTTTTTATTGACAACTTCAATCCTTACAGATAATAAGCCATGGTATTTCCCCTCCCCTCGCTACTTTCCCCTTCACTACTCCGCTTTCCGTCATATCCCCTCCCTCTGTACATTAATCTATCTTTTATTTTGATGTCATCATCTTTTTCTCCTATTATGAGGGTTTTGTGAAGGCATCGCTAGGCGCTGCAAAGTCATGGATATCAAGGCCAATTTCCATCTGGGCAGTTGCGTTGTCAAGAGTGATGCCCTTCCTGTGGCTTTTACATTCTTTCCACCACCTGTCCCACAATGGACCCTGTTATCTCTCCACTCTTGCAAGTAAGGACCACTGCTTACTCATATCTGTATATGGTGGTTTGAATGTAAAATGCTCACATCTCACTTGCGCTAATTCTTCCATGCCGAGGTAGAGATGTGACATCCCAGCTGTCTGCTCCTTCTGTGTGTTCTCTGTCATAGTAAGACTTCCCCTTGAAACTATAAACCAGAGATAAACCCATTCCCTCCCTCTTGTGTTTTAAATGTTTTGTTTTGTTTTGTCCTTCTCCATCACCCATGACAACATGCTTACCTGCCCTATATTGCACTGATAATGACAGCCACTGTGAGGTCATGAATGTGACGGCCACTTCAGCTGATGCCTTTCGGTAGGAGATGATCTTCTTTTCCAGTGTGGACGGCTGCTGCTCCTAGTTGGGTGTTTTGTCCCAGCAATGAGACACACTGTAGCTCCCAAAGGGTCCACCTTGGTGTTAGGGATCTATTATTACACACCTTTTCATTTATGAGAAAAGGAATCCAGTGAAAACCCTAGTCCTTGAACATGTGTACTTGTTTAGAAGCACGACTACACCAACATTCACACATGACATAAGATGTAGTTTTCCCTCTTTCTTTCTGTCTGTCTGTCTGTCTCTCTCTCTCTCTTTGCTTCTTTCATTTTTTTTTTATTGAGGTAGGGTCTCATTCTAGCCCAGGCTGACCTAGAATTCACTACAAAGTCTCAGGGTGGCCTCGAACTCACAGTGATCCACCTACCTCTGCCTCCTAAGTGCTGGGATTAAAGATGCGCACCACCACACCCAGCTGATGCATTCTTTTTAAAACGATCGATTCCCGTATCCTGAGCAGAAATCCCTGAACCATTCCTTGATTTTTATTTGCTATTATCTGGGGAACACATGTTTTTCAAATTGATGGGCTTAAATATATGCTAGCCTTGAATTCAGTCACTTTTTTTTTTTTTTTGCCAGTTTAGGGTGAGACTGCGATTCCACTACTCTCTGCGCTCTTATATATTTCCCTTGATATATGCCACAGAAAGGATTTCTGAAAGCTTTTGAAAAACACATAATAAATTTGGTGCTTCTCTTTCCTTATGGTTTTGTGTTATATTTAGAAATATGATACTTCTGTTTCATATTCGTATTCCCATAAGCATGGCATGTAAATAGTAGGCAAATATTTATTGAATGTATGAAGAAGAATGCAAGGAAGGAAGGGAGGGAGAAAGGAGGAAATAATATATCATTCCCCATTTTATTTTAATTATTAATCATGGGTTCAGCCCCTCCTCTTGGTTTAAAGACCCAGGGGTATACTGAGTTTCAATGCGGGATACGACGAAGCCACAAGGTAAGTTACTAAAATGAAAAGTCAAAGATTTCCTATTTGGAAATGAAGAGGTAGGCTGGAGAGATGGCTTAGCGGTTAAGACACTTGCCTGTGAAGCCAAAGGACCCAGGTTCAATTGCCCAGGACCCATGTAAGCCAGATGCACAAAGTGGTGCGTGCATCTGGAGTTTGTTTGCAATGGCTGGAGGCCCTGGCGAGCCCATGCTCATTCTCTCTGTCTCTTTCTCAAATAAATAAACATTGAAAAAAATAACTAAAATGAAGAGGTTATAATTATGACCATATTCCACTGTGGGCATTTAGAATACCTTCCCCTTTTCATTTCATTGATTTGATTTTCAGGCATTTCCATGCAGGCTATGCATAGAAGTTGATTTGCAATGCACAGAAACCCAAGCTGGGTTTCTTGATACGTTCTTTGCAGATGGTGCTTGCTGGGATCTTCTTGCTCACAGCTTGAAGATCAAAGGCAGTTTGATGCCTCCCACCTGCACATGAAGTTCTTGCATCTGGGCCGAGGTAACTGCAGACCCATTGCAAGTGTACATTGCACAATGGCTCCCAATGGTGATGCTCCTCTCCGGAAGCAGAAGGTGAAGCAGAAGGTCCCAGGGTGATGCTGCAGGGCACAGCCAACTTCCGGAGTGGCAAGATCATGCAGCTGTGGGGGTGGGAGGGAATCTTTTACGTTGGACAGCTTCCTCTACTTTTTATTTTAGGTTTTTATTTTTTATAATTAACAATTTCCATGATTGTAAACAATATTCCATGATAATTCCCTCCCTTCCCCCCTTCCCCCTTTGAAACTTCACTCTCCATCATATCCCCTCCCCCTCTCAATCAGTCTCTCTTTTATTTTGATGTCATGTTCTTTTCCTCCTCTTATGATGGTCTTGTGTAGACGGTGTCAGGCCTCCTCTACTTCTTAATAATCAGTATGGTGGTATTTCAAAGCTCCAACTTCATCATTTGTGTCCCCGGTACAAGATGCTTGGCAGGTAGCAGAGCTCAGTGTGTATATGATCGATCCATCCTTGCTTTCCTTATAAAACGTGGTGTGGATTACGAGGGACTATCTTAAGTGCTTACATTCCAAACTCCTCATGTTTCAATGTTTATTCTACCTTTTTATTTTCTCCCAGATGAGACAAAAACAGGTTAAATCATTTATCTCAAGCCTAGAGTATCACAAAGTTAGGGCTAGAAATCAGGTAACCAGACTCCACGATTGCTCTTTTAATATATTTTATCACTGGATGCACAGAATGTGACCCATCTTTGAGGATACAGATGATGCCCTTTCAACTGATGGCATTTTTTCCCATGGAGCCCATAACACTTTTGCCCCTGATTCTAGAATCCAGGAGGGTGTGGGCACCTTTTTAAATCCGCCTATTTTCATCACATGCTTTCTTCTTCTTCTTCCAGGAGCTGGGGTGGGGTTGGGGGGCTGGCACCACTCTTTTCTCCAAATCTCTCTGCAGCTGGACTGGAAGGTGTGACTTTTACTTCCTCCCTAAGGGCTGACACTGAGGAAGGTCATTTAGAGAGTTGACTTCAGGAGCAGTTCATTCCAATGTCTTGTTTTCAAGGAATACCCACAAGGAGGTGGCTTATTGGCTTGTCTGTGTCAGCCAACCTCCCTCCTTGTTCCAGAGACTTTGTTAGCTTGTGAAGGCAAAACGCTGCCCACCACCCTTGTCATTACAAAAAGTGTCACAGGATTGCTGAGGCTGATTTGTTTATTACTAAGAACCTATTAACGGCTGGATTAGCATTACACATGTTAATAAAGAAGTAGACCAATGACGTTAAATTCTTAATTCTTCCTGCAAGTAATAAATGTGAACAGGCAGAAAAGCTGTCAATATTTGTATCTCTAGCTGTATTAGAATTTTAAACTTTAGTGCTAAAATTATTTAATATTTCTCTTTTCATATCCACCAGTATGTCCTTTAAAGTAAGAATAATTTAAACCAAAATTTAATAATTTATATTAATTATGCATATGAATAGAATTCAACACAATATTTCAATACATGTATATAGTATGTACTGACCAAAATTAAGCACAATATTATAGTTATAAAAGTATACTTTAAGAAATAATTGTAAATTCACAGTAATGTTTTTAAAAATATTTTTTCTGGGCTGGAGAGATGCTTAATGGTTAAGGTGCTTGCCTGCTAAACCTAAGGACTCATATTCGACTGTCCAGATCCCACATAAGGCAGACACACAAAGGTAAGGCGAGTGTAAGGCTATACATGCCCACTAGGTGGTACAAGCGTCTGGAGTGCGATTATAGTGGCTGAGGGCTGTCATGCCAATTCTCTCTCTCTAAAAAAATAAAAATAAAAATATATTTTTAATTTATTTTCAAGGAGGGGGGATGGAAGCATCAGGGCCCTTATCATTGCAAACTAACTAGATGCATGTGTCACTTTATGTATCTGGATTTATGTGGGTACTGAGGAGTCAAACCTGTGCCATTAGGCTTTGCAAGCAAGTTCCTTTAACCTCTGAGCAATCTCTCAAGTCAAAAATATATGTCTTAAAAAAACTTTACAAAAGCCGGGCATGGTGGCCCCTGCACTCAGGAGGCAGAGGTAGGAGGATCACTGTGAGCTTGAGGTCACCCTGAGGCTACAAAGTTAATGCAAGAACAACCTGAGTCCTACTGAGACCCTACCTCAAAAAAACTAATTTTTTTCTCCACTTCATATTAATACGATATCATAAATACATTTATGTAACTGATGAACATTTGGGTGCTTTAAAAAATTGCTATAATCAGTATATCTGAAGAAACATACCTATCATTTATATTATTACATAAATATATAAAATTATGCATATTATAGTTATTTATAATATGTATTTGGTAAGGTGAAGGATTTATGTGAGTATATATTAACATATTTTAAAATAGAAATATACTTATAAATATGTATTTATGAAATAGAATTGTTTATACAAGCAAAGAAAGATGTTTTTAAAACCATTTCCCACATGTTATTTGTCTGAGAAGGAAACACAAATTTTTGAATGCTATTTTTGGTGCTGAATTTTTGTGTAATCTAATTTAGCACTATTTTTCCCTTGTGATTTTTTTCATGACTTTTAGACACAGAAATTATTTTCTAACACATCCTACTTTTACGGCATTGTCTAATCTTTCAAAAAGTAGACTCACTAATTCAAAGGGCAGGACCATGGCACTGAGGTTTACAGGAATGTCTTGTGTCCTGGAGTGATTTAAAATTTTTTTTTGTTTTATGTTTATTTATTTATTTGAAAGTGACAGACAGAGAAAGAGGCAGAGAGAGAGGGGGAGAGAGAGAGAGAGAGAGGGAGAGAATGGGTGCACCAGGGCCTCCAGCCACTACAAACGAACTCCAGACGCGTGCACCCCCTTGTGCATCTGGCTAAGGTGGGTCCTGGGGAATGGAGCCTCAAACCAGGGTCCTTAGGCTTCACAGGCAAGCACTTAACTGCTAAGCCATCTCTCCAGCCCTGATTTTTTTTTTCCAGTTCATTCTTCTACCCACAGAGTTCAAACATCCGCAATAGCATGGAGAGTGACAATTTTAAGTTGTTCACCATTCTATGGTAATTCTAAAATTAACCCATCCTCACAGAGTGTTTGGAGAACAGAACTCACTGTTGCACCTCAGCCTGAGGAAGCCCACTGCTAGCAATATGGCCTCCCGGTCACAGTCTCTAGCCTCTTACCTTTCATATGTCTTTTCCTTCTGCCTGCGTCCACTTAGCTTTCCGGGAGCATTTCCCACCCGAGTGTTGTGCTCATTTTAGGTGGCCATCTGGGCGTGGGACCGCATGCCACTAGATGTTTTCCTTAAACTAGGGAAGTTGGCTTCAAGTATTTCACAGGGGTGAAAAACAATGTTGGAGGGCTGCGGAGATGACTCAGGGTCATCTTGCAAAGCCTGTTGGTCCAGGTTCGACTCCCCAGCACCCACGTGGAGCCAATTGCACAAAGTGGCACATGTGTCTGGAGTCTGTTCGCAGTGTCAGGAGGTCTTCGTGTGCTCATATTTCTCTTTCTCTCTTGATCTTTCTCTCCCTTTCTCTCTCAAATAAATTTTAAAAAAATTGTAAAGTTGTTGTAGTGGGCAGGGCATGATGGCACACAGCTTTAATCCCAGAACTCGGGAGGCAGAGGGTGGAGCATCGGAGGATCGCTGAGTTCCAGGCCAGCCTGAGAATATGTAGTGAATTCCAGGTCAGCCTGGGCCAGAGTGAGACCCTACCTCAAAATAAATAAAAATAAAAGAAGGAGGAGGAAGAGAAGAAAGAGAAAAAAGATACTGTAGTGAAAGTGAAAACATATACTTAAAATACTTGAACGTGTCTTAAAAGCATCTCTTTCTTTCTTGGGAAGTATTTCTAATATGAAATGTTGAGATCAACAGCTATTAATCATATAATTTTATTTCTATTGTCAAATTACTTATGTACAAGGCAAGAGTGTATAATTCATTTGCTTTTCAACCTTCCACTTTTGAATTTTAGCATGATTAATTTTAGTAAATATGTATACATCATCTTTTATGCAACCACAATTTGTTATTGAATATTTATCATTTGAAGTCTTCATATGTTATCATCAATTAGTTACTCCTTCCAAGCTGTTATATTATTGAAAATGCAAGTTGTGGATGTATTTTCATCTGAATAAAGTTTAAAGACAGCTTCTTTTGGGCTTTCTTTTACTGTCTTTTTTTTTTGTATGGAAAATTAATTTTTTCATCAAATATTATGTAGATTTTTTTCTTGGTCTTTTGCTTTTCTTTGTTTATTTAATTTGGTCAGAATTCATTTGGTTTCATAGTGCAGAGGAAGCTATACCCGTGGTTTTCCTTTAACTTGCCAGTCATCGACTATATAATTCTTCCCCTTTCCATCTTTTTCATTGTCCATTTTGTATCTCTTTCTGGACTATCTCTTATATTTCACTGTGACTTCCCCTCCCCCAAACAAAGAAAATTTTATTTGCCTCCATTTTACATAAGGATAAAATATTTTTTCTGGAAATTAAGACTTATCAACATAAAAAAGTCCATGGCTTCATTGAAAAACAACACCTTACATGCTTTCCACTCACCTACCCATGGAAGCCTTCAGGAGGACTTGGGGAGAGCAGGCATGGCTTGTGGTCACGACGCAAGAGATCCTGGCGGAGTTCTGGAGTTCACAGAGTGGCCAATGGGCCAGGACTCCAGGCCCGTGTGCAGAATGTAGGCCCTATAGGGAAGGCGATTCAGTTCCTCTGCAGGAGCTGGCCAAGGTCAGGAAATAAAAAGCAAGGCTGGCTATTCTTGGCATGTTTAGAAGACTGGCATACGATAGCGGATGTTCCTTCATGCAAACCGTTTCGTTCCCCTCCCTCCCTTGTCTGACTGCCCTGAGGTCTGGGTTTCTGCCCAGCTCATGCCCGGTGGACAGGGAGGAGGAAAGCTCCCAGGAGCAGCAGTGGTGGAGAAACGGACACTCTCCCCTAACGCTGCCAGCTTTGCAGTAGGTTCCCCACCACCAAAAGGACTGCCTCAACCTACCAGATTCTGAGCGCCGTCGTTTTGCTTCTGTTCATTCCAAGCTTCCACATTCATGGTAACACAGCCTTTGTCCCTTGAAAAGAGCTCCCGCTTCCACACTGATTATTTGCCAGGTGCCTTACTGATGACATCCCAAGTGGCCGAAGAGTTGCTCACCAGTGCCACCACCTGCTAGTACCACGTTGTCCCATGAGTCTCTGTGTTAGGGGACATCCTGGTGTGCTTCTCCTTCCAAGCACATGATCCAGCGACAGTCCCCTGTAAGTTGCCCTGTGTCACTTATGAGCAGGTGTACTGATCTCCAGGATAAAGTTCCTTTCCCTCTGACACTGCATCCAGTAAGCTTCTCACAACAGGTACCGCAGGGTCATACTGTCCCCAGAGGGGGGGCAGCCCCCACCTTCCCCTAGTGGACACTTATAAGAACTAAACAATCATTCTTTGACATTCTGGGTCTTAAGAGAACTTAGTCATACCTTCGCTAATGGATATGTTAGTTGTTACTTGTCTATATCTTAAAATTATAAGTCAAAACTTACAGTTCTTTATATTTTTTTTACACTGATCTTATAGAAGTTGTTTGAATTATTTCAAACTAAATGTACCTAGATCTTATTTTTAATGAGGAAAATATAAGTAAGGGATTAGTGTCTCCAGAGTGTAACTTGTGATAAATTTGAGGGTCTTTTGCAATAGTAACAGAAGCATATGAGGAGCTAGAGGCCCCCACTTTCACAGTAACAGGCATCCAACGGAGATCACGTACGCCATGGCACATTCTGCTGCACAGTAGGGGGGGCACTTTAGAATGTGAATTTACTAAATTGTTGTGTGAATTATGCATTTATAAGACACTGAGTATTTTTGCAATGGACCAGCAAATACTTCTACTTCTGTGGGTATATCCCAGATCCATACTGATTTCAAAGACATGCTATGTGTATTTCTTATTTAGTATTGCTTTAACCCATCACTCACCAAATGACATCCCATGCTCTTAAAAATTTGGCTTTCTCACTGCTATTTTGCCGTTGGTCTTCCAAGTCACAGGTTGTGTCAGACATACACCTTTTACAGTCAAACCAGTTGCTCAACATGTCTTATTCGCCAAGAGATGCATACCGTCTTATGAGAAGTAGGAATTCAAGTTTTCCCTCAACTTCTTTCCCTGTTGGATTTAAAAAAAAAAAAAACATTATTTAATCTCTGAAGTGATTTTTCCCTTCATGACTATGCTATTGTTTTATCCTCAATAATTCTCAATATCATTGCAGAATTTATTTCTCCTTTTTGGTTATTTTATTTTATTTTATATTATTTTATTTTATTTTAGCATTTCATATATCATTGTGCTGGGCCATCTACAATTTGATGTCTTTTCTACTCACATTTCATGTTTCATCCATATAATGTGTTTTCAGGTCCCATCTGATCCCACCCCCGCCCCCTGCTCATCCACCTAAATCATGTTTTATTTCTGTCCCGGAAGGCTTTATGGTAATTAAATAATGGTGTTTCTTCTAATATTTCTAGGAACACTTTATTATTTTATACTAGACATATTGGATGCTGTGAATTGAAATGGACTTTAGGCAATTGCTTACTTTCAATATTGGTCTGTCATTAGGTTATGTCTAAAGGACAAAAATCAAGCATATTTTGCTTTCTAATGTAACTAATTGAAGACTATTTTCTTATCTATAAAGGCCATGTCAAACTATAAGAGAATATTTGAATTTTTTCCTTGTTAGCAAAAACAGAGCAGGTATAAAGCCATATAAAAAGACATAAGAAGAGCTGGGCGTGGTGGCACACGCCTTTAAACCCAGCACTTGGAAGGCTGAGGTAGGAGGATTGCCATGAGTTCGAGGCCACCCTGAGACTACATAGTGAATTCCAGGAGAGCCTGAGCTAGAGTGAGACCCTTCCTTGAAAAACAACAACAACAACAACAAAACAACAAAAAAAGACATCAGAAGTGAAATGAAACATTTTGTTTGAGGAGGCTAAAGTTGGAGAATGATATCTACTTTTGAACTAATACAGGGGGCCCTCCTTTTTCATAGCAGGCATGGTCTAAGCCCCTCTACCCCGAGGTTTCTGGAGGCTGTAGAGAGTGCAAAACCCTGTACGTGCTATGGTTTTATTTTTGTTTGTTTGTTTTCTAAGGTAGCATCTCATTCTTGCCAAGGCTGACCTGGAATTCCCTGTGTAGTCTCAGGTTAGCCTCCAACTCACTGGGATCCTCCTACCTCAGTTTCCCAAGTGCCAGAATCAAAGGCACACCACCATGCCCAGCTGCGCTAAGCTTTTTTCCTCTACATATCCATACTTATGATAGAGCTTAATCTTATAATAAAGCCACACACAGTAAGTCAGTGGCAACAACAAATAGTAAAGTAAAATATAGTTACAGCAGTCTACTTACTTTTGGTGCTGAGAACTAAGCCTTGAACTTGTTAAGAATGTTCTTTTCCACTGAGCTAAATCCTCAACCCTCTTAACACCATACTATAGTAATAGTTGCTTGAAACTTATGAATTGTTTCTTTCTAGAATTTTCCCCATTTAATATTTTTTTAGGTGGAAGTTGATCTCAGGTAACTGAAACTGTGAAAAGTGAATGAAAGACTACTGCATTGGTCTTTATGCTCTAATGACTGTTATTTGATTTAAAGCAAAAACAAAAAGTACTTCCACATGAGAGCCAACATGGAGAGCAGCAGCTAATGAGGGTGAAGATAAGCCCATGTGCGGGTGTGGAAACCTCCCATATCTGGAGTTCTTCTCTCCTAACATGGGCTTGGAACGATTCTTCCCATACCCATAATGCACCTGATACGTACCAAGCCTGCAAAACCATTGAGTTCTTTTCTTCTGTATTTCACTGGGTAAACTTAAAGGTACATGAAAACTGGAGGACTGTACTCTAGGTTTTAAAAGTAATTATTTATTTATTTGTTAGAGGGGGTGGAGAATGAGTGCATCAGGGCCTCAAACTCCAGTTGCACATAGCACTTTGTACATTAGGCTTTACAAGTGTCCTGGGAAATTGAACCTACCAAGCCACCTCCCCAACCCTGATGTAGTTTTTTTTTTTTTTAATTTTTTTCCAGTGGTTGTGCTAGCTGAAATTTATCTCAGTATTCATTCCTGAATTTTGATGTTCTAATTACAAGTTTCCCACTTCACTGATGGAAACACACCATGCAGGTTCTATTTTGTTAACTCCTGACATTAACACTCAGAACAATGGGAATAGTTTAAGATATATTCTTGATTTTTTGGACCATATCAAAGAGAACAAAAGTGCCAGGGCCTCTGGCCACTACAAGCAAATTCCAGACATATGTGGTGTGCCACCTTATACGTCTAACTTATGTGGGCACTGGGGAATCAAACCCAAGTCTTCAGGTTTCACAGGCAAGTGCCTTAACTACCATTTCTCCAGACTCAGCTTATGTTCTTGAAAACATGTCAGTATAAATAAGGATTTAGATGCAGAAGCTATGCAATGCAGAAAGGACACTGTTAAACCTTGCCTGAAGACCATTGCTATACATCTCACAAAGCACTAATCCAAGAAGAGAGATAGATGTTTCCCCAAGTCATTACAACAAAACCCAACTAGAATATTCTTATAGAGAATGGGGTGGACTATAGAAATTAATTTTTCCTACCCACATTGCTAAGAGGCTCAGATAAATGTAATGCTTAATTAAATGAATTGTTTAATGTGCATTGTACAAACTACATTGATAGACAAAAGCTACCAGAAGGACTATTGTTTGTGATTGGCATCAGAATCCATCTGCTGATAATTTTTTCTTCTTACGTGTGTGTGCTTTAAATTTTGAGTGCTCTTTTTATATGATGTAAGATGAAAAGTTCTGCCAAATATTTTGGAGTAGAGGATAGATTATTAGGCAATGATATGTCAAATAACTTCAGGGACTGGAGAGATAGCATAGCGATTAACACATTTGTGTGCAAAGCCAAAGGACCCAGGTTCGGTTCCCTAGTATCCATGTAAAGCTGGATGCACAAGGTCGCTCATGCTTCTAGAGTTCATTTGCAGTGGCTGGAGACCCTGGTGTTCTCATTTTTTTCTCTCTCTTTCTTTCTCTCTCTCTCCCTCTCTCTCTTGCTCTCTTTCTCTTTCACTCTCCCCTCTTCCCTCTCTCAAACAAAAAATAAAATATTTAAAGTAACTTCAGAATTCTAAGAGGTAAAAGCAACAGTGATCTTAGATTGTCCTTAACAAAGAGTTAATTTTTGTGTGTAATGTTGGACCAATTCAAATGACAGTCCATAATTTAAACTTGTTCCTGGGACATTTTGAACTTGGAAAAAAAAAAAATCCCTACAATAATAGTCTTTCTCTTCCTCTCTGGGGGTTGATATTGGTTCATTCTCCCTGAAGTAAAAGTGGCAAGTTACTATTGTGCCAATCCCACAATAGGATCACAGTGTTCTGTCGCACACTTCCCTTGATGATTTAAATGTGGTAAAATAAAGGATTCTTTCTGGAATATTCACTAGGTTCTTAGATCAAAAATGATTATCTTTGCTAGCTCTCATTTTCAGCGAAACATTAATCATAGTGCTACACAGCGTGTGGGCGGCATCTTACACTTGCAACGCACTCAACAATTATTGATTATCTAATCTCCCAGCAGCCCTCTGGGGAAGGTCAGCATTGTCCTTTCTTGCTTTAGACCCAGAGGTCAAGTGTTCTGCCCAAGGACCCAGACTTTCAAATTGCGCTTGAACTTGGAGCTTGATTTTTACTATTTGCTCAGACCAGAGACTCCAGCTGCTCCATATTAATAGATTAAAATGCAGTGAAGGAAAACAAATGAAAATAGGTTTTCAACGATTCAATGACAAAAGGCAAATATTTGAAGCTGTCTTTTTGCTTTCGTCCATCTTTGGGTTTTTATCCGGAGATCACAGCTCATGTTGTAAAATTATAGTCATTTAAAAACAATTAAAAAATTAAACAGGGTTTCTGTCAGAAAGGTCAATTTCAGGAAGAGAGTGACTCCCTTCCTTGTTAATAATTGAGCTATCTGAAGTCCTTTTATGGGGGGGGGGGCTCTTGCAATCATCTACTCTTGGGAAGAAGTGCATTCAAGAAGGCAGCTGGGGGCTAGAGAGACAGCTCAGTGGTTAAGGTCCTTACCTGCAAAGCCTAATGATGCAGGTTCAATTCTCCAGCACCCACATAAAGCCAGATGCAGAAAGTGGCACATGCATCTAGAGTCTGTGAGTTTGTTTGCAGTGGTTGGAGGCCCTGCACATCTCTCTTTCTGTCTCGGTTTCTTTCTCTCTGCTCGCAAAGTAAAAGGAATGAATGAATGACTAAATAAGTGAATCATACTGGCTCTGTGGGGTTGTGTGAGGTCAGATCAGTCCCCTTACTGGGATACAGAGGCCTTGTGAGTTGGTGTGGGCTGAAGGCTAACTTCTGGGACCCACAAAGTCACCCAGGCCTCTCTTCCTGTTCCCACATTTATGACCTTGCACTAATGAAACTAGAGATACCATTTCTCATTTCACTTTTTTTTTTTTCCTAAAAGAATGCTGATCTGTGACATTTTGCTCTAAGTGGTTCCACTGTCATTTCTGGAGGGCTTTGGGGACCCCTTTCTGCTCACTAGTGTTTGAAAAGTAGAAGTTACCATTTTATCTTTGTCTTCCATTGTCAGGGAGAAGATAGATGGGAGCAAGGACACTAAGGGAAGGGCTCCTGCAGACCGGGCTCGTTCCGTTTCTGTGTGTGCATCTTAAATGGAATCTGGCCCCGGCCTTCACAGTAGAGCCTCAATTTAAAAACAACAACAACCAAACAAACAAACAAACAAAACCACAATGGGCTGGGGAGATTTCTCAGTGGTGACAGACAATTGCTCTCAAAAGCTGATGGCCCAGGTTTGATATCCCCGTCCCCACATAAAGCCAGACACAAAAGGCGGAGCTTGCTTTTAGATTTCATTTGCAGTGGCAAGAGGTCATGGCATGCCACACACACACACACACACACACACACACACACACACACGCACCAGTGTAAATAAATAAATAAACAAACCACTTTAACACACAGTCACGAGTGCAATGTCAGAGCACTGAGTAGTCACAAACGGGGTCCCATGTAAGCTAACCAGAGAGCTGCGGCTGTCTTGAAACCCGGAGGGCTGCTCCTGCTGGATTAGAAACTGCAGCAACAGAGCATTTTCCCCACACTATCAAAAGATGTCAGCTTCATTATAACATCACTGACATTGTGATTTTTGACCCACCTTATGGGCTTTCCTGAGGCTCATAAGAGCAAGACCCTGAACAGGAGACCCTGTTTCCTGCTTGTGAAGGTAGAAAGCTCACCCAGCTCCTCATGAATATACCACCCAACTCGTGAATATTCATAAACACATCTTAAAATATTTTATTTTTATGTATTTGAGAGAGAGGGAATGAATGAGCACACCGGGGCCTCCAGCCACTACAAACGAACTCCAGACGCCTGCGCCCCCTTCTGCATCTGGTCCTGGGGAATCAAACTGGGGTCCTTTGCCTTTGCAGGCAAGCACCTTAACTGCTGAGCCATCTCTCCGGCCTACAATGGCATTTTAATACAGACATTAACTGATTTGTCGCCTGCCTGTTATTTTTTCAGCCTCAGTTCTCCCTTGAGAAAAAAAAAAAGTCAGACATTTTCTTTTTAAACAGTATTAGCAAAATAAATAAATGGAAAGGATTAGAGATAGACAATGTTAGGAAAATGAGCTTCTGAGTGTCGCGTGTCTTCCTCTGCAGGGCAAAACAGGAAGGCCATCAAGATACAAAAGTAGGAATCTCAAGAATGAGCAATTCACAGAAATACCTAATTTTCTAACACAAGCCCTTCCTTCCATATCAGGTTTCTGAAATTCTGCTCAACATATAAATCAACAATAAATCGTGTACTATCATGAAACATTTACCAAAAAGAAATCTAAATTGTGGGATAGAAGTATAAATCAATGACAAATCATATACTATCATAAAGCATTCGCTGAAAGAAATCTAAAATATAAAGATAAAACTTAAGACAATAATTTGTCATTCTAAAATATACATGTGAGTAGTCTGAAACTGTTAATATTAATACACTATAGTGAGAACAATGATTTATCATTTATTTGGGGAAATTTGGGTTGAGGTTAATGACATAAAAATTCCAGTGCCTGTGTATGCAACCAGTGTACTTTGCTTCTTGCAGTGGATCTTTGTCCATAACTGTGATTTAAACCATTAGTCCTAGGAGATAGCTTACTTCATAAAGTGGTCACTTCACAAGTATGAGGATATAAGTTTAATTTTAGAGCCTCTGTCAAAAGGCCAGCATGGGGGTGCATGCGTGTTTGTAATCCCAGCACTGGGACCACCAGGATCACCTTGAAAGCTGGATCTCTGGCTAATTGGTAAATTAAACTAATTGGAAAACTCTAGGCCTAAGAGAGACCCTGTCTCAAAAGCAAACAAACAAACAAAAAAGATGATGGCATTCCTGATAAGCGACACCCGAGGTCATCCTCCAGCCTCCACATGCATGTGCACACACAAGCCCATGCACCTGTACATTTATGTGCACCAACCCACACACATACATAAAAAAGTAGGGCTCTTCCAGGTATGGTGGTGCACGCCTTTAATCCCGGAACCAGGGAGGCAGAGGTAGGAAGACGTTGTGAGTTCCAGGCCACCCTGAGACTCCTTAGTGAATTCTAGGTCAGCCTGGGCTAGAGTGAAACCCTACCTTGAAAAACAAAAACAAGCAAACAAGCAAAAACAAACAGAAAAGAAAAGAGCTGGATAGATGGCTTAGGTAAGATGCGATGCACTAAGACGCGCTTGCTTTTGAAGCCCAAGGACCCTGGTTTGATTCTCCAGTACCTATGCAGTGTTACCAGATGCACAAGGTGGTGCATGCATCTGGAGTTCATTTGCAGTGGCTGGAGGCCCTGGCATGTCCATTCTCTATCTGTCTCATCCTCTCTCCAATAAATAAATAAATAAATAAATAAATAAATAAATAAATAAATAAAAATACTTAAAAAAATCCAAAGCCTGACTGCCTAGGTTTGATTTCCCAGTACCTACGTAAACCCAAAGCAGCACATGCCATCTGGAGTGTGTTTGCAGTCACTTGAGGCCCCTGGTACCCTCATATTCACTCTCTCTCAAATAAATAAATTAGTAAATAAATATTAAAAAAAAAACAACATGTCTGGAATACCTGTGGAGTTCGTGGTCCTGGCTACAGGACACTGAGGCAGCAAAAGGAAAGATGTCCTTTCTGCCTTAGCTCCCTTTGTGGTTAGAGTTGCACCTCAGAGCTAATGGTACCTTCTTCTTGGTCACAGGCTCTTATTGCAGTACATCGTAGGAGCGGGAATGTTCTATGGGATGGGGAAGATGAACATGAGGAGCTCCCAGGGCCCTTGATCAAGGACTTGCATTTTGCCCTTTAGGGATGTTGGGAGGGGAACCGTGAATTCTGTGCTCCGAGGGATAAAGTGTGTTGGCTTTTCTTTTCGGTGCTAAGGATATTGTATTCTTTCTCCATGTGAGTATTCTGGACGGTGTTTTGGAGGGAAAAAAAAAAATCATTAGACTTAACACAACTTAAATCTTAGAAAAGATGTCAATGTGTTTCAGCGCCTGGGCACACAATTAATCTCTATCTATCTCGGGTAATCTAAACACACCTGTGGGATGTTTTCCACTGACTACATGAAAGGAAAACTCATAATAAATCTCAGACTGATCGTCTTATCATGACTGACAGCGCTGCTGCGGGCCCTTCTTTATGAGTATAATTTGGGAGTTTATAAAGGCGAGAGATTGATTTCTATGGAGCCCTTTCTTTCTTTTAGTATTTATTCCAACTTCTGTATAACTCCCTCTTTTTTTTTAATAAAAAAGACTCACAAAATATAGTTTCTATATTTAATTTTTATAACTGTGTGTTTATATGTCTCTGTGTGTGTGTGTGTGTGTGTGTGTGTGTGTGTTTGTGTGTGTGTGTGTGATCATTGAATGCCTGGGTGATCCAAAGTGATAAATAAGAGCTGAGCGTGCATCTTCCTTCTACCTGTCCCAGGCAGGAAGAGTGTCTTCCTTATTCCTTTTATTTTTTTCTTTTGGAACCAGATACCACAGTACTTTGGTCCCGACCCAGAAAGAGTGCCCCCACAAAATCCTTAATGTCACCACTGAAACTCAAATCCATCCGTGATTAATAGAGTGGTGCTATCTTTTGGGTCTGAAGTGTCTGTCACACGCTCATGTCCCCAGCTGATGGAGCTATCGTGGCAGGGTCTGGGAATGAGGAGGAGTAGCTGACTTTGAGGAAGCAGGCTGCTGGGTAGAGGGAGGGTGTCCTTGGAGGTCATACCTGGTCCTCAGCCCCCTTTTGGTTCTCTCTGCTTCCTGTCTGCCAGGGGGTGGAAGACATTCTGGTGCCACATTTCTGCCACCATGGGCAAGAATAAACCAGGGCCAAGAATAAATCTTTGCCCACTAAACTTGTGCCTGTCAAATATTCTGTCATGAGAGAAATCTAAAAATCACAGATGGTAGTCAAATGTGTCACATCAGGGCTGGAGAGATGGCTTAACAGTTAAGGCACTTGCCTGCAAAGCCAAAGGTCCCAGGTTCGATTCCACAGGTCCCACGTAAGCAAAATGCACAATGTGGCACATGCATCTGAAGTTCTTTTGCAGTGGTTGGAGGCCTGGGCATGCTCATTCTCTCTCTCTCTCTCAAATAAATAAATAAAAATAAAACTATTTTTATTTTTTTTGTTTTTTAATTTTATTTATTTGAAAGCGGCGGACACAAAGAGAGAGACATAGGCAGATAGAGGGAGAGAGAGAATGGACGCGCCAGGGCCTCCAGCCACTGCAAACGAACACCAGACGCATGTGTCCCCTTGTGCATCTGGCTAACATGGGCCCTGGAGAATAGAGCCTCGAACCAGGGTCCTTAGGCTTCACAGGCAAGCGCTTAACCGCTAAGCCATCTCTCCAGCCCAAAATAAAACTATTTTTAAAATGTTTCAAATCAAGTCTTACCTTCTGTGTTAAGTGTCTTCTTCACAATTGCCTTTTTTGGATGAGTTCATGTGTTCGTAAGGCACACACATTATGTGTGTCCATTCATGTGTACAAATGCAGGCACACGTGTGTACCATGGCAAGGCACGTGGAGGCCCGAGGACAGCTTTGAGCATAGGTCCTCCCCTTCTACCTTATTTAAGGCAGTGTCTCTCATGGTTCACTGGGTCTGCTGGCCCAGAAGCTTCCAGAGATTCTTTCTCCCAGGTCTCCCGTCTTGCCCTAGACACCCTGGGATGGCAGATGTTAGTGTACAGTGTCTGGCTGAACAGGGGTTCATGGATTCTAGGAATCTGAACTCAGGTACTCAGGCTTGCGTGGCAAGACTTTTATCCCCTGAGAAATCTCCCCAGCCTGTGTCTTTCCAATTGTTCTGGAATGTTCCAGAACTTGCCTCTCCACTTCCCTTTGCACTTGCTGTAAAATATTTTATTTACCTATATATTTGAGAGAGAGAAAGAGAGAAAATGGGTGTGTCAGGGCCTCTGGCCACTGCAAATGAACTCCAGACGCATGCGCCACCTAGTGTGTCTGGTTTATGTGGGTCCTGGGGAATCGAACCTGGGTCCTTAGGCTTCGCAGGTAAGTGCCTTAACTAATAAGCCGTCTCTCCAACCCAATGCCCTGCTACTCTAGGGAAGCGGGGCAGTCAGTGCTGTCTGCACTCAGGGACAGGGAGGGAGGAAAATTAAACTTCTGCTTGCATCTTTTTTAAAAAAAATTAGAATTTTCATTTATTTCTTTGTCAACATTCAACATTCCTGTAGCCATCTCAGCCCTAAATGTCAGCCTGTGCTGGGTCGTAGGGCTGCGCTGGTTACCGTCATGGGGCCTTTGCTGTTTCTCTCCATCCTGGGCCGCTGCTTCCTGAGTCCTCATTCACTCGGGAGGCTTCTTGTGAGAGTACCACCAGAGCTTGCTTTATTTTATTCCACTCAGAGTTTGTTCTGTTCTTGGCTCATTCAGGGTCCTGGTTTCTGTGGTTGTGGCCCAGGATTTGTGTTATTTTCTTTAATTCCAAATTCCTGCTGGACACACACACAGCCAAGGGCCAAGGGTGAATTTCTAGTTCTCCAGATGCTTTTGTCTGTGGCCAGGTGGCACTCTGCCCTCCCCGTCCCAGAGCCAGCTGGGACTTTGTCCTTGTTTCTCCCTCTGGCCTCTCAGAATACGGCTCCATGATGCCTGGAGCAGGCTGGCAGCAGCACCCACTGCCAGAGACCACCAGAGACCCCCGTGCCTATCCACGGGAGTTCCCTCCTTCCTCTCCCAGCTGCCTTTACTGCTCCTGTCTTCACTGTTGGAGCCCCAGGCCTGCCTTGTTAGAAGTTAACAGCTTTGGACTGGAGAGATGGCTTAGTGGTTAAAGCACTGGCCTGCAAAGCCAGAGGACCCAGGTTCAATTCCCCAGGACCTGCGTAAGCCAGATGCACAAGGTGACACATGCGTCTGGAGTTTGTTTGCAGTGGCTGAAGGCGTTGGAATGCCCGTTCTCTCTCTCCACTTCTTACTTTCTGTCAAATAAAAATAAAGTATATTTTTAAAACAGAAGTTATCAGCTTTAACTGGGCTCTGCTGTTTGTAACTGAACACTCAGCATTCTCTCTCTTACTGTTCCTCCAAGTCTCCTTTGACTCTCTTGCCAGCACATTTCTGACACTGGCCTGTTGCCTCCATTAGAGGAAGGAGTGTGTGTGTGTGTGTGTGTGTGTGTGTGTGTGTGTGTGCGCGTGTGTGTGTGAGAGTGTGATGCATTGATATGTAAATGGTGTGTATGCATGTACATGCACATTTATGCGGAGGCCTGAGGACAACGTTGGGTGTCATCTCCCGGAATGTCATCCATTCTCCTTGAAACAGGGTCTCTCAGGATGGAGAGATGGCTTAGCAGTTAAAGCACCTGTCTGCAAAGCCAAAGGACCCAGGTATGTAGGCTAGAGACCCTGGCGTGCCCATTCCTTCTCTCCCTCCTTCCCTCCCTCCCTTCCTACCTACCTCTTTCTCTCTTTCAAATAAATAAATAAATTAAATTAAATTCAAAAACAAAGAAACAGGGTCTCTCATTGGCTAGAAGCTCACCAACTAGACTAGGCTAGTTATTGATAATGCTTTCTAGCAGTCTTTCAGGGTGAATACGGCCTTAACTTTAGAAACGATTCTGTATTTACTAAGACTTACTCTCTGTATGGACTTTTCATTTGTTCGATTGTTCAAGGCAGGGTCTCCCTTTAGCCCAAGTTCACCTGGAACTGGTTCTGTGGCTCCAGGCCCGTCTTCAACTCACAGCGATCCTCCTTCTTCCGCCTCTCGAGCGCTAGGATCAAAGGGGTGCACCACCCCGCCTAGCGTATCATAAGGCGTTTTATGTTAGCCCAAGATGAAGCCACAGTCCCAGGTGGGAAGATGGACTTGGAATGTGGGTCAATAATGAAGAAAGGAGAAAGTTACAAGAGGAAGCGTGCAGTTCCATGCATGTGCTGCAGAAGGTAACATCAGGAAGGATGTGCGGATTCCCAGTTATGAAGAACTGGGAAGGTGCTATGAAGAGATGACTCCAGATGGCAGGAATAAACCAGGTGTGATGTAACCTGGGGCGCCTTCCATGCCTGAGGGGCTGTCAGGCTGTCTGGACCCAAGCAGTGGGCAAGCAGACCACTATGACACCTCAGATTTCAGTGCCCACATGGAGTGGCATGTAGAAGCTTCCAGAAGCTATGATCCCAGGGGTCAGGCAACCAGTTCTCTTAAGAACAACACCAAAAACATTTAATGAATTTATTTATTTGAGATAGAGAGTAAATATGGGTGCACCAGGATATCCTGCCAGTGCAAACGAACTCCAGACACATGTGCCTCTTTGTGCATCTGGCTTTATGCGGGTACAGAGAAACTGAACCGGGGACATTAGGCTTCATAAGCAAGCGCTTTTAAGCACGGAGCCATCTCTCCAGCCAAAGAACAAAATATTTAAGAAAGAATTTCTTGAGGTCTGGGAGGAGAGCTCACTTGGTAAAATGCTTGCCTTACAAGCATAGGGACTTGAGTTTGACCCCCAAAACCCACATAGAAAGTCAAGTATGGAAGCTATGGCTATAATTTCAGTGCTGGGGAGAGCAATACAAGATGATCCCTGGGGCTTGTTGGCTAGATGGTCTCGTTTAATTGGTGAGCTCTAGGGACAAGAGATCATGGGGTGGAGAGATGGCTCAGTGGTTAAGGCAGTTGCCTGTGAAGCCTAAGGACCCACGTTCAATTCTCCAGTACCCATGTAAGGCAGATGCACAGTGTCACATGCATCTGGAGGTCATTTGCAGTGGCTGGAGGCCCTGGTGTGCCCATTCTCTCTATCTGCCTCTTCCCCTCTCCCGCCTCTCTCAAATATATAAATAATTTTTTTTTTTATAAGAAAAGAGAGACCTTGTCTAAAAACAATGGTGGACAGCATTCCTGAGTATCGCATTAGAGGTTGTCCTCTGGCCTGTACACATATGCACAGACATGTACATGCATGTGCACACTTGTGCACCCACACATATGCACATTAAAAGGAACAATTTCTTGGAAATGGAATAAGAAAGTCTTGGGAGAGAGATATTGTTAGGGATGGGGCAGGTTTAATCAAAGGGAGTTTCTTGGCAATTAATACTGTCAGTCAGATAAAAGTTGAAAACAAGGCTGAAGAGATGGCTTAGCTATTAAGGCGCTTGCTTGAGAAGCTCAATGACCCATGTTCTACTCCCCACATCCCGCTTAAGCCAGCTGCGCAAAGGTGAAGCAAGCGTAAGGCCGCACATGCCCTCTAGGTGGCACAAGAGTCTGGAGTTTGATTGCAGTGGCTGAGGCCCTGGTGTGCTGATTCTCTCTCTCTCTCTAAAAAAAAAACAAAGAAAAGAAAAAAAATTGAAAACAATACTTCAGCAAGTCATGTAGCGCAGACCCCTCACTCTGGGATAGTCTCTGGATATGAGGAGAGGCTTGCAGTGGAGAGACCTTTCAGTAGGCGAGGGTAGAACCCAAGGGAAGTGGAGGAACCTGGGGTCACCTCACCCTCCACTGCAGGCACCAAGGAGATGTACAGCTGCACACTAGCCCACACACTTCGAAGCAAATTAACTCATTAATTACAAATAATCATAAGCCCACACAGAGCGCTCCGTCTTTAATCCCTTTAGGAACTAATATTAGCGAATCAATTACAGATGGCCCCTTGCTGGTGTAAATCTCATCTCTGAACACAGAGACCCCCTGCCTGTGGGGAAGTGGTCACAGATCTGGCTCTGGGTTACCACTGGTCCCCATAAGCCCAGCAAGACCCTGCCTGACCTGTGCCTCCCGCTCCAGGCTCACCTCCTAATTTTATCACCTTGTTGCTTCCTACTGCACGTCTCCGAAGCAGAGGGTGTGCTCTTCTTGATTTTCATATCTTTCAATATGTCCTCTTCACTTTTGCTGGAAAGTCAGGCCCATTCCATGCCTGAGATGGTGGTTGCAATTCCTGACATAGCACGTAAAGCCAGGAGCGAGGCCTGAGTGCTTCATCATGATTCCTGGGGTCACTTGGCAGAGGAGGCTTAAGAGACCCTATTTTCCCTACAGGACATGTGCAATTGGGGCTTGTCCAAAGAGGGACGTAGACCACCAGGGTCAGCAAAAGCCACTCCCATGATTGATTGAGGTCAGAACTCAGCCGGCGGTAGGTTTAGTAGGAGAAGGGGGCTCAGAGATGTCTAAGTCCTCTCTCTGTGGCAGGGCATATGAGCCTCTGCCCCTGACACATCCCCTCTGGCTTTTGTTGCGTGAGTTTCTGGGGTGTCTGGCACTCATTGGGTGGGAGGGGTCACCTCCGCCAGCAGAGTTCATGAAACGTGGCTGTGGGATTTTCTCTTCTCAGAGGCGGCGCCTGCCTGGTCATTGGTTCCAGTCCGCGGTTGCAAAGCACTGGGCTCTGTGTCCCCATCCCAACCAGTCTGCTGGAGGCTGGTAGCTCATGAGTCTCCCTGTGACAATACAGCTTCCCCACTTTGTCGTATCGATCTCCCATCAGTCATTAGCAAGTGGCCGTGTTAGACATGGCCCTTGGGCATTGTTCCAATGCAAAGCCACTTAGCATTAAAATTTCAGGATCTACTAGACTTTCTCAAAAGCCTTTATCTGCTCATATGAAACCCAGCGAGAATCCTGGGCAGCCCTCCAATGGTGCTGTGCTGACCTTTGACCCCTATGCCAGAGCAGAAGACTTCCTGGCTTTCCAGCATCGTCTGTTTAGCCACAGCAGGCAGAGCTCACAGAAATCTACTGAGTGTACAAAGAGGCTTTTTTGTTGTTGTTGTTGCTTTTTCCACGATTGAAGAGCAAGGGCGCCTTTATAATTCTGTCATCGATATAAAATGGTCTAAAGTAAACATTCCTATCATCTAGCTGTACTTTAAATTTCAGGGGAATACGTGCGTGGAGAATTAAATATCTTCGAATTTTGCAATCTTTCAGGCTTAGAAATAAATATTTTAGAAATGAAAAACGTGTGAATTGCTGATTTTTCACCCAGCTTCCAGTCTCATCCCCCAGGAAGGTCCCCTGACAGTTCCTCACTTACGGGAGAGTCAATGAGCCACGTTGGAAGAAGCACATTCCAGGCTGTGCACCCCCACTTCCCCCCACCCCAACACACACCCGGCCAGACACTTTGGTTTTGAAAAACAACCTCTTGATTTTTGTGTCTCCTAAGCACAACAGATTCCAAGCCACTGGCCATGACTTCAGAAGGAAGCTCTCACCTCTGAGTACAACGGGTGGCATACAAGCCAGAGGTCATGGTCACCGTGTCGGATTGCTTCTCAGTAGAGCAAGAGTCCTGAGAAAGGGGAAGGCAGTTGACAGGAAGGACCAGGAACCCGGGGCACGTGAGGCTCATCGCTTTGTCCTCCTCAGACATGGATGACCCTTATCCTTACCACCCGAGGAGGGTCCCTCACTCATCGCTCACCATCCTGTCTCACCCTCCGAGCAGAATTTGTGAACCCAACTGAGGAAAGTGCACATGAGGATGAGACCGAGCCGGTGTATCTAGACAACCTGGAGAGATGCTGGTCATCATGTCCTGTGTCCCTTTACCCTTTCTTCCTGCTCCAGGCTACCCTCTTGGAATCTAGGAAGAATGAGCTTCGGATGCCACTGAATACTTTGAGAAGGAAAAGTGGCATTTCCAAGACCACAGAAGAAGTCTGCATTTGACATTTTCTTACATTTTTTCTTGATAAAACACTAGAATATTTTTTTTTCCAAAGCAGAGTGAAAACAACAGGTTAAATATAAAAAGTTTAAAAATTAAACAATACAAACATTTGAACCCTCTGAATATATTTTTTTCATGACTGTATTCTTAATGCTTTTTAAAAAATCACTTATTTATCTGCAAACGGAGAGAGAAAACAGACAGTGAGTAGGGGCGCACCAGGGTCTCCAGCCATTGCAAACAAACTACAGAAGCATTAGCCACGCTGTGTATCTGGCTTTATGTGAGTACTGGGTAAGTGAATCCGGGTCAGTAGGCTTTGTGGGAAGGTTCCTTAACCTCTGAGCCATCTCTCCGTCTCTGCATTTTCTTTCTTAAAAAATATTTTATATATTTATTTGGGGGAGAGAGAGAGTGAGAGAGAGAGAATGGATATGCCAGGGCCTCCAGCCTCTGCAAATGAATCCAGACGCATGTGTCCCCTTTTGCATCTGGCTAACGTGGGTCCTGGGGATTGAACCTGGGTCCTTTGGCTTTGCAGGCGAATGCCTTAACTGCTAAGCCATCCCTCCAGCCCCATCCCTGTGTTTTCTTTTGATGTACTCTCATAAGAACCCTGATGTATTCACAAGCACCCTTTAATTTTGTAGAACTAGATTAACAACTGTTTCTAATTTTCTAATTAGTGTGTCATTTTTTTCCTCAATCATTGTAACTATTGCTAATTTTATGAGACACACATGAACAATGTCTATGTCATATACAATGCATATTTAACATACCTATGTAAATATGCCTATGGATGACATGTATATGTGTCTACCTGCATATAAATACACATCAACATTTAGAATGTAGTGTATACATACATACACATCAATATACACATGTAGATTTGAAATTATTCCATGCCAATTTCAAATTTTATATAATATTATGTGTTTGTCTTAACTCTGTTATTTTATGCTTTTTTTCCCCGTACTAAGGCTTTAACCCTGTATCTCACACATGCTAAACAAGAGATCTACCATTAAGCTGTATCCCCAAAACCCTAATCCTTTACCTCCAGAGTGCTGGGATTAATGGCGTGCACAACCACGCCTGGCTACTTTCTTACTTTTTACCTTTTCCCACCAAATTGCTCAGGCTGTCCTTGAACTTACTTTGTAACCCAGGCTGTTTTCAAAAACCACCATTTGCCTGCCTCAGTCAGTGAGTCTTTGGGATTAAAGGTCCGTGCCCCCATGTTCAGCTTGCTTTAGACATTTTGGATGTAGAAAAAGACACAACACTATCTCACAGTGTCTAGAATAACGACCTATGAATTTTACGCAATTTAGTGCATGGACACTGACTCCATGACTCTGAAAACACAGTCAGGAAGCTTCTAAGGGGTTTCAAGTGACAGTTAATAACCAGACCTTAACTTGGATGTGCTTAGTCCTTCATGTGCCCTCCTATGAGCCTGTGTTGTCTCCATTACATGCATATGTGTGTACATGTGTGTGTGTGTGTGTGTGTGTGTGTGTGTGCGCGTGCGTATGTGTGTGTGCCAGTGAGGATCCAACCCAAGGCCTTGCACTTGCTAGGAAAGTGCCTTACTACCTTTCAATTTCACCTCTACCATGACTCTAAGGTTTCCTTTGCCAGCCCTACTGTGTTGTGGCTCCTGTTTAACTTATCCTTTTTAAAAAAGATTTAAAAATTAGTTATTTATTTATTAGCGACAGAAAGAGAGAGAATGGGTGCGCCAGGGATTCCAGCCACTGTAACTGGACCAGACACATGTGCCACCATGTGTATCTGGCTTACATGGGATCTGGAGAATCGAACCTGGGTCCTTAGGCTTCATAGGCATGCACCTTAACGGCTAAGCCATCTCTCCAGCCCCTCTTTAACTTATAATAACTCTTTCCTATAGGAATGGGACTCATCAGCACCTCTATCTTGTAAACTTAGGGACGCGGAGTTAGTGTCTCTTGATATCAGGCCCCTTATAGCAGGCCACACATCTCGGGGGACAGCCTCTGGTCACCCATTTACACTCAGATAGTTTCTTCTCTTCACATCATCATGTTCTTTATTTGTAGTCAAATGCTCTGCCACTGAGCTATACTCCTGATATTCTTCATTTGTAGCCGTCTGGTTTTATGGTCTTTGAGGATTTGAGAAAGCCTCTCATGTAATGAAAGAAATGATTAAAAAAAAAAAACATTTATTTATTTGCAAGCAGAGAGACATAGAAAGAAGTGAGACAGACAGAAAGGGTCCACCAGGGCCTCCTGCCATTGCAAATGAACTCCAGATGCATGTGCCACTTTGTGCAGCCGTCTTTACGTGGGCACTGGGGAATTGAACCTGGTTCGTTAGGTTTTGCAGGCAAGTGCCTTAACCACTGAACCATCTCTCCAGTGCAAATAAATGAATTCTTATGCATGATTGGGGCAGGTTATAGGCAGGGATCATTAAGCTATGGTCACTTGGCCAAATGCAACCTACATACTGCTTATTATTTGTTTTTGCTTGTTGTGTATGTAGGTGTATGTGGTGTGCATGTATGCATGTTCAGATGTGTGTGCACATGTGTGTATATGCATTTGGAAGCCAAAGGTTGAGGCCAGGTATTTTCCTCAGTGGCTATATACTTTCTTTTTTTTTAATTTTTTTTTTGTTCATTTTTTTAATTTT
This sequence comes from Jaculus jaculus, assembly GCF_020740685.1. Taxonomy (NCBI): domain Eukaryota; kingdom Metazoa; phylum Chordata; class Mammalia; order Rodentia; family Dipodidae; genus Jaculus; species Jaculus jaculus. The sequence goes on along the minus strand of NC_059116.1, from coordinate 18,461,918 downwards.
ATTTATTTATTTGAGAGCGACAGACATAGAGAGAAAGACAGAGGGAGGGAGAGAGAGAGAGAATGGGCGTGCCAGGGCTTCCAGCCTCTGCAAACGAACTCCAGACGCGTGCGCCCCCTTGTGCATCTGGCTAATGTGGGACCTGGGGAACCGAGCCTCGAACCGGGGTCCTTAGGCTTCACAGGCAAGCGCTTAACCGCTAAGCCATCTCTCCAGCCCTATACTTTCTATTTTTAATTTCTAGGGGGTATTCATTTTTTTGTGACAGGGTCTCTCACTGAACACTCAGCTTACCACTCGACTAAGCCCTGGGGAATCCTCTTGTTTCCACCTGCACTGGGAAGAGAGGCACGTAAGCCCATGCTCAGATTTTACACAGGCGCTGGGATCTGAACTCTGGCCCTCATTCTTGTACCGCAAGCATGTTGCCTATGCAACCATCCCCCATCCTCTCTGTTATTTGTATTTAAAATACTTTATTTATTTTTATTTATTTATTTAAGAGAGAGAGAGAGAGGCAGATAGAGAGAATGGGCACACCAGGGCCCCCAGCCACTGCAAACACATTCTAGACATATGAGCCATCTCATGGCTTTACGAGGGTACTGGGGAATCAAACCCGGGCCCTTTGGCCAAGTGCCAAAACTACTAAGCCCTATTACTTGTTTTATGTTACAAAAAAAGAAAAAAGACGCAACAACAACAGCAAAAATCCTAGCAGAACTAAGTCACCGAGACAGAGCTCAATGGCTTAAAACTCTACATGAATATATTTGCTATTTGACTCTTTACAGAACATATTTTCCAACAATTTAGAACACTATCCTAAAGCAGAATTAGAGGGCAAAGGAAAGCTTTCTCTCATGTTTGTTTTTTTTTTTTCTCTAAGCTAGAGTCTACATTACTGAGATAATTCTAAGACTGTCCGGTCATCTAACACATGTCAAATACAATCACCAGAGTATGTAATTGTCTTAGTTACATTACTAACCGTCTGTTTTTTAAAAAAAACCTCCAGTGGACATATGTTACCTTACAAAGTCCACATTCAACCAGCAATGCGAGGTTCACCCCTTCCTATGGCTTCCTAACTTTCCAGCTGTGACCTCCACTTCCCCTTCCGCTCTCCAGCCACCCCTGCCACACACAGTTGTCTCAAGGTGACTTCCGTGCCTTGCTTATGTTTGGTCCCTGTAGTATGTTTAATATATACCTGCAAATTTGTTGACATTCCTCCTTTCAAATGGTGGAGCCTAATTCCCCTCTGGACTTGGCAAATCACTTCCAATGACTAGAACGTGGGATAAGTGATGCTACGTGACTGGCTGGCTATGTCATAGAGGGGACGGCTGCTGCCTGCTCATTTCTCTTTGGCATCACTCACTGGGGGAAGCCAGCTGCTGTGTCTTCTGGAAAATTACCGGGTCTAGGATCGTGGATGCCCCTGCCCCTGTGAAACAATCTAGGTCAGAACGCCCACCATTCCTGACCCACAGAAACACGAGAAGCAATGTCAGAGCAGCTGTGAGCGGGGTGTGTTTCATAGGCCATCACCTGTCTTTCTTCTACCAGTTCCCATCCTAGCTGACTGCCCTTTCTCAGACTGAACAACTCTGAAAGAGCCGTTTCTACTCTTTTGTCTCAGATTCTTCAGAAAAGGTTAAATAGCTCTTATGTCTAGGACTGATCGCATATAGTCATGCAAGGAACTGGTCATGCCTGACTCAGGAGTCAGAAACAGGAGGATTGCTGTGAGGTTGAGCCTGACTAGGGTACATAGTAAGTTCCAGATTAGCCTGACCTACACAGAGAGAAATTGTTTTAAAAACATAAGCAAGGACTGGAGAGATGGCTTAGCAGATAAGGTGGTTGCCTTCAAAGCCTAAAAACCCAGGTTCAATTCCCCTGTACCCATGTAAAGCCAGATGCACAAAGTGGCACATGCATCTGGAGTTTGTTTGCAGTGGCTAGAGGCCATGGCATGTTCATTCTCTCTCTCCCTCTTCTCTCTATCTCTTTGATCACAAATAAATTAAAAAATAAATAATAAAAGGACCAGAGAGACTGCTTAATGTTTAAGGCGCTTGCCTGTGAAGCCTAAGGACCCATGTTCTACTCTCTAGATCCCACATTAGCCAGACACACAAAAGTGAGTCAAGCACAAGGTTGCACACGCCCCCTAGGTGGCACAAGCAACTGGAGTTTGATTGCAATGGCTGAGGACCTGGTGGTCCAATTTTCTCATTCTCCTATGTTTCTCTGTTGCAATAAAAATAAAATAAACAAATAAATTTAAAAATAAAAGAAACAAAGAAGTAACATACAAGAAAAATCTCAGTCCCTGGTGGTGGCAAGGCTTACCAGTGTGGTGTACCATGGGGCTGCCATCCTGGTTGCATGGCTCCTCCTCCTCTCTCGTGGGTGGATGAGTCTCTCATGGTCCTTCTACCCCCATGTCTTATGGTTTACTTGTAGAAGATGCAGGCTCCATGTTACCCATCTTCCATCCACAATCGGTCTTGTTATGTTAGCATGCACAGATAACATATTTTTAGCAAAAGATTCCAAGTCAAGTGATGTCACTTGAGAAGAAGTTCTGAAACACGGGGAGCAGGCTGCCTGACCCCAGCACACTGACCATTGTCCTTCACCCCTATTACCAGGGCCTCCCAAACACTGTCTCCAGGGGTGTGGGCATAGTGTGAAATAGGAAGATGTTTGAAATAGGAAGATTTTTTTTTTTCTTATTGCAGATATATGTGTTAAGAAAGAAACTTCAGGGCTGGAGAGATGGCTTAGTGGTTAAGGTTCTTGCCTGTGACCCAGGTTCAATTCCCCAGTATCTATGTAAGCCAGATGCACACGGGGGCACAGGTATCTGGATTTCATTTGCAATGGGTAGAGGCCCTGGTAAGCCCTTTTTTTTTTTTCTCTCTGTGTTCCTCTTTCTCTCTGTCTCCTTCTTCCTTTGTCTCATATAACAAAATAAATACAATGTTTCTTTTAAAGAAGAAACCTCAGAATTGTTTTATTTCTTTACTTTTTTTTATAGTGCTCTAGTAAGCCAGTGTCATCCACATTTTTCAGAACTGCTCAGGACTTGTCAGAAGAGAGGCTCTCTGCCCTGCGGGGAGTGCTGATTCTTGGCTTCACCCTTTAGCATTCTCAAACACCGGCCTTTCTTTCCTAATGTGTCTATGTATGTGTGGCGTGTGTGCATGCGGGCACATGTGTGTGTAGGTATGTGGCATGCGGAAGCCAAATTCTCCTCAACTCTCCCCATTTTACTTATTTGTGTATCTGAAAGAGAGAGAGAGAGAGAGAATATGGGTACTCCAGGGCCTCTAGCTCCAGACACGTGTGTCACCTTGTGCATCTGGCTTTTTACGGGTATTGGGGAATTGAACCTGGGTACTGAGGCTTTGTGGGACTGCTTTTGTTTTTGAGACAAAGTCTCTTGCTGAGCCCAGACCTCAGTGATATTCTTTAATTTTTATTTACTTATCTGAGAGAGAGAGGCTGATAGAAAGACAGAATGGGCCTGCCAAGACATCTATCCACTGCAAACAAACTCCAGACACATGCAACACCTTGGGCATCTGGCTTATGTGGGGGATCAAAGCTGGCTCCTTTGGCTTTGCAGGTCAGTGCCTTAACCACGGAGTCCTCTCTGCAGCCAGAGCTCACTGATATGACTAGACTAGCGAGCCAGCTTGCCCTGAGACTTCTCCCGTCCCACCTTGCCAGTGTTGGGATGACAGACACACCTGGCTTTTGTGTGCTTGGGCTTGAACTTGGGTCTCATGCTTTACCATTCCCCCAGGCCCCAGCCCTGGCTTTTCAACGCGTGAATCTTCTGGAAGCAAAACCAGTGTTCAAATGGTCATTATTTAGAACAATGCTGATCTGTTTCTCAACTCACTTTGCTTCCTATGAAGACGTTGAAGATACCCGGTTGGATTACTCTTCCCTGTAAAAGATTAGCTTACACTGTGACTTAGAACGGGTTTATAAGCAGATGGGCTGGAGAGATGGCTTAGTGGTTAAGCACTTGCCTGTGAAGCCTAAGGACCCCGTTTTGAGACTTGATTCCCCAGGACCCACGTTAGCCAGATGCACAAGGGGGTGCATGTGTCTGGAGTTCGTTTATAGTGGCTGGGGGCCCTGGCGTGCCCATTCTCTCTCTGTCTCTTTCTCACTTTTACTTATCTGTCTGTATTCACAAGGAGTTTGTGAGTGAGTTTGCTGATGCAGACAATGTAACAAGGAGAAGTAAAATCTTCATCTTTTCCCTTCAAATAATCTCTGGGCCAGGGCTCAATACTGGGGGACACAGGCCAAGTTCTGGTCATTGGGAAAGGACATTATCATGTGTTACGATTTAAGCATAAAACACCATCTCAACAGGCTCGTGTTTAAGCACTTGGTGGCGCTGTTTTGGGAGGTTGTGGCACTTTGGAGACTTTGGGCCTAGCTAGCAGAAGGAGGACCCTGAGGAAGGGCCTTGAAGATGCCTTCTGGTTATCTGGTTCTAGCCAGAGCTCTCTGAATCCTGATCTTCCATGCTGCAAACAGGCTGGGTCTTACATTCCTGTCACCATGGACTGAGTCATGAACTGTCCACCAGGATGCAACAATATCCTCCGAAACCATGCAGCCAAATAAATCCTTCCACATTTGGGTTTTCTCTATCAGGGATTTTGTCACAGCAATAAGAAAAGTAGGGATGGAGAGATTGCTTAGCAATTAAGGTGCTTTCCTGCAAAGCCAAGGCACCCAGGTTCTATTCCCAGTATCCACATCAGGTGCACAAGCTGGCACATGTGTCTCGAGTTCATTTGTAGTGGCTAGATGCTCTGGCATGCCCATTTTCTCCCTCCTTTGCCCCTCCATCTCTTTCTCTCTTCCTCCCACTTCCTTTCTTTCTCACAAATAAATAAATAAAATATCAGTGGAACAAAAAGTGAACACGGCATCATGCAAGCTGGGGTAGCCCCGTGGCTTATGTTTCTGGTATCCAGGTGTTTGTTTCTTCCCAGGATGAAGAGAGGTAGAGAGTGGCAAGCTTCCTCCCAACACTGCCAAGATGCGTTTACTTGGGTTACAATCATGGGACAGAAACAAGTGGGAAAGATGTACATAGCCACCTGATCTCAAATGTGTTAGTGTCCATCAGCACACTGAAGATAAGGGCTCTGTGGCCATCTTCCTGTAAGGAAGGCTAGGGTAACAGCAGGTGCGATGGAAGAACAGACTCATATTTTGATGGGGAGCTCTCAGAGATGGCCTTGCCACCCTCATGTGAGCTGAGACCTAAAGCCAGTGCTCTATAAAGGGTGAGGATCTGAAAGGAAGCGTGTGCTAGTGAAGTAAGAACCTGTTTGAATGTGTGAGGATGTAAGATGTAATTCCTACAAGTTAAATGACCAGGTGTCCCATAATTCTAGTGTAAATAAAAATGGCTCCTAGGATGTTATTTGGAGTTAAGAAGTCCAGTCATGGGGAAGAGATTAGGGAAGAAAGTTATGGAGCAATGTGACCACAGCTAACAAGATTTGCTCACAGCCAAGAGGAGCCTAAGGAAATTGGACAGCTGAGTGACACCCTGGATGGGACCCTGGAGCAGAAGACAGATGTCCAGGGAAAACAATCATCCTTTAACAAACTGCATGGGTCAGAGTAATGGTGCATCCATGTTAATTTATCATGACATCCTACTTAGTGTAAGATGTCAACAATAAGGAAAACGGGATGCGGAGGATTGGGAACACCATTCTACAAATCTAAAGTTATCCTAAAATAAAGAAGCTTAAAAAAATATTTTTAAAAGATGGCTGGAGAGATGGCTCAGTGGTTAAGGTACTTGCTTGCAAAGACTAAGGACCCATGTTCGACTCTCCAGAACCCTGAGGCAAGTGTAAGGTTGCACATGCCCACTAGGTGGCGCAAGAATCTGAGTTCAGCTGCAGTGGCTGAGGCTCTGACTTGCCAATTTTCTTTCTCTCTCTCTCAAAAAAAAAAATGTTTATTTAAAAACAAACCTCTAGGCACACTTGTGACCATTTAAATTCAAAATTTCTTCCGTTTTTGGCATATGTGCATGTGTGTAGTATATATATGGTATGTGAGGTGTATGTACATGTATGTGTGTGAGCCCAAGGAGATCATTGTTTTTTCTTTGTCTGTGACCCAATCTGCATGTGTCCTTGAGACAGAATGACTCTCTGAGTTGGGTGGAAGCTGCTTTTTTCCTTAAGCCCCATCAATTCTTCAGTCTCTGCTCCATGTAGGACTGTGGTTATAGGCAAGTGTGGCCATGCCCAGCTATTTACACGGGTGCTGGGAAATTAAACTTAGGTGGTCTCAGACCCTCCCAGATTCTCACTTGTGTAGCAAGTGTTCTTACATGCTAAGACATCTCCCCAGCCCTGAATTCAAATTTTCTACATGTCCTGTCTGCTCAGAATGGGGTTCCATCCTCTTATCTCAGCCTGGTTTAAGGTGCCCACCTACCTCACCACAGAGCCCGAGTTCTGTTAGTCAACATTCTGCCCTCTCTGGGGTCAGCTACTGATTTCTTGGAGCCAGGTTCGCATTGCTGGTAGAAATCACCCAACTCAGAGCAGCTCTGGGGTTTGTTTTGGCTTACAGACTCCAGGGGAAGCTCCACGATAGCAAGGGAAAATGATGGCATGAGCACAGGGTGGACATCACTTCCTGGTCAACATCACGTGACAACAGGAACAGGAGAGTGTGCCAAACACTGGCAAGGAGAAACTGGCTATAACACCCAAAAGCCCTCCCCCAACAATACACTGCCCTCCTGGAGGCGTTGATTCCCAAATCGCCATCAGCTGGGAACCTACCATTCAGAACACCTGAGTTTATGGGGGACACCTGACTCAAACCACCACACCCACCTACCTCACTACAGAGCCCAAGCTCTGTTCGTGAGTGGTTTGCCCTCTCTGAGGTCAGCTACTGATTCTTTTTTAGACATTACAATTAGGGCTGGAGAGATGGCTTAGCAGTGAAGGCCCATGCTTGTGAAGTCTAAGGACCCAGGTTTGATTCCAGGTACCCATGTAAGCCAGATGTACCATGTAGTACATGTGGGCTGCAGTTCCTCTGCAGCGGCTGGAAGGCCTGGTACGTCTGTCTCCTCTCCCCACCCCTTTTTTCTCTTTCGAGTAAATAAATGTAATTTTTAAAAATACAATTCAAAGAGATAAGCCCATCCAGGGCTTCCCCAGTAATCTCATTTCTTAGTGATATTTTAGGGAATTTGAGGATGTAACACAAAGCCACTAGACATCCTCTTTGGAGGTGTTATGCTGACAATGATCCTGAGGTAGTTTCCTTATGTGGTGAGGTAGAGCTCACCACATAAGGAAATCTTTCTTTTAAATTATAATCAGTGCTTGCTTCGGCAGCACATAACTAAAATTGGAACGATACAGGGAACATTAGCATGGCCCCTGCACAAGTATGACACGCAAATTCGTGAAGTGTTCCATATTTTTACAGCATCTCATGGACTACACAGTAGGGGGGATGGGGAGGGAGGGTAGGGCATCAAAGGGGTGGGAAACACTAATCTAGACCCAAACGGCAATGGTACCATAAAATTCTACTTCCTAAAAGGCAGACCAAATGGCTGAACATTCCCCAGGCCCTTATAGGAAACACCTGAACCACAAGACAATGGAGAGAGTAGGATCAAGACTAACCTAAATCCTCTACATCTTCCTTCCCTCCCTCTCCCTCTCCCTCTCCCTCTCCCTCTCCCTCTCCCTCTCCCTCTCCCTCTCCCTCTCCCTCTCCCTCTCCCTCTCCCTCTCCCTCTCCCTCTCCCTCTCCCTCTCTCTCTCTCTCCTCTCTAACTCCTATATATTAGTTACCTTTTTTCCTCATTTTCTTAGGGGACACTGACCTGTAACTCCCAGTACCAGCATGGGGCTATCACCCACAATGAGCTTTTGATCAGAGAAACACAAGGTTTCCTAAAAGAATGACAGATTTCTGCCAGAGTACTTGATGACCCAACAAAGGTTACTGGTAAGACCCTATTGCTGAAGACCACATATGCAGCTCACACGTAAAATGGAACGGCATGGCTGGAAACAGGGAGAGAGTCAGTCCCCAGACAGTCAGCATGTCTAGTGTCAGAAGATGCTACATGGGCGACTGGGGGAAATGACCAATATCTGTCCAGGCAACTCACAGTCCAACCTACTTAGCAGCAAATAACCTGTTGTGATGCCCACACAAATGCAATAGTGGAACATAGCCATGGTGGGGAATCAACTGCTCTTGATTCAGCTAACTGATCCCCTCAGTGGCATGAGACCCATAGCTGGAGCTGGGAAATAAGTCAGAACCATATGCAAACATAAGCCCACTCTCCAATATCAAGCTACCATCAAACATGGGCTACAAGAGGGCCTACGCCTATTAAACTCTCTATAAAAAAAGTAGGGGCTATCTCTTTTGTCCTGGTGCTAACTCATTCTCCGTTGGAGAATCTGCTTCTCTTTTTCAGATAGATGCAGATCCTAAGGAGAGAGCCACCCCATCATACCTCAAAAGGGCCCTGGCTGAAACTAAGGAAAATTGGCGAAACAAGCAAGGGTGCTGTTTTCCTGATGAACCAGATACCAGCACAAGGGGGAAGGAGACCAACACGGAGAAAAATCAACGCCTACCAAATCAGAGATCCAGACCCCAGAAGCCCCCAACACCTCATCACTGAAGCAGACCAAAAATGAACCCAACATGGCTCAGGGAAATTTTGTGGAAGAGGGGGCGGAAAGAATGTCAGAGCCACATGTTGGGTCATGATATGCAGAGACACTTATAGTACCAATAACTGTGGGCTAACTCCACAATGCACGACCCATATACCTCAACAAGGAGAGGCCAATGGGGAGGGGGTAGGTCACGGATGAGCTTAATAATGATACCAAACGGCCTGTACTGGCAGAATAGAAAACTAATAAAGTAAAAAATAAAAAAAATTAAATTATAATCAATAGGCATATGGAAAACACTGAAGCTTTTATGTGAATGGAGCCCAAGACTTTTATCAAGTTGCCTGACTGGTTAGAAATCAGTGCTTCCCTTTCTTCTCTTTTCAAGGGAAGGCTAGCCATGGTGCGGGCCCTGCTGTAGCTCTTTATGAACTCCTGGGCCCTCTGTGGCCTTGAGCGAATCTTTCAGCCACCCTAGTTCTCCGTCTCTCTCAGAGTGGTGCCCCACCAGGAAAGTTAATCACCACCATTTCCTTTTCTACAACACTGTGAACATTGTGAAAACAATGCCTATGAAAATCACAAGTCCTCAGAGACTGGTCACGAAGGTGACTTACTCTACTGTTACCAAGACAGTCAATGGCTTGATGTATGCAAGCCAAATGTCTAAATATTTGTGCACACACATTCTTGCCCTTATGAGAGTTTATAAAACTTGGAACATTCATTGATTTATATCTTACCGTGAAGAAGAAAATAGGCATGCAACACATTCAGCTCATAAATCCATTTTCTTTTGCCTCTTACTGATAAAAATATGCCTGGCTAGCCAGGCGTGGTGGCACATTTCTTTAATACTAGCCCTGGGGAGGCAGAGGTAGGAGGATCACTGTGAGTTCAAGGCCAACCTGAGACTATATAGTGAATTCCAGCTCAGCCTGAGCTGAGTGAGATCCTACCTTGAAAAACAAAAACAAAAACAAACAAACAAACAAAAAGCCTGGATGCCTGTGACTATGGCCATTTTGGTGAATATTTGTATATCAATAAAGCTCCTAATTCTTAGGAGGTGAAGTCGTCACCCTGAGTGTTCTGTGGCAGCCTTCCCTCCACCTATCTTGTAAAGTCATGAGAAAGACATCAATGGTGGAAGACACTTACATTTGAGAATACCCCCCTTTTTTTTTCCTGTTCCTTTTTGCATGTATGTGTATGTGTGTCTGGTTTCTGTGGTGGGGTGTATACACATGTGTATGTAGATGTGTGTATGTAGCGTGTGTGCATATAGAGACCAGCGGGAAATATCAAATGTCCTTCTCTTATTCACTTGTTTACTTTTTTGTGTGTGACAGAGGCTTTTGCTAAACCCCGAGATACTATTTACCATCACATTGGCTAAAAAGTGAGCCCCACCAAATCTCTGGTCACTGTTACCTATGGGACGGGAATTACTGGCCTGGAGGATCACATCCAGCTGTTCCTCATCTCAGCGGGATTCAGAGATTCAGAGCTCATGCTCACATTTTTACGTACTGAGCTATCCCTCAGCCCTTTTATTTTCTCTTAAGCCAAAGGAAAGCAATCATTTTGTTTGGTCTGCGTATCTATTTGTCTCATGTAGATCTACATCTTATATGTACATGGCTAGTGTGATTTCTAAGATTGAGGATTTAAGCGTCATCTGTTATCTCTTCAGATGATTCCTTTTCATATTTTCCTTTACATATTTTTTGTACTTATCACTGTCCACAAGTGTCTGAAATAAATAGCTTAAAATAGTTCAAGTGCGATTCTCACCCACCTCCTATGCCTCCCATGAGCCACCAACAAACTCGTTCGAGGAAAAATATAAACAATGCTTTTTTGAACAATTACAAGTTTCTCCATTTTTACACTCACCAAGATCATTACCAGTTTAAAATAGCTCATGAACTTGCAAGACTTAAGTACGCGAATTTTGTTGAAATAAACCATTATAACCGAAAACTAATGATTACCCCCCACAAAGTCCCCATCATTGCCAAAACCAAAATATGTGTCTGATGAATAGCTCCAATAACACTTTTTACTAAACTTCAGCATGTTACAATTCTTACAGCCATTTATAACGGGTGATGATTTTCATTTCTATGTGAGTCAAATTCTTATCATTTGACCTCTAGCAAAAAACTAATCTCAAACATCTAAGGCAAACTCAGACACACAATAATTAACAAAAATGACTTCCAGGGGAAGCTTTAGGGTTTAGATTCATGACATTATTTCTGTGTGTATTTAAGCTGGGTTGTAATACATTCCCAAACAAGACACTTATTTACTGTATTAAAATGACCATAGCTACACTTTTTTGAAGACAAATAAAACAGAGCTTTTAATATCATTGCTCCCTGTTATTATAATTCACAGTGAAGCCCAACAGAATAGCAATTATTTATTCAGAAAACCCACACAGATCTTTGGTTTTCTGGGATTTAAAATTTTAAATGCTTTTCCTTCTTGCAAAGGCTTGAGTCCCTTAAGCAGTCATTTGAACACAGGATAATGAGGGTATCCTTGGCGACTCATAAATCAGATGCTTTGCTGGGCTCTTCTCATCACCGCTCCGACAGCATTAACAGCAGATTATATGAAAGTATGCAACACACTAAATTATATGGTTGCTGTCCTATTTCCTGGTTTATGCTTTTCCTCTTGGATACATCTAGTGATTTTTTATTCAGATCACTGTACATGTTCCATATTTGTAAAAAAAAAAATAGCACGTAGCGGCTACATGTAGGCAACAACTCTGTTGATGATGGTCTGTTCCGAATTAGAATAGATATAAGGCGGTGACAAAGTGGCCATTGTGACCCCTTTTGCACACAATAAAATGTGTTCGCTTTACTCGTCACATCTAAATGATCTCTTCCTGGCAGTTACAACTGATACATATGCCATTGTCCCCATAACTGGGTTCCAGTGCACAATCAGGAAACGGGGCGATTTCTATCTGAGTTAATTAAGGATAATGGTATATTTATTTAACGTTTCGCAGCTGTCCCCATGGAGGACTGTTGGTCCACGACACAGTATTTGGTGAGGCCGGCCACATGATAAATTGGGATCCTTTCTGCTCCTTTGTCCTCAGAACTGTTTTGTTTTTTTTTTTCCTCTTAAAAGCTCTTTATATGCGTCCTTAATGTAGATGGCAAAATAAATAGACCTGTAGGTTCAAGTGTAAGTGTCAGCATGGAGCCCACCAGTACTGCTGATTGCTGAAGAAAATCAGAGCAGCTAGGAACTCTGAGGAAAGAGATGGATAAACCTAGTTCTACCCGAGTGAGTGCCAGCACGAAATGGCAACTCAACGCGGGCTTTCTCACTGAGTAAATGCACACAGAGTGTGATGGGAAGTGACAAGACATCAGTACAGCGAGTGTGGCACACTTCCAAAGATTAAGAAGCGCCCGCTGCAGAAATGGTAGACAATTCCGTTTTAGGGATTCCTCTCATGCTTGTACCTGCCGCTTGGCTCTTCCTAGCAGCAGGAAACTTTTAACTCTCAAGTATTTCTGAATTCTAATTTTACATCTGTATTATCTACCATGTCCAAGGACAACACAGATAGGAAATAAGTTCACAGCAAGCACTTTCCAGTAGACACACTTGATAGCCCTGCTTTTCCTCTAATGCAGGTCACCCCAGAATTTCTCTCAAATATCCTGAGAGCTGTTTGATGATAAACCTCACACACCTTCAGTATTAAGGAAACGCATCACTCTTCTTTCTTTTTTATTTTTATTTACTTATCTGAGAGAGAGAAAAAGAGAGAGAGAGAGGCAGATAGGAAAAGAGAAGGGGTGCTCCATGACCCCCCAGCCACTGCAAACAAACTCCAGACTCATGCGTCACCTTGTCCATCTGGTTTACATGGGTACTAGGGTATTGAACCTGGGTCCTCAGGCTTCAAAGGCAAGAGCCTTTAACCACTAAGCCATCTCTTGAGCCTCATCGATTCTTTCTCTCAAAAGAATAGTAAAAGTCTCTTAAAAGTGCTACGTGCCTGATGTGGTCATGCAGAAGTGTAATAGGGGTACTGCCCATAATCCTGGCATTGGGGAGTTAGAGATGAGGGTCTCTGGGGCTCACTGGCTAGTGAGTCTAGCAGAATTGGTGAGCTCAGTGAGAGATCCTGTCTTAAATAATGATCCAGGTGTGGTGATGCATGTCTTTAATCCCAGTACTTAGGAGGCTGAGGTAGGAGGATCTCTGTGAGTTTGAGGCCAACTTGAGACTATATAGTGAATTCAGGTCAGCCTGGGCTAGAGAGAGACCCTACCTAGAACCCCTCCCCAAAAATAAGATTTATAGAGATGAAGAAAGATGCCCTGTGATGACCTCTCACCTCCACATGCATTAAAGACATCATACACTCCTGCACGAACACCTACCATGCATTCACAAAAAGAAGTGCCAGGTTGCCCAGACATTCCTTCATTGCTTCTGGATCAGCCAGGGTTCTCTAGAGGAACAGAACAGATAGAACGATGATATATAAAGGGGAACTAGTCTACTGGCTTTCACAATCCACACTGGGCAGTCCAACAATGGCTGTCTGCAGGCTGGAGCGTCTGAGGACCTGGGGGCTGCCCTTTGCAGGGGGCTGGAAGCCACACCAGTCCTGATCTTGTGCTGAATGATCAGAGGACTCCCAGAGAGATGCTGGGCTTTAGTCCACATGAAGGCTGAGGATGTGGGACTCTAACGTCACCACAAGTAGCAAGTAGCAAGGGCAGCCAGGCACAGAGACACTACTTATTCTTGGAGCCTCTTTATATGTGGGCTGTCACCGAAAGAGCCATCCAGTCATGGGGAAGGGTTTCCTCCCTCAGTTAATCTTCACCTCAAAACATCCTCACAGAACTGCCTAAGGGGTATGTTTCTTACTTGATTTCCAATCTAGGGAACTAACTGTCACAGCACCATACTACGATATGTTGAGATGACTCTTTGGGTGGCTTTTGTTTTTCTTCATAATATTACAAACAGCTGGACAGAGGGATTCTGCCCCTTTTATAGCCATCACTATCACTGGATGACATAATTCCAGGTACCTAGCCTGTGCTCAGCCAATGTAGTGATCAAATAAAGTGTGATTTTCAAAGGTGCTTGCAGAGGTTATGGGTCAAGGTACTTCTTTCAGTTTAGACACTGTGCCCAGAGTCTAGGGTCTCCATCTCCTTGGTACATTTTGTTTTTCACAAAGCATGATTTTATCCGGTAGCCTCTGGAAGATCAGAAAGAAATATCAGGCCTGCTGGTTCTGATCGTCGCTCACAGTGCCTGGTATAACCTTCACAGAAACTCTCCCCATGCTCAAGTTTCCTTCCAGATAGGAGTATCTGTCTCAGGTCTGAGTTTAACTCTTCAGCCATCATCCTTACATTTCATCATGTATTTGAATCAGCCCAATCTCTGACCTTTTCAGCACTGCCTTTCGTCCCGACATGCAAGGATGATGATACATCACCCGGACATACATCTTCTTACCTCCTCTCGCCACGTGCATCCCCCGGCAGGCAGATTTCTTTGCTTCTTTCACAATGTCAAATTTCTCACTCGTGGGTTTGTTTCACTTTCAGAAAATCATATTCTTTGTACCAAATGATGACCTTGAGTTTATATACACCAACTTGAACCTCCAGGCGCTGCTTTTCTTCCCAGATTCTGGCTTGGAAGTGAATTCTCCATTCTTTAAAGTACTGAGCCTTCACTACCAAAGTGTACAGGACACACTCCCAACTGCCTCTTCAGGCTAAGAGATAGTTGCAGCCTCAATTATTGATGGAGTCACCTGGAAGTCTGTGCACATGAAAGAAAGTGGTGCTCTCTTGGTGTACGTCCTTCAACAGCAAGAAGAAATGACCTCTCCCGGCGGCCTTGTGGTAGTTCCTACCCTATGATAACTTTATTCTAAAACTCATAGTTTGGTCTTTCTCTGTATTGAGAATTCAGGGTCTCACCTACATTTTAGTGATGCTTGAACATAGCTGGAAATGATTTTGACAAAAATAGTTTGTATTTAGAGTGGGGAGATGGCTCAGTATACAAAAGTGTTTGCTGCGCAAATGTGCCAAGTTGAGTTTGAAGAGCCAGAACTCATGCAGAGCTAGACCCAGTAGGGCAGCATATGTAATCCAAGCCCTCCTGCAGGAAATTAGGAGGCAGAAACAGGAGAACCCCCAGAAGCATGCAGGGCAGAGGTAACAAAAAGAAGCCCTGACTCAAGCAAGGTGGAAGGTGAGAACTGACACTTCATACATACGCTGGAGCACCAGTGCACACATGCACACCCAAGTGCACGCACACATGCACACCCTCCCCACACAAGATAATAATAAATAGCTTGAATCATTAGAAAGCATATCAACCCAGTGCGTGCTTTGCCAAAGCCGCTGTCTCTCCACATCTCAAACTTTACCAGGCTATTTGGAATTTAATCCATCAATGAAGTCAAATGGTCATCAAATAAACATCAGAACAGGAAGAAAGGGACATATCTGTGGTTTAATCCATCCAGGAATTTTCTTTGTTTATTTTTATTTATATATTTGAGAGCAACAGACACAGAAGGAGGCAGAGAGAGAGAGAGAGAGAGAGAGAGAGAGCACACACCAGGGCTTCTAGCCACTGCAAATGAACTCCAGATGCATGCACCCCCTTGTGCATCTGGTTAATATGGGTACTGGGGAATCAAGCCTTGAACCAGGGTCCTCAGGCTTCACAGGCAAGTGTTTAGTCACTAAGCCTTCTCTCCAGCCCCTCTATCCAGGAATTTTAAGATAGATGTGCTATTTTGTACACAAGTAACACAATTTGATGTAGTCAGGGAAAAGGTGCTTAGGAAATGGTGTATCGTTTGATGATTTATGGGTTGACTGAAAGGAAGGAGTCTCTCTGGGCAGATGAGTCCAATCCAATCACTTTGGAAACAATGAGAACACTGTGGGTCAGTGGAGTGCCCGAGTTATTCTCCCATGAGCCAGGAGGCACACTGCAATGAGGATTACATGGCTCCCTGAAGAGCTTACCCAGGCGATATTGACCACTGAATAGCATCTTAGTTGAGTATGATTGGTGGGGCTGGAGAGGTGGCTTAGCAGTTAAAGGCACTTGCTTATTGCCATCCTGAAAGCCCAGTGACCTGGGTTTGATTTCCCAGTACCCACATAATGCCAGATGCACAAAGTGGCACATGTGCCTGGAGTTCATTTGCAGTGTCAGGGGGCCCTGGCATGGCCATACACCCTCTTTATATCTGCCTCTTTTTCTCTGTCTCAAATCAATAAAACAAAATGCCATATGTCAGGTCTTACTACAAATTTGGCTTTATAAGTAAAGCCTGACCCAATGTTTTCCTCCAGGCACTTCCAAACTACTTGGCATGACCGGCACATAGCAGATAAACTATTTCATTCTGTACCTTGTCCTATAGAAGTAGGCACAAGGAACTGTGTAGCATCGATGAGGACTTTAGAATGCCCAGTTAGACAACAATAGAGAAAAACTCTTCAAAGAGATGACCCATGTTGTGGTTTAAAGGCAAAATGTTTCCTGTAGACTCATGTGTTTAAATAGTTAATCCTTAGTTGATGGTGCTGCTCTGGAATTTTGTGGAGTGTTTATGAGATAGAACCTTCCTAGAGGGAGAAAGTCACTGGCGTTGGGTCCTAAGTTGTCACCGCCCAACCATTTTAGCATCCATTTCTCTCTCTAATTTCCTTCATGCTGATGTGAAGATGCAACACACCTTCCTGCTCAGGCCTGCCACATGTTCCTCACATTTTAAAAATTTTACTCACCTCAGGACACTTCTACTCCAAACTGAAATAAGCAAACCCTTTCGTTCTTTAAGCTGCTTCTGATTGGGTACTTTGTCCCAGAAATGAGAAAGTAACTGATATAACTTGTGAAGAATATCATGAGCTATTGTTAAGTTAAGCAAATGTGTTACAAGTGTGTATGTGTCTGGGTATGGGTGTCTATATGTCACTTGGTGAACATACAAACTATATTAGTGTATAAGTGAGCAAGACATAGAGGCCACCATAGTGCTCTTTGGATAAATTTCTAAGTAGATTTATCTTTTTATTTGAGTATCAAGTATCAGACAAGGATCAAAAAAGGTCAACCACAAGGAACAAATACAGCTTCTTTTGACCACATTAAAGGATTTGTATTTGATTCTGTCTTTCAGAGGTTAAAAGGAGAATAGCAATGAAAAACTGAAAGAACAAAAATGTGAATGTAAATCCAATTAGGTGGATTAGGAAAAAATGCTATGGAAGAAATATCATTTGAGAAATAGGCTAGTGTATTCCTGGTGAAAAACAGCAAAGACTAAGAGAAAGCAAGGAATATGGCTGAGGAGAGACAGAGTCTTGCAGGACTGAGGCATGGCATGCAGAGGAGGATCCCTGCCCATGTCATTAATCTAGCCCTTGGAGATACAAGGTCAACAGAGAAGCAAGTCATCAAAGCAGGAGGACTCTCACTAATGAACTGACCACTTACAACTTAGTTGCAATGTTCAGCCTGATGGTTTATTCATTTCTACCAAGTAAATGGTGATTCGCTTGTTGACTAATGGAGGCTTAGACAATATAGTGCAGAGAAAATGCAACTGAGATTTAAAGAGGAATCGCATAAAAATAGAGAATGCACAGAACTTCTGTAAATTAAAAAAAAGTGATATTAGGGCATTAAATCTCATACAGAAACATTTATCAGAAGTATCTGGCTCAGAATAGTTACTGATTTAACCCTAGAGAAAGGCCAGAGGGGTGATGGTACAGTGGACTCTTCCAGAGAAAGCTGGACAGAACTTGAATGGTTAACTAAGTGAGATTTTTTGGAAAACAGTGAAGACCCAATATTTGTGTTAGAAGCTATGATATGGGAGTAAATAGGAAAGGGAAGGTGCTACAGCATCATGTGACTTAATTCTCAGCTGGGGAGACAGCTCACTTGGTACAGTGTTTGCTGCACAAGCATGTGGACCTGAGTTTGGATCCCTGGCTCCCATGTTAAAAAAAAAAAAAAAAAAGTGGCATTCAGTTGTAATGCCAGCACTAGGGAAATGGAGATAGGAGGAACTTGTCTATTAAAATCAATGAGCTCTGTGTTCAATGGGAGATCCCGTCTCATTAAAATGAAGTGGAGATTGATTTGAGAAAGATAACCAATATTAGACTCTGGCCTCCACACACACTCATATATGTACACACACATCCACACATGTACAGGCACACATGCATGCACACAAACACATACACACAAGAAATTAAACAGTTTTACCCAAAAAAGCAATCTTTACTAAAAAGTTTATTCTTGGAATTGTTTTTAAGCTGTAACTCTAATGAAATTATACAATATGAGATTTAAGTGCATTGATTTCACATCATGTGTTATTTTCCAAGTTCCACTTAAATGTCACTTTCAAAAAGTGCTTGAGGGGTAGAGGAGATGACTCAGTGCTCACAGGCACTTGCTTGCAAGCCTGTTAATGACACAAAGTGGAGACTGCATCTGTAATCCCTAAGTGGCCACCCTTGTTTAACTTTTTACAATAGCTTCTGTTAGTAGTATCTCCAGGCCCCTAGCTATAAAATCCCTTTTCTCGAGAGCTATGAAAAAGCTGTAACAATGTACCCAGTTGGCTTTGCACCTACACGGTGACTAGCCTGCTGATATCTCCATCTCTGCACAAACAGCCTTCTGTGGAAGCATCTTGCCCCATGGGGATTGTAAGAGTTATTATTATTATTATTATTATTATTATTATTATTATTATTGCTACATCAACTCCTGACAAGAAGCAAGTTAAGGGAGGAAGGAGTGGTCGTGGCTTTCAGTCTGAGGGTAGAGTTCAGCAAGGCAGGGAAGACATGGCAGTGGGAGTGGTTTGTAGCTGCGGCAGTAGAAGTGTCTCTACAGACCAGAAAGCTGAAGGAAGACAGGAAGTGGAGCTTGGCGATAAGCCTCAAGGCAAGTCTCCAAGAGACACACTTCTTCCAAGTAGACTCTACTTCCAAGGGTTCCACAACCACCAGCTGGGAACGAATTGTTCAAGCACATGAGCCTATGGGGGACATTTTATATCCAAATTATAATAGAGACACTAGTTTGTCACAAGAGGAAAGAGTCTGTGCCACCTGGATTTAGTGGGAAGAGCCCAGGGAGGTGCCAAGCATGTGACATGCACAGGGCTGCCCCCCACAAGAAGGAACCTTAGGCTACAGAGTGAACCTCAAGCTTCTTGCACGGTGTGTGCGGTGCACTCTGAACCCATTCTCCCATCTTGAGAGGTTGCTTATCCTCTCTCACACTTGGCCTTGAAGATGGCATCACAGGCCTTTCCTCGTGTACCATTATATCTTATGTTCTTTCCTCCTATGCTTCTCCACTGGGGCAACACTTAGACTCCAGGATTCACCCACCCTCACCTCTTCCGGAAAGCTTGCCTAGTCATCCAGACTGACTGAGCCAGCTCCAGCTCTTCTTGTGGTACCCTGGCATCTGCCACAGTTGTTGTCACTCTTTGTACCAGGAGCATCTTTCTGCCTGATCTCCCCCAACCCTCTTTAGTACACTCCTACATATTCATACATGATGTCTTTCAGTGATCATGTTAGCATCATTTTCACTGGTGTGGTTGATGTGGAGAAGTAATTTTAAAAAATTTGGAGGCCATCCCTTCTTCCCTTTCTATACAGATGCTGTCCACAGAGTGGTTCCCATCATGTGAGTCAAAACTTGAGCTCTGAGGCACGATCTCATGGCTCCTGGATGACTTTAAGGCTCCAGGAAAAATTCTTATCGTGAAGCTATGAAAGATAGGGCCAGTTTCTTCATTGTTCGTGTAACTGTGGGTAAGTCACATGTGTAACTGGGTCTCAACTTTCTCATCTTTAAAATGGGATTCCTTCTAGCCTGCACCTTCCAGGGTGTTTGTTTAAGCTAAGTCAACGTGTACATACGTAGCACGTGGCACGGATATGTGCTAGCTAGGACTAAGCAGACAAAGAGTAACTGAATAAATGATTCTGGCTTTGCTAAGCATAAATACTAATTTTACGGCTTCTTTTATTATTTTCATGTGCAGAGGAAGTGATCGTCTTTACCACATAAATAATTTATGTGGAGGGCTGAGTGCGCCTGCAGTGCATTATAGAAACCAAACCGCGTCGAGCGGTTCTGTCTGAAGTACCCGTGGATAGCTTTCTCTGTGCCTCTCTCCTAATGAGTGCCATCAAGGACGCGCAGCCAACCTGGGAGGAAGACGCCCAAGCCACTGAAACGGGCTTTCTGCTGTCCAAGCCTTCTGTCGGCAGAGAACAGATTTCAAAGTGTTTTTTGTTTTTTTTTTTTTTTTTTTCCTGTGAGAAAAACAGAGAAGTAATGAGGGATTCCCCATAACTTACTTTTGAATAACACAGACATCACTCTTGGGGCCAAGACTTTGAAGATTTTACCATTTTCTCTAAACTATCATGCCCTTCCCTCCTCTTAAAAAAAAAAAAAAAGATTAGAGAGCCAACTTTAACCCATTGAGAGCCTCTGGTTCACCCATGAGGATGTTAACTCCTTAGATCATGTGGAGCCCTGCTCCCTTGGGACTACTGAGGGATGTGACTTGTTTTTCCCCAGATGCATTTGGAATACTGGTTAATTCCCTTCACATCTTCCGCCTCATCTTGGTATGTCTTTAGGCTCCGTTCTCACAGATGCTTTCACGAGTAGAATACAGCCTCCCCCCTTCCATGTTGATTTCCATTAATGGGCACAAGAGAAATGCTTTCTGAGGTTTGTTAGAACTCTATCAAACAGGGCAAAGAGGTTCCAAAGGAATGTCCGGAGGATGCACTGCAAAGAACTGGTGACAACTTCGTCAGAGACTTTCTCAGGTTATCAATTCAGCCAGTTCCCATCCTATGCACCATGTGCTGAATAAATGCATTGTAAGGTGAAGCTCTATATTGCCCGCAGTTTCCCAGTGAGCTTCCAGGGAGAGAGAATTTCACTTAGGAAGAAGGAAGAAACTGTAGAGATGGTTCAGCAGTTAAGATGCTTGCCTGCAAAGCCTAAGGACCCTGGTCAGGTTCCCTAGTACCCACAAAGAAGGTGGCACATGCATCTGGACTTCATTTGCAGTAGCTAGATGCTCTGAATTGCCCATCCTCTCTCTATCTGCCTCTTTCTCTCTCTCTCACACACACACATAAATAAATAACTAAGTAAATAAATAGATAAATTTAAAAACATAAAAATAGGTGTAAGAGACCAAAGCCACGGGCTTGTCCAGGTTGTGAGATGGTGTATGGGGGAGAGAGCTATCTATGTCTGAACAAAGCCCTCAAGGTTACCATTCACGGATGGCAGAATAAGGAAATCAGGACCAGTTTCTGTGTACTTGTTTCTATTTCCAGGAGGAAAGCCATCAGGATCACTGGGTAATCTTTTGGGCCCCGCACTCATGGTCAATTGACCACAAGAGAGACACACAGATAGAGACTGGCACAGCAATGGAAAATCAGATACAAACAAATGCTGGTTGTTCTGGGCTGACAGGTGAGCAAGGCAAGGCTCTCCCATCCCTTTCAAGGAAGGTACTGATGTAGGGGAATCATCCCACCAACTTTCCTTCCATAACAAGGGGATGAGGCATGAGCAAGAGAATGGAGGGCTGGAGAGATGGTTTAGCGGTTAAGAGCTTGCCTGTGAAGCCTCAGGACCCACGTTAGCCAGATGCACAAGGGGGCGCATGTGTCTGGAGTTCGTTTGCAGTGGCTAGAGCCCTGGAGTGCCCATTCTCCCTCTCTCTCTCTCTCTCTCTCTCTCTCTCTCAAATAAATAAATAAGAGTTAATAATTTTTATTTTAAAGAGAGAATGGAGGTTCTCCAAGATGGGTGTGTAGGGGCTTAGGTTTGCCTTCAGAGACATCATAGTTGAGCTCTGTGGCTTGGGCACATTTTTCAGCTTTTCTGAGGAAAAGTGCACATAGCAGGCAAATTCTAAAGTTTTTTTTTTTCTTTTTTATGACAGATTACAGGAACAGGGATAAGGGGCCTGACAGACACAGATTCTCAGTAGGTGTTAGGTGTTGGCACTATAATATCCTTTCTGGAAAAGGAAATGGTCAGGAAAGGTTTAGTACCCATGACAGCAGAGAGGAGAGAGATGTGCAGCCCACCCAAATGGGCGCTATTTTAATTGCTATGTGATCTTCTCAGGATGGTGATTGAAAGAAACATTGATAGGATGTGACATCTATATGTTTGCTCAGTTTGTGCAAAGTAATTAACGTTTTGATCAGGTTCAGGAAGTCTTAATTAGGCCTGTGAGCTCACGGGGGATAGATTTGCTTTTTAGCTGGTCTATTTACAAGATGAAGGATCTCTTTTCCCCCCCTGCCGGCCTGCATCCCTTTTCATACTGTGCCTTCGTGGGCTCTGATGCCATCCTCTGCCCCACTGGCCAGCCTAGGGTGACTTACCATCGACTCCTTGGGGCAAACTTGTGCCTTCATCTAAGGAGAAACCTTTTGTGTCTTAGCTCCCTATATGTGTGGCATTTTGTGGTTAGACTATTTTGTGCCGCAGGGGGGTTAAAAGCAAATAAGCTGGGCTGGAGAGATGGCTGAGTAGTTAAAGTGCTTGTCTGCAAAGCCTGGGGACCCATGTTCGACTTTTCAGGTCCCCCATAAGGCAGATGTGGCAGATGTACGAGGTTACACAAGTGCACAATGGGGCACATGGAGTTCGATTGCAGTGGGTGGAGGCCCTGGTGTGCCAATTCTCTCTTTCTCGCTCTTGTTACCTCTCTTTCTTTCTTCAAAAAAAAAATCATCTGTGTACACACTAAAGAAATTATAGTGATTCAGTTTCTTCATTGTACCTAATTATAGCTTACTTTAAAGGTGGTTCAAGGAGTTTGGTCTTGGAGAGCCACTAAGTTTTGTATATATGGCCTTCAGTGTGTCCTGTGTAGACTTGGTGACTTGACCAGGGACTTGATATCTCAGTTATCCTGGTGCCTTATCAGTAGATCAGGAAGAAAAGCATTTGATTATCCTGAGACCATGAGAAAGACTTATTGTTGCAGCTAGGTTCACATTGCTGGTAGAAATCACCCAACCAAGGGCAGCTTCTGAGAAAAGAGGTTTATTTTGGCTTACAGGCTCGAGGGGAAGCTCCATGATGGCAGGGAAAACGATGGCATGAGCAGAGGGTGGACGTCACCCCCTGGCCCACATAAGGTGGACCATACCAACAGGAGAGTGTGCCAATCACTGGCAAGGTGAAACTGGCTATAACACCCATAAGCCCACCCCCAACAATACACTCTCTCCAGGAGGCATTAATTCCCAAATCTCCATCAGCTGGGAACCTAGCATTCAGAACAGCTGTTTATGGGGGACACCTGGATCAAACCACCACACGTATCACTGGTAAGTGTGCGGAAAAACTTTGTGAGTTGAAAATCACTGTGATTTGTGTTTAACAAACCATAGTAAATTCTTTCACAATACCTTATTTATTCTGCCTTCTTAGTAGCATATTAAGGGCCAGGCCTCCAAATGAGAAGAACTATTAAGAAACTACGAATTGTCTGTCCCATTGGGCATGCTAAAATGAATAAAAGTGAATAGTGGTCAGTTAAACTAAATTCACTGGAGTTGATTCTAGCTCTCAGCATTTGAGAAGCTTTGCAAGTCCAGAGAAAGCTGAGCCTGAAGCTGAAAAACATAAGATATACGGACATCAAAGGCTGATGTTTTTATTAGCAGCCTGGATAGTGCAAAAGACCATTTCAAAGTCACCTGTGAAGCCAACTTCAGGATACCATCTAAGCCTGTGTAATTTGATGTCTCTGGATAACAGGCTCCAATTGACTCTTTCTAAACCCTTTTTATTGACAATTTTTGATGTAGGCACATCATGTATTTTGATCATAGTCCCTTCCCATCACTCTCTCTTGCATTCCTACTTCCCCATTTTTCTTCTGAGAGGGAGGACACTATGGGTGACTGGACTCCTGAAAGCAAAAACGGCAGGAAAGTCTTGCTAGAAATCAAAGATGATCTGATTTCTTATCTCTTGCCCAGTTCCCTAGACTCGTTTTTTCTCAACCAACCAGGACCTTCCTAGGAGGAAGGTCTTTCATAGGATTTAAATATTGTTGTAGTCAACTTGGCGTCAGGGCGAGACAGCCCCTAGCCCTAACCAACTGGTGGTCCCTCTGGTTCACCCGAGCCAGAAGACAGTCAACCACTGTAAGGTTATAAATACCTTTGCAAGAGGAGCACAGGCTCTCAGACCACTTGGGAACTTCCAGCTATGGGTATGTTATTTCCTCAGCTGGGTCTGGGGTGGCTTGGTCCAGACCCTGCAAGGTTGAGCTGAGGGGAGACGCCCGTAGCCCTTACTTTCCACATGGGCTCTTTATCCCCTCCAACTCCCCACATGGCAGGAGATCCTTGAACTTTCTTTTCTCTCTTTTCTTTCCATGCTTTTTCCAAGCTCAGGCTCTCCATGTGGGATTTCCAGACACATAAGTGTCTTTCCTTGGCTCTGTACTTCCCTTAATAAATATAATAATGTAACAATTATCCTTCTAAGTATTTTTTATTCAATTCTTTAATTAAAATTAGAAAAGAACCTAGGGTCTCAGGTTCAAGTACTTTCCTGGACCTCCACCTCCCCTTACACTTGCCCTGGACAACCTCTTCCTTCCTACCAGTCTCTCTACTATTTTGAATATTTTTTTTAAATTTTTTATTTATTTATTTGAGAGAGACAGACACAGAGAGAAAGACAGGTAGAGGGAGAGAGAGAATGGGCGCGCCAGGGCTTCCAGCCTCTGCAAACGAACTCCAGACGCGTGCGCCCCCTTGTGCATCTGGCTAACGTGGGACCTGGGGAACCGAGCCTCAAACCGGGGTCCTTAGGCTTCACAGGCAAGCGCTTAAATGCTAAGCCATCTCTCCAGCCCTATTTTGAATATTTTTAAAATTTTACTTTTACCTTATTTCATCATCCATACTGACATGTTGATGGGCCCAAGATTGTGTAGGTGACAGTGGTTGTGAGGTCGTGAACACAATAGCCACCACATGTGGAATATGATGTCCCAGAGCACTCTGCCCATTCCTCTGCCTCATACAACATTTCTTCCATCTCTTTCACAATGTTTCCTGAGTCTTGGTGGATGTGACAGAGATGCCTCATTTAATGTGAAGTGCTTATGACTTCTCAGCACTTTGAGGAGTTTGAGTCTTCCCCCATTGTCACTACTATTAGCACCTACGGCCTTCCCAGCCATAGGCTTTTGATTAGGTTTTCAGCACCAGCGCATGAATTCCTTCCAGTGGAGCTGGCCTCCGATCAAATCAAAGAGTGTTTAATTGTGTCCATAACAGTCATGCCACTGTGCCACTAGCTGCCTTATCTTGCTTGGCTGGCTGGTTGTATGCGCCACAGGGTTCAGTGCTGGTTAAGACCGGATGACTTTTCTCCCTCAGCAGCTCTTTCAAGCGCTGTGGCAGCCAGCCAGCCACCAGGCAGGAGGCTTCCTGCTCAGTTCCAGCTTGATTTCTAAGTGTCCTGAGACCAGAGCGTGTGGTGTCTTCTGCAGTCGGGTCCTATCTTTTAGCTCTGGTGGGCAACCAAGAGCACTGGCAAGAGGCTGTTTTATTCTTGATGTCTTGGGGCCTCCCTAGCTAACAACTCGCTGGGAGGACTCTCCACTCCTGGCACTGAGATTTCCTGTGATAATTATGGCTTGCTGCTAATCATCTAACAAAGAAGTGGGTCTCCATATGGTTTATTTGTATGGTCTTTATTTAGGTTAAACCTACTCCTCCCCTTTTTCTCTTCCACCTCTCCCCTGAACTAGGGGGGGTTTTACACCCCTAGGACTCTGTCCCTTTCTGTACATATCTGCTGCCCTCTGCCCTTAACTACTCCCCGTTCATGGTCGCTTTCCAATGTCTGGGCCCCAGTACTGACTCTTCCTCCATCTTACATATAAATCTGAAAATTTAATTCTATGATTCACATACGAGAAAAAAAAAACAAAACGTGGTTTTGTCAGCACCACATGTTCTACCACTGAGCCACATGCCCACATTTGTATTTCTCTACCTAGGTTACCCACACATAAAACATTTTTGGGGTCAGTCCCTTTCCTGCAAATTTCATTTTACTTTACAACTGAGTCAACTTCCATTGTGCATAGGTACCACATCATCTGTGTCCATTCACTAGTGGATGGACATCAAGGTTGATTCCATTTCCTAGCTATTGTGAATGAGAGCAGCCATATACATGGATGAGTAGGTTGTGCGATGGTAGGATGGAAAATCCTTAGGGTATATGCCAAGAAACATTACAACTGGGTTGTATGGTAGATATAGTTTTATTTTTATTTGTTTAAGAGTGACAGACAGAGAGAGAAAGAGGGAGAGGGAGAAAGAATGGGTGGGCCAGGGCCTCCAGCCACTGCAAACAAACTCCAGATGCATGTGCCACCTTGTGCATCTGACTTATGTGGGTCCTGGGGAATCGAGCCTCTAACTGGGGTCCTTAGGCTTCACAGGCAAGTGCTTAACTGCTAAGCCATCTCTCCAGCCACCTTAATAGTCATTTATTTCCCACCTCTGTGTCTGAACTAACATCCTGGTGATTAACAGTGGATCAGGTGTGATCCTTTTTGGAACGTAAGAGCAGACCCCCAGCAGACAGCACCCGAGGCCTATGGTGGAGACTTCCCCGCTTTGCTATAAGCTGTCTACCTGATGGTCAATGTGCATATTTGAAAATCGCCTTGATTGGTGACTTTCTTTTGCTCCGTAACCATAAAACCTTTATGAAATTAACACATTGGAATATAGAATTTAAGGTGATCTAAATCTGTGTTCCCAGGCCACGGTCACTCATATTGAGCTCCGGAATAAACTCTCTCTCACGCCCCTTCGAGGTGAGAGTGTGTCTTTTGCTTGACCACACCCAAGTAGAAAGCTTGGCCAGGCTGCCCGAGCCAAGAACCCCAGTCTTGCGAGCTGTGAAGACAAAAAGACTCACTGGGACTCACTGACCAGCTGGTCCCACTGGAAACAGCAGCTCTGTTTTCTCAAGGAAACAAGTGGAAGAGTAATACAGGAAGACACCCATGCTCTCCTCTGGCCTCCCCATGCATACACATGTGCACAGATGCTCACAGCCCACCACACTGACCACACACACACACACACACACACACACACACACGCAACAGAAAAAAAAAATTAGAAACTATGGTTAATGCTATTACCCTCGCCCCCCACCCCCGCCCCGACCTTTTTACAAACAGTGACTGATTAACCTTCAAGGCAGGAGGTCTGGGTACGGTCCGTCAATATATAAGCAGCCTAGTCTCATTTAGATTTTGCTAACTTATAGGAATTAGCCCACAAGGAACATTCAAGTGTGAAAGTCTTTACTAATCCCGTTTTTTTAAACCTCATTTTTTACCTCAGTTCCTTTTCTCAAAAAAAAATTATTTATTTTTATTTATTTATTTGAGAGCGACAGACAGAGGCAGAGAGAGGGAGAATGGGCGTACCAGGGCCTCCAGCCACTGCAAACAAACTCCAGACGTGTGCGCCCACTTGTGCATCTGGCTAACGTGGGTCCTGGGGAATTGAGCCTCGAACGGAGTTCCTTAGGCTTCACAGGCAAGAGCTTAACCGCTAAACCATTTCTCCTGCCCTACCTCAGTTTCTTCATTTCCCACAGGGTCATTCCTTGTCCACCTCTGACAAGACTCTCATCTCTATGGCGCGCGCACACACGTTATTCTACTTTTTCCTCCCACTGCTAACCCTCCTCCATCACACCCGCTTTTGCTGGTCTCCTTCCTGCCCTGAAATAATCCTTCCTTTCTGTTTTCATGTCGCATAAATCCCATGACCCTGCCTTTCATCCCTCTCCCCCGCTTTAAGATCTCTTCCTCTCCTAGGCTGGTCTCAGAAAACCAGCTTCTCGCCTTTGAGCAGGGCTTTGGGGAGCAGCAGGTGGCCAGGCTCCTCTGCTCTGGACCACAGGGCACCGCCTTCCCCGGCTTTTGTATTTGTAGAAGGTCGGCCCTTGTGAGATGCTCTGCAAGCGTCCCGAGTGTCGCTTCAGGCTCCGGGGAACTCAATTCCTTCAGCACAGGTCTGCGCTGTGCTCTGCGAGTTTGCCAAGGAGGCATCTTCGCAGCCCAGCCCCGCCTCTTGCAAACAAACCCACTGGCTGCTTTTCCTCTATGTTCTTCGCTCCTCCTGGACCGGCCCTCTCGGGTAACCAGGGAAACCGGTAGTCATGGTAACCAGGCCCAGGTTGCCTCGCCCAAGAGCTTCAGTGCCCCGGAGGGGGTGGGGTGTGGGGGGAACCGCTGCCAGGACCATCCGCCAGGAGTCAGGCCAGGAGCGTCGCCCTTCCTGGGCAGGATTCCCAGGCTTCATTTCCACCTCTGCCCCCTCCTGCCCCCTGTGTCCCCTCCTGGCCCTAGGAAATAAAATGGGCACCTCAATCCACACAGGAGCGGTTTAGGTAGTTAGCAGGTAATTTAATTCTCCTAGAAAGGCGTCCAGCAGACCAGACCAGCTGCACTTGGCTCCTAGGAGGCACGCCGAGTCCCTGGCAGGCAGTGCGGTGGGCAGGAGGCTGGCCTGGACTGGCTCAGAAAATGTACTTGGCTTGCCAAGCATTTCTAGCCAAGCCATCCGGGTTTTTGAAAGGGACTGTCCCACCCTCCCGTCTGTTGGCATCTCTGACGGTCAGCATGTATGGGGTGGCAGAGACGGTGAGCTCCAGACAGTAAATATAGAATCGAAATGCTTCTAACAACAAATTTGGCAAGGCCATGTGGTGCTGACAGGCAGGCCCTTGTCCAGATCGGGGGTATCTCCTCATGAAGGCTGCCCAAGGGGCAAGGCAGCAGCCCAGCGCTGGCGGCAATCAGTGAAGTGTCCCCAGCACAGTAGCTCACCGATCATCAGGTCTGCAGACAGTCAGGCCCAGGGCTGCAGAAAGCCACGCCCCAAGAGTACGCACATGCCCTTAACCCCGCGAAAACACGTCTGAAGGCACTCTTTTCTCCTGGAAATAGCGGTTGAGCGCAGGGCTGTTATATATGAGTGCCACTTACATGCCTCTTTTTCATAAATACCGCGGGATGCTCTTCTGGAGAGGAGAAATTAGTCCGAATACTCCCTGCACAGACACATCTGAATGCCCGAGATAATTCTCTTCTTAGGAGATATTTTCCAAGCACTGGCCAGAACACCCTGATTAGCCCAGGGCCCTATGCTTGTGGAAAAGTTGGCAGATACCAGGCACCCACATCCACATTTCTTTCCCTGGCAAATGTGGACTTGCTCCTGCTGTCCTATTTCCAAAGCAAAATAATTAGCCTGCAAACACAGCAAAGGAGTCCTAATTTCCCAAGCCTGGTAAAAGAAAATGAAGAGAAGTCATGTGAGGAAAATTTTCTGAACGGTAAATAAGAGATAATTTAGCCGGGCGTGGTGGCGCACGCCTTTAATCCCAGTACTCAGGAGGCCGAGGTAGGAGGATCACTATGAGTTCGAGGCCACCCTGAGACTACACAGGGAATTCCAGGCCAGCCTGGGTCAGAGTGAGATCCTACCTTGAAAAACAAAACAAACAAACAAAAAAAAACCCAAAAAAAATACAAAAAACAACAACAACAACAAAAACCCCAGAGAGACAGATAATTTAGCAATTGATTTTTACTGGTGTAAGAGAGAGATGAAAGCATTTTAGATTTGTCTCTAGTGCACATTGGTTTCCAAATTTTCTAAGGGCCACCAAGAAATACATTTTATTAGCATGAGAAAAAGAATATATGAAAGAAAGTTTTTGCATAACCTGTTTGTGTGTGTTTCAACTATCCGAGAGAAGGAAGGAGGCATTCATAACGGCTGGGGATCCGGGACAAAAATAATCTCTCATGTTTTCCTCCTCCTGACATTTCACAAGGTGTTTGGGCAAACAGCATCTGTCTCAGGCAATGGGACCATTTTTTCATCTAGAAATGTTGGTCTTAGAAAATTAATATTTTTATCTATCATGATATTTGAAGCACAGGTGAAGAAAAACAAGAGAAAGTCTAATGCTAACGCCCTGTGCATTCTGGAAGCAACTCTTGTGTGACACCCCATATTTCAGTTCAATAGGAGGGAGTGCTTGAGGGGCAACTGGACTTTATTGCAAATGGACAACAGGAACCATGCAGCAGAAAAGTCTGTATTTGAATCTTAGGTCTTTGATGTAATATATTTCATGTAATATATTTTGGGTAATTTATTGCCTGCTTGCCTACATGCATGCTTCCTTCCTTCCTTCCTTCCTTTTTTCTTTCTTTCTTCCTTCCTTCCTTCCTTTATTTCTTTCTTTCTTTCTTCCTTCCTTCCTTTCTTTCTTTCCTTCTTTCTAATTTTTGAGGTAGAGTCTTACTGTTGTAGCCTAGGATATCTTGGAACTCACTCTGTTGTCTCACTCAAGCTGGTCTTGAACTCATAGCAATCCTCCTATGTCTGCCTCTAGGGTACTGGGATTAAACATGAATGCTACCATGCCCATCTTTGCTGCTCTTTCTTAATGCATCCTTTCATCACTTATTGGTCCATTGCTTTGTTCATCCTATCCTAGGTGGTGGGGACATAGAAGGACTATATTTCCACTCTTGACCCGAGGTATATAAATATACGAAATGGTTATACAAATGTTGCAGTCAGGTTCGCATTTCTGGTGGAAATCACCCAACCAAGAGCAGCTTGTGGGATAAAGAGGTTTATTTTGGCTTACAGGCTCAGGGGAAAGCTCCGTGATGGCAGGGGAAAACCATGGCATGAGCAGAGGGTGGGCATCACCCCTGGCCAAGATAAGGTGGACAATAGCACGAGGAGAAGGTGCCAAACACTGGCATGGAAAAACTGGCTATAACATCCATAAGCCCACCCCCAACAATATACTCCCTCCAGGAGGTGTTAATTCCCAAATCTCCATGAGCTGGGGATCTAGCATTCAGAGCACCTATGTTTATGGGGGACACCTGAATCAAGCCACCATAATTTGCCCTGGCACCACATAAACTGATATCCATACATGATGTAAAATACAATGTATTCAGTCCAATTTTAAAAGTCCCCATAGTTTTTTTATCAATCCCAATAATATTAAAATATCCCCATAGTTCAAGATCTTTTAACTGAGCCACAACACCAAAAACGATCCCCCCCAAACCCTTAATGGTACATAATAAACACACTGCAAATGATGGCATTGGGCATAGCAAAGAAATAGCCAAGCAACACATGATTTAAACAGGGCAGACACCAAATTCAGTAGCTCCAGGTCCAACAACTCTAGCCAGTGACAACTCTCGAAGTCCAATAATTCTAACCAGCAAAAGTCTCTGGCATTCCAATTCCACCCCTCCAGCTAGGCTACTCACAGGCCTGGAAAACTTCATCAGGGCTGGCAGCTCCTTAGCAGCCATCTCGTGGTCCTGGCATCTCCACTGGGTCTCCACTGCAATCCATGGTTCATTCTCATGGCCCCATTGGGTCTCCATGCAGGCGACCAGCAAACCTGCTTCACACTGCCCATGGCTATTTCCAAAACACAAGACCATGTTGCAAAGTCAATGACCCTCTCTTTCCTGCATTTCCTATACTCCACAATACTAGATAGGGTGCCAATTTGTTAATCCAGGAGGGAATAAAGCAGAATTTGGAGAACAGGAAACTTCTTGAACACTCAAAAGAGTCGACATTCTTCCTGTTGCCCCAGTGCAGGTCAGCTAGCTCAGTCTCAAAGCTTGTAATCTTTCAATTGCCACTGAACGGGCAGCAGTTTTGGCCTAAAGATTTCTTTCTGTGTCATATCCCTCTGCTCATACCAGTTCATTTCTATGCAAAGCAACCCTGCACAACTTCTCAGTACAGAGGCACAACAGCAAGCTTCTCACACAAACTGCCCAGTCCAGATAAAGCTCTTTCTCACCCGCTCACAGTCCATAACTGCATTCATGTCTTTCAACTCTGACCAGAATTAGTCCATCAAGCTGTACTTACAGCACTGCAAGGCATCCCTTAGGCTAAGGTTTCAAATCCTTCCACATTCCTCTTGAAAATCAGCTCCAAAAGGCCAAAGCCACACAGTCGGTTGTCTAGCAGCAATCGCACTTCTCGGTACCACTTTACTGTTGCAGTCCGGTTCACATTGCTGGTAGAAATTTGGAGATTTATTTTGGCTTACAGGCTTGAGGGGGAAGCTCCACAATAGTAAAGGGAAATGATGACATGAGTGGAGGATGGACATCACCCCCTGGCCAACAAAAGATGGACAGCAGCAACAGGAGAGTGTGCCAAACGGTGGCATGGGAAAGCTGGCTATACCACTCACAAGCCTGCTCCCAACAATACACCGCCTCCAGGAAGTGTTAATTCCCAAATCTCCATCAGCTGGGAATCGAGCATTCAGAACACCTAAGTTTATGGAGGTCCCCTGAATCAAAGCACCACAACAAATAAAACATTTATTGCCAATTATTCCAAGACATTTATTTTAAAACAATTCTTTGGAGTGCATATTTTTTTTACCATTTATTAAAGACAAAAGCAAATTTGCATGATAGATACAGTTATTTATTTTTATATCGATAACTTCTGACCAAATATTTGGAAGTATGGGATACAAAGCATCTTCAACATTTTTCATAGTTAATTGATAGTTTCTATAAGTATCAACGATGAGAGTGCTCCTTCACATAACTACATAATGCACAAAAGAATAAGTATTTTTAGGGCCATTTCAGAAACTGTTGGACATTCTGCCCTAACCTCAAGTCAAAATTCACTTAGTGATTTTTTAAAAATGATTAAAAATATCAAACTCAAGTGAGCAACTTAAACCAGCAAATAGCAAAATCCAAACCTTCTAACATCATCCAGTCCAAATACATGTTAAGTTGACGAAATTCTGATGAATGATGATAGGAAATTATATATATTTTTTTAAGAGCGACAGACACAGAGAGAAAGACAGATAGAGGGAGAGAGAGAGAATGGGCGTGCCAGGGCTTCCAGCCTCTGCAAACGAACTCCAGACGCGTGTGCCCCCTTGTGCATCTGGCTAACGTGGGACCTGGGGAACTGAGCCTCGAACCGGGGTCCTTAGGCTTCACAGGCAAGCGCTTAACCGCTAAGCCATCTCTCCAGCCCAGGAAATTATTTTTTGAAATTTATCTTCTATAATTAAACCATTATGCTTTCATAGGAGCAGAAAATTTTCTAGGCTCAGTCAAAACACTGCAACTCATCTCAAATGGTAGCCTTCTTATTTATTTGAGAGACAGAGAGAGAGAGAATGAATATAAGCATGTCAGGGCCTCCAGTCACTGGTAATGAACTCCAGATACATGTACCACCTTGTTATCTGGGTACTGGGGAATTGAACTTAGGTCCTTAGGCTTCAAAGGCAAATGCCTTAACCACTAAGCCATCTTTCCAGCCACATATGCTAGCCTTGAATGCAGGCTGGGATGTTTCAGGCAGCATTTGTTGGTGTTTTGTGCACCAGTATGCGCAGTGCAAAGTGCTCCTGTTGTGCATTAAGAACTAAGGCTGTGGTGAAGTTTATCTATGTCACACAGGTGAGTACTGCTAGACACACCTCAGATTCATTATGTTTCACTCTTAATTAGTGGTTGGCTGTTGAACTTTCAGAAACCTTTTACTATTGCCAAGTGCTGTGCGACACCCTCCCCCCCCGCCAACCCCAGCCACGTACATTTACCTGGCTCCCGATGGGGTCTGGATTAATACTAAGGGTTGTATGGTAGTTTTTCTCCATTGGAGGAGAATCTGGTGTGAGCTCTCTCTCTGAAACAGCTGCATCACTCAGATTTGTCCACAGAGACAGAATTCACAGGATGTGTGCTTGTGTGAGTGACTGTGGGAATGAACTGGAGACCCAGAGGAGACTGGGTGGTTTGGTTAAGCTGAAAGTCCTGGCCTCATGTTGAGAAAAGCTGGCATTTTAGCTATGGTCCTAATGCAGAGATATGCTGTTGCCCAGGCTGGAACGCAGTCAGGGCGAACTCCCTGCCACTCAGGTTCTGTTTGTGGTTCAATGGACGGCATCGCGGCACAGGGATTCAGTTCAGCAAGTCAGATGTTAACCTCTTCAGGCAATACCCTCCCCTGTAAAAATGCTTGAGTAAATATCTGGGCATTATGTCTAGTCTAGTCAACACCATTTCATCTACATATAGATAAAGAGCATTTTTATTCCTCAATCTTATAGCGCTCCCATTTCTCCACAAATCAGAAGTCTTACATTTCAACAAGTTGCTCTGCTGCTTATCTTTCAAAGAAAAGCTTTCACTGTTTAACCATCTGCATTATGCCCAATATCACAGATGTGCCCCTGAGAGAATCAACATTTTTTGTTGTTGTTTCCTTTTGTGGTGGTTTGATTCAGGTGTCCCCCCATAAACTTAGGTATGCTGAATGCTAGTCTCCCCAACTGATGGCAATTGGAAATTAAAGTCTCCTGGAGGCAGTGTATTGTTGGGGGTGGGCTTACGGGTGTTATAGCCAGTTTCCCCTTGCCAGTGTTTGGCACACTCTCCTGTTGCTATGGTCCACCTTACATTGGCCAAGGGTGATGTCCACCCTCCTCTCATGCCATCGTTTTCCCCTGCCATTATGGAGCTTCCCCTCGAGTCTGTAAGCCAAAATAAACCTTCCCCCCGACACACACACAAGCTGCTCTTGGTAGAGTGATTTCTGCCAGCAATGCAAGCCTGACTGCAACACCTTTGTATTTAAGAATGATATTGGTTGGTTAGACCGCTTGTCTCCACGGCTTGTACATCACTCAACACGTTCCGACTTAAATTTTACTTAAATTTTGACTCAAGCCATTATTTCTCAACCAACGTAAGGGGGTTATGGTTGCTGCATTTGACCTTACCATTATAACCGTCAGCCGGTCTCCTTCGCATGGAATTACATCATGTCAATGGACCCTTTTCCCATTACCTTGGGCTCCTTGGTGCTTGAGCCCTCACAAAGTTGCAAGACCTCAAGTCAGAAGGGGCAGAGGGGTGCCAAGGGAGAGAATAATAGTTGTAAGGTTACAGTGGTAATTTCTCCTGTACTTAATGCCAAGAAAAGAGCCCTGTGAGCAATGGGGGTAAGGTTCTTCCTCTTGGCACCTTGTCAAAGGAAAAATATTTTATGCAAATGGAGATGTTCTGTTCCGAGAAATAATAGATCTAACGTGATTTCATTCTTGTGTGTAACTGGACAAGGTTTACCTTTAAAAGATGGGTTGGCTTTTACCATTACTACTTGTTGAATAAAAGAGGAATACCGAGAAGATATTAATTGTGCGACATTACGCTAATAGAAGCCACCCGCGTGCCATGCCTGAGAGAGGTCACCCACGGAATATGCTAAGGAGTAATGGAGTGGGCTGAATTACTTAAATAGGTACTGAAAATGATAAGGTTGGTCCAAAAGGTTTTTTTTTTTTTTTTTTTAAGTGGCTGAATAGTGACCTTTTTTGAGCTTTGCATCCTACCTAAACTGAGAGCTTTTCTCCCACAAAACACTTTTCCTTTGAATCATGAATGGGGCCGTTTTAATTGGTTTCACTTTGATACTGAAAGTTACCAATCACCAAGGCAAATTAGAGATAAAATGTAAAACTGAATATCATTCTTTGCTTTTGTTTTTTCATTTCCACTTCCTCCCACTTCATTTGTGACACTGTATCAAGGCTGGCTCTGGGGCATCATTTCTTGCTGCCCCCTTGGGCAGTGTCCCAGCCCCTGATTCTAAAGAGTATCCTGAGAGCTTCCAATATAAGGGCATCATCACAAGTCTGTGGGACCAGCACAGTGCCAAGGCATTCAGAGAGCATTATGCCTTGCTTTAAGGCGATGTCTAGAAACACTCAGATCTATGTACATTGAAAATGCTTAGTGAGGGCAAAAGAGATGGCTCAATGGCTTAGGCATTTGCCTGTAAAGCCTAATGACCCGAGTTCAAATCCCAAGTACCCATGAAAAGCCAGATTCACGATGATGCACGCATCTAAACTTTGTTTTCAGCAGCCGGAGGCAAGCCCTGGCATGACCATTCTCTCTATCTCTCTTCACTCTAGCTCTCCCTGCTTGCAAACAGATAAATAAAATGTTTTTGTTTTTAAAGAGAATGCTTAGTGAATTGTCACCATTTGAGGAACACAGACATAATCATGGCTTGTGCTGCTAGCCTGAGCTCAGCAGAGAAGACAGACCCCTGGCTATTGTCACCTGGAAGGTGCTATTTAGAGAGTGCCCTGAAGGTTCACAAAACTGTGTGCATAGCATTTAGATTCTTGAAGTACCCATAGAGCTAACTGTCTGAACTCACTGCACTCTCCTCTTCCCAACAGCTGTGTTAATATTTGTTCAGTCTGAAGAGATTACTCATTGGTTAAAGGCATTTATTTGCAAAGCCTGACAGCCTAGTTTTGGTTCCTCAGTACCAACTTGAAGCCAAATATACAAAGTAGTGCATACATCTGGAGTTTGTTTGCAGTGGCAAAGGGCTCTGGCATACCCATACTTTCGTGCTCTCTCTCTCTACATATATATATATGTATATATATATGTATACAAATATAAATTTGAAATATATAATATATATTTTGAAAATATTTTTTCAAAATACTTATTAATGTATTAATTACGAGACATATTTAAGCCGCAGAAAGTGCCCCAAGTGTCTTCTAGTTGAATCATTGGCAATTTGTGTCTGGAGATGCCATGTGAGCGTC
Source organism: Jaculus jaculus (assembly GCF_020740685.1). Taxonomy (NCBI): domain Eukaryota; kingdom Metazoa; phylum Chordata; class Mammalia; order Rodentia; family Dipodidae; genus Jaculus; species Jaculus jaculus. Next base: position 18,425,241 of record NC_059116.1, on the reverse strand, counting down.
TCAAGACACGCAGTGCGTGTCTAAATACAATTACACATGTCCTGCACTCTGGGTGTTCTATGAGCTCAGGAAACCCAGGATTATGTTGACATTAGAGCAAATAAATTAGTGCTTTTTCAGGCTGAAAAAAAAACCTCCATTGAAACTTAGACATACTTTTAAAACAACCCAAATTAATAAAACTATCCCAGATTTTATTTTTCTTCCTCTCTTTATTCATTTATTCATTGAGATAGGATCTCTCAGCTCAGACTGGCTTTGAACTTGTAGCAATTCTCTTGCCTTAGCCTCTCAAATGCTGGGATTATAGGCATGGGGCACTATGGCTATTTTGAATTTTCAAAACAGAATTTATCTTGGAATGAGTAGATTTTCAGTTCAGTGCTTGACATTTATTTGCTAATAACTACACATTATTCAAGGAAATGAAAGAGGTCAGTATCACAGTAGAGGTTCTTTAGTCAGCTATTCAAAATGATTTGGTTTCAAAGACAAACATTCCCTAGGGCCAACAAACATATTCCCAGTGATAATGGCTCTGAGGACGGTCTTCTCTAGCCTTAGACCAAAGATAATTTTCTTCAATGTCAGCAATCACTATGCCTTTTTCAGGAAGAAATTAGCATACATCTGTTTTTGATTCTAGAAAAATAAAAAAAAATATAGTTTTAAAATGAGCAAAGTTGGGCTGGAGAGATGGTTCAGTAGCTAAAGACGCTTGCTAGCAAAGCCTGAAAACCTGGGTTCAATTCACATGTAAAGATAGATGTATAAAGTAGTACAAGAGTCTGGAATTAGTTTGCAGTGGCAGGACTGTACCCATAGTCTCTATCTCTCTCTCCCCCCACTCTCTTGCAAATACAAACATAAATAAACTATTTAATTTTTTTTAAATAAACCAAATAGGGGCTGGAGATATGCTAGTCTGAGATTCTCCCTGAAACAGATTCTCCAACAGTCGTGTAAATAGTTGCTTATGGCCATACATGCCTGTGAGACCCAGTCCCGTGGGGAGCAGAGACTGAAGAAATCACTGGGGCTCTGGAAATGGCAGCGCTGAGTTCAGTGAGTCTCAAGGAAACATGCAGATGGGTGACAGACAGAAGAGGCACCTGGATTCTTCTCTCACTTCTGCACACACACTCATGCATCTGCACACGTATGTGCATACACCACACACCCCCCACACCAAACACACACAAGCAAAATAAAGATGAACACAGTTCAAAAGCAATTAATAATAGCAAACACACACGCAATGCTACTAAAAGCCATGGGCTGTGTGGCCACTCTTTGTCTAGGAACCTGATCCTCACACTGCAACACTGTCGTCCTCCTGCTTCACAGGTGAAGAACCGAAGGCAAAAGTGAAGGGTCGACTGAAGCCACAAATTGCACAGATTCAATAGAGGTAGGTTCACATTCAGGCTGTGCTCAGTTTACTCCACGCTGTTGGGCAAATTGAACTATTAAGTCCTTTCCATGTGAATATTAGCAAGAAGGGGAAACACTGTGCATCTTCTTTTATTGCATGCTTTATCCACTGCACAATGCATAATGCATATTTCATTTACAAATAGTTTCAGGTATCACTTTTAATAATTGCATAAATTTTTTTAGAATTTTGCAAAGTATCACTGTAGGCATTAAGTTCAAGGAGTTAAGGGTACAGCACACCATGTTTGAACACTTTGCTATCACCCTGAAGACCCGTATTCCAATCCCAGAAACAAAAAGTATTCATTAATAATTGAAAACAAAAAGCAATTCAATGTCATGTTTCCTTTTACACGAATCTCAGTCTTCTTACACAATTTGTACCCTCAGAAAATCACCTGACATGACAGTGCTTTAAAGCTAGAAATCAACAACAAGAGACTCATCAAGAACTCCACCAGCTACTAGAGACTAAACTATACACTTTTAAACAATGAATGGATTATGGAAGAAATTTTTTTAAATACTGTAAAATTCCTAGAATGGAATGACAATGAAGACACAACTTACCAAAACTTATGGGACACAATGAAGGCAGTCATAAGTGGAAAATCCATAGCCCTAAATGCCTTCATTACAAAGACAGATTAATAACCTGACTTTCCACCTAAAGGTCCTGGAAAAAGAAGAAGAATCCAACCCAATGAGCTCCAGATGGAAAGAAATAATCAAGATCAGAGCAGAAATTAATAAATTGGAAACTAAGAAAACAATTTAAAAACTAATAAAATGAAGAGCTTGCTCTTCGAAAAAATAAACAAGATTGATAAACTCCTAGCCAATTTGATCAAGCAAAAAAAAAAAAAAAAGAGAAGTCTCAAATTAACAAAAACAAAAATGTAAAAGGAGAGATCAAAACAGACATCAATGAAATTGGAAGAATCATCAGGACATACTTCCAAAATCTCTGCTCCACAAAATTAAATAACCTGGAAAAAATGGATGAATTCCTAGACACATGCCACCTACCAAAACTAAACTCAGAGCAGATTCATCTCCTAAACAAACCTATTACTTCCATGGAGATTGAAAAGGTAATCAAAAACTTCCCCAAAAAGAAAAGTCCAGGACTGGATGGCTTCTCAGTCAAATTCTATCAAACCTTCACTGAAGAACTGAAACCAATTCTTCTCAAACTATTTCACATAATCGGAGACCTGGGAATCCTCCTCAACTCCTCTTATGAAGCTAGCATCACCCTAATACCAAAGCCAGACAGACATGTAACAAGCTAATAAAACTACAGGCCTATATCCCTGATGAATTTAGGTGCAAAGATCCTGAACAAAATCCTCACAAACTGAATTCAACAATACATCAAAAACATTATCCACCTTGATCAAGTAGGCTTCATCCGAGGGATGCAAGAACAGTTCAACATAAAGAAATCAGTCAATGTAAGATACTACATAAATAAACTTAACCATAAGAACCACATGATCATCTCAATTGATGCAAAGAGGGCCTTTGACATAATGCAACACCACTTCATGATCAAAACACTGGAAAGAATAGGTTTGGAGGGTTTATATCACAATATAATCAAGGCTATATATAGAGCACCCAAAGCCCAAATAATACTTAATGGGTAAAGACTCAAGGAGTTCACATTGAGACTGGGAACAAGACAGGGGTGCCCACTATTACCACTGCTCTTCAACATAATACTAGAAATATTAGCCCAAGCAATAAGACAGGAGAGAGAAATAAAAGGGATTCAAATTGGAAAGGAAGAAGTCAAGTTCACCCTATTTGCAGATGACATGATCCTATACATAAGTGACCTGAAAGTCTCCATCTCAAAACTTCTAAAGGTCATTAATTCCTTCAGAAAGTGGCAGGATACAAAATCAACACACAAAAATCAGTAGCCTTTCTATATGAAAAGGACAAATATATAGAGAAAGAAATCAGTGAGGCTGTCCCATTTTCAATAGCAACAGAAAAATTAAATACCTTAGAATAACACTAACTAAGGATGTGAACTACCTGTACAATGAAAACATTTTTTTAAAAAACTCAAGAAAGAAATTAAGGAGGACTTGAGAAGATGGAAAGACCTCCGAAGCTCCTGGATAGGTAGAATTAATATTGTGAAAATGGCAATTCTACCAAAAGTAATATACAGATTTAATGCAATACCAATAAAAATATCAGCATCATTTTTCACTGAGATCAAAAAATGAGCTCAAAATTCATATGGAATGCCAGCAGGCCTCTGGTATCCAAACACATCCTCAGGGGAATAAAAAAACTCTGCTTTAGGTATAGGTATCACCATACCCAATCTAAAGCTATATTCCAAAGCTATAGCAACAAAAAATAGCATGGTACTGGCATAAGAACAGAAACATAGACCAATGGAACAGAATTAGAGACTAAGACCTTAGGTCATGTAACTACAACTACCTGATCTTTGACAAAGGTGCTAACAATGTAGACTGGAGGAAAGACAGCATCTTCAGCAAATGGTGTTGGACAAATTTTATGATCACATGTACAAAAATGAAACTAGACCCACTCATCTCTCCATGCACAAAAATCAAGTACAAATGGATTAAAGACATCAATATAAGATCTGAAACTCTTCTCTTATTGGAAGAAAAAAATAGGAGGAATTCTCCATGATATAGGGAAAGACTTCCTAAACAAAACCCCAGTAGTCCAGGAACTTAAGCAATGACTCAGCCAATGGTATCTCATGAAAGTAAGAAGCCTTTGCACAGACAAACACACCATAAGCAGAGCCAATTGATTACCCACTGAATGGAGAAAATCTTTGCCAGCCATACCACTGACAGAAGCCTAATAACTAGAATCTATAAAGACCCCCCAAAAAACCTAAAAAATAAAAAATATCAAACAACCCACTCCAAAAGTGGGGTAGAGAACTGAATAGGGAGTTCTCAAAGGAAGAATTACAAATGGCTAAAACACACTTAAGAAAATGTTCAACGTCCCTAACAACTAGGGAAATGCAAATTAAAACAATCATGAGATCCCAACTTACTCCAGTGAGGATGGTAGTCCTTAAAAAAAATTAGCAATGACAAAAATTGGCGAGGATGTGGGGAAAGAGGAACTCTCATACAAAAATTGGCAAGGATGTGGGGAAAGAGGAACCCTCATCCGCTGTTGGTGGGAATGTAAACTTGTACAACGTCTATGTAAATCAATTTGGAGATTCCTGAAAAGGAATCTACCAACAGGCCCAATTATTCCCTTACTGGGCATTTATCCTAAAGGCTCCATGCATCAGTACAGAGGCATCTGTTCAAGCATGTTTATAGCTGCTCAATTCATTATCACTAAGAACTGAAATCAACCCAGATGTCCATCACTGGATGAAGGGATAACAGAGTTGTGGTACATTACAAAATGGAATTCTACTCAGCAGTAAGAAAAAAAAAATGATACAATGAAATTTGTAGAAAAATGGACAGGTTTGGAGCAGTTCATATTCAGAGAACTCACACAATCTCAGAAAGACAAATGCCACATGGTGTATTTATCTGTGGTTCCTAACATGGACCTGCTCCAGCTGCTGTCATGCCTGATAGGCAACTCCAGGCCCGGGCAATAGGGTTGGAAGGGTTTAGGGGGAGGCCCTGGGAGTGGGGGGCAAATACAAAATTAAATCCAAAATGAGCTGATACCATAGAAATCTTTATTCCTGGAGGCAGCCTAAAAGCTATAACTTTCATAAGGAGTAAGGGGGGAGCACCTGAAAAGTAGGGGTCTGGTGAAGGTGAAATGAAGCCCAGGCTTAAAAGAAAATTTTTTTTCTGTCTCTGAACTGTTGCTCCCAGTACCAGAGATTGGTTGCTACCCACATTGAGCTGTTGATGGGACAGACCTATGAGGCCCTCAAATCTTTGCAAAAGGTTAAGACCCTATTGCTGAACACACCGTATGCTATGGACACAGAGAGACCTGGCTGGAATTTAGAAGAAAGCCTATCTAGTGCTGGACAGTGCTTCATGAGCTACTGGGGGAAACTGCCAACAATGGTCTGAGCAACCAGATATCTAAGCTACGTAGAGGCAAACACCCTGATGCCATGTGCACACCAGTGCAATAGTGTCACACTATTGTTGTAACTGAGTGTTGGTAACCAATAGCTCTCTGGTTGGCTAAGAGATCTGCTCAGTGTAAAGGACCCATATCTGGATTTGGGAACCAGATCAGAATCTTATGGAGACAAAGCTCTTACTATTCTTTGGCTAAAAGAGTGGTTACAGGCTGGAGAGATGGCTTAGTGGTTAAGCGCTTGCCTGTGAAGCCTAAGGACCCCGGTTCGAGGCTCGGTTCCCCAGGTCCCACGTTAGCCAGATGCACAAGGGGGCGCACACGTCTGGAGTTCGTTTGCAGAGGCTGGAAGCCCTGGTGCACCCATTCTCTCTCTCTCTCCCTCTATCTGTCTTTCTCTCTGTGTCTGTCGCTCTCAAATAAATAAATAAAAATTAAAAAAAAGAGTGGTTACATACATCAAATTCTCCCTAAATTAATAATGCTTATCCCATTTAAACTACGCTGACTTCACTCTCCATTGGAGAATCTGTTTTCCTTTTTCAGAAGGTAGTGAGACCCGAGGAGGTAAAACTACCCCTCTCACTTCAGCTGAGCTACAGCTGGATCCATAGAGGAATTGTGGAGACAAGCAAGAGTGTTGCTTCCATGCTGAACCTGACAATCAGCTCCAGGGTGAAAGAGACAGACCCTGAGGACATTCAACACCAGAGGCTTCTAAGAGCTCATCACTGAAGTAGACTTAAAACTCACCCACCAATGGCTCAAGGAATTTTGTGGAAGAGGGGAAGGAAAGACTGTAAGAGCCAGAGGTTGAGAAATCATGTCCACAGGCATTCCCAGGATGCATCTCACCAAAAATAAGAGAGGAGCGTTTGCTCTAGGAGGCAGTGGTTACAAAGCAGAGCTTCAGAGGGTGTGGGGTAAAGTCTCCAGGGAAGCTCATGAATTTGGTGACCGTAATGTGGCTGGTGTCCTCTCGTGTCACCAGGATTCCCTAGAGGAATGGAATCGCTACAATGAATATGTACCACAACAGGAATTTATTCAGTTGGTTTGATCCATATTGCCTAGGTAGCCCAATAATAGCTGTCAGTACAATAGCCAGAGAGGCTGACCACCCAGCAGCTGCTCAGAACACCGGGCAGGGTGTTTCAACAGTCCCAATATCACATTGAATGTCTGCAGAACTCCTGGACAGCCTCTGGTCTGGAAAGTTTTGACTCAAGATTCTAATGTCAGTGAAGGATAGCAGTGACTGGGTAGATGTATGCACCAGCAGGAACTGATGATAAATAGACCCAGGATACTGTTCTTTAGATATTTTGATTTATTTACTTGACAGAGAAAGAAAGAAAGAGAGAGAGAGAGAGAGAGAGAATGGCTGCGCCACAAGGGCCCCCAGCCACTGCAAATGAACTTCAGACACTTTTGTCCCCTTGTGCATCTGGCTAATGTGGGTCCTGGGGAATCAAACCTGGGTCCTTTTTGGCTTTGCAGGCAAATGCCTTAGCAGCCAAGCCATCTCTTCAACCTCAGAACGCTGTTCTTTATATCTGGGCTGCCATAAGAAAGGCTGCTTATTCTAGTATGGCTCTTCTCTCCTCGGGTAACAACCTCACCGATACAACCAGAGATACGCCTCTTAGTAGATCTCTGATCCCATTCAGTTGACAATGGGGATTGTGATGGTTTGATTCAGGTGTCCCCCATAAACTTAGGTGTTCTGAGTGCTTGGTTCCCAGCTGATGGAGATTTGGGAATTAACGCCTCCTGGAGGGAGTGTATTGTTGGGGGCCGGCTTATGGGTATTAAAGCCAGTTTCCCCATGCCAGTGTTTGGCACACCCTCCTGTTGCTGTGGTCCATCTTATGTTGGCCAGAGGGTGAGGTCCACCTTCTGCTCATGCCACCGTTTTCCCCTGCCATCGTGAAGCTTCCCCTCGAGCCTGTAAGACAAAATAAATCTCTTTTTCCCACAAGCTGCTCTTGGTTGGGTGATTTCTACCAGCAATGTGAACTGCACTGCAACAGGGATTAACTAACGTATCATTAAAAGACTGGAAACAACCACAATTTGGTATGAGCATCACTTTTAAGATAGGTCTATTTCACCCAGAATTCCATCCTATGAGATTTTCCCAAGGGCACCCACAAATTGTGGGAAAAGATAGAGATTTCCATAAAGTAGAAACATAACATTTAACCAAGCGGACTAAACACATAGGATGAAACTTTGCACAGCTGTTCCTAATGGAGCATGATGATCCTCAGCCATGCTAAGACCTGGTCTTAGATCCCTACGTCCCTAAGTCTAACCTATGCTCTTCCACACAGGACTCTTCCAGCTCTGAATTGTTGGGAAAGCCCAGTGAAGGGTGTCCACCCATGCCTGATACCACATGCATGTGTCCCTCAGCCTATGGTGACATCAGACTTTGCCACTGCTGCTGGTCAGTACACATTGGCCTTTCTTTTGCTATCAAATCGCTACAGGTGGTTTTTGTATCATCAGATACGTAATAGAGAAATATATTTCTGTCTTAACATGCAAATAGCAAGATGAGTAAAAGGCCACACACTTAATGTATTATGGGGTAATGTGAAGGTCACTGGGCAGTGCTATTCGGGTACAGTGCAATGGCAAAATACCAGTGCTTCACCGTTAGAAGCATTTATAAAAGTGACATAATTTTGAGATTTTTTTCACTCTAATTTTATTTGTTTATTTGACTGAGAGGAAGAGAAAGAGGCAGAGAGAGAAAGAGAAAGGGAGAGAATTGGCATGCTATGGCCTCCAGCCACTGCAAATGAACTCCAGACACATGCACCACCTTGTGCATCTGGCTTACATGGGTGCTGGGGAAGTGAATCGAGGTACTTAGGCTTCATAGCAAGCACCTTAACCACTAAGCCATCTCTCTAGCCTTTTTTCATTCTAAGTACAAGTGCAAGCAACTCCAGTTTGAGCCAGAATTGGATTAACACCATGAGAAATGCATATTTATACTGGAGGTATGCTTTCAATGGGTTGAAAACTATAATCTGTCATTGACAAGGGCGTTCCTTGTACCACACCATTCATAATCTGTAGGTGCCATTATAAGAGTCTGCCTCAATGCCCTCTATTTTCAATGTCTACCATTTGGTTAGTTCTAAACCACACTGTTCTTCATACCCACCCCTTTCCTGTTCAAGTTTATGGTGACAAATAATCTGTCAAGGGTCCCATTCCTTTTCCAATAGCAGGGGCTGTAGCCTCTGCTACAATACCAAGATAGTATCAGTTGCAACCAGAAAAAAATTAGTGAATTAAAAGATAAGTGTGAGGGGGCTGCAGAGATGGTTTAGTGGTTAAGGTGTCTCCCTGCAAAGGCAAAGGACCCAGGTTTGATTCCCGAGAACCCATGTAAGCCACATGCACAGGTACATGCACATCTGGAGTTCATTTGCAGCAGTTGGAGGCCCTGGCACACCCATTCATTCTCTCTCTCTCTCTCTCTGCCTCTTTTCTCTTTCCCTCAAATAAATAAATTAATAAAATACTTTAAAAAAATTTAAAAACAGATAACACTGGGGAACCAGACACCCGCGGGGACTGGTCCGGCTTCCTTCATCCTTGCTGCTCAAAGGCGCAGCCATGGCTGTTACACAAGGCTCTGTGGTCAGCACATGCATGCTGGAGAACAAGTCTGTGGCGTGGGACAGCATTCAGTGGAGGTCGGTCAGTCACATTGGTCTTCTCGAGGACACTATCTTGAGGATCCTTGAGCCCCAAGGTCTTAACTCTAGTACCTGGCTCCTTCCAAAGTGGGTGAGAGAATCTTCCACTGGACCAGGCCCGACTGCCCAGCAGGCATGTCCCCTGAGGAAGGACCTGTGGAAACCATCTCTGCCCTACTGAGAGCGCCGGCTCTCATACTAGGGATGTGTGCAGAATCACAAGGAGTGTGAAAACCTCACTCACTGGGGGCTGGAGAGGTGGCTCGCTGAGTTAAGTATTTTAAGTATTTGCTGCACAAGGATGAAGAAGAGGACCTTCGTTCAGATCCCTAGCACCTATGTAAAAGCCGGGTGCAGGGGCATATAGAGACAGTGAGAGGAGTGTAGTGGTTTGAACGTAACTGACTGCCTGTCATAGGCTCCTCAGCATGGTGGCTCATGAACCTATGAGAAACATTCTCCATCCACCCCCCGCCCATAAACCTCCTGTCATGGGGGCATAGGAAGTCCTTTTTTTTTTTATTTTTGTTTCACCTACCAGTCCACAGTGGCAGTAAATAATAGCTTGACATGCCATCCAGAGGTAAGGACAGGAGAGCTCAGCAGTGTGGACCGGTGGGTGGAGGGTCAGAACCTGGAGCTCTGAGGACTCCCCGTGCCTTCTTGTGTATGTCACTGGATTCTATTTTTCCTTCTGTGTATGAGGTTGTAGGATACGTGTAGACAAAAAAAAAAAAAAGAAAAGAAAAAACACCTGATGGATTGCAAAATAAATTATCATAACTGACAAAGCCGAAAGAATATCATTTTCAGATACATAGCAGCCAAATTTATACATCAAAGAATGCTATTATTATAGAAAGAATGGGGGAAAAGAATTTTCAAATATGTTAGCTCAATCAAATATAGAAGTGTAAGATTCTCTACCCACCAGGAGTTTCAACTGTTGTTGGGGAAGTAAAACACATTTACAGTCAGTGAATAAAATGACATATGGTGTACAATGTATCAGAGACTACCACGGCAGGATTGGATATGGCAGGTCATGCGTGGACCAGGAGCCTATGACGCTGCGTCACAGGGGCGATCCAGCGAGCGTGCGCAAAACCAGGCTTCTTTGATTCCCCTCTTTAGTCCTGGAGCCTGGCTGTTCACTCAGGTGCGAACAGATGAAGACACAGCCATGCAGCCTCCAAATTTCTGGCGAACAAAGACTCCAGCCTACAGGAGGAAAGGTATCCGAACTGTGACAAACTGAGGCACAGCTCTCAGGTAGGTGGTCCTTAGCAAAACACCTACCCCAGCTGAGCAGTCAATGTGACTAGCCAACACATATTACCTATAAGCTGTTCGTCTCCATTTCATTTATAATTTTAAATGATGAGTTCACTTTTTTTCCGCCTTAATTTTTTTTTTTTTTCTGGGCCCGAGGAGATGGCCCAGATGATAGACCACTTGCGTTCAGATCCCTAGCACCTGTATATTGATAGAGATAGGTAGATATCTTGGGCAATCTGGCTGGTTACATATAGCTGAATTGGTGAGCTCTGGGTTCAGTAAGAGACTTTGCCTCAATACATAAGAAAGACATCCAACATTGACCTCTGACCTTGACACATAGGTGCACATAGATCTGCATGCACATACAGTTGCAGGAATACACATGCATACACCGCACACATATACATGCAAACCAATACATAAAAATAAATAGGGCTGGAGAGATGGCTTAGCAGTTAAGCGCTTCCCTGTGAAGCCTAAGGACCCCGGTTCAAGGCTTGGTTCCCCAGGACCCACGTTAGCCAGATGCACAAGGGGGCGCATGAGTCTGGAATTCGTCTGCAGTGGCCGGAAGCCCTAGTGGGCCCATTCTCTCTCATTCTCTCTCTCTCTGCCTCTTCCTCTCTCTCTCTGTCACACTCAAATAAATAAATAAGAATGAACAAAAAATTAAAAATAAATATAGCATTTTCTGTTTCTATTCATTTTCCTGGTTTTGACTTTTCTCTAATTTCCAAATTTTGTCATGTAGGTTATGACAAGGAATTAAATAATTGGTTCTAAATTATATCTGCACCTCTGCAGGTCACTAGTGTCCCAACTGGCTACCTTCTAATAAGTTGGGTGTGAATGCAGGTGATTTAAAAGACCAGACTCAGCATGGAAATAATGAAAGATGCACAAATCCATGGTGGAAAATTCAGAAATTATAGAAAAAAATCAACTAGGTTCCAGAACCCAGGAGTGAAGATAGTTACTTCTTAAGGACAGAATGTTGTCATACACACTTCCAGAATCTTTAGAGCTGAAACAAAATGTACTCTGAAACTTCTTTGGCCATTTGATTGTTAATGCCTGCACTGCATCATTTTGATTTATTAAAAGGAAGGGAAATCAACAAACATGGGATTTGCAATTAGGAAACCATCACAGAGGCCTCACACCCCAGTGAAAATCTGGGTGTTCACAGTGACAAGAGACCACATTCAGGTGTCTGCAGCTGTCCAAGCCTGTCAGGTTCCACCTGATATTCTGCTGGAGGGTGGCCTGTGTCCCTTAGGTTCCATATCTTCATGTCTAATGGCTGTGAGGACTTAACATGAATAGGTACGCTAGGTTTATTGCCTCTGTATGACAATGTACAGGGGAAGGGAAGACCAAGCTATTTTGTCATTTTTGCCTTATACATACAGAACTTGGGGCTAAGAGAGATGGCTAAATAGTCAAAGATATCTGCTTGCAAAGTTTGCCTGCCCAGGTTCAATTCCCCAATACTCATGTAAAACCAGATGCACAATGTGGCACATGAATCTGGAGTGAATCTGGAGTTTTTTCTGCAGTACCAAGAGGCCCTAGCATGTTCATTCTCTCTCTCTCTCTCTCTCTCTCTCTCTCTCTCTCTCTCTCTCTCTCTCTCTTCAAGGCCCTAGCATGTCCATTCTCTCTTTCTCTCTCCTCTCTCTAACAAATAAATAAATAAAAATGTAAAAGGCACATATACTTACTTCCCACAGCTCTGGAGGTTGGAAGTTCAGGATCAAGGTGTCGGCATGGCCAGCTCTGGGAAGGCCGTTTTCTGGTCTAGAGACTGACTGCCGAGTTCTGGCAGACAGAGGGCACGGAAATTGCAGAGGTGCCTTTCACAATCACGTCCATGGTGACTTCCTCCTCACCTTCTTCATCCCTCAAAGGTCCTGGCTCCTGGCACCATCACCGTGGGGTGAGGATTTCAGTGTGGGAGTTTGGAGGAGGGCAAAAATCAATCCACTGCCCAGGTGCTCAGGGGCTCCAGGGTTCTGAAGGTCTTTTTTTTTTTCTCTCATGCTAATGAGCTCCAGGTGGACAAGAATGGTCAAGGTCATCAGGAAAGACTCAAAGAATAACAAACGGCAGTTATTTTGCCTCAGCGGTGTTGAGAAGAAACAACATAACACTGGCTACTTGCTTTGCTAACTTTTCATAATTTTTGTCCATTTTCATACCTGTGTAACTTCCTAGCAAAGTCATGCACTGCACTTATCTAGAGAAGATGATCCAATGTATCAGTTGCTCCCCGCACACCTCAAGAATAAATGTCCAGCTGGCTTGGACAAAGTCCAGGCTGAAAAGGCCTCTCGTGTCTTCCCTTCTTCAGCTCTTCCCCTCACCACCAGCCCTCTGCCTCTCATTCTCACCACACGAGCCTGGGGCTAGGCTACGAGGAGAGCCGAGGGTAGGGGAGGCCTGCAGAAAACCTGGTCGTGGAGTCTGAGGGCTGGGTGCAGCAGGACCCTTTCTGGATTAGAGGATAGGAGCAGTGTACTTGGCTTATGCAGTCTCTTCTGAAAAAAAAAAATTATCCTTATGAAAAACAAAACCAAAATTTAAACACTTCCTCTACTCTTATCATAATAATTTGTCCATTTGAGGATATCTTTTCACTTCTGTTATAATCTATGACTATGGATTTTTTTCCCCCTTTAATTAAAAGGGTATCTTGGGGGCCGGAGTGATGGCTTAGGTGGTTAAGGCGCTTGCCTATAAAGCCTAAGAATCCAGGTTTGTTCTCCGAGTCCCACGTAAGCCAGATGCACAAGGGGTTGCATGCATGTGGAGTTTGTTTGCAGTGGCTGGAGACCCTGGCATGCCCATTCTCTCTCTCTCTCCTTTCTCTAATAAGTAAATAAATAAATATACATATTTTTATTTAATTAATTTAATTTTTTTATTTGAGAGAGAAAGCGGCAGAGAGAGAGAGAGAGAGAGAGAGAGAGAGAGAGAGAGAGTGAAAGAGAAAGAGAGAGAATGGGCACACCAGGGCCTCCAGCTACTGCAAACAAACTCCAGACAAATGCGCCCCCTTGTGCATCTGCTGAACGTGGGTCCTGGGGAATCAAATCTGGATCCTTTGGCTTTACAGGCAAATGCCTTAACTGCTAAGACATCTCTCCAGCCCCAAAATAAATATTACTTTTAAAAGGGTATCTTGAGGCTGGAGATATGGCTCAGCAATTAAAGATACTTGCCAGTCACTCTTAAAGGCCTGGGTTCGATTCCCCAGTACTCACATAAAGACAGATGCACAAAGGGGTGCATGTGTCTGGGGTTTGTTTACAGTGGCAGCAGACCCTGATTCTCCTATGCATGTGATGGCTTCATTGCACATATACTTGAGTTAAATTTGTTTTCCTATCTAAAGACTGGTTCCAACCAGTCCTGTGTCTCTGCAATTTTACTCAAATTATTTTTTACTTTATTTAATTTATTTATTTGAGAGAGAGAAAGACAGAGAGAGAATGGGCACTTCAGAGCCTCTACTGCAAACAAGCTCCAGATGCATGTGCCACTTTGTGCATCTGGCTTACATGGGTCCTGGGGAATTGAACCTGGGTCCTTTGGCTTTGCAGGCAAATTCCTTAACCACTAAGCCATCTCCCCAGCCCCACTTACTCAAGTTTATTATTTTTTTTTATTTGAGAGCAACAGACACAGAGAGAAAGACAGATAGAGGGAGAGAGAGAGAATGGGCGCGCCAGGGCTTCCAGCCTCTGCAAACGAACTCCAGATGCATGCGCCCCCTTGTGCATCTGGCTAACGTGGGACCTGGGGAACCGAGCCTCGAACCGGGGTCCTTAGGCTTCACAGGCAAGCGCTTAACCACTAGGCCATCTCTCCAGCCCATCAAGTTTTTAAATGCCTCTTTGCCGTTTCTCATACTGGTTGAAATTTATTCCCTTGGCATGCATTTTCCTATCCTTTGCTAATATTTTCTTATTTAAATTTTGTGTTTACTTTTCTCACGATTGCTTCTGACACAATTTGCACACTGGCAAGTAATCCTTTATTGAGAAACAAATAAATTATAAACTCCAGAGGTTTTTGTGTCTTTTATAATAAGAATATTTCCATATGTTGCTTTAAGAATTTTGGCTTAGGGGGCTGAGACCACGGCACAGTCAGTACAGCAACCTGCCACATAAGTGTCAGGACCCAAGTTTGGATCCCCAGACCCCATGTAAATGCTGGGCATGGCATCGCTCACCTGTAATCTCAGTGCTGGAGAGGTTGAAATGGAATCATTGCATTTGCTGCTAGCTGTGTAGACAAGCTGAATCAGTGAGCTCTAGGTTCAATGTGAGACCCTGTCTCAATCCATAAGGTGGAGAGTGTTTTCTGAGGAAACCTAGCATCAACCTCTGACCTCCATATGTGCACCCACACACATATGAATAAGCCTATATACACGCATGCCAGCCACATCACAACACACACACAAAGGCAGAAAGGGAGAAAGAAAACTTAGTTTAGTTAGCTGATTTTGTTCTTTCTTTAGCCCTGGATCTGGCAAAAACTTTTCTATCAAGGGAGAGAGTTAATTTTTTTTTTTTAATTTGATTTATTAGGTTTTTTTTTTGTCAAATACAGGCAGTTTGGTACCATTGTTTAGGCTCATCTATGATCTACCCCCTCCCATTAGACCCTCCTTGTTGATGTAAATGGGTCGTGCATTGTGGAGTTAGTCCCCAGTTATTGGTATGATAAATGTCTCTGCAAATCATGACCCAACATGTGACTCTGACATTCTTCCCGCCCCCTCTTCTGCAAAATTTCCCTGAGCCATGGTGGGTTCATTTTTGGTCTGCTTCAGTGAGGAGGTGTTGGGGGCCTCTGAGGCTCTGGCTCTCTGACTTGGTAGGAGTTGATTTTTCTCTGCGTTGGTCTCCTTCCCCTTTGTGCTGGTATCCAGTTCACAGGAAAACATCACCCTTGCTTGTTTCACCAATTGTCCTTAGTTTCAGTTGGGCCCCTTTTGAGGTATGTTGGGGCAGCTCTCTCCATAGGATCTGCATCTATCTTTTTCTCCCTGGTATCTGGAGTGCAGCTAGGCGGTCGCCATCTTGGCCGGAAGTCCCTCGAGTTAAATTTTTTATGCTGTGGATTTTGATGTTTCTGCCACAGCTATTCACTTATACCTCTGTGGTAGGAAGCAGTCATAGAAGATACGTAAATGAATAAGGGTGTCCTGGTTCCAATAAAACTTTATTTACAAAACAGTGAGTGGACGAGATGTGGATTGCTCACCTAGTTTTCTGACCCTAGTTTAAACCCCAAGATGTTCATATGAATAGCCGGGGGTGAGGGGGGGAATCGGGCATTTTCCTGGCCTTCCTGAGACTCAAAGGATAATAAAACACTATGAACAATCAAGTTACATCATGTTATAAATGACCTACTTGAGCACAAGTAAAGTTCACCTTTGTCCAGGGTGACACGAGTGGCAAGTGACGTGGCTAGTGCTGAGGTGAAGCATTGACCTCCATGGGCTCAGTCTGCTGTGTGCTCCTTCTAGAATGATCTTAGGAAGAATGAAGGACCACTTACTTTGTTGTAGTATCTGTTGCATCTTCTGCTCTTTCTCTCACAGTTTTCCTTTGTGTTCTCACCCAGCTTCCAGGTTTTGAAGAAGATGATTTTTGTTTTATAATGTGAAGTAATTAGTTAATAATAACAGGAGCTGGGATGTTTGATTTGAAGTCCTGTGCAGTGTCTGAGATGAGCTCACTTCATCTGCACAGCCTATGTCTAATTCTTACGATGGCTCCACAAAGTAGGTACAATTAATTTCTTGATTTTAAAATAGGAATATTGATTATTGATGCTGAGTTCTCTCACTCACTCTTGCCTTCCTTCCTCCTTTCCTTCCTTCTGTCATTCCCTTTTTCCTCCTCCTTTTATCCCTTCCTTCCTTTTACTCTTCCTTCCTTCCTTCCTTCCTTCCTTCCTTCCTTCCTTCCTTCCTTCCTTCCTTCCTTCCTTCCTTCTCCTTTCTTCCTCCTTTGTTTCCTTTCCTTCTTCCTCTTCATTCCCTTCCTTTTATTCTTTAGAGAACTTCATTTCTGATCTCAAATCACACAATTCTTTTTTCTTTTGCTTCTGTGTGCATGTGTGTGTGTGGGTGCACGTGCTATGTGGTGCTAGGTGGTGTGGCGTGGTGTGTGTGATATCGGCATGTGGTGTGCTCTCTGGAAGCATCTTGTACACTTTCCTGCATTGGTTGCAGCAGAACATCAGACGTTAAAATGTCCCACTCTATTGCTTTTCTGCCTATTCTTATTTTTGAGCTCAATTTCCTTCCTTCTTTTTTTCTTTCTCTCTTTCTTTCTTTCTTTCTTTCGATACGGGAGCTTGCTATTTTTCATGATGTGGGGTGATTCTCTGATCTCTGCTTCCATTTTCGGGGCTGAGGTTATAGGCACATGTGGCCATGCCCAGATGCTTAAGTGGATTCTGGAGCTTTGAACTTGGGTCATTTCAGGCCCTCATGCTTACACAGGAAGTGCACTTAACCACTAAGCCATCATTCCAGCCTAAATCATATGCCTTTTAACTATGAGGTTCCTGCATGCTTTCCCTTTTATTTAAACCTGCCTTTCAGGTATATCAGCAACATCAACAGAGAAAGGTAGAGCAGTGATTCTGAGCTTAGCTCCTTGGTCCTTGGTCCTTGTTTTTCAAGCCCATAAAACCTAAAAGTGGAATGCAGCCCATCCACAAATAATGAAGTAATGCCGTTGCCATGGATATTTATGGAAAATAGATATTAGTGACAAAAGGACACCTAAGCAGCGGCTGTGTGATGCGGTTTAATGGGGCAGCTGCAGACGGGGTGGAGTGGGCGTGTTCCCCAGGGACCACAGCTCACCACTTCCTTCGGCATGCACTATGATGGGGCATGGCAGGGACCAGCCTGGCACAGGGCGATCAAAACAGGTGGCTATGTGGTTTGCAGGAAACTGGCAGACATGAACCTACGAGATAGAAATGTCAAAAGATATGAGCAGGGCTGGAGAAATGGCTTACTGATTAAGGCGTTTGCCTGCAAAGCCAAAGGACCCAGGTTTTACTCCCCAGGACCCACGGAAGCCAGATGCGCAAGATGGCACATGCATCTGGAGTTCGTTTGTAGGGCTGACACTCCTGACGTGCTCATTTTTTTTCTCTCTCTCGCTCCTTCTCTCTCTCAAATAAATAAAATAAACATACAAGCAGTGCAAATAGTTAATGTGGATGGTGTTGGGAGTCACTGGTCCCCCCACCCGACTTACACACGTGTGGACCAAACCAAACAAAAGAAGCCACAGCCACAACAGAGCATCCAGGGGCACAGGGTGGAGTATGAGGGACAAGAATACCCACATATGGGAGAGATTAAGTACCCTTAGCCTCAGTGCTTGCCTGCTGCAAAGACTCACACTCATCCATGCTCCTCAGAACTCTGCTGACACAATGACAAAGTTGCTCTCCTCCCTTTCTCTTGCCCATGCACCCCTGCCTGGCTCAAAGGAGAAGGGTTGAAACTGCTTGAATAGAGGTTTGGGGATTTTTCTGCAAAGCCTAAGGACCCAGGTTCAACTCCCAGAACCCACGTAATACAGACGCACAAGGTGATGCATGTACACAGGTGGTGTGGGCACCCAAGGGAGCACACACGTCAGGAGTTCGTGTGCAGCTGACCCTGGCATGCCATGCCCATCCCCTCTCACTCATTAAAAAATTTAAAAATATAGTACATTTTCAGAAAAGAGTTAAAGCCTTCCTTATACTTTGCTTTAATGCAACACACACACACACACACACACACACACACACACACACACACACCCTATGTGGACACCTGACTGGGGCTCCTACCATGCTTTCTTCGGGGAGTCAGTGACACAGCACCTCAGTACAGCTGGCTCCTGCTGGCACTGGTCAGGAAGAACTCCGCTGCTCAGATCAGTTTGCACTTTGGTGCATGTGCTGCTAAAACCCCTTTTATGTTGGCTGAAATCTCTGCTTGAATAAACAGTTACATCACTAGTCACCACATATGACATTATCAGATTGTTTAGACTTCCTGGGGGTGAGGGTAAGGAAAAGAAGTTAATTACAACTAGTTTTGTCTCTAACTGATAGAAAGCAATGTCAGGATCTGTGTGCTGCCTGCACGAAGGTTGAGCTGTAATCTGTAAGTATTAACCAGGCTAGAGGGAACGACCCAACCTGTGGATGTCATTGCTTTACTTGAATTTACCCAGCAGCTAACAAAATAGGCCTTTTTCACTAAAGACTAATTTTCACATTAAAAAAAAAATCTTTATTATGGGCCTAGTGCAGTTAAATTGCTCGGCACAGTAGGGACTTCTGCACTTAGGCTGGTACTATTAAGCACCGAGAAATGCCTCAGGTGATGATCACATTGCGTGGTAATTCACCCCTGATAATTTCCTTTCAAGGAAATTCCACCAGGTGGCACAAAATGTCTCCAAGTGCCACTGAGCATGCTCTCTGGACCACAATGAAATGGGGGGGAAAAGATGAATTGGGAGGAGTGACAATGAACTACCCCCACTCTCTCCAAGAGCACACACCCCCTTACACAAAGCAGATTTTGCAGAGGTTAAAAAAATAACCTATATAAAAATATATGTATTCTATATGAATGCTGGGATTTATCCTTTGAATAATATATAGTGCTGGGAAAAAAGGTACATGATGCAATGTAGGAAGGAGGAAAAGGAGGAGGAGAGAGATTTGCTAAGTTGCCAATGCGCCAAACGGAAGCTCGTCGTTTTTGTATAGAGATCTTTATGCAAAATGTTTCTGCAAGTTTAACTGTGGTATCGTTCCTACAAATTGTTAATGTTCTGTCATGTTGAGAAACTGCAGTGATTATAAAGATTTGTAAAGTTTAACTGGAGTCAAAATTGTCAATATTCCAAGGTTAGGTAATACTTTAACGTGTCATGAAACAAAGTAAAAATAGTTTATTTATTCTATACTCTACCACTCTTTAAAATAGTCTGATATTGAGCTATCCCAGTATCAGGATAGAGATAGATTAGAACAGATAGCCAGTGAGGTTTAGGGTATAAATTGCAGTAACGTACAGTCTCAAGGGGTGCGCAGCCTGAGAACGGTGAGCAGACCACTTTGAGTTTAGGACAGCGGCGGTCTCAGTGGCTGACAAGGTCTGGTTGTACGCGTCAAGGTCTCAGCTGCAGAGACACTGACTGAATATGCCCTCACCCTCCCCTCTCCAAGGTCCCACCTCCAGCACCATTACAGTGCAGTTAGGGTTACAACATGGGGTTTAGGGAGGAACAAATTTAGCGCAATGTACAGGTGCTTGGAGCTCCCTTGAGATGTGTGTGTGTGTGTGTGTGTGTGTGTGTGTGTGTGTGTGTGTGTGTGTGTGTAAGCCAGAAGACAACCTTGGATGTCATCCCCAAGATGACCAGCCACCTCCTTTGAGACGGGTTTCTCATTATCTTGGAGTTCACCAATCAAGCTAACCTGGCTGCCTATTGAATCCCAGGGATCCACCTGGCTCCACTTCCCCAATAGTGGGGTCACAGGTGCACGGCCACATCCAGACTTACCATGGGTGCAGGAAATAGAACGCAAGTCTACATGCTTGCACAGGGCAAGCATTTTGTTCACCGAGCCATTCCCCAGCCTTGAATTATAACTCTTAGCTCCTGTTCCAAAGAAGGAGGAAAACAAATCCTATGATCTTCAGGCATTCATTTGTTTTTTTTTTTTTTTTTTTTTTTTTTTTTTTTTTTTTGGTTTTTCAAGGTAGGGTCTTACTCTAGCTCTGGCTGACCTGGAATTAACTCTCTATTCTAGGGTGGCCTCGAACTCACAGCAATCCTCCTACCTCTGCCTCCCGAGTGCTGGGATTAAAGGCTTGCTCCACCGCGCCAGGATTCACTTCAGGCATTCTTGACCCTGTTCTGTCCCTGAATGCTTAAGAAGGGATCTGTTTCCCCCCCAGTGAAATGGAAAAATAAGATACGTATTCAGATACTTATAATGCAAAGATTGTCCTCCAACTGGACCTTGAAACATGCAAACCTGAATACTTTGAGTAGCAGGTAAACAAGAACAAGGGAGCTTAAATAAGGACAAAGAGATTAAATTTGGTACAGAAATTAACGCTCTGCTTGCTCATTTTAACTGAAATGTGGGATGCATAAAGGAAGTTAAAGGAATAATATACTTAATGCTGGACTGAGGCTTTTAAATCTTATTCAATATAAAGCCAACAGTGTTTGTCAGATATATATATATATATATATATATATATATATATATATATATACATATACATATATATATGTATATATATATAGTCAGATATTTATTTTTGTGGATGGGGAAGTTTGAAAAGGCAGCTGTGTATTAAATGCATTTGAATAGAAGGAGACAGAATTATTAACCTTTTACAGAGTCCCTTTAGGTGTTTGGGCTTGCAATAGGTACGAAATTGTGCTCAGTGTCTCACTCAAGCTCCACAGCAACATGTCTAGTAGGCAGGGCAGCCCCATTTTGAACAAGAAGGACAATAAAAGTGAACTGACACTTGGGGGAGGGGCTTAATTTCTCTGGATCAATGTATAACGAAAGGTACGAGGGCAGGCCTCAGGACCCACTGTATCTGAATCACTTTCTGTCTCACCTGGGGGCACCACAGGGGTGTTCAGTCATGGACATGCATATAAGGGGTGATAACTGCTCACGACACAGGAGAGGGGAGCAATTTTACAGGAAGACACTTTCCCTCACGTGGTGGTTTCAATGTGAATGTATGTCCCCCATAGCCTCAGGTATTTTTTTTAACTTTTTTGTTTTTCTTTATTTATTTGAGATCGACAGAGAGAGAGAGAGAGAGAGAGAGAGAGAGAGAGGGAGAGAATGGGAGCGCCAGGGTCTCCAGCCACTGCAAATGAACTCCAGATGCGTGTGCCCCTTTGTGCATCTGGCTAACGTGGGTCCTGGAGAATCGAGCCTCAAACGGGGGTCCTTAGACTTCACAGGCAAGCGCTTAACCACTAAGCCATCTCTCCAGCCCAGCCTCAGGTATTTTTGATCAAGGTTAAGCTTCTTGTTTAAGTCTCCAGTAACCTGCTGGAAGAGGTTGTCACTGAGGGGTTGGGGTTGGGGGCGCAGGTGGATCTTGATTCTAGCCCGAAGGTGTGGAGAGAGCAGTTTTGAGTTCTGGAAGATCGTGCTTGCTTGTGGTACTGGCTGTTTGGATCTATGAAAATGATCTAGTTTCTTCCGCCAGTGGTGGATGGAACTTCCCCTGCATCTGTAATAAGTGAACACGTAGTATATTGTATGAGCAAAGTTTAAGGAACTTTTGACTCTGGATAATCCTTCAACATTTATGAAAGGAAGGGATTTAAGGGTATGAACTGTTGGACTCCACTGACTCAGGAAACACACACGCACACACACACATAGGCACACATGCACACACGTGTAATCACACTGTGTCCACCTGTTGTCCTCAGCACTACGATCAGTGCTTCTTAGGCACGTATGCATGCTCTGAGTCAAGAGTCCTATTAGGTTACTGTGGAAATTATACAAAGATCATAGCTTAAGTTCACTCAGCATCTCTACACGTTGCTTGTCAATGTTGGTCATCTGTGCCATTCAGGACAGAGGGACATGAAGAAAGAGGAAACCTAGTCACCTTGCTTCGAGTGAGCAGATCACATAGTTGTCAGATTAACTTCAGGACAAGTTACAAGTAATGAATTTAGCATCTCACAGCAATAACCTCAGAAAAGTTAGTTGTTAAGGTCCTTAAAAAATATTCCCATGGTTCCTTCCCAGAGTTCATTCCCATATTTCATTCTTATCACCACAGGGAGACAGCTCAAAACCCCAGGGGATGCTATAGTCCTTAAAGTCATATGGAGGCCCAAGTCACCTCCCCATCTCCCTCTCTCTCTCTCTCCATCTAACATCTCTACTTTCTTTTTTTTAAGGCTTTAAAATTTTTATTTATTTATTTGAGAAACAGAGAAGCAGAGAGAGAGAGAGAGAGAGAGAGAGAGAGAGAG
Organism: Jaculus jaculus; assembly: GCF_020740685.1. Lineage (NCBI taxonomy): Eukaryota > Metazoa > Chordata > Mammalia > Rodentia > Dipodidae > Jaculus > Jaculus jaculus. Next base: position 18,402,611 of record NC_059116.1, on the reverse strand, counting down.
AGAGAGATGGAGAGACATATAGAGAATGGATGCATGAGGGCCTCCAGTCCACTACAAATGAACTTCAGATGCATGCACCTTGTGCATCTGGCTTATGTGGATCCTGGGGAATTGAACCTAGGTCCTTTGGCTTTGCAGGCAAGCACCTAAACTGCTAAGTCATCTCCCCAGCCCCAGTGTCTCTACTTTCTATCTCTATGTATTTTATCATATCTATGATATCATATCACATCTATTGATCTATCGTTTATTTATATCTATCATCTCTATCTTTTATCACTTATTGGTCATCTATCAATCGATCCGTCAAATCTGTATATCTACCTCTACATCTACTGTGATTTTTTTCCTACACATTCTTACCTATGATAGAGTTAAGTGTCTAAATTAGGTACCGTAAGTATTAATGATGATGGCATAATAATATAGAGGCATTTTAACAATAGATTGTAATAAAAGTTAGCTGCAGGGGCGGGGTAGCTGAGTGAATAAAGTGCTTGCAGTACAAGGCTAAACACACGCGTTCAGAGCCCCAGAACCCATGTAAAAAGCCAGACACTGTGGCAAGTGTTTGTAATCTCTGTAGCCATGCCTATGTGCAGGAAGTGAGATGGAGAGGAGAGGATCTGCTAGAAGCTCGGGGACCAGCTAGCCTGGAGAAAGCAGTGGTAAACCACACGGGACCCTACCTCAAGAGAGATGATTCTGGGGTCTGGAGGGATGGCTTAGCAGTTAAGGCATTTGCTTGCAAAGTCAAAGGGGCCAGGTTCAACTCCCCAGGACCCATGTAAGCCAGATACATGGGTGGGGGGGCGCATGCATCTGGAGTTCGTTTGCAGTGGCTGGAGGCCCTGGCATGCTCTCTCTCTCTCTCTCTCTCTCTCTCTCTCTCTGTCCCTTTCTCTCTCTCAAATAAAAATAGTTATCCTCCCACCTCCACATATGTGTCACTGCAAAACTCACCTTCACTCACACACAGGTGTGTGCATGTGCACACACACACACACACAACACAACCCAGAATTAACTGCAAGTTGTGAGTGTTTCTGGAATTTTCCATTTAACATTTTCAGGGCGCAGTGGACCGGACTATACTGAAATCAAGGTGGAAGAGAACAGCTGGGGTGAGCTCTGTCCAGCATTTGTCCATTTCGTCAGGATTGACTTCCTCTGCCTTCCGCTTTCTAATGTCAGCCTGTGTCACTCACACCTACTTACACAAGGAGCTACACCTTGTCTCTGCCACCTCCGCTGTCTGTTTTTAACTTTTTATTTTTTTATTAATTAGTTTTGTATTCAGCAAATACAGGCAGTTTGGTACCATTATTAGGCTCATCCATGACCTACCCCTCCGCCTGGCCCCTCCTTGTTGAGGTATATGGGTCGTGCATTGTGGAATTAGCCCTCAGTTATGTGTAGGAGAAATGTCTCTGCATATCATGACCCAACATGTGGCTCTGACATTCTTTCCACCCCCTCTTCCGCAAAATTTCCCTGAGCCATGTTGGGTTCATTTTTGGTCTGCTTCAGTGCTGAGGTGTTGGGGGCCTCTGAGGCTCTGGATCTCTGATTGGGTAGGAGTTGATTTTTCTCTGTGTTGATCTCCTTCACCCTTGTGCTGGTACCCAGTTCACCAGGAAAACAGCACCCTTGCTTGTTTCACCAACTTTTCTTATTTTCAGCCAGTGCCCTTTTGAGGTATGATGGGGTGGCTCTCTTCTTAGATCTACATCTATCTGAAAAAGAGAAGCAGATTTTCCAGCGGAGAGTAAGTTAGCACCAGGACAAATGAGATAACCCTTACTTTTTTTATAGAGAATTTAATAGGTGTGGACCTTCTTGTAGCCCGTGGTTGATGGCAGGTAAATAATAAAGAGCGAGCTTATGCTTGGATATGATTCTTATGCACAGCAGTACATGCAGAGCGCTGTCTGTTGTTGACTTGTTCATCCAGACGAGCAGGCACTAGGGCAGGGGACTCCTCAGCATGATCCTGGGGACCCCAAGAGGGAACCAGACAAAGACAGCATCCGGATGCCTTATTGTGAGCGGTCTGGGAACTCTCCTTGCAAGGGGCTGCCTGATGAGAGTTTTGAAGAATGAACATGCCTTCCCTAGAAATGAGGAAAGAGACTGAAAATGTGCAGAAAAATGGGAACGTGTTCTCCCACTGACTTGCTAACAGTGATACTCTCTCTTTACCAAATTCTTCCCCAAACCCTGAGGCTCCTCCCAGTGACTACCATGACTGCTCGCTTCCCTGAATTCCTTTTCAGAACAGCTGAGGAATGAACCTCTGTTTGTCCGTTAGCTGTCTTGCTTCTTGGGAACATCACTTCTGTGTAGCTGAGCCCTGCAGAATTCTCCATTTGAACTTGGTTTACCTTGTTTCTTCCCCCTCACTGTCCCCCAATCCCATCTCTGCCCTCACTCAGCAAAGGACTTTGTCACTAAGGGACCAAAGTATGAGAATGGGAAGTGAGTTGGTATGATCAGTGGCAGGTTTCTGGTTGCCTTAACATGTGTGGTCATGTGGCGAATGTCAAACTCAAGGCTGTGAGACCTTCGGTGAAAAGCAGAGACAAGAATTCTTGTACTCTCTTCATTATTTTATTTTCTTTTATTTTGGTTTTTCAAGGTAGGGTCTCACTCTAGCCCAGGCTGACCTGGAGTTCACTATGGAGTCTCAGGATGGCCTTGAACTCACAGCAATCTTCCTACCTCTGCCTCCTGAGTGCTGGGATTAAAGAAGTGCGCCACCATGCCTGGCTCTCTTCATTATTTTTTAATATCCCTGAACCATGAGATGATGGATGGATTGTCTTCTTCAAAGTCTGAAGATGCTGAGGCAGTTGAGGTTGGTGTCACAGGGTCATTATGGAGCATCTCACGTTAGATGAAATTGCTGCTGTACCCTTGATGGGTGAGTGAGAGAAAATTATACAGAGAGCTCCAGGGATACACAGAGATCCCTCCACTTTGCTTCCTGGATATTGTCAGGCTATGTTGAAGCTTTTTGACTTTTATACGTTACAGATGGTCTGTTGCAGTCAGGTTCATGTTGCTGGCAGAAAACACACCTGACCAAGAGCAGCTCGAGATGAAAGGGTTTATTTTGGCTTACAGACTTGAGGGGAGACTGCATGATGGAAGGGGGATGACAGCATGACGACAAGGTGGACATCACCTTCTGGCCAACATCAGGTGGACAACAGCAGCAGGAGAGTGCGCCAAACACTGAGGACAAAGGGAAGCCGGCTAAAACACTCATTATCTCTCCCCCAACAATACATTGCCTCCAAGAAGATATAGTTCCCAAATTGCCACCAGCTGGGGACCTAAACATTCAGAACATGTAAAATTATAGGGGACACCTGAATCAAACCACCACATAGTCTGTCTCTTTATTTTAAAGTGGGTTTTTTTTGTATGTTGTATTTTAAAATTCACAAGTACAATCTAAAGGCATTTCTTTGCATGGATTGTAAGATTGCTACAAAATCCTGTTTAATACAGAGAGTATGTTTTTGCACATGAATGTGTGGTAATTGTGCATGTGCATATGCATGCTCATACATGTGTTGGCAAATGTATGTATGTGCATGTGTGTGCATGATGTAGAGGCCAGTGGACAGTCTCCTCAACTATATTATACACCTGTGTTTTTTTTTAAATATTGTTTAATTTATTTGAGAAAGAGAGAGGAAGGGTGGGGCAGAGGGCGGGAATGGGTGTGCCAGGGCCTTCAGCTGCTGCAAACAAACTCCAGACACGTGCACCCCCTTGTGGGCATGTGCGACATTGCACACTTGCCTCACTGCATATCTGGCTTACGTTGGACTTGGAGATTTGAACGTAAGTTCTCAGACTTCACCGGCAAGTGTCTTAACTGCTAAACCATCTCTCCAACCATGCCTTTTTTTTAAGACAGAGTTTCTCATTGTACTATAACTTATCAATCAGACTAGACAGGAGTATCAAGGACACTCCTGGCCCCAACTCTCCAAGGTCGGGATTTAAGGTCCACATTACCATGCTTGGCATTTTAAAATGGGCATTGGGGATTGAACTTGGATCCTCATGCTTGCAAAGCAAGTGTTCTAGTGACTGAGCTATCTCCCAGTCCCCACGAGATAGAAATTATCACAACAATGAAGAACAATGCTTTACAATAATGCCTCATTTTTGTTCATAGTGACATATTCATTTCTCATTACTTGCAAACAAATTTGCCTATTCATTTTGTACTAAATAGTCATACAGAAGATGTTACTATATGTGGTGGATCTTTGTGATTCCTCTGTCAGTCACTCAGACATCAGTTCTGAGCTGTATTTCCTGAGTTTAGACCTCGTAGACAGTCATTCCCTCTTAGCAGCTGAAACTTCTCCTAGGCTACTCCAATCTCCCCTGCACCTGGGATCTGGTAGGGAACTGGTCTCCATCCGTGAATTCAAGCACACCAGCCAGACACAGGGTACAAAAGCAGTGTAGGAGGCAGAGCCCCCTGCACAAATGCCTCCAGGAGGATCGCAGCTGCCCAATGGCATGGCATATTTAATGGCACACTTAATGGCTCTCCATCCAACTAGGCAGCTTGTTTGGGGAACTCAACTGAAACCTCACCTCACACTTCTCTGCCTTCCCAAGGTTTATCTGAGCTGCTGCAGAGCCTTCCCATCCATTTTTCTCATGTGTGTCCACTGTCTGCTTATAGCGAAGAACCCTAGCTGGTCCCCTGAGCTGCTAGACACTAGACAGTGCAGAGATACGAAGCCCTCCACGTTGGTTCCCGGGCACTTTTCACTTTGTGGGTGAGATAAGAATTCACCACCAGTGTGGATTTGATTACCTACGAAATATCCTCGGACGTGGAGAGGGAGCTTGTAGAGGGTCCCTGATGGCAGTGAGGGTGCTTGTCCAGATGGAGAATTTGCCCTGAAAAGATGCCTCGGAAAGGTCAAAGCCCCTTGAAAGCGCCAGCGTTGGAGGAGCAAGGCGGAGCAGAGCTTGGCCTTCTGTCTGAACGTGTTACTGTGGAATGCGACCCGAGGTAGAGCCTGCAGTGCCGAGCCTGTGCGGAGTCTATACAGATGGTGTTCCCAGTAGGATTACAAATCCCAGGGAACTTGTGAACCATATGGAGGAGAAACTTCCCAGGCTGAGAGTTCCGCTCCATTATTTCACTTTGGAACTAGTGCATTGTGATCAGGTTTGAATTATCATATGCAAGGCGGTAGGGCCCCAAATGTTATATTCATCCGAGTTGGGGGGACCACATTATCCTTAGCCTAATGAACTCAAAGAACGGGGTGTGCTACAACCACCCCGGCTTCTGTGCCACACCACTAGGGTTCCTCCTAACACCTCCAAGGGCACAGGCACAGTAATGGAAAATGCTGGGCCCTCTGAGCCGTTCTGGAAGTCGGGATTGTCCCGCGAGTACCCAGATGGGCCTTGGCTTCTGAGCTCTGCTCCCTCCTGGATCTGACTTTGAGATGAAATATTGAACTTGGGAAATGGGGAACATAGTGTTGTCATGCCAGCATTGGCTTCTGACGGGCATTGCAGCCCTACAAGACATTCCTGAGGATCTGCCTCAGGCTCTCTGGTTGCCTTTGAATGTCTTTATAAGCCAGCGAGGGATGGAACGAGGCAGAAAAGTGGGGACAGAGAGACAGGACCGCTACTGAAGGCATCAGGGTCATCTGATCCTGGTGACCCTTAGCGCTGATGTGCCCTGCTTGGTGGAGATGCCGGTGCCATGAAGAGCTGTACCCTCCATAAATCCCCAGAGCATTCCTCTGCATGTCCTAAAAAGAAGAGAAACCACTGGGACAGGGGGAGGGTGCTCCGTGGGGGTGATGTGTTTAGTGTGTGTAAACATGTGAGCCGAGAATCCAGAGCGCAGAAGGACAGGATGCGAGGAGGCAGCAGCGTACCAGCTGGCACAAACTGATCAACAAACAAAAGCCGAGGAAGTTGCCTGCCATGCACACGAGTGACTTCCAAAGCCTTGGGTGAAAAAGGGGGGCATGTCCTGGCAGCGTGCCTGGTGCTCGTTCATCTCCACTGTGCACCCGTCCTGCAGGGGACAACTCAAAGCCACAAAGGTCAGGAGAGAAAGGTCACCATGTGACCATGCCCACAGCCTGCCCCTCTTACCCCCGCCATGTTCTGAGCATGTAGCTGCCTTCGCCCCATTTCTGCTCACGCGGCATTCTCTGGGGTCTATCTCACTACGGGCGCAGGATCTCACCTGAAAGCATGGTTAGGGTATGGTTCCTTGGGTCTGGAGTGAGGAGCATGCTTTGTACATCTCAAATGCAAGCAGAGGGAAATTAAAGTGCATTTGATTTTATGAGGAAAGCATTAGCAGACATCACAGAGCAGCTTTTTGTTGTTGTTTTTTTTTTTTTTTTTTTGAGGTAGGGTCTTACTCTGGTCCAGGCTGACTTGGAATTAACTATGTAGTCTCAGGGTGGCCTTGAACTCATGGCAGTCCTCCTACCTCTGCCTCCTTAGTTCTGGGATTAAAGGCATGAGCCACCACGCCCGGCCCAGAGCAACATTTTGGTGGCAAATCTCCCAAAATAAAACAAACTTGGTTGGCCCAGGAAGCAAGGCAGGCATGGAAGGACTGGGCGTCAGTCAGCCCTGCTGCCTTGCTGGGTTTCCTCTTCCCCCCTCCCTGTGCCACGGGGCTTCTGTAGAGGAACTTGCTCCACTCATCTGGCTCAGGGGTGAGCAAGGTCTCTGACCCTCACCTTCTATTCTCTGGGATCGAATATTCCAGAATGACTGGAACACATCTGCCGAGTGGCCATAGTAGGAAGAAGGATGCAGGGGAAACAAAGATGGCTGGGAGGGTTCTGGAATGAGGGGCTTGCTTGATGTAACAAATGAGGGCCTCTATTCTGAGGCTTTTGGTATTTGGACTACCTAGGCAGCCACAGCAGCCAATGTACTGTCACAGAATCACACAGCCATGGGGCTGGAGGGATGGCTTAGCAGTTAAGGCACTCACCTGCAAAGCCAGAGAACCTTGGTTCGATTCCCCAGTACCCACATAAGCCAGATGCACAAGTGCACCTGGAGTTCATTTGCAGTGGCTGGAAGCCCTGGCAGGAGGCACGCCCATTCTCTCTCTCTCTCTTTCTCTCTCTCTCTCTCTTTCTGTTTTTTTTTTTTTTTTTATTTTTCGAGGTAGGGTCTCGCTCTAGCCCAGGCTGACCTGGAATTCACTATAGAGTCTCAAGGTGGCCTCGAACTCATGGTGATCCTCCTACCTCTGTCTCCCGAGTGCTGGGATTAAAGGTGTGTGCCATCACGCCTGGCTATTCTCTCTTTCTATTTCTCTCTCTCTCTCTTTATCTCTCTCTCTTCTCTCTCTCTCTCTCTCTGCCTCTTTCCCTCCCTCAAATAAATAAATAAAAGTAAAACATTAAAAAATTCGCACAGCCAGACAGTAGACCTGGACCTGTGAAAGCTGACCAGTTTCTTCTATCATTATGGAACTGGCCCTTTTTCTTCAATAAACCCCTTCCTCCACAACAATGCCTGGTCTGGAAGTTCATCTCAGCCACCTGAAGCTGTCTACTACAGATGGTCTGAGACAAACTAAGCAAGTCCTTGGAAATCTTCACTAAGATTGAACCCCATCCAGAAACACAGCTTTAAATATCAGTTACAAATATTCTTGCTGTGTCTAAAGCCTAGGACATAGATGATATATTCTTTACCCAGTTATAAAGCAATTACCCCCATGGCTTTGGGCCAAAAGATTGGATATTTGAGACTGAAATGATCACCCTGTAAATCGTCATAATGTGGGTAATTAGAAATAGATTATTGGATTAAGATTTGAATTACTTTTGAAGACCTTGCTTTTCTTTGGAAAATGTGATTTTTGTATGTGTGTGTGTGTTTTGTTTCTCCCCTCCTCCCTTACTTTTCCTTCTCTCTGAGTGATCATAATTGAATGAGTTTTGGGATTACAGATTGTAATTTTGCTGTCAGCAACAGCACTTTCATCCCCTCTGTTTATGAGAGAATTTCTCTGCACAAACTGTGAATTTAGTTTGAATCAAGCAAATGGACTCATAACAAAGTTAAGGACGTGTCTTCCTGTGATGTGACTGCTCAGCAGGGTCTCCTGCAGGGAGCTTGGTTTGTCATATGTTTTCTGATTTTATTTGTGGGAATCTAATAATGATTAGTATAAGCACAAATGTATTAATAGTCACATTAGTTGCACCCTAGAAAGAGAGATGGATTAGGATACAGTAGCATATATATATATATATATAATTGGGCCAAAGGAAATGGGAAATTGAGTCATTTCTCAATGAATTTGATGAATGTAAATAATTTATCTGGATACTTCCATTCCTATACCCTGCCTATTCCTCAAAATATAGGGCATGTTTTCCTTAAATAGATTTTCCTCCAAGCTCTCTAGTACATGGGAGACTTCACACAGAGCCACAGCAGGTGGGGGGCCCAGGGGAGCAATGGTACAGGCCCCTGCCCAGCATATCACTCGCTCTTGCATGTACTACCTCGTACTCAATATCTGAGCCTCAGGTTCCTTATTGTGAAAAATTTAGAGTTAGGATCAAACAAATTGTTCATTTCTTCTGAGCTAGTGTTCCATATACTATTTTCACAAAGAGGAATTGCCTTATAGAAAAAAAAAATTCATTCTCTGCTCTTAAATGGAAGGTGAAATGCCCTTAGTCCACATCAGGGGGGAAATAACCTATATACCTTTTCAAAAAAAAAAAAAAATTAAACAGATGTTTACCATATGACTCAGCAACTCTGTCCTGGGTGTTTACCCATGAGAATTGAAAATTTATGTTCTCACAAAACAACTGCACTCAAATGCTTATAGCTGCTTTATTCATCATCACATGGACCCAGAGACACCTGAAAGATTTTTTTTTTAACGGGTACACGAATGAACAAACAATGAGCTAGCCATGCAAAGAAGGCTGCTTGGAGATAAGAAGGAAATGATGACACACATGTGAACAGCAACAGATCACAAGTAAATCATGTCCTCAGTGAAAGAAACTCAAAAAACTCAGCCATGCATGTTAGATGATTGCACTTATGGATCATTCTAGAAAATGAAAATTATAAAAGACAGAAACCTACTTGGTGGTGGATAGTCCATGGAAAGAGCCATGGCTACCGAGGTTGGGAGGTCAGAAATGTGCCCTAATCTCTCTCTCTCTCTCTTGATGTTTTTCGAGGTAGGGTCTCACTTTAGCTCAGGCTGACCTGGAAGTCACTATGTAGTGTCTGGGTGGCCTCAAACTCTCGGTGATCCCCCTATCTCTGCCTCTGTAGTGCTGGGACTAAAAGCATGCACCACCACACCTGGCTCTCTCTCTTTCTCTTAAGACAGGATCTTCCTTACATAGTCAATCCATGCTTGGACTAATGCAAATTGTCCTGCCTCAGCCTCTCAAGTGCTGTAATTATAAGGTTCCACTAGCATCTTGATTGCAGTAGTGGGAACATGCATTTGCTAGGACTCAGATCTACACCCATGAAAAGTGAAATTTATCTTGCGCAATTATATTTCAATTCAGCAAAAAAAAAATAAAATAAAATAAATCACCAATCTAAGAGCTATTACCAAATTGCCCCTTTCCTTAGAGAATTCACATCCCCAAATACATTTGTATTATTGCTTTCCAACAAGGATGTCAACAGTTGTTTTCCTATTTCCTTCTCATGGTGGTGCACAAGTTGCATGTAGCAACCAAGGTTTCAAGCCAGTAACTAAAAGGAAGTGGAGTGATACTGATCTGACCCCCTGTAAGTGGCATCCTGAAAACAGCTCTGCTTCCCAGGTTCCTGAAGGAAGATTCTTTTCTGTTCCTCAGGATGCAGTGCCCATTTGCGTTGGCTTTCAAAGACTTCCTCCAGGCAAGGCCCTGGAGTCAGCCACCTGGCGTCACACGCCTGCAGGCACAGTAGAGGGTTAGGGCAGCTCCTCTCTGTTCCTTTGCGCTGCAAGACATGAAGACCTATGGAGTCTGACTTCCCAGGCCTCTGGCTTTCAAGCTGGACATGATACAGCTGGAGGGCTTGAGAAGTGCGAGGCTCCTGTGGACAGAGACACTGCAGAGTTTCTCAATGGGTACTCAGAATTCTATCCTAGGTGCCAAGCTTGAGTGAAAACACAGGGACTTCCTCTGCTTCTAACGTTAGACCTTATATTAGAGCTTACCTCGCTATTAGAACACACTATGGCAATATTTTAAAATCTACCAAGTTGATGAAAAATACTTCACATTTGGTAAGTGCGTGGTATCAACGATCAAATGCACAGAGTAACCACACACACACATATACTATTTATCACAGATTTCAAATCAGCACAAAGACTGTGGATGCAAGAGTGACATGGCGTTTTCTAGTCACAGAGATTAAGTTTGTACTTACTCTCCTCTGCTCCTCAAGGTAAATACTTTTTAAGTAGCTTGCTCAGAAAGGACATTCAATCCGAAATCTTGTGATACTTAGGCGCATGCAAAGGTCCATCCTCTTGAGGCCCTGAATCCCATGTTGAGACACAGAAAGGTCAGAGTCCAAATACTAAACATAAAATGCTTAAGACTGGATGGACGGCTGGTTGACTAGACTCTTTTGCATACCTTCTGCAAGAATGTCTCTTAGTTCCACAGAAAAAGCACCCCGAGCAGGCCAATTGAAATTTGTCCTGATCCAGTGTTCAAAGCCCTATATCAAATTAGTATGTGAACTTGGAACAGTGGCTTAATCAGAATGCAACAGTCAACCTATAAGCAACTAACAAATAATTTAAATTAAATTCAAGCACACAGAAAGATCAGACCATTAAATACCGTTTTCTAGAAATTCATTCTAGTTAAAGATAATTTTTTTAAAAATTACTTCTTGTTAAAATAATTTTCCCAAAGATTTTTCCCTCAATAAGGGAGCACCAAACTGAAAAATCTTGGGGTTAATCCTGCAAAGCCATTGAGAAGTGAGAAATGGAACAAGAATGGATGACAAACACTGTAGTTACTTTGGCGGTGCCAAGACACAACACCTGATCAAAAGCAGCTGAGGGGAGGAGAGGATTTATGTTGGCTTATAGCCTTAAGGGGAATCTTCATAATGGCAGCGGAAAGTATGGCATGAACAGAGGCTGGACATTACTTCTTCCATAGCAGGTGGAAGACAGCAACAAGACAGTGAGCTAAGCTCTGGCAAAGGTAGATTCACACACCTCCTTGAACAAGGCTCCACTTTGCAACTTGCCACCAGCTGGGGTCCAAGCATTCAAAAACACAAGTTTATGGAGGACGTTTGATGCAAACCACCATGATGAGTGTTGAAAGAAGGGCAAGTCTGAGCCAGCCCTCATTACCCAGGCCACATTCTGCATGGGTGGTCAGCTGTTAAACTCAGCTGGGTGAAGTGTGTTTGCCACCCGCCTCTGGGGGGAAAGTAGGTACCACTCCCTTCCACTGTGCCTTGCAACTAAAAGACTTCAAGGAAAGAAGCAACACGTGGCTGTGGGAAGCTATGTATAGAGGTGTATTTGTTAGGGTTCTCCAGAAAGACCGAACCAGTAAGATGGATGAAACACAGACAGGAAGAAGGTAGGCAGATAGACAGGCATACAAATAGATGGTAGATATGATAGATGAACAATACATAGGTTAAGCACAGACAGATAACAAGACAAATAACAGGATAGATGGGTGGCACTTTTTTTTTTTTTTTTTGAGTCATTCTCAGTGCTGTGACCAAATACCTAAAAACAAAAATAGGAAGGAGGGAAATGTTCACTTAGGCATACAGTTGACGGTCACGGCCCATCATGGTGGGGAAGGCGTGGCGGCAGAGGCTTGGGGTAGCTGGTAGTGTTCAGTCCACACTGAGGAAGCCCAGGGTGGCAGATGCATACTCATGTTCAGCTAGCTTTCTCCTTTTTGTCCGGGTGGTGGACTTTGACCTGTGGCATTGGTGCCGCCCTCAGGTAAAATGGGTCTTTCTGCCTCCAGTAACCTAATAAAAATAATTTCCCACAGGCATGCCCAGAAGCTAACTTAATGTACATCATCTCTCACAGGCATGCTTGAAGGTTCATTTCCTCGGCGATTCTAGGTCTTGTCAAGTTGACAATCACTGTAAACCATCACAAGTCCACCTTTTGTCAACTTCACACACAATGTATCTCTTTTAAGTCATAACTTTGTACCTTTTTTCCCCATAGGCTCATGGTCATTGCATTCATACTGTCTAACTTCAAATATCCCAATGATCTTTAATAATTTGAACACGATTCTAGGGTATAATTTAGACTTTTTTCAAACTCACGCAAATTCTTAACTGTAAGCTCCTATATCGAAAAGTAAGTTAATACACCAGTCCATCCTGAGACCAGCTCAGCCAACTTACTGGCTCAAGGTCCACTCCTGAAAGACCTCAAGCCCAAGAGGATTTTGGGGTCCAATGAGGCTCATTAATTTTCTTGCTTCATTTCTCCACTCTTACTTCCTAAAATGACTTCCAATTAAAAGTGAGGGGATCAGGCTGAAGAGATTGCTTAGCAGATGAGGTGCTTGCCTGAAGGACTCAGGTTCAATTCCCCAGCACCCACATAAGCTGAATGCAGAAGGTGGAGCATGGGTCTGGAGTTCATTTGCAGTGGCTAGAGGCCCTGGTGTGCCCATTCTTTCTCTCTCTCAGCTTGTAAATAACTAAAAAATATTTTAATTAAAAGTAAGTTAAGCCAGGTATGGTGGTACACGCCTTTAATCCCAGCACATGGGAGGTAGAGGTAAGAGGATTGCTGTGAGTTTGAGGTCAGCCTGAGACTACATAGTGAATTCCAGGACAGCCTGGACTAGAGCAAGACCCTACCTCAAAAACTCCCCTCCAAAAATAAAAATATAAAAAATGAATTAAACACTTCTAATATGCAAAAGGGAAGAATTGGGTATTGCAAGGAAAGGTCAGACTCAATCAAGTCTAAAACCCAAGGCAAACTCTAAACCTTGTAGCTCCATATGTGGCATCAGGCTCTTGTGATGAAATCATGTGGGTTTCAAAGGACTCAACCCACTTCTCCAGCTCTGCTTCCCGTAACACTTATAGGCTCCTTTTGGAGTAGCTCCACTGTCCACTTACAGCTTTCACCGACTGACATCTATGGTTCTGTCATTTGTCCTATTCTAGGTCTCCATTATAACTTTCCGTTCATCTCATAGATTCATGCAGTGGCCTGTCAGGGTCTCCAGGTAGGGATTCAAACCATGGCACACATTGCCCGGCCACAGTGGCTCTCTGAAACTGTGGAACAAGACTCCATGATCACCTCAGTCTTCCATCTGTCATTCCTTCAAAACCAGTACTATGAGGGTGATGCTGCCAACTTCTTCTGAAAGCTTGGAATCAAGCCTGGCTTATGGACCACAGCTATAGCAGCCTCTGTGTGTCTCCAAGGCTAACCATGAAGAAATGTTTTCTTACATGTTGAGCACTAGATGAATTTTCTTTCTTTAAATGAATTTTGATGTTTACTTTTTACAAGATGGAGCCTCTGGTGTGTGGAGGCTTTCCATCACATCTTTCCTATTGTCCCAGTGCAGCACAGAAGATCAAAGGGGTGATCTCGTTACAATTGCTTTCTCAGTACGAGCCTGAAAGCTATTCTGCTTGAGATTTCCTCCCACAAACAAACAAGGCTACTAGGTTTGATGTCTGTGTCATTCAGGTTCTCAGGACACTGACAGTTTTTCTTTGACAACATATAACATGAACTTTCTCTGGCCTAGTTCCTGCTAAGAGGCGTTACTCCATTCTGAGACATCACAAGCTGAGCCTCCACTGCCCACGTTTCTCTTAGCTGTCCTGTCTTTCAAGCTTCCAACAGAATGGCTCCTTAATCTCTACTTGCAGTACTCAAGGACTGTTCTAGCTCGAAGTTCCAAACTCTTTCACATTCCTCCTGAAAACCAGTTCCAAAGGCCTAGGAACCATAAGGTCATGTTTATCACAGCAATGGCCCCACTTCTCAGTACCATTTTTCTATATAATTTTCTCGTTGCTATAACTGGATACTTGATAAGAAACAACATAGGAAAGGAAGGGTGTATTTCATCTTATAGTCCAAGGTTATATTCCACTATAGTGAAGAAGGCACAGGAGCAAGAACTTGAGGCAGAAAGTCACATTCAGAGGGTAAATGAATGCCTGGGTCCAGGTAGATGGCTAGATTTCTTCTTTTGATACAGTCTAGGATCCCAACCTGTATAATGATGCAGCTCACAGTTAACTTTTTTCCCATTTAAATTAATTTAATCAATATAATCTCCCCCTTCAGAGGCTCATTTCCTAGATGATTCTAGTACCTTTCAAGTTTCCAGTCAATAGAAACCATCACGAATGGACAGCCAGAAGATGGATGGGCGGATAGATTCAATAGACAATAGATGATAAGGGAGACAGATTAGACAAGCAGGTGGATAAATGGATGGGTAGATGATAGGATATAGACTAGAGGGATGATAGCTGGGTGATAATAGATAGATAGATAGATAGATAGATAGATAGATAGATAGATAGATAATATACTACATAGATAGATAATAAATAATAGAATATATATATATATACATACATACATACATATAAATATATATATATGTATATATATATAATGGATTAGAGGGATTTTTGTTGTTGTTGTTTCAAGGGAGGAACTGGCCCACTAGTTACAGGGGCTAAAAAAAAAAAAAATCCTGTAACAGGCTGCCGGCAAGCTGAAGGTCTGGAGAAGTCAGAAGAAATCTGAACTAAGAAGCAAAGTGTACCTCTTCGTTTCACCCTGGCAACTTGAGAATGTAGGAACTCACAAGTGAGTTTGGGGACAGTGGTACCAGTATGGGTTGTAATATACCAGAGGACATGGATTTTTTATGGTCTCATATTTGGTTTTACACTTAATTAGATTGAGAAAAAAAAAAACCAGGAAATTAGTAAAGCACATGTCTACATATGTAGGAGAGGGCATTTTCAGGGATTGTTAGATCTGAGGGCTCTGTCTTAACCATTGGTTTAATCTATCGATAGAGACAGAATTTGAATAGGCTCTTATGATGTGGCAAAAGTATGAAAAGTGGGGTCTTGTTAGAAGGAGTTGTTCCCTGGAGTGATGTCTTTGGGGGGTGCTGTATCTTCTCTTGGGCTCCTGTCTATCTCTCTGTATCCTATCAACCCTTAGGTGAACATTTTCAGTACCAGGTACTTTCTTTCCTTTTTTATTTTTATTGTTTTAGAAAGCTAGCTTCTTTTATTAAAAAATATTTTATTTATTTATTTGCCAGAGAGAAAGAGTGAGCGAGCAAGAGAGAGCGAGAGCGAGAGCGAGAGAGAGAGAGAGAGAGAGAGAGAGAGCAAGCCAGGGCTTCCAGCCACTGCAAACAAAACTCCAGATAGATGAGCCACCATGTGCATCTGGCTTATGTGAGTCTTGGGGAATCAAACCTGGGTCCTTTGGCATTACAGGCAAGTGCCTTAATCACCGAGCCATCCCTCCAGCCCCCAGTTACCTTATTGTTCTGAGGATGAAAACATGATGGAGGAGGCTTAAGAAAGGGTTGAACTAAACTTCGTTCCAGCGGGGTATATTCCATCCTGGCGGGGAAGGCATGGTGGCAAGTGCGCAACAATAGCTCATCACTCTGTGGGCAGGAAGCAGAGGGTGATCAGGAAATGAATGGGGCAGGGCAATGAATCCTCAATACCTGTCCCCAGTGACCAACTTCCTCCAGCAAGACTCTCCCTCTGCCAAGTTCAATAACTTTCCCCCACAGTGCCACCAGCTGTGGACCAAGTGTTCATACCCACGAGCCTATAGGAGGGCACTTTACATGCAAATCGCAACAGCTTCTTCCTGCACATGCTCATGTTGTCATGACGTCCAGAGTCCATGGAGCCAAGGACTTTTGGACTGAAACTATGCCCATAAATAAATCCTCCTACCCTATAAGTTGATTAGATCAGATATTTTGTCATGGCGACAAGGAAAGGAATGAACACAGTGTCTCAGGCTCAGAGGTACCAAAAACAAATCCACCTTTCCTCTGCATTCCTGTTGTATGATAGGATGGAGCCGCCCATCCCCGACTACACGTGATGGTTAATCCTGATTGTCAAACTGAAAGGATATGAAATCACCTCATAGACAAATGCCTGGGCATGTCTTTGAGTTTCTAGATTAGGTTAATTTAAATGGGAAGATCTACCCTAAATATGAATGGCACTGTTCCATGGATTGGTTTCCCAAACTGAGCCTAAAAGAGAAAGGGAGTTGTGGTTGATTGGACAAGATGTCTCCCTAGAAACTCATAGGTTCTGAATGTTTTGTTCCCAGATGGTGGCAAGTTGGGAGGTGGAGCCTTGCTGGAGGAAGTGTGCTGTTGGGGTGGGCTGAGGCGCATTATAGACAGCTTCCCCTTGTTTTCCACCTGTAGTAGCAGAAGTAATGCCCAGCATCTGCTCACGCCATCATGAAACTTCCCCTCAATACTGTAAGCCAAAATACAAACTTTCTTCCCATCACGTGCTTTTTTGGGTGTTTTGTCCTAGCAATAAAAAGATGACTATAACTGGAGCTAAGCACCAGCATTCATTGCTCTCTGCTTCTGGAAAGTGGGTTGAAGGTAACCAGATGCTGCAAGTTCCTACCACCAAGACTTTCCTGCCAAGCTGGACTGTGTCCTCAAACTGTGAACCAAAGTAGAGTCTCCCTTCCTTCCTTTCTTTCCTCCCTCCCTCCCTTCCTTCCTCCCTTTCTTCCTTCAACTGCTCTTGTCAAGAGTTTTGTCACAGCAATGAAAAAAGTAATAATAACCAGTAGACTGAGGCTGTTTCTTCCAAGTTCATATGCCAATCTCCTCTGGAAGCAACATTCACACCCAGAGGTAGTAACAGATATCCCAAGCCCAATCAGTATGTATTTACCCTCAGGATCCAACTGTACCTCATAATCCCACTGCATGCCTCAGTTGAGGTATCTCTGTCCCCTTTAACCAGCCTGGCATAGGAGCAAGCCTGTTCCTCATCCAGGTAAAGACAGAGCCATTGCCTAAGGCAGGCATGGAAAACTGTACCCTGGACTCTGAAACTTATCATGTTGGCAATTGAATTGATGATGGGGGAATGTTGACTTTTTGTTTTTGAGGTAGGGTCTCACACTAGTCCAGGCTGACATGTAATTCACTATGTGGTCTCAGGGTGGCCTTGAACTCACGGTGATCCTCCTACTTCTGCCTCCCAGGTGTTGGGATTAAAGTCATGGGCCACCATGCCCAGCAGGGAATGTTGATTTTGAGCCAAAAATCGCATGCATGTTGTTCTGCTCTGAAAGATTTCTGCTGGGGGCAGGAATGGGGAGATATCTCAGTCTGCCAAGTGCTCCCCTCACTAATGTGACGACCTCCATTTCACAAGGGGAGGTTGAGACAGCTGGATTCCTACTGCTTGCTGCCCATTCAATCTAGTCTTAACTGGTAAATTCCAGGTTAATGAGCGTGATAATTTTGAATCAAATATACCCCATAAAATTATGTGTTTTGAATGGTTGGACCCCAGCTGGTGGCAATTGGGAGGTGAGTTCTTGTTGGAGGAGGTGTCACTGTGTTAGGGGGAAGGCAAACCTTGACGTTTATTAGCCCCAAGCTTGTGGGGCTATCTCAGCTCATATTCCTTGTTATTAATTATTTTTTGTTAATTTTTATTTATTTATTTGAGAGTGATAGAAAGAGTGGGGGGAAGAATGGATGTGCCAGGGTCTCCAGCCACTGCAAACGAACTCCAGACATGTGTGCCCCCTTGTGCATCTGGCTAATGTGTGTCCTGGGGAATCGAGCCTTGAACCAGGGTTCTTAGGCTTCACAGGCAAGTGCTTAGCCACTAAGCCATCTCTCCAGCCCTCAGCTCATTTTCTTTCAGCTATCTCCCACCTGCTATGGCAAGGAGTGAGGCCTAACCTCTGCTCTAATATTCTTTTCCTGCCTTCATGAAGATGCCCCTTGAGACTGTAAGCCAACATAAACCCTTTCCTCCAATCAGTTGCTTTTGGTCATGTGTTTTGTCCCAGTAATGCGAAGGTAGCTATCACACTGACAGACCCTGTCCCAAAGGAGGTAAGTAGCATTTCTGAAGTTGGCATTCAGGGTTTTCCTCTGGCCTTGACATGCATGTGCCCACACATGCACTCCCTCACACACATTATACACGAGTGGCTCTCACACATATGAAAACATACACACGCAAAACCCTAAAATAACTGCTTTTCTTCACTGTCAGTAGACCTCAGGCATTGTACCTCATTGGTTATTGCTATGTTTGGAATTTCTTCAAAACTATTTGAGGAAGTTCAGTTTTTCACGAGGCCTATGTACACTAAGACAATGTTTTCATTGTTGCTTTGGGCATTGAAAGCACAAAGTACAAAGATACATGCTCTGTCTTCTATGTAGGACACAGTTCACGGACTTCAGGTCTAGGCAGCTACTGGTCACCCAGCAGCACAGGAATGCGTTGCCCAGACATTGAGGCGACTACTGGGGAGAGAGGGAAACGGGATGAAGCAGTAACATCCTTAATTGCTTATCACAAAGGCATGAGTGAATGCCATTACGATGACTGGCATTTATCCAGCACATTAGGATCAACTCAGAGTGCCACGTCCTCATTCACATCCCCAAGCGTCCATGACTACTCTGATGTCCTTTCTAAAAGACAGAGCTCCTCCACGCCAGGTTATTGGCTCCATATGACAACGGTAAATCTCTGGTGGCATTTCCAGCAGCACAGGAGGAGAGAGTTCTCAGAAATGACCAATAATTGACCCACGCAAGCCACCCAAGCATGTGAGGTCTAACACACTCTGACATCACGTACAGAATTATTTCCCAATAGGTACTTTGCATGTAATGCTATTCAACTCCTCAGGAAGCGAACAGAATAGAGTTGAGTGAGAGAACAGACTCCTTTGTGTCTACCAGTGATAAATGGAATTGAGTTTTGACCAGTTGATGGAAAAAATTACCACTTATTATTTCTAAAAATCAATGCTGAAATAATTAGATTTAGCAAATGGGATTTTAAAAAAAATGAAAAAGGTAAAAGCCCTTTAAGGTTACCAAGGCTATTTCCTATATTTAATTTAGAGAATTTCATGGTCAGAATTTTCTAGGGCTTTATTTGTTTGGATACAAGACTTAACATTCATGTGTTGATACTGCTATAGGACCAATCATCCCCATTGGCAGCAAGCATGGTGATGGTATCATTTCTAAGGTGTCCTGGGGTCCCTGAGTGGGCCATGGGTAGCTTGGCCTTCTTGTTCAGAGCCTAGTAGGATGGGTGAACAGGCCTCCATACAGCCTGAGAGAAGATTTCCGGGGGTAGAAGCTTCTGGATATCTTGGCTGTGACTCAGAAGTCACCCAGTGACATTTCCGGTATATTCTACTGATCTGGGACTAGCTCAGATTTGAGAATGGGTAAATACATTCTGTATTCTGGCAGGAGGACCTTCAATTAACCTGTGGCCATTCATAACCAATCATACTTTTACTCCAATGCGTGGACGTTTTGGACCCTGTGACACGACTTACGATCCCTGTGAAGGAGGTTTGGCAGCTCATGAAGCCATTGCACGTGCAAATGCAAATGACTAGACAGCTTTAGCAGAGAAACTGTCAAAAATAAAACCAATGCACCCTCTTGCCCTTTGCAGACCCACAGAACAGATGCACTGAGAATGCCACATGCTATTACTGCACTGGCTCACATTGCAGTGGGAAGAATGGGAGAAACTTCCTCTCCTGGGCCAATCATTGAAAGTTAGTTAATTCTACTCTCTTCCCTTAATGTCCTTTATGTAATAAGGTAGGATGAGTGCCTACCTCATCAAGCTACTGGAAGATAAAGGAGCCTAATATATGTACGGTGCATGGCACAGGACATGGCGCATGAGGGAGACCCATAATTAAGAATGGTAGTGATTATTTTCAGACCTACTCTTTCTATTATAGACATTGAATAGTCTAGAAACTAGCCAAGTCACAAAACTTATTCTGGGGACTAGGGAGATGGCTCAGTGGTTAAAGGCCCTTACTTGCAAAACCTGCTAAGCCAAATTCAATTCCCCAGCATCCACACAATTCCGGATGCAAAATGATGTATACATTTATGATGCTAATGCACTTGTGACAGTGAGAAGCCTAGTCAAAGGTCATGGGACAGCTAGATTGGTATTTGTCTGCAGCAGGAAGAAATCCTGTCTCAAAGAAGATGAAAGAAGAGCACAGATTCCTCAAAGTTTTCCTCTGACCTCCACATATGCTGTGGTGGTTTAAACATAAAATGCCCCCTTTTGTCTCCTGTGTTTGTGATTAAGCCTCTTGCTTAATACCAATCTTGGGGAGCCATTGGAGGTGGAGCTCTGCTAGAGGAGGTGTGTAACTGGGGATGGGCCTTGGGGTATTATAGCCTATGTCCACTTGCTACACTCAGCTCACTCTACCTCCTCCTTGCTGGTCTGTGCAGATGTGACAGCTGCTGTCTGCTCCTGCCATGTTTTCCCCACCATGATGAAACTTCCTTTTAAAACTGTAAGCCAGAAATTAACTCATTCTTTCCAAAAGCTGCTTCTGGTTGGGTGTTTTTTTTTTTTTTTTCTCAACAATGAGAAGGTAACTATACACATGTGCCTGCTTTGTATGCACACACATGAACACACATGACTAAAAAAATAAAGAAAATAGATGTTGGAAAAATTCACCAATTTTAGTCCACTGTATTCTTTAGTCCCCTTCTGTCATGGTTCAGTTGAGTAGCTATGCAGACTGGATCACAGCCTCTCAAATTGTGAGTTGTGATCCCATATGGGATCATGTACAGTGTCACAAAGAGAATACACTATTGTTACTTTACATAATGGGAGTTTCATGTTGTATTAACTGTTGTCACACATGATATTGTTCCAATTGCCAATCTTAATGGGAAGCCATCTATCAGCCCTCCACTCTGTAGGTTGCAAGTGAATGGCCTGTTCTGGCTCCCACAAGTACCAAATTAAGGTCTGTATTGGAATAATCCACTTCTTGGATGTCATGCTACAATTTTATTTGCTTACTGGACAGGGCAGCTCACTATCTTGAGGGACCACTGGCAGTCCTTTCTGCCATGACCTTTCCATCTTCAAAGTGATCACATAGTGTGCATGTCAGCCATATCATATGCTTTGATGTTCATCTGCCATTGGCTGGAGAAAACTTCTCAGGTGATGGGACCAGGGACTTCCCATTTCTCCATACTGCTTTCATCACCTTTAATCAAAAACCCAGGGGCCCAGCTGAGTAGGTAGCTTAGTTGGTAAGACCTGAGTTTGATCCCTAAAACCCTTGGAAAAATGCTGGGCCCACTTGTCATCCCAACACTGACTGGAATGCCAGCCTTGCCTAATTGGTGAGCTTCAGTTCCATTACAGATCCTATTTAAAAGCAGGGTGTTGGTCTCTGTTCTCCACAAGCATGTGCACATGCATGCATGTTCATCTGCACACACACATGTGCATCCATGCATGCACATGTGTATGAACATGCATGCACATTCATGCACGTATAACAAAATACACAAACAGAAAAAATGGAGTCAATAACCTTTGGGGACATCTTTAGCACTCTATCATACATGCTAATACTCTTGTGCTGTGATTTTAAATCATCTTCTTAATAATAATGATTGAAATGTCAATAATATCAAGTGTGAGCATGATTTTCCTGGTTTTGTTGACAGGGAAACTGAGGCATTGTGGCTGGCTCCATGCCCCTCACCCTATCCACTGCATCTCATCCCCTCCACTGCGCTCCAGGGAAAACCCTGAGGACCAATCCCAGTACTGCTTTCCAGTCCCTTCCTCTCAACACCATGCCTATTCTCTCTCAGCTCAGGTTTTTAAAATATTTTATTTTAATTTATTTATTTGAGGGAGAGAGGCAAAAAGAGGCAGATTTAGAGAATGAGAGAGAATGGGCACACGAGGGCCTCCAGCCACTGCAAATGAGCTCCAGACACATGTGCCACCTTGTGCATCTGGCTTACATGGGTCCTGGGGAATGGAACCTGGGTCCTTTGGCTTTGCAGACAAGCACCTTAATCGCTAAACCATTTCACCAGTCCCTCAGCTCAGTTTTTTTGTCTGGGTGGGGCCAAAGAATGAAGGAGATGCAGAGAGCCTTTAGTAACTGATTGGATTGTAGCAGAAAGTGGAGAGAATAAAAACTGGGCCCTAGGCTTGTCTTCTTGTCCTTTTAAAATACAAGGACACTTTGAAAGGTACAACCAATAGACGTCTGAGAGACAGACACTGAGAGAACATTCACAAATCCTGTTCTTTCATATCTTCCTTGATCACTCTAAAACAGTGAGCCAATGACGCTATGGGCATTGGACCCAGAGACTCTTGTGGGCGTGCTAGAATCTCTCAGACCCATAGCTACTCCCAAAGGAGTTCACTCCTACATGGGACCATGGAGCTTTCAAAGAAAGCCTTTTCCCCTGGGCTTCTGTGCTGGTTACAAATAAGAGTGACACCCATGAAGGAACTGAGGACAGGCCATCGATTTTTCTTAGGTGCTCAAAGATTGAGTGTCAGGCCCAGAAAACCCAATCATGACAACAAACCTGGGCATGAAGTGTTGGCAGTAGAGCTTTTCACTCTCTGGGTACAGCCGTGGCCGGCTTTGCTGTTTCATTAGCCAAGCTGCTTTTTAACGGGAGCTGATAGTTCTGTGATCCTCCGTAAATAGCATCCTGGAGGCGTTCAGGATCCACAGGAATGCTGAAGGTGTGGGGCTGTCACACGTCTACTTAGGCATTTAGGATGTTCATGTGATGAGCTATTTATAGAGAGCCAGTACATCTGTGAACAAAGAAAATTCTAATTAAAATCTCCACTTTTGGCTTCACGGTAGCTGATGGTCAGTGGACACACTTGTGTTTGAATCTTACTCTAGTTTACTGGGCTGTTCCTGCCCTTGTTTGCATCCATCTGAACCTAGGAACCTGACAGCCTGTGACTTAATGTAGTAGATTGGGAAACAAGACTTCAATCCATTTCTCTCTCCCTTCTGAAGTCCGAAGACATTCGAAAATGTTCTTATAAAGACGATCATTTGGCTTGGTATTTTGGTCTATTCCTACTTGAAAAAAAGTGAATTAATCTTAATAATTGCCAAGAAATCATATATGGAGCAGTCCTCGGAAGAGTAATTACTCAAGTACAGTGGTTTTCATTAAAAAGTTAACATTTATCTTGTTACAGTAATTACCTTATTGCAGTAAATTGGCGATATTTTCCTATTCCTTCAATGAGATCGCATAGTAAGATAAGTTCACTGCAATGAGATGTGTTTGAACTTGTTAATGAGAACCATGAATTATTTTTAAACTTTATTTTACAGAAGCAATACCTTACTTTATGTTTTCTATGTGTAACAATATTAAATTGGAAGAAGGTATTAGATAGGGTCCACTCACCTCTACATCTCTATGTAAATGACTGTCCCTTAAGATATGACCATACTAATTAATTTGCTATCACGTGAAATACTTTCTGTTCTTGACACTTCAAAAAATTTTTCAGGAGACAGGATCTCACCAGGTAGCTATAGTTGGCATGGAACTTCCTATGTAAGCTAGGCTGGCCTCAAACTTATGGTGTTTCTCTTGATTCCATTTCCTGAGTGCTAGGACTCACCCACCATGCCTAGAAAATACAACATTTTTATTTCTTCTTTTTGTAGCAGTGAGGATTGATCCAAGGCCCTGGTGTATGCTAGGCAAGCTCTCTACCACTGAGCAACATCTCCTACCCTTGGCTTCTTCCATTAGAAGACATCCTTGTTTAAAACTTGTTTTAGAAACAGCCTCACTCTGTAGCTCAGGCTGTCCCTGAATTTATGGCAATTCTTCTGGCTCCACCTCCCTAGTGTTGGGATGACATGCATGAGCTGCTGTACCTGGCTAGGAATATTACTTTAACTGAACTTTTCACTTTACATGAAACACACAGAAGTTGAATTTTCAGTTAGCTCAGAACTTGTCAAAGTCAGTATTTCTTATTCTCATAAACAGCCTCTAAAGTACAAAAAGCATCAGTGAACTTTTTCAAACTCACACTAGGCTGGAGCAAAGCTGAGATTGCATCTCCATGTATAGTGTGCTC
Source organism: Jaculus jaculus (assembly GCF_020740685.1). Lineage (NCBI taxonomy): Eukaryota > Metazoa > Chordata > Mammalia > Rodentia > Dipodidae > Jaculus > Jaculus jaculus. Next base: position 18,378,314 of record NC_059116.1, on the reverse strand, counting down.
TTTCAGATCTATTTCATTACTAGAGTGTGTGTGTGTGTGTGTGTGTGTGTGTGTGTGTGTGTGTGTTTAACACCTCTGGATTTGTGGCCAAAATGACCATGTTGGGCTTGAAGGACTGTACTGTAAGTTCCAGTCTCAAATAATTCATGGAGAACCACAAGGGACGTTTTCATGGTCTTTTTCTCATTCACTGTGTGACACAATTGCTTAAAGCGAGCTATTTGTCCCTGCTTATGCTAGCTGCTTTGAATCTCCCAGGTACGTGGCCCAGGGCTATCTGTCAATGTGCGTGTGAACTTATATGTTTTGACTGCTTTGTGCCAAACTAGTGGCAAATTGGGAAGGTGGAGCCTTATTGGAAGGGGCGTGTTTCTAAGTGTTATAGCCAGTTCCCCATTGCCAGAGCTCAGCTCACTCTTCTGTTGCTGTTTTCCTCCTGCTGTCACAAGAGATGATGTCCAGCTTCTGCTCTGCCATCTTTCCCCTGCCATCCTGGGGCTTCCCTTTAAGACTATCAGCCAAAATAAACCCTTTCTTCCCATCAGTTACTTTTGGTTATGTATTTTGTCCCAGCAAGGGGAAGGTAACTACAGCAATGTGTCTTTTCATAAAAGACCTTCATGTGTGAGTTTCCTTCTGTGCCAACAGGCTAGTTACAGTCTAGACCTCACCATGGTGGTACAGCCAATGGTGAGAGTCTGTGCTAGCTGATAGACTTGAAGGTGCGAGAATGACCACCATTAAAGGCTGGAAGCTGACACTCAAAACATAAATACCAGAGGCTATTACCATTCTTACTAATGCTTCTTTGGTATTCAGGTCCATGAGTAGTTAAAAAATAAAATCAAAGTTAAGTAAAGTGGATGAACTTGAGATTTCATTGATTCATGCTTTTCCTGTCTCTCCCTGCAGAGAGAATCAGAATCAGAGTCCAGTGTGATCTTCTAAACTAAGGTTATCAAACTTCTACTGGCCTTGCCTCAAGAGATGCTAGAAACTTGGAGAAAGAAAACAGTCTTCCAAGGAGTTTCTCATGCTGCAAATCAGTGAGAAAAAGACCAGTGTCAACTGTAGTAACATTGCACAATGTCAGGAACACACAAATTGGTAGAGGCTTTGTAAGGAGAGAAGCAATCAGACGAGTCCAGTTTTAAAGAACTGAGAGAGGTCATACATTGAAAAGCATTTCCAAATAAAACTCATGACTAGAGCTCAGAGCCATCAGATGCATCATTGTCTTACTTCTGGTAAGTATGGGGGGAATTTTCCAGGCTGCTGGAAGTTTAAAGCCTCTTGAAAAGATTGATTGATTTCTCTCTAACTGCATTCCTTTCCAAGCAAGGAGTGAACTAATTTTTTAAAAACCACCTGACCCAGAATCTGTTTCTATTAAATGTCAATGTTCCCATATTAGCACTGAGATCTTAATAGTCGTGATGAGACATTATATCTTGTCACGCAGGCCACTGACAATGGTTTTTCTTATTTCTTTTGTGTGAAAGAAGCCGTTCTGGAGAAAAAGATGCTACCTCTTTATAGTATCCATTACAAACAGTCTCTCAGACCTGCTATTTCAAGATCTTTCTATCTCTTCTGTTGCTTTAACCACTTTGTTCTTTCTGATACAATCTATTTGACTCTCAACATTGCAGTTTACACAGAAACATGAATCATTAGGGAGACACAAGACTCAAAATAACTTTTTTTCATTCCTTACCTGCCTATCAAGATTGTTTTAGAGAAAGTGTAGCCATGGGATATGGTTTGAACCAAGGAAAGAAATAAAGAGGGATGGTTTATTTTTCAAGAGTTGGGAGATTTATAGGAACATTTTTCTTTTCATATCTAGTTTCTTATCTGTTACATGATATTTTATCTGACTACATAGTATAAGTAAAAATATAGCCTGTTATTATCTTAATGAAAATAAATCATCAACAAATTTAAAATATATATTACAAATTAGAAATGTCTAGAAATAGACAGTAAATGCTGACCCTGGGAAGATCTTTGATTTTGAGAAATAGTCAATTCCAGTTTGGGAACCTGAGGCTCAGAATTTGATTTTGAGGTCCTACATTCTTGTTCTGTGCCATTTCCATTGTATCACTTCTCTTCTTCTAAGGACACCATACATGTATATTGGCTCTGGGCCTATTCTTATGCAGTATGATCTCCTTTTCATTTGATTACTTCTGCAAAGTCTTGATTGTCAAATAAATTCATAGTCACAGGTATACATTAAATTTAAAGGACATCGTTCAGTCCAGGGCAGTGTCCACAACTTGCACTCAAGCCCTCCATTTTCTACATGCATCAGCTCTCTTTTATTCCCTACAACTTCCCACCACTGTGTCCTCCTTGGTCACCCAGAAGATTACATCATCCTATCCTTCACCCCTTCTTTCATTTTGTTTTGTTTTTGTTTTTTGAGGTAGGGTCTTACTCTAGCTCAGGCTGACCTGGAATTCACTATGAGTCACAGGGTGGCCTTGAACTCATGGTGATCCTCCTACCTCTGCCTCCCAATCAATTCTTCCTCTTTTAGTACTAGAAATATTTTTTTCTTGGAGACCAGAGAGTGGAGGGACACACAGGCAAGCAGAAGACCTCTGCTGAGATATGTCCAGAGGCCATCTTTTTCTGTTTCTAAGGAGTGAAGTCTTCCTTAGCTGGAGTTTTGGAAAAGTTGTTATATCTTTGCAAGGCTATATAAATTATATGACACAGTCTGGAGAGTGGTTCAGTGGTTAAGGTGTTTTCCTGCAAAGCCTAATGACTTGGGTTCAATGCCCCAGCAACTATATGAAGCCAGATGCACAAAGTGGTGCATGTATCTGGGTCTCATTTGTAGTGGATTTGTAGTGGTGTGGTGCACCCATTTTTTTCTCTATCTCTTTGCAAATAAATAAAAAAATAAAAATTATATTACACATCTTTCCAAATATAAAGGTGTCAAAGTGGTCTGAAACCTAGGTTATTTCTATAAAAAGGAGTGGAAGTAAGGAGATAGTAGGAAAAAGAAGAACACATACTTTATTTATGCTGTTATCATTAACTATCTAATTCTGCTTGGATATTACCAGTTACCTTGAAACATTCAACTAAATATCAGATAATACGAAATAGAAAATGATGTCCCAATTATGACGGAGTCATCTTCTTTAGTATTGAACCCCTTCATAAGCCCAGGCTAGTCCAGGGCTGTTCTTTCCATCTGCTCCTTGTTGTGGCCATAGGCAGCTCCTCAGCCTCCCTGCCAGTGAGTGGTGCTGTTGAGGCATTCCCTCCTTTGGTGGGAGGGCAAGTGTGGTGTTTGGAATCAGGTGTCTCCCATGAACTTAAAGTTGCTGAATGCTCTGTTCCCCAGCTGATGGCAATTTGGGAGGCAGAACCTTGCTGGAGGAGGTATGTTGTCAAGGGTGGGTGTTACATTCAGCTCCCCTTTCCTAAAGTGAGATGGCTGTTGCTTTCACTTGCTGTTGCATGAAGGTGATGTCTATCTAACCTTTGCTCATACTTTCCCTTGCCATCATGGAGCTTCCACTCGAGACTATAAGCCAAAATCAATTCTTTCCTCCCATAATTATGCTGCTTTTGGTCAGGTGCTTTATCCCAGCAAGGAGAAGGTAACTACAGCAGGAAGGAATACCCCAGGCTGGCTCTTATTACCACTGCCAAAAAGCAAGGCTATGATAGACATAGGAAAGGCACAACTCTCATGCACATTTTTCAGATGGAAAGCTGAAATTTGGGAAGTCATTGTTCAGAGGAACACTGTAAGAGGGAGAACTGGGACAAGGCATCCATGCGCTTGCACACAGGCTCTGCTCTCCAGCCTACTTAGGTGGAGGCCAGATACACTTTCTGTCAATTCATAAGTGATATGCACTTATGAGGAGGAAAGTTCATGCAAATTCCAGAAGGAATATGCATGCAGCATGCACCATGTCCTGTTCTGGCTGTGCCAGAGACCAGCTCTTCTGACTCCCAAGTGCTGTTCCACATTCACCACTTCACTGGGAAGAAAGTACTCAAATAGCCCACAATGCTTTCCTATTGGCTCCTCCAAAACATCTGCGTCTGTAACATACAGCCATGCAAATTAACTCACGGGACAGACAGCCTTGCAGCTTCCAAAAGCCCTAGAAACTATTGGAGAGTAGGTATGGAAGAATCCTAGTAATTGGTATTTTGGTAACTTAATTTTAAGATTTGGTGACAAGTTTTTATTTCCACAGTTTGTTTGTTTTTGTTTGCTAGCAATTTTGGTAGTTGTCATCCTATGATGTACTTATAAAATTAAGATTAACTTTTTAATTTTTGTTTATTTATGATAAATAAATATGTATTTATTTATTTGAGAGAGAGAAAGATGGAGAGAGAGAAAGAGAGAGTTAGAGAGGATGGCTGTACCAGAGACTCCAGTCGGTGCAAACAAATTCCAATGCATATGCCACCTGGTGCATCTGGCTTATGTGGGTCCTGGGGAATTGAACCTGGGTCCTTTGGCTTTGAAGGCAAGGGCCTTAATCAATAAGCAATCTCTTCAGCCCAAGATTCATTAAATTTGATGCTTAACAAATGTATAACTCATCATCTATGAGTTAATGTGTAGGCATAATATTGGATTTTGTGGTATAAATATTGCTACTTTGTTCAACCATATTCCTTCTCACTTTCTCCTTTCAATGAGAAAGTTTGTTATTTCCTGACTGGACTAGCCTGGGGTACTTGAGCTCAGAGCTGGTCTTTGCTGAGGCAGGGGTGAGCACGGTTGGTTTGAAGCTATTGGCCAGACATGGTACAAAAATTATCTCCTTTAGTGTACACTATGACCTTCTAGTGCAAATGGACAGTTACCCTCATTTTAAACAATGAATTAACAGAAGTCTATGGGTGTGTGAATGTTCTACCCAAGGACTTTCAGCTGCACTCTAGTTTGCCAGCCTGACTCCTCCTTCATGGGTTTTCATTACTACTCAGTGCGAACCACAGTGTGAAGTTATCGGACAACCCACATGGTGGACCTTGTTCTGCCCTTTGAATTTCCCACTTGATCAGAACATTGGTTTTCCAGGCCTCACCCAGCTGTCAGTTTCTGCCCTTCTGTCCCTCCCCCACACGGCCACATGCTGTCTTCCTAACACAGAGACCTATTATGGTCCTTGGAGTCTGAGCTTATTCCAAGAGACCCTCAATGCTCCAAGGGATGCTCCAGCCCTGTGGCCCTCCTCTAGGCTCTTGCTTTCTGGTTGTTCAATCCACCTTGCCCCAGGAGCCGGTTTATTCACACGCTATCCACTTGCTGTTTCCCTATGAGGGTGGCTTTGGCGAGGATCCCTAGCCCAAGCTCAAGCACAGCTCCAGGGATGACTCAGTGTGTATCCCCTGGGGCGGGGCATGCAGGGAGCTCTCTGGAAGTGGGGTGAAGAGGCAGCTCTCATGCTGTTGCTCACCTAAGACTTTCTTGATGGATGTCAGGGGTGGTCATCTGGTAGCAGTTCCTCCTTTCCAGCCCCTTCTAACTCCAGGGATGGGTGTGCGCGTGAGTGCCTGTGTGTGTGCACGCACACGGGAGGTACGTACACAACTAGCTGTGGGCACAGGAATCTGGGTTCTGAAGAAACCCAGGTGTGAAGAGATGGATGGTGGGGGCACCCGCTCTGGGCATGGCTTCTCCTTGTTCCCATGGGCCTGTGGCTCTTGACTAAAGCTCCTGAGCTCTTGCTGTTCCCACCTCAAATCCTTCTTTCCCCCTGGCTGCTGTCCTTTGAACTGAAGTCCCAGGAAAGATGTCAACACTGCAGTCTAGAGGCACTCCTCTGTGTCAGCGGTCTCCAAAATTTGCAAGCCTCTGTCGCAACACCTTAAAATGTAGCTGTCCACATGCCACAGTAATTATGGATGCATGTGCGTTCATTCGTGTGCATATGCACACTCACGTGTGTATGCGTCTCTGTATGATTGCATGTGTGCACGCCTTCATGTATGCTTCTGTGTGAACATGTACATGTGTGTGTGTGCCTGTCTACAAGTGTATATGTATATGCATGTGTGTCCATGAAGTTTATGTGTATGATAAGTATATATGTGTACACATGCGTATTTGCACATAGGTGCCTGTATATGTGGATATGCATGCGTGCAGGCACACGAGGAGGTGTGTACATGGCTACTCTGCAGCATAGGAGTCTGGATTCTGAAGAAACCCTTGCACTGCACTGCATCCATGATGTGTTTATATATATGCATGCTTATGCATGTACGTTAGTTATAGATATATATGCATGCACGTATAGGAATGTATATATGTGTGTGCATGTATCTACACATGTGTCTCTGTGTGGCTGCCTATGTATGCACACGTGTATGTGTCTGCCTCTGATTAAACTCTGTTCATCAGTACTACAAAATTACAAAATACTTTTGCAAATGCTCTCCTCTCCTTTTGCAAGACCCAGCCCCCATAGTCTCTCCCATGGAAAATCCAAAGCATGTCCTTGACACTTTATAAAGACTCAGTCCTTCATTTTTGACATGTCTGCCTCTTTGAAAGGCTTATAAGTGTAAAGTGCTCATATGATAATTTTCTCAGGCTTCATTAATTATTTGCATTTGACTGTCCATTGGATCTGAGTGCCTGGGAGATCATGGCTTATTTATCTTGCACCACATTCCATGTTGTCTGGTAGGATGCTTAACAAATGGGAGGCGAAATGTTCTCAATGCATGATGGAAAAATGAGTCCCTGGCAAGTGGTTAAACAGCTGTTAATGTGGTAAAAGTAATATTTAGGGGTATTGGGTAGGTTAATACTGTGTTTCAGTACATAAAGTTTATTTTTGATGTCCAAAGGTTAAATAAACTAAACAAGAGCCTAGTTCACTCAGCTGATGGAAACATCAGTCTCTATCTCAGCATTTTTTTTTTTTTTTGTTCCAAAGTAGGGTCTCACTCTAGCTCAGGCTGACCTGGAATTCACTATGTAGTCTCAGGGTGGCCTCGAACTCTGAGCAATCCTCCTACCTCTGCCTCCAGAGTGCTAGGATGAAAGGCATGTGCTACCATGCCCAGTTTATGTCAGTATTTTTAATTAAAAAAGCTTTTGAAAAATTCATAACCACTTAAGGATAATGGAGATTATTTTTCTATCTTCCTCCCCACCCACCTTTGCTTTTTAAGGTCTTTTCTTCCAGTATGGTTGGATTGGAAAATAGCTGTTGTAAGATGGTTAGTTCTCCCTTCCCTTTGACTCAGATCACCTACTAGCCACCTTCATTCAGTAATTGGTGACCCGCAGTCTTTCTCATACATGTGCCACCAGCCCTTCTTGTTCGGTCTGATCTCTTCGCCTCATTCACGAACGCACTCGTGTTTCAGATGGTGCAGGCTGAAGCCACAGAGAGTGATGCGTGGTTTGAGGTGGTGCGGCTGAAGCCGAGGGAGGCATCCCTGACAGGCTTACAGAGGTTGGCCCTGTCTCCCTTCTGTCTCCTCAGAATCTACCTGCTTAGCGACAGCGCTAGAGAGGCTCCTCCAGGAACGGGCATAATGATGAGTCAATGCTACCCAAGGACGATCACGGCCTGGCAGAGACTGCTGTGCCCACTGAAACAGAGCGGCCTGGAGCAGCCACCTTTGGTAGGTGACCTGAAGGCACAGCCTTGGTTTTTCGGGAGGCAACTCCTTTCTCTGGTGGGCTCACCTCTTACCTCGCCTTTGTGTTCCACACTCGGTTGACTCCTTGCCCACCGTTCACATCCCTGGTGATTGCCATCGAGACTCTTTTTTTTTTTTTTTGTAGCATAAATGATGTCACAGCAACACCCCTTGGAAATCTAAAATATCCCCAGGAAAGAATCCATGAGAGCTATAATACATTTTTCCCTAAGTCATTTTATATGACATTGGTTCGTCAGTCTATATATAGGTTGGCTAAAAACCATAATATTCTCTCTCTCTCTCTCTGATATGTGCATGCATGCTTGTGTTCCTGTCCCTGAACGTGGGCATACACATGCCATGGCTTGCATGGGGAGGTCGGAGGACAACTTGTGGGTGTCACTCCTTAGGTCCCCCCTAGTTTAACAAGGGTCTCCGGTTCTTGTTGTTCACTGCTGCATTCACCAAGCCAGCATCTGGGAAATTCTCTTGTTTTCTCCTCCCACCTCACCCCCAGCTGTTGGTATTACAGAAGTCTATCTGTATATCTTCCAGCTTGAATATGGGGCCTGAAGGTCCAAACTCAGGTACTAAGGCCAGAGTGGCAAACATTTTATCCCCTGAGCCATCTCCTCAGCCTCTGCTTTGCATATTTAACTCAGTAAGACTTTTATTTACCATTGCCCATGAAACTGAAACACATTGTAATTCAAAGACTTGAGTATTCCTACTTCATGCAGCATTTTCTCTTTAGCTAATTCTGCAGATGAAGAAATTGCCCACAGTTTTTCTCTTCTTCTCTTCCTAGTGCCTAATCGGATACCTTGAACATATTTTACACCTAATACGTGTTCACTAAGATGTTGAAAATAATGAATTAATTCAACCTCCATTCTATCTACTTGAAACATAGACCAAGTGTTTATCAATGGTGAGTGTGTGATGGTTAAAATGTATTGACTTCTAGACATGTAACATTGATGTTTTAAAATAATTTTTTAGTATTTTATTTTTATTTATGTATTTGAGAGAGGGAAACAGGCAGAGTGAGAGAGATAGAGGGAGAGAGAGAGGGAATGGGTGTGCCAGAGCTTCCAGCCACTGCAAACGAACTTCAGATGCATGTGCCACCTTGTACATCTGGCTTATGTGGATACTGGGGAATCAAACAGAGATCCTTTGGCTTTGAAGGCAAGTGCCTTAACCTCTAAGCCATCTTTCCAGCCCGATTTTTGAATATTTTATTTTCTTTACTTATTTGATAGAGAGGAAAAGGCAGATGGAGATTGGGCATGACAGGGCCTCCAGCCACTGCAAATGAACTCCAGATGCATGTGCCACCTTGTGCATCTGGCTTACATGGGTCCTGAGGAATTGAACCTGGGTCCTTAGGATTTTCAGGCAAGTGCCTTAACCACTAAGCCATCTCTCCAGACTCACATTGCTTTTTTTTTTTTTTTTTTTTTTAAGATTCTTAGTACACTGTAAACTATGTAAAGAATATGGGTAAGTTTTTCCATTCCAATAGGATGGTGATTTTCCTGCCTGCTGGCTTCCGGGCCAGCCCTGCTCTCCAAGTTGCGCAAGGACTTAGAATTCTTCTGGTTTTCTTCCTCTGTTCCCAAGTAGCCTTTCTGAAGAAACAGAGAAGCTCAAGGTGTGGGTCCCACCCACCCTCCCCCAACCTGTGACCATTCGTTTTTTGAGACTGTCAAGAAAGTGGCTCTTTCTTGAGTTAAATGCTACGTTCTCCATTCTGTAGTTTAAAGCATCACCACCATTTAAGGCCACATATTTATTGCTTGGTTACTGGCTGCTGGCTGACTTCACCATGTCCTTCTCTTTCTCTGTGGAATCCTGTTAACCACAGAAAGACACAGAACAGATGGATGAGTCAATGAATGAAACACGAATTCACCTCCCCCCCCCAAGGATCTAACATGTTGACATGAAAGTATTACAAAGCCTTAAATGATACCGTTATGCCAGTTGTTGAGAACTTGGCTAGGTGAAGGCTGGGGACTTGTCTGTAAGGGTAAATTGACAGAGATCAGAGGTCAGGGTTTACGTGTTTCTGGAAAGGAACAGAAGTTGGGAGGTCACACCCATTTTCCAGTGTTGGGGAAAAGTCTGGTTCTGTAGCCAAAAGGACAGCAGGCGAACCAGTCATGGTTTCCATCATGGCCCAGCCAACTAAGGACCTTGAGGTTGCAAAGATCAGCCCCAACAAGGATCATGCCTGACCAGCAGAGGGCGCCCCACTGGCGGTCGCCATGGATCCTAGGCAGCTTTCTAATGTTCTGAAACCTTGCTGTACACCAGAAGCCTGTTGTCCATCCCAGGCAAGTGAGAGATCAAAAGCAGAGGCCCAAAATTGCAGCTGAGAGAAGTGGCTTCCTAACTCATTCGGCTGAGAATGGAGGATTTAGTTTGGCATTGGAATCTTGGGATTCAGCATCCCCCTTTCAATCACAAATTATTTTGGCTATGCTGGGCTCATTTCTCACCCATACCTGATTATACCCCGGCATTCTCACTGACCAGAAAGATTTACCTCAGCTCTAAAAACCAGAATTCCGGTTGCCTTTAGGATCTATGCACAAATAGTTTTTTTTTTTTCTCTTTAAAAGAAATTGTCAATTTCTTTTTATATATATATAAGGTGATATTCAGGCTTGAGATTACAATGAGCTATAGCCATCCTTTGTAGAGAGTCAAATGGAGAATTTCTGAGGCTTAGGAAAATAAGAAGCTCTTGAAAATCGGACACCACATTTCAGCCGTGGAAGGTGCCTAATAAGCACAGATGGGAGATGTTTCTTCATAATATTTTCATCTTCATCTTGAATGGCAGTGATGGGATGTCCAAAGAAAGTGCGGAAGCAGCGGGACGTGAGGGAGAAGTCTCTTTGTCAGTGGAAATGTCTCATGTGCTTCGAACTGTTATGATGTCAGTGCAAATGTGAATGCCATTACAGCCGACGTGAGAGCTCCCCCCCCCCCCCCGCTTTGTCAGTTTCAATTAGATGCTTGGTATTACCATAACGCAGCGTCTTCCCCTCCCCCACATTTAATGTACTTAAAATCCCGAAAGTTTCCACTTCTAAGAACAGTGCTCTATTTCCTAATGGCACTCCACAATGAACCCGTATTAAAAAGTAATACATTTTCCATACAGAACGGAATATAAAGTAAGTCCTATAAAAAGTACAACACACTTAGATTTTAAAGTATATAACATTAAATATATTAAAAGCACATTGTGCCACACTATATATTAAATACCATGAGGGGGAAAAAAAGCCGGCTTTGCAATTTATTTTAAGTACATGAGAACTGCATTTAATAAAATGTTTAAAATATAATTTATTATGGTAACAATTTATTAATAATGATAACTAAATGCTATTGAAGAGGTTATTCATGAAAGAATGGTTTGTCAAAAGAAAAGATTTTTCCACTCTAAGGAGAGGGGTAATAGTCAGAAAGGCATACATTTTGCCCTTCTTGGTAATTTAACAATTCTAAAAGAAGCAAGCACATTAAAAAACCTTTCCCATAAATGCTATTTTTTTTTCAAACCTGACATTGCTGGGATCTTATTCGGCACATAAACCTATCATTTATTGTACTGAGTTCCCTTTTGCCTGAGAAGAGCAGCCCAGATAACATCACTTATCTTCATTGTGAACAGTACTTCCTGACTTAAATGATAGTTTGTGTTGAAGCCGAGATATAAATATTTTACATATTGCATAACGTAAACATCATTACACGTCCTCCTGTGGGAGTGTGGGTACGTGCAGCGTATCTGTCTCTGCCAGAGCTCAAAGCCACGCTAAGAATGTTAGATCTGGAACATGTCACTCTGAGCCTTGCATCTTATGTATCTGCTTCACTCAGGCTGGTCTCTATAAAGTGCCGTAAAATGTGTATGCTGTATACAAAAGATGATTTGTGCCAGACAAACAGCAGATACTGGTTTCAAAGCCAGACAAATTCTACATGCATTAGAAAAGACTTAAAAAAAAAAAAAAAGAAAAACTCAGAGAGAACTAATGCACAAGTTGTCAAATGGTTAATATGCCCAGGCTCTGTCAAGAACTGAATGTTTAAGACAGAGAAAGGTCATGGTGGTTGTTTTCCCTAGATGGACTGGAACCTTCTAGGAGAGAAAGGGAGAGAGTTATCAGGTGACTAGTAGATTAAGTTCTTCTCCACAAAGTCCTGAGGAGAGCCCGTATCTTCCCAACCGTGTTTCAGTGCGGTGGCTTTCAGTGGTGAGATCAGACATAGCACTCACCACAACAGACATCAATGAAATGTCATGTGAAGATTTTGTCATCATCATGCTCCCTACAACGCTTAATGGGTCAATGTATGAGGTAGAATGGGATGGCTTGGAGGAAAAAAAAATCCTCAGAATGGATGGATAAATTGAGATACTTGGCACTGCCTTGCTGGCAACCTCCTTTTGCTTAGGTCTGGACAGGTTGGGCATTTTTTTTTCTTTTTTTTTTTTTTTTGTGGTTCTTCGAGGTAGGGTCTCGCTCAAGCCCAGGCTCACCTGGAATTCACTATGTAGTATCAGGGTGGTCTCAAACTCATGGCAATCCTCCTACCTCTGCCTCCCAAATTCTGGGATTAAAGGCGTGTGCCACCACGCCCGGCGGGTTGGGCATTTTTACTCTGATGCTCAGTAGCCCTTATTAGCAAGTCAAGTGCAGACAAGCTGGTGCTTTAGGAAAGCCATGGCCAGGTGTTCTTCTCCACTAATGGCCAGCATTCTAGAACAGTTAAGTACGGGCTCTTTAGTCTCAGAAACGGAGATCTGCTCCATTGTTTGTTTACACCACAGGGTGATAAGAACAACTTGGTTCCTTCTGTCACCTACCCTGGGCAGTCAGATTGGGTCTAGGCAGGAATGCTGTGTCTTCCCAGTGAGGATCATTTCAGACCTCAGTGGATTCAAGGTCAGAGTGACAGACTAAGGTAACAAGATATGGTAAGTAGTAGAGCCCTTGCCAAGTTCTCACTCACAGATCCTTTTTGGCTTTGATTGTTTTTTGATGTCTTTCTTAAAGAGTAGTTAGCAGGCTTGTCTGAAGTTGCCATGTAGCTCAGGTTATCCTTGACTTCTTGGGGATCCTCCTACCTCAGTCTTCCATGGGTTGGAATTATAGGTGTATACTACCACACCTGTGCCCAGTCATGTTTGTTATTTTATCCTTCAAGTGGTTATCAATGGTTGCCTGGTTGAGCAAAGAGTCATTAAGCCACTCGATAGAACATTATTTGTAATGAAACAGAATATAGGGCAGGGGTGATATCCCGGTGGGTGCCGTGCTTGCTGCACAGCCTTGAGGACCTGAGTTCAGAACTCTAGTACCTATGTAAAATGGTCTTGTAGTCACCTTACAGTTGCTAGGACGAAACGCTTGACCAAAGGCAGCGGATGGGAGGAGAGAGCTTATTTTGGTTTCTAGTCTAGAGGAGGCATTCATGATGGTAGGAATAGAGGCAGGTGGCAGAAGCAGTGAGAGACTGAGCTGGAATCTAGACAGGAGGAAGCTGGGCCATGGCATCCCAAAGCCCCCCTTAGCAACACACTTCTTCCAGCATGGCTCTCCCTCCCAAACTGCCGCCAGCTGGGAGCCGAACATTCAAAACAAGTGACTCTATGGGAGACATCTCATTCAAACCACCATGCATGCTACGTGTGCTGCTGCGTGCCTGAGATCCCTGGAGCCCACTTGCTAGCTAGTTTAGATGGATTGGTGAGATTTTGGTCCAGCACGAGACCTCATCTCAAAAAATAAGGTAAAGAGGGGGCTGGAGGGATGGCTTAGATGTTAAGGTGCTTGTCTGCAAAGCCTAAAGACTCAGATTCAATTCCCCAGAACCCACATAAGCCAGATGCACATGGTGGCATATGCATATGGAGTTTGTTTGCGGTGGCTAGAGGCCCTGGTGCATCCATTCTGTCTCTCCCACTCTCTCTCTCTCTCTCTCTCTCTCTCTCTCTCTCTCTCTCTGTCTGTCTTTATTTCTCTCTCCTAAGTAAATAAAAATAAAATATTTTAAAAAGAAGGTAAAGAATGACTGAGAAAGACCCTCTACATTGGCCTCAGGCCTCCACACACACACACCCATTAATAGCCAGTAAAATGTTCACTTCAAACAAATTATCTCAACTGTGAATTATATCTCAGTAAAGGTTGTTTTATGCTTTGTTTCGTTGTATTAGGCAGGTTTGAAAAATAAATTGGTAAGACTTAAGGCGAAGGTACCCCAAACTGGCTCGAGTGAAAAGGGGAACTTTGTGAGTTGATTTGATTTCAAAAGTAAGGGTGGGTCTGGTGAGATGGCTCAGCAGTTAAAGGTACTTTCTTGCAAAGCCCGATGACCTGGGTTTGGTTTTCTAGACTCACGTAAAGCCAGATGTATAAAGTGGCACATGCATCTAGGGTTTGTTTGCAGTGCCAGGAGGCCCTGCTGTGCCCATACTCACTCTCTCTCTCTCTAGCAAATAAGGAAAAATATACATTTAATTAAAAAGGCTGAGGCTAGCTCCAGGCACACTTGGACCATGGATCAAATAATAGATAAAGTACTTGTTTTTCTAGCTTGAAGTTTTGCTCTCTATCATAGGGGCTCTGTAGGGAAGCTTCTAGAGGCTCTAAGTCCTTGAAGCACATCCTTTAGATAACCTCCCTTTAGCTTCCAATCTACCAGAGAAAAGATAAAGCTGCCTGCCAAAGAGATTCAGAAAAAATGTCACAGGAATGGGTTCAGAAGGAGTGGTCCATAGAAGAAACATAGTGGCAGGGTGGTGATGAGATATGGGTCAAAAATAAAAGATAGGTTCTAGATAGATGGGTGGATGAATGTTCCCAAGAAACATTCTAAAGAAAATTACAGCTAACTGGTTATATGCTATTCTTATGCCATCAAAAATAATTTTAGTGGAGCTGGGGAGATGGCTCAGCAGTTAAGGCTTTTGCCTGCAAAGCTTAACCACCCAGGTTCAATTCCCCAGTACCCACTTAAAGCCAAATACACAAAGTGGGACATGCATCTGGAGTTCATTTGTAGAGGCTGGAGGTCCTGGCGCACCCATTTTCTCCCCCTCCCTCTCCCTCCTTATAAATAAATAAAAATATTAAAAGGATAAAAATAGTTTTAGGGCTGGGGAGCTGGCTCAGTGGAGGAAGGGCTTGCTGTGCCAATGTTAGTTCAGTGTTAGTTCTCAGCGCCTGTAAAAGCCAGACGCTATGGCAGGCTTCTGTGACCTCAGTCCACCACGTGAATGATGAGAGGCAGAGACAGAAGAATATTCTGGATGCCTGCAGACTAGCTGGATTCACCAAAATGCAAGGTGAGGATCAGAACCCAGATGTTGTCCTCTAATCCCGATCAACACGTGCACCATGGTATTTGTGCACCCATTGTCACACATGAACACAACACACACATCATACACACATACACCAAAGATAAATAATCGTAATGACTGTGCATTTTCACTGATGATTTCATATCTTATAGTTTTAAGTCTCCCCTCCAATTACACTTACTATCTAATCTTGTTTTGCATGTTATTCTAGATGGCCAAAGACTTGCAGGGCTGTCCTACATTATTTAGTAAAACTTGAATCTAGGGCTGGAGAGATGGCTTAATGGTTAAGGTGCTTGCAGGAAAGCCATATGACCCAGGTTTGATTCCCCTGTACCCACATAAAACCATATGCACAAGGTGGTACATGAGCCTGGAGTTCATCTGCAGTGGATGGAGGCCCTGGCACGCCCATTCTCTTCATATCTACCTGTTTATCTCTCTAATAAATAAATATTTTTTTAAAAAAAGCAACCCTTGACTTTAGTTTAGAAAATACTAGCACTCAAGGTCAGAAGAAACTTTGATGAACTGTGGGAAGTTATTATTCCATGGAATACTTTTATGTGAGCAGAAACCCAATAAAGCAAGAAGCCGCCACTCAGAGATAAGCAACAAAATCCCATGAAAAGGAACATTATCAAGTAAGGAAGCAAAGCGAGGGCAGAAATCACCTCTTGCAACAGTGTGTGTAAACAGAATCCAGTCTCCACCATTCCCACGCTCTGGTATTCACAAGATTAAGAACAGAAAATATGCAAAAACAGTTGGCTTGGATGCTTTTCTTTTTTTAGGGGGGGTTTGAGGTAGGGTTTCACTGTAGCTCAGGCTGACCTGGAATTCAATCTGTAGTCTCAGGGTGGCCTCGAACTCATGGCGATCCTCCTACCTCTGCCTCCCGAGTGCTGGGATTAAAGACATGCACCACCATGCCTGGCTTGGATGCCTCTTTTGACGTGTTTCTTTGACAACATCTTTAGTGGCTACCATTTTTCCTACTTAGGATTTCTATTTCTTCTTGTGTCAAAGCTGATAAAAGAAATCAGAAAATGAACAGTTATTCATTGTTTTGGCTTTGTTCAGAAGTTTACATGCAATTTCCTCAGGGTAAGTTTTCTTTACTTTTAAAATTGTCTGCTGTTCTATCCAGCCAGGCTGTAGGAATGGGCAGAATGAGAAGCACCTGGTTTTATCCATGAGTCAAAACTTGTGTGATGTCACCTGAGATGCAGTCTTTTCAGTATCCCTGTATTAGGCTTCTGAAACTACTGTGCTAGTTAGGAAACTGCTTACTGCTGTACAGAATAGCCAAACAGTTTAAACACAGCCAAGCTCATTCCTTACTTGGTGATGTCCTAGGTACTCAGATGATCACTGGGGCCTTCTTGCTGCTGACAGCACTCAGATGTCCAGCTCTGTCTCTCTCTCTGAAATGTGGCCTCCAAGGTCTCCTGGGAGGTATTCTATTCCAGCTGATCAGAAAGAATAAGAGCCGGAGGCCTGGGGGCCAAGAAGGAAGATGGAGTGGGCCAAATGTGTGGCCTCACACCTTACTGGGTCCCCTCTCCAGCAGGTAGACTCAAGCACAAGGCGCCTCATCCAGTGATGGGATCTGTGCTCGAGGTCACTTATTCGCTGGCTCCTCTGTTTTTGGGTAGATTAACAGCTCTCTTGTCCTGCCAGGTTTAACTCTCCTTATGCCCTCAATCCTTTGCCTCCAGCTAGAGAAAGTGGTTAGGTTGGGCTACCTGGGATAATCCAACATTATATCTATTTTCAGGTCATATAATCTAAGCTCCTTTTGTTTGTTTGTTTGTTTTTCAAGGTAGGGTCTCACTTCAGCCCAGACTGACCTGGAATTTACTATTGTCTCTGGGTGGCCTCGAACTCTTGGCAATCCTCCTACCTCTGCCTCCCAAGTGCTGGGATCCAAGGTGTGCTCTGCTTGGATTTCCTGGAGTGTGCATATTTATGGTGCCACAGGTGGTATTTCTCTCTGCGTTGACCAGCTCCTTGAACCACTATGGAACATCTCCTGGATCTGTAAGCCTCAATATATCCTTTCCCCCTGTAAACTGCATCTGGATTGGAGGTTCATCCCAGCATCATGAAGCTGTCTCCTCCCCCTTAGCAACCTTTAAACAGTAGCCTGCTTTTGACTCTCCCTTGCCTCTGTGGGCCTAGCACACACAGGCTGAGCCATGCTGCACAATATGGTGCTTGCTTGCTTGCACCTCCTTCACAAGCAGTCATGAGTTTGTCACTCATTAGTGGAGGTGAAGAAGGTCTTCTCCAGAGCCCAGGGCTCCCAGAGTGTCATATTTCTCTTCTGAGATGTGCACTCAGAGTTGGTCGTGAAACTCTCTCAAGACATCAACATCAAAACTGCAGGTCTGGTTCACACTTGCAAGTTTTTTGTTTTATTTTTTTTTTTTTGACCTTTTTCTTTTTTTGAGGTAGGGACTCACTCTAGCCCAGACTGATCTGGAATTTACTATGTAGTCTCAGTGGCCTCGAACTCATGGCGATCCCCCTATCTCTGCCTCCTGTGCTGGGATTAAAGGCATGTGCCACCATGCGCCCAGCTAGAATTCTTGCTACCCTTTTCAATATACATATTTATCTGCCTGCCAGGGAAGAAGAGCAAAGATGTAGAGTGTGCAGACTAATGATCTTTCTAGATGCAAAAGTGTGATGCTCAATCTGCATGTGAAAGGAAGTTCTTTTTCTAATACTGTAGTAAAATTTATATGCTTTTCTAGGATAAACTTTTCTTCTTAGAAAGGAAAAAAGTAAGGAGAGTGGTTGGGCAATATTTAAATATCACAGAGTAAGGGGAAAACTTTATCCATAGAGCCTAACAAGTATTCCCACGATAGCTCTTTACTGTTTTGATAGGATTACCTGAACATAGGGAATTAATATACTGGGTGGGGTGGGAGGGAAGTTTGAAATGTTTCTTAAAGTAACTTTGTTGTAGCAATCAGGTAAAAGCAGTGAGTGAGAACAGCTATGGACATGAAAATATATATATATATATATATATATATATATATATATATATATATATGTGTGTGTGTGTGTGTGTGTGTGTGTGTGTATTAGAAAGGTATATTTTAGCAAGATATATTTTCTTTATTGAAATCCTGACTATGTCATCTAACAATGAATTGGGGTTATTTGTGAGACCCAGAGGAGTAGCACAAGGGGCAACAAAGCCGCCATAGTGTCTCTCAATGTCTCTGTGGGACAATGTTGCCGTTCTCTTGTTCAGGAGCAGTGAATGTGATAACGTACTAAGGCCCCCTCACACCAATGATGCTTCCAGATGACTCAGTCCATCTTCCCTGCCAGCAGTCTGCCTGCATGCCATGCCAGATCCACCTAGTCAAGCCATTCCTGGCCTCCTGGCCAGCAGAAGCCTGGTGTGGGAAGGAAGTGTGTTGCTTTATATTACTACATTTGTGTAGCTTATTACACAATGATAAATGACAAACAGGGCTTACTATCTTATTAATGGAACAAAGAAAATGACCACAATGTTAATGCTACGCAAATTGGGCTATCTTTGCCATGATCCTCTTTCCTCTGCCCTCCCAAGTGCTGGGATGACAGTAGGGAACCACCATGCTCAGCACATAGCCATTTTTATTACTTAGCATTGTGCCTGGCCATATCCCCCTCCTGCCTTGGATTCCTCAGCACCCTATTGCTACCTCAGGCTGAGTAGTCTCAATCCCTTTACTAACTAACTAGGGTTGCATTGGAAAAGTTCAAACCCACCCAGGGACTCAGCAGCTAGAAGACAGATGCCACCCTCTTCAGAAGGCAGCAATTTCTCACAACTGTCATATCTGTTTACACAGAATACTGATTCTGGGGCTGAGAGATGGCTTAGTGGTTAAGCACTTGCCTGTGAAGCTTGAGGACCCTGGTTCGAGGCTCAATTCCCCAAGACCCACATTAGCTAGATGCACAAGGGGGCACACATGTCTAGAGTTTGTTTGCAGTGGCTGGAGGCCCTGGCATGCCTATTCTCTCTCTCTATCGCCCTCTTTCTCTCTCTGTCTGTCACTCTCAAATAAATAAATAAAAATAAAAAAATTTAAAAAAGAATACTGATTCTGTGTTCAAAGTGGAGAATTAGGCATTTGACACCTTCCTACACTTCCCCTCGCACCTACCAACAAGTCTGCTACCAACTGGCACTCTCTCAGCATTGATATCTTTTAAGCTAAACCCCCATTTCCTTTAAGCTTTTCTCATGAGTCTTTCTTTACAAAATATTTACTTACATATTTGAGATTGAGAAAAGGAGAAAGAGAGAGAGAGAGAGAAAGAAAGAATGGGCACACCAGGACCTCTTGATGCTGTCAATGAACTCCAGATGCATGCACCCCTCTGTGCAACTGGCTTGATGTGGGTTCTGATGTTGAGCCCAGGCTGTTTGGCTTTGCAAGCATGTGCCAATAATCACTGAGTCATCTCTCTGACCCTCATGAGTCTGATTTTCAACAGCTCTGATAGGATTGATTCCCTCCAAGTTCTCTTCAGTTTTTATGTAGAATTTAATAGTAGAAGATGGAATGGATGGCATATTGTCATTCAGAAAAAAACCATTTGTTAGAATGGGTTATAGCTTAAAGATTCCTCCACGCTAAATGAAACTCCAATGTGTCAATAGCTCAGTCATTGGCTGTATTAGTTGCTTCTCTCAAGATTGTGACAAGATTCGTGACAGAAGCTGCTTAAAGGGAGGAAGGATTTATTTTGGCTCATGGTTTGGGGTGATAGTGTCCATTGTGGTGGGGAAGACATGGTAGTAATCATGGAAGGTGGCTTTCATCCTGGCCACACTTTATCCACAGTCAGGAAACAGAGAGAAACGAATGTGGAGCTCCCATGGATTTCTTATTTTTTTCCTCCAGGTTATTCGTTCCAGGTTGCCAGTCCAAGAGAAGGTTCTGCCACATCATTGTGAGTGTTCCCCCTTCAGTTAGTCCTCTCTGGAACTCTCTTTGCCTCACACCCAGAGGTGTCCAGGCGATTTTAAACCTACTGTATGTGACACAATTAACCATCATACCACTCTGCTCACCATGCTTAGAAAGACCATTGGATATTTTCAGAACTGGATCAAGCTTCAGAGAACAAGTAACGATGGTCATTAGTCACTACAAATGTGTGTCAGGTGTTTTATCTAAAAGTGGTTTACCAGAAATAACTGAGACATGACATACAACTTGTGACCTAATATTCAAATAGACTTCTTGGACCACTTTGTGTTTGAGGAACTTAGGTTGTTATTGAAACCAATTCCTCAAGGTAGGACTGACTTTTCCTCAAACCATGTTTTTTCAAGGCTCGTAGTTTATATGTGTACTGCATCATGCATGTTTACTCACACCTAATTGCTTTGTTTTATTTTTAAATTTCTTATTTACTTATCTGCAAAGAGAGAGAGAAAAACAGACAAAGAGATAATGGGTATATCAGGGTCTCTAACCACTGCAAACAAATTCCAGATACATGTGCCACTTTGTGCATCCAACTTTACATGGGTACTGGGGAGTCAAACCTGGGTCTCCCAGGTCATTAGGCTTTGCAGGCAAATGCCTTAACCACTAAGCAATCTCTCTGGCTCCTCTTACTTGATTTTTCATCTATCATAAAAGTAATATTCTTTCAGTCCCATGTGCTAGTTTAAGTTAAAGGGAAGTGGAACTGGAGGGATATCTCATGGGCTAAAAGTGTTTGTTTGCAAAGCCTGCCTATGCACCACATCACCCCTATAAAGCCAGATGCATAATGGCACAGGACTCTATAATCCCAGTGTACCTAGACAATGGGATGTGTAGTCAGGCGAGTCCCAAGCTCATGTCAAGTCTGCTGTATGTTGGCAGTCAGGCAGTTCTTTTGCACTGACAAGAGACCCTGACTCAAAGAAGGTGGAGCCTAGATAACTCAAAGTTGTCCTCTGACACACACACACACACACACACACACACACACACACACTTACTAAATGATATTTTTTATTTATCGTAAGCAGAAAGAGAAAGAGAGGAGAAGAAATGGGAATGCCAGGGCTTCCTGCAACTGAAAGTGAACACTGTGCATGGCTGTATGTGAGTAATTGAACCCATGCACACCATCAGGCTTTGCAAGTAAGTGCCTTAAACCATCTCCTCAGCAAGTAAACAATTTTAACTTCAAAACACAAATAAAGGGAAATGAAAGCATATGCTCCCAGTATTTGCCTTGTCTCAGAACAAATAAAACTCCAGATATTAGAACTTTAAAAGTCTCCTGGTGCTTCCCTTGCCTATGGATGGTGAATATCCGTGGTTTTGCCTCCCCATCCTCATTTTTTAACTTCTACAGACTTATGCTCTTTCCCAGACTGGTCCTTAATGAACTGATCTGATTTCCACTTCTTTATGGCCTTCTAATTTGCTTTTCAGCTCTCTGGATAGTTCTTCCCTAATTAAGAATCCTCTAATGGAGCTGCGCTCCTTCTCCTGTGAAGCCGTCCTCAGATGAACCGGGTCACCAGCAAGAACCTACGAGATGCCAATTATTACATGAGAATTGGCTTTATTAAACCCAGAAAGCAGCATTTGAGGAATCACGAAAACGGAAGCTCACGGGCTTTAACTAGGCGGTAAAGGAGAGCATTGGGTTCATGCCTTGCTTCATCCGTCTGGCGGTCAGGATGGGAGCTCCCTCCAACCTCAGGGGAGGCGGCCATGCTCGGACGGGAGAACCACTTGTTGTGGGGCCCCTGGCAGCCCCTGGCTCACACAACGGACTGTGTCAGGAGTAATGAGTCCCTTGTGTCTAGGAACAAAGTGACAGCAGCTAATGAGGCAGAACAGGGGTATGTGATGAAGCAATGACATTTTTTTGAAGTCAGCAATCCGGGGTGGGGATCAATAAGTGTTTCCAGGGTTAATTCACTGGTCACCGCCACTGACATGCTATTAGAGCTGAGGATGAGCTTAGGGCTCAGGACTGGACCTTCATCTAGATAAGTGTCCAGAACACAGGGTGCTTATTTCAATAATCTAAAGCGCTACCCCATCCATCCTCACCGCCTCTGTGGGCATTTCAACACCCTTCCATCAATTCACATCACCCAGCCTGCGGCCATCTGAGCCCTCTCCCAGCCTGGACTCCGAATCCCTCCACCTCAGCCTGCATCTACAAGGCTTTTCTCCACCTGCAGTTACTTTAGGCTTCAAGGTCGAGTGCTTTCTATTTCTATTTGTTTGGGGAAATGGCAACCAGGAGACTCATTCCAGCCTATAATGGATATTGGATTATATCGGGGCTGGACTGTGAGCAAATCAGATAAAAATTTAGGATATCTGGATTTTTGTCTTTTCCACAGACTGACATTTGCAGCAAGCTGAGTCATTGCTCCAGTCCGTGCCTCAGTTTACCTATCTGGCAACTAGGAAGGATAACAAACATTTTATAGTCCTTATGAGAGTTTACTGAATGTTTTCACTCTCTGGGCATACAGATACATGCTGTGCCAGAACCACCAGTTAAATCTGGTGACATTCCTCAGAGGAAGATGCCCCAGGGAGATGTAGATTGGCTTTTCTGTTTGCTGTGCAGTCGCTTTGTATGTCTCCCGGTCTTGAAAGCTTGCCTCACGATTCTTTGAGTCTCACTGTAACGTCTTGCAAAAGAAAAACAATAGCTTTAAATACCTTGATTACAAATGACAGCCCCAGTTATAGCACTTAGGTGACAGTGGCATGTTGCAAGGAGGGACCATGCTTAACATAGCTTACATGCAGTCCACAACTCTTATTGTGATTTTGCAGCCTATGAAAACACCGACAATGGGCCAAGCAGCTTTCTTTGGTTCCGGGGTGGGGTGAGTGGGGGGAGATTGAGGTAGGGCCTCACTCTAGTCCATGCTGACCAGGAACTCTGTAGTCCCAGGTTGGCCTTGAACTCACAATGATCCTCCTACCTCTGCCTCCCAAGTGCTGGGATTAAAGGTGTGCACCACCATGCCCAGTCCAGGCTACTTTGTTCTTCTTCATTTGTTTTTATTGATCAACAACTTGCATAATTATAAACAATAAACCATTATAATTCCCTCCCCCTTCACTTTCCCCTTCACAACTCCACCCTCTATCACACCCCATCTCAATCAGTCTCGCTTTTATTTTGATGTCATCATCTTTTCCTCCTCTTATGATGGTCTTGTGTAGGTAGTGTCAGGCGCTGTGAGGTCATGGATATCCAGGCCATTTTGGGTCTGGAAGCTCGCATTGTAAGGAGTTCTACCCTTCCTTTGACTCTTACATTCTTTCTGCCACCTCTTCCACCATGGATCCTGAACCTTAGAAGGTGTGATAGAGATGTTTCAGTGCTGAGCACTCCTCTGTCACTTCTTCTCAGCACTATGGTGCCAGGTTACTTTTGTAAAAGAAAACACAGGCTACCCACATGATTTTAAGTATAACAGAAAATACCTGCATATGGATAGAACTTGTAAAGATATGTAAGAGTGGAAGTGTAGGGAAAGGTGGTAAGAAGGAAGACTGGAAGCTGACTGGTATGCTCGTTTCTTTAGGTTGTTATTGGTGAATTGCATGCAGCGATAATGCAAAAGTGGCCTGAACTTTAAAGACCCTGGTGAAAGAGAGGGAAGGATAGCTTAATTTAAAGTGAGGGTTGTGCTGGTTCGAATTAGGTGTTCCCCATAAACTCATGTGTTCTGGATGCTAGGTCACCCACAAGCTGGTGGTAGTTTTGGAATTGGAGACTTGCTGGAGGGGTGTGTGGTTAGAGGCAGACTTGTGGCTGTTATATACCCGGCTTCCCCTGGCTGGTTTTGGCACACTGTCCTTTGCTGCTGCCCACCTCACGTCGGCCAGGCGGTGATGCCCACCCTCTGCTCGTGCCCTGTTTCCCCCTGTCATCATGGAGCTTCCCCTTGAGTCTGTAAGCCAAAATAAACTTTTATTTTTTTTTCCCACAAGCTGCTTTTGGCCAGATGCTTTCTACCAGCATAGTGAAACCAACTATAACAAGGGCTTTTTACAACTTCAGGACAGTAATTGTGAAATGACAAATGAGGGACCCAAGGACCTATCTGTCTCTGCTAAAAAATAAAATAAAAAAATAAGGAGCCCAATGGAGAATTTAGCCTCAAGAGAATTTTTTTCTAATTTTATTTTATTTATTTGAGAGAGAGAGATAGAAAGGAGAGAGAGAGAGAGAGACAGAGAGAGAGAGAGAGAGAGAGAGAGAGAGAGAGAGAGAGAGAATGGGGCACCCAGGGCCTTCAGGCACTATAAATGAACTCTAGACGCATGTGCCACCTTGTGCATCTGGCTTACATGGGTCCTAGTTAATTTAACCTGGGCCCTTTGGTTTTTCTGACACCACTCAGCAATCTCTCCAATCCAATTTTTAAATTTTTAAATTTTTTATTGTATTTATTTCAGAGAGAGATAGTAAGAAGCAGAGAGAAAGGGGGGGGTGTTCAAAAGAAATATCAAGTCTTTCATCCAAATTTATTGAGGTAAATTCAGATATATACTGAGAAAGACAGAAAGAGAAAAAGAGAGTGCAAGATTGAAATATATAGAGACATATACACACAGAGACATGGAGAAAGACAAACAGAGAGAAAGAGACATACTGAGAGAGGAAAGAGAAGGAGAGAGGAAGACAGAGAGAGGGAAACTTAGAAAGTTGCAAGGTAGGATGCTTTAGTAATTAATTTCAGAGGAATATGAGAAATTAATGTGCAGAGGTACTTATAGGCGGGATGCTCCAAATCACGGAGGTTAATTCAATGATGATAGCGTCCGTGTCCCAAAAGTGCACCCTGCCGCCGTTCTGGGGACTGCTTCTGTGCTGGGCCCAAACTAGAACTTCTAGCTCTTCCCCAACATCGTCTTCATCTTGTTAGAAGTGGAATGGGTCAGAGTGAAGCGTGCAAGTGGGAGGCACTCAGGCAACAACAGGGCAATGGTAATCAAATCCCTCCCTGGCCAGTCACGGAGCCTGATAACCTCAGCTGAAAAAGACGGGCTGCACATTCAACCCCGGTTTCAAACAGCGATGATCCAACCAGAAGATCATAAAGTCACAGCTACAAACAAAAACCATTAGAAAATGTAATTAGAGGGCTGGAGAGATGGCTTAGCGGTTAAGGCACCTGCTTGCAAATCCAAAGGACCTTGGTTTGATTCCCCAGGACCCATCTTAGCCAGATGCCCAAGGGGACACACGTGTCTGGAGTTCATTTGCAGTGGCTAAGAGGCCCTGGCGCACCCATTCTCTCTCCTCTCTCTCTCTCTCTCTCTGCCTGCCTATTTCTGTATCTCTCTCTCTCTCTCCCAAATAAATAAATAAAAATAAAATATTTTTAAAAAAGAAAATGTAATTAGAGGGGCTAGCGAGATGACTCAGTGATTAACGGTGCTCGCCTACAAAGCCTAATGACCTGAGATCAATCCCCTGGTACCCAGGTAAAGCCAGATGCACAAAGATGCATGCATCTGGAATTGATTTGTAGCAGCTAAAGCTGACATACCCATTCTCTGTCCCTCTCTCTCTCTCCTTTCTCTCTCTGTTTGCAAATAAGCAAAAATTAAAAACTGAAAAAGAAAATGTTACTATAATTGTCAGAGAAACAGCAAAATTCATACATAAGTACCCAGTAGCATTAAAATAACATTTTTGTTTACTTATTTGAGAAAGAGAGAAAGTATGGGCCAGGCTTGGGCCTCCTACTGCTGCAAACAAACTCCACATGAATGCGCCAGTTTGTGCATCTGGCTTTACATGGATGCTGGGGAGTCATACCCAGGCTATCAGGCTTTGCAAGCAAGTGCCTTTAACTGCTGAGCCATCTCTCCAGCCCACAGTAGCTTTTTAAAGAAACTGAGTAAAAGAAAAATTGTCCCCTGACTTAGCTTTTTATAAAACAAGGCATTTGCAAATACGAAGAACGGCCACACTACCGAAGTTGAAGGGGTCATTGTTTGTGACGCTTCAGTAAAAGTGGAGCAGGCCTCGGCCCTTTCAGGGCGAGGGGCACGTGACGAGGACGTGCTTGCCTCTCTGGATGTAAAAGGGCAGGCCAGAGCAGGCCATATGGTGTGCTTCTGACCTTTAGTGTTTCTGTGTGGTGTGGTATTAACCAGGCACAGTCCGTGTAAGACAGTAATGCCATCTGGTGCCAAGGAGAGATGAGGCAGTATAATCTATTACATAGAACATGAAGGGAAGACTGTTGGATTATGTCCTACTGCCTGGGAACCATTAAAAAAAAAGAGAGAGAAAAGAAAAAAGAAAGAAAAAGTAAAAAATAAAACCTCCCTTTTGTGGGAACTGGGTTTGACACTGAGCTAATTGTGCTGGGGAAAACCACTTCAATGAGATTTGCTAAAACTCCGTTTCCATGAAAGCAAACCCATCAACATTTTCTATGGGCTCATTTTTTATAACAATGAAAAATAAACGTAAGTTCCCAGCTTTCAGGTGGAATGGTTATTGTAGGATGGCCCGGAACTGAAATGTGCTAGCAATCTGATGTAATTAAGGAATGAGTGAGCTTGGATCCCACGGCCAGACTGTGTTAGTTCAGAACACACAGATGCAGGGAGAGAGAATTCCAGCAAGGCTTCTCACTAAGGCTGAAGCTTGGGTTCACTATGGGGAAGCCTTGGGAATTCTCAAGCCGCAGTTTGGGGACAAGACATGAGGAAGGGGTTTGGGAAGAGCAAGGCATTGCTTTCTGTCTGCAGCAAACTGTCAGCTCTTTTTGAAGGCGTTCTGTAAACAAGAATGAAGTATTCAGGAAAACAGACTTATTGGAGCATTCCCAAGGATTTGGAGAATTTATCTGAGCTAGTAAACAAACAAAAGGTCCCTGGCTTTGAGGATGATAAGAGGACCAAGCAGAGGACTTGATATTCATTCTCACACCCACGCATCCTGCCATCCCTACGAGGGTAGCCTGGTTGTGCTGCAGGGCCTTCCAGGCCCCCCAAACATTCCTAAATTACTCCCCACATTATAGTCCTCAGGGACCATGTTTCATTCTCTGAAAATTGGTAGCAGGCCACCCCAGCTGATGAGCTGGGATGGGTATCCAGGCAAGCACTGTGCTGCGTCAGTAACTCAGAGACACCAGGAGGACCCAAGTCCGACTGCCCAGTGCTCAGGGAATCTGCTTTAATCCAGAGCCCAGAGGAGTCATGCCTCAAGTTGCTTAGATTCTACCTGAGAACGATCCCATCATATCTAATTATCATTATTGAAAGGGTGACTTTGACCCTGTATTATCTGGGTTGAATTGGAGCTTGGAATCTGGGACCAGGCCTCAAGGAAGGTACGGAACTTGCTCACAACATGTAAGCTAAAGTCATTCATTCTCAGTTAAAAACTTGTCTATCAGGCTGGAGAGATGGCTCAGCAGTTAAAGGGACTTGTTTGCAAAGCCTGACAGCCTGGGGTTGATTCCCTGGCACCCATGTAAAAGCAGATGCACAAAGTGGCACATGCAATCTCAAATTCATTTGCAGTGGTAGGAGGCCCTGGTGCACCCGTATTCACTCTCTCTGCATCTGCCCCTGCTAAGTGTTTAAAATAAATAAAAAAATATTAAAAAACTTGTACGAAAGCTCCTCCTGTGTTCTGATCAATATTTCAAATGCATAGTTTACACCAATAAACCATGGAAATCACAATGGAGAGAGTGGAGGGAGAATTCTGTGCAAGCTGTGTGTGTAGCCTAGAAGGTTTTCTGAAATGTCACATGGGGAGATGGTCTCCTGAGGGTTGTAAAACCCAGCAGTACCTGTGAGAAGGCACTTAGCATACCTCATATTTATAGAGAGCTTTTCTGCCAACAAGCTTGCTGCCCAGGTCTCATTTCATTAATCCTCACAGCAGGGTGTGGATGGTTGGAAAGAATTGTCAATTTTACCCTAATGTGGGGACAGAACTGCAGAGAGGTTAAATGACTTGCCTAAGGCAATCTGAGGAGTCAGTTGCCAGAGATAAGACTGGAGCCCTCATTCCTGACTTCTGGTCTACCATCTCTCAATTCCTTTCAGAAATAGCATAATAAAAAAGTGCACTAAATTTGAGAGCTTAAAATTAAATTCTTGTGATATCCAGCAGGTCACTTAACCTCTCCCTGCCCCAATGTCTGAATCCATAAAATGGGGATAATAATACCTGCCACTTAGCTCATCACAGAAATATTATGAATATTAATCTTTTTAGTGGTTGACCCTTTTGGAAGTAACTGCCAAATAAATTCAAAGTTTAGGGTAAGATCAACTACTTGCATATTATTCAATGATTCTATGGTTTTATTTCATGAGAATAAGAAAAAATGTGGCAATGGTAGCAATGTGCTTGAAATATTATTTTATTTATCAACATGGCACTAATTTGTAATAATTGTATTATGAGATGGCTTAAATTTATCTTATTTATTTATTTATTTATTTATTTATTTATTTATTTCAGAGGGGAAAAAGGTAGATGGATAGAAAATGGACAGGCCAGGGCCTCTAGCCACTGCAAACGATCTCCAGGTATGTGTGCTACTTTGTGCATCTGGCTTCACATGGGTCCTGGGGAATCGAACCTGGGCACTTTGGCTTTGCAGGCAAGTGCCTTAACTGCTAAGCCATCTCCCCAGCCCACCACCACCACCACCACCACCATCATTATTATTAGGTGTAGATGTGTATAATGGTGTGTGTATGCATGCATGTCAGAGCACACGTGAAGATGTAAGGATGATCTTGGGGTGTTTATCTTCTCTTTCCACTGTGCCTGAGACAGAGCCTCTCTTGTGTTTTGTCACTGTGTGTGCACTGGTATAGCTGGCCTGCTAGCTTCCAAATTACCCCGGCTCCACCTCCCATTGCCATGTCCATGCAGGGTTATCGATGTGTGTGTCGATTTTGTCCAGCTTTACATAGGTGCTGGGGAATCAGGCTGGCAGACTTGCAAACAAGTGTCTTCAATGGCTGATACCTATTCCTAGCTCCAAGATGGCTTATTTTTATAATGCACTTGTGTATGTGTACATGCAAATATGCATGTGAATATGGAGGGACATATATGGGCAGGAACATATGCACATGTGCATGTGTGTGGAGGCCAAAGGACAGCCTTCAGCGTCATCCTCGGAAACTCTGTCCATCTCCTTTGAGACAGGGCCTCGCACTGGCCTGTGGCTCACCAATTAGGATAGCCTGACTGGCCAGTAAACCCCAGTATCTTCCTGTCTCTGCCTTCCCAGTGCTGGGATTACAGATGTAGCACCACACTGGCATTTGACGTGGGTTCTGGGGATCAAACTCAGTTCTTTAGGTTTGCAATACAAGCACTTTACAAACTGAGTCATCTCCTCAGCCTGGTATTTGAATTTTTTTTTTTTTTTTTTTTTTTTTTGGTTTTTCTAGGTAGGGTCTCACTCTAGCTCAGGCTGACCTGGAATTCACTATGTAGTCTCAGGGTGGCCTCGAACTCATGGTGATCTTCCTACTTCTGCCTCCCAAGTGTTGGGATTAAAGGTGTGTGCCACCACGCCAGGCTTGAATTTTTTTTTAATAAGATATTTTTAAAGTATTTTTATTTACTTATTTATTTATTTATTTATTTGACAGAGAAAGAGGGAGAGAGAGAGAGAGGGAGAAGGAAAGAGCAAGTATGAGCACCAGGAGCTTCAGCCACTGCAAATGAACTCCAGACACGTGCGGTGTGCCCCTCTGTGCAAGTGGCTAACGTGGGTCCTGGGGAATTGAACCTGGGTTCCTTTAGCTTTGCAGGCAAATGCCTTAACTGCTAGGCCATCCCTCCAGCCCTGATACTTTAATTTTTTAATGCCCAGTGTTTTCACTACAGGTACCTTCCCAAACCCTTAGTTTTTCTGCAAACAATTGGGCCTTAATCTTCTGATAAAATAAGACAGACTCAGTCATTTTGTGCTATCATGTATAAATATTTTATATATATATATATATATATATATATATATATATATATATATATATATATATATAAAACCAGGAAACAAAAGAACATGGGGAATGGTTTGTGGTTTAGTTTCTTTGTTGCCATCCATACTTCTGTTCAAAGCCAATGTCTTCTGCACCTACCGAAATGGTGGTGAGACTTGGATTTATTCCCCTTCTGTGTCTGGTCTAGCTCCCTCATGACTTAGAACAGTCTACACAAGAGTTAATGGAGTCCACAGTGGAGTGTTTGCCTCTTCTGTTTGAAATCAGATGTCTGATCTTTATCTGCAGTGACAGGTTTAATGCCTTTCTTCTCTGACAAATTTCCAGTCCAGGAGGAATGCAAACACTGGTATTGGTACAGTTTCAGAACGGACTGATCCAAGCAAGCTCGTATTGGCAGCCTGCTTCCTAATGAGCAGCAGAACCCAGAAGTAGCCACTCACTAGGAGGGAATAATAAGGGGGGGGGGGAGACAAAAAACCCACTGCGTAATTTTTCCAGCGCTTTCTTGGTTGTGGTGGAAACTGTCAGGGGAATGGTGGTATGGTTTTAGACGAGAGGTGTTAGTAATGGCCACTCACCCACCTGGCCCAGAGGGAAGGCATGGCACAAGGAAGCCGAGGAGACCAGTGATTGAAAGGACTTCCCCTGATTTAACCAGGGTCCCCCCTGGCCCTTAGATCGGTTCCACTATCCAGGAATGCTGAATTCTCTATCCTTCTCTTTCACCATAGTACTCTGAAAAGTTGATTGCCCACCATTTATCTATACACCCACTGCAGTAATGGGCTGGGATGACTTGGGGAACTTTCCATCCAGCGTCTTAGACTGCCCTTCTATGCTGCATTTGGACACTGAAATGGAGAGAGCTCCCCAAGGAAGGGAGAGAGACACATCACTGTAGAATGAGAAAGTGTCACGAATGCCTGAGATGGGCCCTTCATCGTAAAAGACTGTGTTTCATGTTGCTATGGGATTATAACACAGCATATGGAAATATTTTAAGCTGATTCTTCTTTTAATATCTTATTTCTATGTATTTATTTATTTGACAGAGAAAGAGGGAGAGAGAGCACGAGACTGGGCACTCCAGGGCCTCCAGCCACTGCAAACTAACTCCAGACACGTGTGCTACCTTGTGCGTCTGGCTTTCGTGGGCCCTAGGGAATAAACCTGGGTCCTTTAGCTTTGTAGGCAAGTGCCTTAACCGCTAAGCCATCTCTCCAGCCCTAAATTGTTTCTTTTTATTGAGTTAAAAATTCATGTGTATGGAGAAATATTGTGGGGAAAACACACACATGGTAGATACTTCTATAACTTTATAAATTCCATTGGGAAAATTTAAATTCCAATCTCTTGACAACCCTGATCCAGTTTGAACCAGCACATTGTAAACTTTAAGCTAGGATTTCAAACCAAAGTTGTACATAGGCTGAAATCATATGTTGATGTTTATTTTCTTGGTGGTGTGGCTTGTCTAGTATCTTCACAGCTTGCATTGGTCCCTACACTTAGCACTATTTAATGAGTTGTCAAGAATTTAATAAGTGCTCAGTATATGAAAGTCAACTGCTGGGCTCTGTTGGCAAAGAAGTTGAAGGTGGCCAAAATGGGGCTTTATCTGTGGACCCATGTCTCTAACTTAACCTCTTGTTCTTGGGTAGGAAAGTCTGGTATGTGTTTCAAGCCCCTAGACCTGATAGTTACGCAATTTCGCTTCTCCCTGAAGACTTATGTTGTAGTTATTTCCAACGTTGCTGGGATAAACCACTAGACCCAAAGCAGCTGATGGGAGGTGAGGGTGTATTTGGCTTATACTGTAGAGGTGGAGGTTTATGATAGCAAATGTGGTAGTTTGGTTGTATAACCCCATAGACTTAGGCATTTTTGATTTCTAAGAACTGAGCTTGTAACTTGGTTCTCCAGCATCCCAGCTGGAGGCAGTATCAATGGAGGAGAATCTTGGAATCCAGCCCTATGGCGTGTTTGGGAGTGGTTCTGAGTTCAGCCCTACTAGGCATGAAGAGCAGTTGGAGCTCTGGAGGTTTCATGGTGCAGGCTGTTGGTGGTCTCTCTGCATGGATGTATGAGAGGGAGCCAGCTCCTTCCACCATTGTTCCCCTGGATTTTGTAAGCCTGAAATAAACCCCCTTTCTCCCATAAGCTGTGTCTGTTTGGATGTTTGTCCAGCTATGTGAAGCTGACTGAAATAGTAGGGGAAAGAATGATAGAGAGGAAGCTAGATGTCACATCCTTGCCACAGCAGGTAGAAGGCAGCAGCAGAAGAGTGAGTCAGAATAACATTGGTAAGCTAGGGCCTAATAAAGGTGCACTCCCGACAGCTCCTCCAGCAAGGCTCCTCCTCCCAGGTTGCCCTCAGTTGGGAAACCATATATTTATTTATTTATTTTTAATTTTTTATTTATTTATTTGAGAGCGACAGACACAGAGAGAAAGACAGATAGAGGGAGAGAGAGAGAATGGGCGCGCCAGGGCTTCCAGCCTCTGCAAACGAACTCCAGACGCGTGCGCCCCCTTGTGCATCTGGCTAACGTGGGACCTGGGGAACCGAGCCTCGAACCGGGGTCCTTAGGCTTCACAGGCAAGCACTTAACCGCTAAGCCATCTCTCCAGCCCGGAAACCATATATTTAAAACACACGAGTTTATGGGGGTTGGCATCTGATTCCAACTACAACTTCCCTATTTATTTATTTATTTTGTGCCAGTGATATTGGCAGAGTGCCCTTTCTTGGAATCTTGGTTAAGGTGGTAAGTGAATTCTGAAGTCCTTGAGTATTTTTTAAACAACTATGAAATGTCTCTTCCTCTAATCCAGTCATATATCATATCAGACTAGTTGGAAATAAACCCTCATGTTCTTCATCAATAAAAAGCCACTGGACTTGGTCCCACATGGCCTGATCTTCTCTCTCACCCCACTGGTTCCTCACTTAGTCACATTCATTGGTTGGGGTCTCCATCCTCACAGTCCATTGCTGCAAACTCGAGGTCCTCCACTCCCCTAGAGATTTCAAGACCTTAGCCTTGAGGGAGGCTCTCACCTCCTTTGGGTACCAGCACTGGATTAGCTGCCAAACCAACTCAGGCTCTCTGGATGACCCTGGAAGCCCTGGTAAACAAATCCCAGCTCTCTGTCCATTAGGGTGTGTTCAGGAGCCAAGAGCCCCGCCCCCCCAACCTTTGGCTGGTTTGTTTATTTTAAATGATTTTATTTTTAAATATTTTATTTTTATTCATTTATTTATTCGAGAGCATGAAAGAAGGAGAGTGTAAAAGAGAGAGATGGAGAATGGGCACACAAGGGCTTCCAGCCACTGTGAAGGAACTCCAGGGGCATGTGCTACCTTATGTTTGGCTTATGTAGGTCCTGGTGAATCAAACCAAGGTATTTTGGCTTTGCAGGCAAGCACCTTAACCGCTAAGCCATCTCCTTAGTCCTGTTTTTTTAAAAAATTATTTATTTATTTATTTGAGAGCGACAGACACAGAGAGAAAGACAGATAGAGGGAGAGAGAGAGAATGGGCGCGCCAGGGCTTCCAGCCTCTGCAAACGAACTCCAGACGCGTGCGCCCCCTTGTGCATCTGGCTAATGTGGGACCTGGGGAACCAAGCCTCAAACCGGGGTCCTTAGGCTTCACAGGCAAGCACTTAACCGCTAAGCCATCTCTCCAGCCCTATCAAGTACTTTTTAAGTGTGTTCATTCCCTTCCATTCTCTGTTGCCTTCCTTCATCTAACTGCTCATCTCATTTTTCTTCTTTCCAAAGTCTTCCTTCTTTTTTCACATATGTCTATGTATGTGTGTACAAGCATGTGACCTTTCTAGGCCTGGCTCATTTCATTTAGCATGATGATCTCCACCTGATTCCATTAATTTTTTTTTTCTTCAAAGGGTATAATTTTTTTCTTCTATATTGCTGAATAAAGCTCCATTGTATTTAAGTATCATGTACATTTTTTATCCACTCATGGCTCTTGACCAC
This sequence comes from Jaculus jaculus, assembly GCF_020740685.1. Lineage (NCBI taxonomy): Eukaryota > Metazoa > Chordata > Mammalia > Rodentia > Dipodidae > Jaculus > Jaculus jaculus. Next base: position 18,344,218 of record NC_059116.1, on the reverse strand, counting down.
CTAATCTGATTCCATAACTGGGCTATTGTGACTAGTATTGCAATAAAGATATCTCTGTGGTTTGCGGACTTAGGTTATTTTGGGTATATTCCCAGGAGTGGTATAGCTGGATCACATGGTTCTTCTATTATTAGTCTTTTTAAGAACGTCTACGCTCATTTCCATAATGACCGCCCTAGTTTACATTCCCACCAGCAGTGTCTGAGCATTCTTGTGCTTTCTGCTCACCAGCAGTTGCACTGTCTAAATGTGCCCTGCACCTCACAGGCAGAGTAGGAGAAGGTGGGCCATCTACCTCCTGAGAACTTTCCATGGTATTTCCTGGTGCTGGGGTAGCCGCATCCAAGCTCCAAGAGTTGGTGTGCTTCTGGCTGGCTGTCCCAGAGATTTCATGCCTCCTGTGTGCTCCAGGTGGTGTGATCCACAGCACATCCACACTTCTGCTTCTCTCCAAATAGTCTTCAACTTCCTGCTCCATGAAACGTGGCTGCTCTTGATCAAAGCTCTCACGTCAAAGGTGCTCTTGTGCCTATACCCTATGACCCTCAAATTCTAAAAGTAGGTAGTTATATTCCTTGCTCCCTACTTGAACTTAAGACCTTTTTTATTTTTATTTTTTACTTGAAAATTTCCTAGTTGTCTGGAAACATGTCTAGTCATCATTCAAATTCCCAGGAAGGCTCTTCATTTGCTGGTGGGTTTAGGACGTTGATATCTGCTTTCTTTCCAGCATGACACCTGTGATAGTTGGTGACAATGTATGTATACACAGAGGTGCTCACACTGTTGCCATCGCTTTTTGTCTGTGGGACTTAGCAAAAGCATGTTTTGATTCTAATTATTCAGCCACCCACTCACATGGTTCTGCTTCAAGCTTTATAATTTCTGGAACATTCGTGGCCTTAGAAGGGTTGTCTTTAATGATGCTATTCTCTGATGTCCATTCTCCAGCCACCACCCTGACCTGAACACCAGAGCCCTTTCACTATCAACTATTCTTTTTTTAAAAAAAATTTAAATTTTATTTATTTATTTATTTATTTATTTATTTATTTATTTGCATGGAAAGAGAGAGAGAGAGAGAGAGAGAGAGAGAGAGAGAGAGAGAGAGAGAGAATGGGCATGCCAGGGCCTCTAGCCTCTGCAAACGAACTCCAGGCCCATGTGTCCCTTGTGCATCTGGTCTGTGTGGGTCCTGGGGAATTGAACCTGGGTCCTTTTGCTTTGCAGGCAAATGCCTTAACCACTAAGCCATCTCTCCAGCAAGTGCCTTAACTGCTAAGCCATCTTTCCAGACCTTAAATAAATTCAATGGAACTATTTGGTGCCATTTTTGCAGTTATTCAGCCACCACTAGCCTCCATCTCCAGAACTTTTTCGCATTCCCAAATAGAAACACTGGCCCATACAATCCCTACTCCCTTGACATCCACCATTCTGTCTTCTGGCCTTAAGAATTTGGCTGCTCTGGGAACCTCACTCAGATAGACTCTTACAAAACTTGCCTGTCAGTGTCTGGATTATTTCACTTGGCATAATGTTCTGAGGCTCATTTGTGTCAAACATGTTTCTGTTGATACATTAGGAAGAATAAGAGTGAAAGGAGAAGGATAAAAAGCCAATAGCCACAGAGAAGTGAGCTCCTCCTTTAGTAATATTTATCTCCCAGACTTATCCTAACCCAACCTCAGCCTGTGAGAGCTCTGGGACTGAAGGCCTTTCACTTAAGCCTTTGTTCACAGCCCTCCTTCTTTAACCTGAGCGCATCAGTACTGCAGTAACTCTTGTCTCTGTCTCTTCTAGCTCTCTAAGCGAGCTTCTGCTGACAGTCAAGGGGCTTCACACAGCACCTCTCAGCTCACAGTATTTCAAGTATTTGTGAAATCAGACATCCTATCTGAATGTTTGCTGTGATGTTGTGGCAAAAACAACAAACAAACGACAACGACAACAAAAAACTTAGCATGCAGCATTATCCTTCAAGCCCTTGGTCTTTGCCCCAGATACACACACACACACACACACACACACACACACACAAAGTGTCATAGAAATCTATACCTGTAGGAGGGAAGTGGAAGTTACAGATCACAGTGAGTATGAATGGGCTTCTAGCCTCTGCCTTAAAACAGTCACTGTCACTTGTCCTGCTGAGTAGCTACCATCCTGAGCCTGCTGAATGTGCTATTGTGGGAGTTTGAAGATATGGCCCCCAGAAATTCAGGCTGGCAACTTGGGCAGGCCCCTACTGGGGAAGAGGTACATTTGGAAGAGGATCTTGAATCCACACCCTCCTCCCCCCCAGTGAGTGTGGACGGCAGTTTGAGGTTGGTGGCTTGTGCTTACTGGTGTTGGTGGTTTCTTGCTGCAGCTGTTTCTATATGCTTGCATCTATGGAAGTCAACAGCTTCTTCCATCACTGATGCAGTTGTCCCTGGATCTATAAGCCTGAAATAAATCCCTCCTCCCATAAGCTGGGCCTAGTTGGGTGTTTGTCCCAGCAACGTGGAGCTGACCACAACAAGCTATTCCTACTGTCTTTTAGCCTCTGCCTATGCCAGCTCTCTAGGTGGGAAACCTGTCTTCATGCTGGTCCTCTGGAGTGAACACACAGTCTCTGGCTTTCGGTACCCTGCAAGAAAATGAGATCATTCCATTTCAGGGCTTCTTGTTCAACTTTCTTCCCCTTCTTCCTCAATTCCACTACATTATATAAGCTGGAGTGCCATGGGGGCTGTTCCTTCCATAACAGAGAAGGAGAGTGGTCACCTCCAGAGTCACTTCCATCCTTGATCCTGGGACATGGCCATCTGGGGTATGTGCATTGGGGACTGATGAAGCAGAATGGAGGTCTCTAGAGAAGAGGGACACTGTCCACTATGACAGGCTAGGGTTGTCCTTTATGCCTTTAGGTTCCCAAGCTTTCCAATTCTCAATACTCAACATTTTGGGTGGAATGAGTCATGGCCTGCTATCAGGAGATTTCTCCAGACTGACATCCCAACATCACAGAGGGGCAAATATAGACAGGCCAGTGGACTGGTCCTCAGAGAGGCAGTCTCCAGAGTGCTGGACCACAGGACTCCAAGTAACTCCTCTTTCAAATGTGATCTACAGGGTGATGCTGACGGTAGATTTTCTGCTGGCAATAAAGGTGGCCTGATTCACAGAATAATTACTGTATGCAAATGAATGTGATTTTCCTCTGCCCTTTTATGGATGGCTCTGCTCTGCCATTCATCAGGGCCACAAATTTCACTTGGGAGGAGATGGATTTAAAGAGACAGGCACCCCTGGAGCTTTGCAGTGAACTTACTAAATCCACATGCAGTGTTTTTGAAAATAGGCATGCGTATGGTAGAGGCGGTATGTCAGACTCTGACCTTTTTATCTACGTATTGTTCCTTGGAAAACTAGGGGGGAGGCGACCCCATCCACTGGGCCCTCCGGAAGCAGCTTGCTGTGGGTTCTACAGACCCTGAGGGCTTTGCCCTTCAGGGTAACCCCTTGATAAGAAGGAGTGAGGAACAGGCAGGGCCCCTTCTGCCAGGCTCTGATCCTGATGTAAAAGTACAGAGGAGATCGGAAACAAGAAATGACTTCTGCTTGACACCAAGATGTCACCGGAAGAAAATGTTGTTAAGCAGGAAGGAAAACCAAGCTGTTAAAACTGTAAGTTCGGGCCAGGGAGGTGGTTCATCAGGCAGGCAAGAATGCTTGCTGCATATGCACGAGGAACTGAATTTGATCCCCAGTACCCAGGCAAAAACTCCAAGCAAGGCCATGCATGCCTGTGACCCTAGATTGGGGGATGGGGGACAGAGGCAGGAGAATTGCTGGGGCCTCATAGGACAAATGATCTGACTTCAAATCAGCAGCTCTGGTTTCAGTGAGAGACTCTTCCCAAGGAAATTGAGCAGAAAAGTGATAGGTAGATAGATAATGACATACCATCCTCTCTTATGGCCCTCCATGTGTGTGTGCTGTTTGTGTATGTGTGTGTGTTTTGGGGTTGGGGAGATAGCTCAACGGATAAAGCACTTGCCTTAAAAGGATGAGGACCCAAGTGTGCCCCACTGCACACGTAAAATGCTGGGCTTCATGCCATATACCTGTAATAACAGTGCTGGGGTGGCAGAGAGAGAAGGAGCCCTGAAGCTTGCTGTCCAGCTTGTCTAGCTTAACTGGTGAGCTTCAAGCCATTGAATGGCCCTGTCACAAAAGACATGGGTGGTCTGTTTTAGACAGTTTCATGTTGCTGGGATGAACATCCAAACAAGATGTAGTTTATGGGAGGAAAGGTTTATTTCAGATTACAGGTCCAGTGGGAGTTCCATCTATGGTGGAAGAAGCTGGCTCCCAGTCATAAGTCCAACCAGACAAAGAAATGACCCCCAGCAGCCAGCAGACACCAAGAAACACCAGCAGAGAACTGTAGCAAGCAGGACCCCAGTGCTCAAACCTCTCTGCTTACCTTTGGGCTGGAATTCAGACCTACCCCAAAACATACCTTTGGACTGGATCCCAGGATCAACTCCCAGTGATACTTCTTCCAATCAGTTGGCTGGAGATTCAAGTTACAAGCTTTAATAAAACACCTGGTTCTGGGCTAGAGAGATGGCTTAGCTGTTAAGGTGATTGCCTGCAAAGCTAAAGGACCCAGGTTCAATTCTACAGATGTACAAAAGTGGTGCATGAATCTGAAGTTCATTTGCAGTGGCTGGAGGCTCTGGCACACCTATTCTGTCTCTCTCTCTCTCTTTCTCTGTGCCTCTGTCTCTCTCTATAAAATAAGTAAATAGTCAGGCATGGTGGCACACACCTTTAATCCCAGCACTCACAAGGCAGAGATAGGAGGATTGCTGTGAACTTGAGGTCATCCTGAGACTACATAGTGAATTCCAGGTTACCCTGAGCTAGAGTGAAACCTTACCTTGAAGAACAAACAAACAAAAATAATAAATAAATAGATAAGTAAATAAGTAAATAAATAAAAATAAAATATTTTTTAAAGTCCACCTGAGTCTATGGGGAACATACACTCAAACTACCATGTGGTCTTACTGATGTTGACATCTAGGGTTATTTTCCAGCTTACACACACACATACACATGAACATACATATTCACACATGCATGCCACACCCATATATACACAAAAACCCTGGGTTCACATCTTTGAACTTCATTCTCTGGGACCTTAAGACAATGTACCATATGGGATTTCACATCTCTATGAGGGTTGTGTGTGGGTGCAGAATGGTTGGGGTCCATTCATTTCTACTCCAGTGGACACTGAACCTAGACATGCTGAAGATGAGAACATGCTGTCAGCCTTGATATGGACTCGGGAACACGTGACATGTCACTGCTGCACATCAGCTCCTACTTTTGCTTCAGGGTGCCATGTGCACCCTCACCTTGGCATGCAGAGGAAAATGAGTGTGAGTGTTATAAGTGGATTAGCCCCATCTGTCCGTGGGCTGTCTTGTTACTCATGTTGTAACAATATATGGATGTCAGTACATCCTGAACGCACTTTTTTCCCCTGCCACTTGCAGGAAAAAAAAAAAAGACGCATTTATGTCTATGTGTACACATGAGACATCCACCACCAGAGGCCATCCGTACCTTTCCCAAATAAATGCCAATTAATCTTGAAGTTTTCTGAGAGTACCAAACAGGTGAGGTGGGTTTCTGGGGATGCTTGATGTTCAAAGATGCCACCAAGTCTTCCTGTGGCTAAGTGGAGGAACACAGTTCACATGGAGGCCAAAGCAAGCTATAACATTATTTCTGGAACAAAACTTTGGATCAATCCCTGACTGTGTCTTTTTTACAGGAACACTAAAGGTCCTGGTCTTTAGATATTATAACAATGAATAGCCCCACTTATCAGTCATTTATTTTATCCTTTAAATGCTTTCTTTAATGCCACTTTGAAGTAATATGGAAGATAGAATGTTTGAAGGTTAACCCAGCATTTGATTACAACAATTTGTAATCCAGTTTTAACCTTGTATGTGCCAAAGATTGTATCCATTGGTAGTCAATTAGTGAGTGGATGGTTAATATTCAATATTCCATTTGAGAAATAAGCTCAAGAAAATCTAATTTACCATATTCTCACTCTCTCTCTTTCTCTCTCTCATTCTCCTTCTTTGTGCCTCTAATAAATAAATAAAAGTAAGTAATTAAATAAAGAAAAACCCTGGGCTGGAGAGATGGCTTAGCAGTTAAGGCCCTTGCCTGTGAAGCCTAAGGACCCAGGTGTGATTCTCCAGGTTTTACATAAGCCAGATGCACATAGTGCTGCACGCATCTGGAGTTTGTTTGCAGTGGCTAGAGGCCCTAGTGTGCCCCTTCTCTCTCTCTCTTCTCCTTCTCTCTTGTCTATAATAAATAAACAAACAAAAATGAATAAATCAGAAAAAAATCTAATTTAGTTGAAATTTATCTTTCCAAAGAACACATTTTTAACGTGGTTCTTTTTGTGCTTAGTTTTGGTTAATCATCCCTGTGATGTTTTTTTTTTTTTTTAATTTTATTTATTTATTTATTTGAGAGCGACAGACATAGGGAGAAAGACAGATAGAGGGAGAGAGAGAGAATGGGCGCACCAGGGCTTCCAGCCATTGCAAATGAACTCCAGATGCGTGTGCCCCCTTGTGCATCTGGCTAACGTGGGACCTGGGGAATCGAGCCTCGAACCGGGGTCCTTAGGCTTCACAGGCAAGCGCTTAACCGCTAAGCCATCTCTCCAGCCCAATAAATAATTTTTTTAAATTTATTTATTAATTTATTTATTTGAGAGCGACAGACACAGAGAGAAAGACAGGTAGAGGGAGAGAGAGAATGGGCGCGCCAGGGCTTCCAGCCTCTGCAAACGAACTCCAGACGCGTGCGCCCCCTTGTGCATCTGGCTAACGTGGGACCTGGGGGAACCGAGCCTCGAACCGGGGTCCTTAGGCTTCACAGGCAAGCGCTCAACTGCTAAGCCATCTCTCCAGCCCCCCTGTGATGTTTTATGTTGATCGTCAATGTGACCAAGAATCACCCATGAGGAATAACCTATGTTAGGCTAGCCTGTGGGCAAACCTGAGAGGAATTATCTTGATTAAGTTAATTGATGTGGGAAGTGGCAGCTTAACCTGTGCCGCGTGAAGAGGAGAGAGGCGGCTGAGCAGCAGCATTCACCCATTCGTTATGGGCTGAATATGTCCCGCTCTGCCACCATGCCCTTACTGCCACAGTGGACTAGAACCTGAGATGATAAGAAGAAATATATCATTCCTCCCTTAAACTAAATGTTGTCAACCCGGAGAAGGTCACTGTTGCAGTCAGCTTCGCATTGCTGGTAGAAATCACCCAACTAAGAGCAGCTTGTGGGAAAAAGAGGTTTATTTTGGCTTCCATGATGGCAGAGGAAAACAATGGCATGAGCAGAGGGTGGACATCACCCCCTGGCCAACATAAGGTGGACAATAGCAACAGGAGAGTGTGCCAAACACTGGCATGGGGAAACTGGCTATAACACCCATAAGCCTACCTCCAAAAATACATTCCCTCCAGGAGGTGTTAATTCCCACATCTCCATCTGCTGGGAACCTAACAGCCAGAACACCTAAGTTTATGGGGGACACCTGAACCAAACCACCACATTCTTCCCCTGGCCCCTATAAACTGATATCCATGCATGATGTAAAATACAATGCATTCATCTAACTTTTAAAGTCTCCATAGTTTTTATCATTGCCAATGATGTTCATACATCCCCACAGTCCAAGATCTTTTAACTGAGCCATAATATTAAAACATAACCTCAAAAAGCAACCCATAATGGCACAGAATAAACATTCACACTTCACAAGATGGCACTGAGCATAGCAAAGAAACATTCAAGCAATACATGATTTAAACAGGGCAAATACCAAACTCTGTAGCTCCAAGTCCAACAACTCTAGTTAGTGCAAATCTCCCAGTCTGATAACTCTAATAGCAGTAAGTTTCTGGGTTTCCAATTCCACCCCTCCAGCTAGGCTACTCACAGTCCTGGAAAACTTAATTGGAGCCCACAGCTCTCCTTAGCAGACATCTCACGGTTCCGGCATCTCCCCTGGGTCTCCACTGCAATCCATGGTTCATCCTTATGGCCCCATGGGGTCTCCATGCAGGCAACCTGTAAGCCTGCTTCACACTGCCCATGGCCATTTCCAAAGCACAAGACCGTGTTGCAAACTCAATGACCCTCTTTCCAGCATTTCCTATACTCCACATTACCATGTAGGGTGCCAATTTGTTAACCCAGGGGTGAATAAAGCAGACTTTGAAGAACAGGACCCTCCTTGAACACTCAGGCCCCTTCAGAAGAGTCTACATTCTTCCTGTTGCCCTAGTGCAAGTCAGCTAGCTCCGTCTCAAAGGTTTTAATCTCTCAAACAATTTGCAGGTGAGTGGGCAGCAGTTTAGGCCCAAAGATTTTATTTTTTTCTCTGCCATATCCCTCTGCACACACCAGTTCATTTCTATGCAAAGCAACCCTGCGCAACTTCTCAGGACACGGGAATAAGTTCAAGCTTCTCACACAAACTGCTAGGCCAGTCTAAGCAAAGCTCTTTCTCACCCTCATAAGCCAAACCTCACAGTCCATAGTTCTTACTGCATTCAGGTCTTGCATCTCAGACCAGAATAGCCCATTAAGCTGTACTTACAGCACTGCAAGGCATCTCTTAGGCCAAGGTTTCAAATTCTTCCATATTCCTCTTGAAAATCAGCTCCAAAAGGCCAAAGCCACACAGTCAGGTGTCTAGCAGCAACCCCACTCCTCAGTACCACTTTACTGTTGCAATCAGGTTCGCATTGCTGGTAGAAATCACCCAACCAAGAGCAGATTGTGGGGCAAAAAAGAGGTTTTTTTTGGCTTATAGGCTCAAGGGGGAAGCTCCACAATGGCAGGGAAAACGATGGCATGAGCAGAGGGTGGACATCACCCCCTCATCCACATAAGGTAGAAAACAAGACAGTGTGCCAAATTCTGACATGGAGAAACTGGCTATAACACCCATAAGCCAGCCTCCAACAACACACGTCCTTCAGGAGGCTTTAATTTTCAATTGCCATCAGCTGGGGAGACTAGCATTCAGAATACCTAAGTTTATGGGGGACACCTGAATCAAACCATCACAGTAACTTATACACTCCCTTGTCCTCAGCCTCATCTCTCTGCCCCCTAAAACCTCTTTTCACCCTCTCATCCTTAGCATTCCTGCTTTGACATTCATGTCATTTAAGACCAGCTACCTTCCTTACTCTTCTCCCTTAAAGGCTCATTTATCCCCATTCATGGAATTATTTCTCATTTCCTGGCATTACATACTCTCCTACAACACGTATGTGATGGTTCCAAGCTAAGATCCACAAAGGAGAGGGAACATGTGGCTTACCTTTCTGTGTTTGAGTTACAAATAAATCATATCCATGCATTCATTGCCACTAGGTCTGTCATGAAAAAAATGTGCACTTTTTCTTTATTTGGTAAGAACGTGAAAGAGTAGTAAAAGTCAAGTTATTTCTATAGAAATTGCAAGAACTGAAATGCAAATGGACAAACTTAACTTTGGTTGAGAAAAATGTCCTAAAACATAGGCAGGATTTTTCAAGAACAGAAGAATTTAACAAATGAAAGAACGTTATAAAGGAGCTGACTTGGTGTCCAAGTGGTGGCGGTGTGGTTCCCTTCTCATTGCTGGGACAGAGCACCTGACCAAAAGCAGCTGATGGGAGGGAAGTTTTCACCTTGGCTTATAGTCTCAAGGTGAATCTCTGTGATGTCAGAGCATGGCATGAGCAGAGGCTGGACGTCACCTCTGCCACAGCGGGTGGAAATAGCAGCAAGACAGTGCCCCCTACTCTGGCAAGGGGGAGCTGGCTATAATATCACGAAGTGTACCCCCAACAACACACTTCCTCCAGCAAGGTTCCACCTCCCAAATTGCCATCATCTGGGGACCAAGCATTCAGAACATATAAGTTTATGGGGGACATTTCATTAAAACCACCAGAGGTGGGAACAGTATTCATTCTCAACAAATCCATTATTTTTTTTTAAAGTGATTAGCTTACAAAGAATGAGTTTTCCTTATGGTATTTGTGTTTTCCTATGCTTTTTTTCTTCCCTCGTTATCCCTCCTATCTCCCTTCCCCCAATTTAGCATCTTTTCTGCTTTCATAGTACATGCTTCCTTTTGATGTTTCCTTTATTTTCATCACCTCTTCTCCCCATCTAGTGGAAATGTCAGTCACATCTGCTGTGGGTTAAATTGTGTCCTCCCCTCAAAAACTGTGTTGAAGTCCTCACCTCTGGTGGTGTGATTTTCCTTGGAGTTGAATTCTGTACAGAGGTCATCACATTTGAAGACCAAAGAGTAGACTCTCATCTGATGTGACTGTGTCCTTAGAAGGACAGTATGGACACAGAGTTGGGGACACATGTGTCAAAGACCTCACGATTCCGACAGATGCCAAAGGACACCAATGACTGCCAACAAGTATGAGAAGCTGAGAGGGAGACAGTCCCAAGACAGATTATCTCTCGAGGCCAGGAAGAAATCAACCCTGTGGACTCACTGACCTCAGGCTATTCAGTATTGGGTTAAGACAGTCCTTCATCTCATTTGTTCACTCACACAGCTGAGGTTAAAGACAAAAGTGCCAGCAGAGTCAAACAAGGACAGCAGTGACCCCCCCCCCACCCTGCTCTTTACCCAGAAATGTGTGGGTGTTGAGAAGAACAGCAGATGGCCATGGCCATTCTCTTTTTCCCCTAGAATCAACCCACACTGTTGTTCTGGTGGACCGCTCCTGCCTAGCCAACAGCTGGATGCTGTGGCTTGAATGAACACTGTCATTCATCCTCCCTTCCTTCTCCGGGAGACGGATGATTAGTCCAGGGAGTTGGCACGCACTTTGCAGAGTCGGTTAGAGTGAGGGGAAGGGATGGAGACAGCAGCAGCTGCCTCAGTGTGAAGGAAGCTGGTCTGTCGTCTGAAGCCTTGGAATGAACGGAAGGAGACGGCTTGCTGGGTGAGAAGACAAGAAACTTCGGAGAAGACTCCCCCACCCCTGAAGCTGCACAAAAACTTGTCTCCTTACTCCCCGTAGCTTGCCCATAGGACCTCACTCCTTCACCTTGCCTGAGCCTGCTTTAGTTTTCTCTCTTCTCGCCAGCAAACAACCCCACATGACCGGAATCACTAGACAACGAACTTGGCCTTAGCATTCTCATAGGCTAGAAGGGTATTTTGACCAGGTGACTAAATTGATATTACAGATTTAAGAAGGATTTGACTGCATACCTCATGTATTTAACAAATAGTATTTAATGAAACTTTGCATGAGATCAAACTATATAATATTGGGATTCGAGGCCACCATTACCTAGGTGGCCAAAGTATCATAATTCAAAGAGTTGCACTTTGTTTATTTTTTTATTTTACATCTGTACGCTATGGTGACATAGCGTGACCATGTGTGTGCAGATGCATGCACATGCAGAGGGTTAGGGAGAATGATGGGTGTCCTCCCTTATCACTCTGAGATGGAGTGTGTTTCTGAACCCAGAGCTGCTGTTTTGAGTGAAACTAGCTGACTACTGCGCCCCAGCCACTCTCCAGTCTCTGCTCCCCACAAGATTGGGGTTACAGGTGAGTATGGCCATGCCCAGCTGTTTCACTGGGTGCTGGGAATCGAACTCAGGGCTAATCAGGCTCACTCAGGCCCTCATGCTTAAGCAGCAAATACCCTCATCACCATCGGAGCTGTGTCCTCAGCCACATTTTATTTTTTTACAAATTACTTCTTTATGGGGTTGGGGAGATGACTCAGCAGTTAAGGCACATTCCTGCAAAACCTAAGGATCCCAGTTTGATTCCTCAGTACCCACGTAAAGCCAGATGTACCCGGTGATGCATGTGTCTGGAGTTCTTTTGCAGTGGCTGGATGCCCTGGTGTGCCCATTCTTTTTCTCTTTCTTTCTCTCTCTCTCTCTTTGTCCCCTCAAAGAAATAAATAAGTAAAATTTAAAACCATAGGCTAAACAGTTATTTCTTCAGAACAAGTTGCATTGGCTTTGAACTAAGATGAATATAAGGTGTAATTTTAAATATTGCTCATATTTAGCAAAGAATTCACTGATCTGCCACAGATAGGAGCTGTACATTTGTTACTTCCTGTGAGGGGACTTATCAATGCACTTCTAGACTTTCTCCATGGTACCTGGCTTGTTTTGCCACAAGCTTGTACCTCTGGGCTTGGAGATGGATAACCTGACGGATAAAATGTTTGCTATGCAAACGTTAATACCTGAGTTCAGATCTCCAGACCCCGCATAAAAGTTAGAAGCTATGGTAGGCTTCTATCATTCCAGTGGGCCTATGGCAAGGTGGGAGGTGGAAATGGGAGAATTTTCCAGCATTAGCCTGGCAAACCGAGCAGCAAACTATGAGAGACCCTGTCTCACGTGAGGCAGAAGGCGAGCATCAACAGCCACAAGTTGTCCCCTGATGTCCACATGTGTCCTGGTGTGTGCGTGCCTGCACTTATGCACATAAACACATACACACATTCACCACAAGCAAAAAATAAACAAGTAGGGCTGAGAAGATGGTTTACAAGTTGAGGGTTCTTCCTTACAAAGCCTGCTAGCCTGGGTTCAATTACAAAATCCACCCACATAAGCCAGGTCCACAGAAGCCAATGTCCCCCTCCAAATAGATCTGTCACCCCACTCAGCCCTTCCTGTGTCCATCCCTTGCACAGGGATGCTATGGATCACAGTTCTATTGGATACTGTGTTACTCCAAGGGGTCCTGGGAATGCTTGGATTCAAGGAACACAGCCCTGCCCTCAGGAGTTTCACCCCAGCCACAGCCCTTGCTAATCCTTCACTGAAAATGTCCAGGATCCTACGTGGGTGGAGTCGTGTCCATGTACTTCCAGTGGCTGTTCAGTAATCTTCGTCATGGGATTTGTTAGAACCTATACCACTCCCACTTAATTTCTTTTTATTCTATTCCCCAGAGAAACTACACACTGCACACTGCTGTGATCAAACCCTCCCACATTTTCCCAGTGTATAGCCCATTCATGTTTTCTTACTCATAATCCCTTTCTGAAGGATGTTTGCCTTGCAGATCTCACTCAAACCAAATCCCACCATCTGCATTGCGTTTCTTGTTGCTGTGACAAATTGCCTGACCAAAGCAACCTAAGGAAGGAAGAGTGTATTCTGGCTCCCCGTTTGAAGATACAGTCCGGCATGGTGGGTAAACCATCCTGAAGCCACTGGTCACATTGCACCCACAGTCAGGATACAGAAAGAAGTGGCTACTGCCCAGCTAGCCTTTCTCTTTGGATTCCACCCAAGAGCCCATGGGATGGAGCCATCCGCACTGAGCAGGGGTCTTTCCACCCCGGTTCACCCAACCTAGAAGCTCCCTCTCAGACATGCCCAGAAGTTTGTCTCCTAGGTGATTCAAGATCCCTTCAATTTGAATATCACTCTTTTTTTTTGCATTCCATTTATTATTTATTTATTTGACAGAGAGAGAGATAGAGAGGAAGAGAGAGAGAGAAAAAAAAATGAATGGGTGCACCAGGGCCTCCAGCCCCTGCAAAGGAACTCCAGACATATGTGCCAACTTGTATGTCTGGCTAATGTGGGTCCTGGGGAATTGAACTTGGGTCCCTTGGCTTTTCAGACAAATGCCTTAATCACTAACCCCATCCCTTCAGCCCACATTTCTTCTTTTTTTCTTTTTAATTTTTTTATTAACAACTTCCATGATTATAAACAATATCCCTCCCTCCCCCCACTTTCCCCTTTGAATCCCCATTCTCCATCATATCCCTTCCCCATCTCAATCAGTCTCTCTTTTATTTTGATGTCATGATCTTTTCCTCCTATTGTGATGGTCTTGTGTAGGTAGTGTCAGGCTCTGTGAGGTCATGGATATCCAGGCTATTTATTTTGTGTCTGGGGGGAGCACATTGTAAGGAGTCCTACCCTTCCATTGGCTCTTACATTCTTTCTACCACCTTTTCCACAATAGACCCCGAGCCTTGGAAGGTGTGATAGAGATATTGCAGTGCTGAGCACTCCGGTCACTTCTTTCCAGCACCATGATGCCTTCTGAGTCATCCCAAGATCACTGCCATCTGAAAAGAGAAGCTTCTCTACCAAAAGTGAGAATAGCATTAATATAATGGTATGAACATTACAAGAAGTGCTTTTTTTTTTTTTATTTGACAGAGAAAGAGGTGGGGAGCAAATGGGCATGCCAGGACCTCCAGCCACTGGAAACGAACTCCAGACACATGTGCCCCCATGTGCATCTGGCTAACGTGTGGAATCGAACCAGGGTGCTTGGGCTTTTCAGGCAAATGCTTTAACTTCTAAGCCATCCCTCCAGCCCTGAACATCACTCTTAACCATCACACACCATGTTTGTGAACATTACTCAATGCTAGAGGATTCAGCTGGCATCCGCAGTGTTGATCTGAAATTCTCAAACAGAATGTGGCCCAAATCTATGGGCCTATCAGGATGTAGAGAATAACTCTGTAACATAGTTGCCTGATGGCTACTGTGATCCTGGCTGTTCCACAAAAGGGAACACGTTGTCACGTCTATTGTGGGGACTAGAATATATACACACGAAGCTATATAGCTGAAAGAATCTTATTTGTAAGTCAGCCTTTGACCTAGGATCTTGCAGAAGAGGTCTGAGTAAAGGCAGACATTTTTCCTTTTTTATTATTTTAAATATTTTTATTTATTTATTTGCAGAGGGAGCATAAAAGAGGGCGGGGGAAGACAGACAGGCAGACAGACACACACACAGAATGGGTGTGTCTGGGCCTCTTGCCACTGGAAATGAACTGCAGATGCATGTGACATTTCATGCATTTGGCTTTACATGGGCACTAGGGAACTGAACCCTAGTCATTAGGCTTTGCAAGCAAAATGCCTTTAATTGCTGAGTCATTTTCCCAGCCTAAGGTAGCAAGGAAGTGTGACACCCCCCTCCCAAGGTACTAGCAAGAGCTCAGGGGCCTTGGAGACCTCTTGAGGATACTGATTTCCACCTGATCTTTGGCCACCATCTTTCTTCAATAGGAAAGGGGAGTTTCTCCATGTGTCTTAAAAGGGACTCATGCCTTCCACAGCTCTTTGGGACACAGACTGGGAGAGGTTTGGGAACATTGCTCTACATACTCTTTATGTGGACACACTCTTTTCCTGGAAATCTTTTCTGACAGTGGATGTTATAGATGATATAAAGATGCACTTTAGGGGTTAGAGAGATGACTAGCAGTTAAGGCACTTGCTCACAAAGTCTAAGGACCCAGGTTCAATTCCCCAGAACCCATGTAAGCCAGATGCATATGGTGGTACAAGAATCTAGAGTTAATTTTCAGTGGCTAGAGGCTCTGGTGCTCCTATTTTTTCCCCTTCGCGCCCTTAAATAAATAAATAAAATATTAAGTAAAACGATGCAGTTTGTGCTGGAGAGATGGCTTAGTGGTTAAGCACTTGCCTGTGAAGCCTAAGGACCCTAGTTAAGGCTCAATTCCCCAGACCCACATTAGCCAGATGCACAAGGGGGCGCACGCGTCTGGAGTTCGTTTGCAGCAACTGGAAGTCCTGGCACGTTCATTCTCTCTCTCTTTCTCTCTGTCACTCTCAAATAAATAAATAACTAATGAGCAAAAATTTAAAATAAAAAGATGCAGTTTAATTTTTCTGTGTTCATAGTAGTGATGAAGGGCTCCCAGTGTTTCCACCTGGCTTCTCTTTGTGGTATTAATTATTGGGCAGCAGTAGAAAGCTATGTACTCAGTAACTACTTCAGTGTTGCTTTTCTCTTTTATTTGAAGTCATAAGTAAATAATACTTAATAGAAATGGGGGGAGGGGAGCTAATGAATGTCTCACCTTTCTTTGATCCTAAGAACATAGGTCTGTGATGTAGATCTGTTTTATTTCATTGACTTCTTTTTGTTCACAATTTTAGTGGCAGGTAAGCAAGAGAGTCCTGTTGGGAGAAAACCTCAGGCCACTGCTATATACTAAAAAACATCAAGCCATATAGATTGAAATTACTTTTGGTTAATTTAAAATAGTTTAGGTTTAATGTTTCTACCCTAGCTTCATTTTTTCTTTGAGGCAACCACTACTGTCTTCTAATTTTGGACTTGTTAAAATATCTCTTTACTTCCCATCTCTTGAGAAGCTGAGAGAGGCTGATGTAAGAATTGAATATTTGAGGCTAGCGTAGCCTCCATGGTGAGTTCAGGGCTTGCCTTGGGCAGAACCACCCTGCAAAGATGGAGAAAGCTTTACCCTAAAGCCTTATGCTGTTGCTCATAAACCCCAGGGCCAGAAGTGGGTTGTCTCCCTCCCCCATACAGTGAGCTGGTGGTCAAGGAGATCCATGAGGACCCCAAAACAATACAGGCCATTGCCGAAGCACTTGGTTACCCACCAGAACTAGGAAGTACGAGCCTAGGCTGAAAACAGGCTGCTGTGTGGGACATTGAAATCATGGTAGAACTGAGAAGGAAGCCAGATCCACCTTGTTGGCTAGCTGTCATAGTGCTGGAAAGTGCTCTGCAAGGTGCTGGGGGATAAAGCCATCCACAATGTGAACAAGCAGTGGTTCCTGCAAGCTATAAAATCAACCAGACAGACAAGACATACCCGCTGGCAAATAGTGGTACGTAGGTTATAGGAGTAAGTAACTGCCCTCTGCTTGAATATGGGTTCTGCTCAATGGGAGGGAATTCACGCCTGGTACTGAGAACCAAGTCAGAAACCTCTGGACTTAGAAGATCATAGATCCTAGCAGGAAGTTTCCATTGTTCTTTGTCTAAAAGAAGATGTTTTTCCCATAAAAGTCTATGTTTATCCCTTATAATCCATGCTACTCCCACTCTTGGATAGAGAATCTACTTTTCACAAATGGCAGCAAATACCAAGGGACAAGACCCATCAGAAAGACTCTGACATGAGACATGTAATCTCCATCACATAGGCAGGGCTCAGGAAACATTACAGAGGAAGTAGCAGGGCAGGTGCTGTTCTCACGGCGAGTCTGAGAACCTCATCCTGAGAGATGGTGGGCACCACTGAGGAGATTCAAAAGTCATCACAGCAGAAAATTGGACCATGTCAAGAACATAACCCTTCAAGAGACTTAGAACACACCAAAGAGACTTAGAACACACCCTCCAAGGCTCAGATGACAGTGTGGAAGGGGGCAATTATGACTGTAAGAGCCATAGGGACATTCTGATATATCCATGACCACACAGTGATTACTGATAACCCCATTAGAATTGGAGTGGAAGAGAAAGTATATAAGTCACAACCTGGTGGGAATATGTCTTATTTGCAATATGTCCATACATTAAAGCTCTCAATAGAAAAATTAAATATATATATATATATATATCAGAAACAATTTTTGAAAATTCCAGTAAGTACGGATTTACAGTTTATTAATATGGAACAAGATATTATAAATAAACACCCCAAGAAAGACTCTGGTCCTTTAATTTTACCCACCTCTGTGTCTTGGTGATATATTTTATGAGATATGTGGAGAAGGTAGGCTGTGAGACCTATTCTATTGTTCCCTTTAAATGTATTGTTTAAAGAAGTCTTGATTATTCTCATTTATTGAAAGTGATCATTTGTTACCTAGGTATAAACCACAGAGAAATTTATTGGACCCTCAAGGCTGCTGGCTTTTGAGCTGCCAACTAGGTAAACTAAGGCACTGATAGGAAATCAGCTGAGTGAGAGGGAGCGGTGTGGGTGCATGTTGGCAGCGGTGTTTAAGTTCACAGGGCTGTGGATACCAGCAGTTTCCTGGCCAGGTGGTCTAGCTTTCTGTTTTGTTTTGCTTTGCTCTGCTTTTTTGGGTTTATTTTTTAATAGTCATTGAAACTGGAGTGGCTGCTGTTCTCTGCTAAGATTTCAGGCGAGCTGCCAGACGTTTCCCTCACAAATCAGAACTGGCAAAAGCCAGAAGCCTGCTGGTTTTGCTTTGGTCCTATCTAGTATTGTCTTTTCATGGCTTTACCATCCTTCTTGCCTGATCTTTTGTTTCAAACCTTTATAATATATTTATGAAAATGCCAGGTCTTTGCATTTCATAGATAAGCACACCCTTCTAATGATATAATTCTGAAAGAATTCCAGGAATAGGATAAGATCCGGGATAACTTGGTAAAATCCTGTGAAATTTCAGTGCTGGAAAACATCCCATATAATAGGCTTTCTGTCTGTTGCAGATTATCTGTGCTTTCTCTCTCTCTCTTTTCTCCTCTACCCAGCCAAGAAGCTTGCTTTCTGAGTCAGAGATACATTACTTCCAGTCAAAGATTCCAACAATTCCTAAAAATGGTCAAAGGATTTCAAATAAACAAACTGAGACATACCACTGGAGAACAGTTAAAAGAAAACAGAACATCGTTTCAGTCAAAATATCCTGCAGTATCTCCATACACAGCTTCATGACACATGACAGGTAGACGATGACATTTCTTATAGCAAGTCAAAAATAAAAATCTGTGTTGAGTGTGAATTGCCTTTGGAAAAAAAGAAAACAGAACAAAAAAAGAGACAACAATATGAATCTGTATCTCAGGGTTACTCAACTGGGATCCTTCTCTGAGTGTTGGTTGGGGGTGAGAGAGAAAGGTAGAGGAGAAATTGCTATGATTGGAAATGTTAAATAAGGGAAATGTTAAATAGGGTAAAATACCACTTGATTGCCACATTGCGAAACCCATTAACGCATTACATCATTTGCTACACATCATTCTTGCTGGAGGTGGAGGTGACATATGACACATGCAAAGTCCACATTTATTTTTGTTTTATTCAATAGATTGCAAAAAAAAATGCTTTTATATGATGAACAAAGAAATTTAATGAAGATATGTTAGCATAGAATTTATGTTAACTCAACTATGGTTATCTCCCATGTAATATGGGAAGTCTTCACTAAATAACAGTTTCAAACGATGCCTCAGACATCCACCGTCCTAAAATGAGAACTTATTAGGGTTGAAGTAGCCATAAAGTTCCTTAAGCTTTTTGGGGAATTCAGTCTTAACTTTTTTTTTTCTTTCTGTTTCTCTGTTTTGTCCTTCGTTTTCCAACACACACACACACACCTCAGTTTTGTTTTTTTCTTTTAATAGCAGTTGCCCCAAAAGAAACCATTTCAGCCTGAGCTGGTGCCTGTCACCGCCTCCCCTCACATGCTTAGTAATTAAACTCTGACTGATTTATTGACTGACAGCCAACAAATCCCAACCCGGGTTTTTATGATATACTATACATACTTTTTTTTTTCTTTTTTTTTCAGGGCTAAATTCACTCAACCAACAACAACCCAGTCAAAGAGAGGAGGGAAGTGGGGAGGAGGAGGCCAGGGCCTACATGAAAATAAATAGAAGAAAAAAAAAAGATAAAAAAACAGAGGAGGTTTCAGTTGGCAAAAGGAGACATTTTGCAGAAGAGGAGAAAACAAGAAAGAGGCCGTGAGGGAGGAGAAGAGAAAGGAGAAGGAACAAAAAAAAAAAAAAAATCCCACAAAACCCCAAAGCCCCTCGGGGCCAGCGTCTTCCGCAGAGCCCAGTTCGAGGCCCGCAGAGCCTCAGCTCGCCCGGGCCTCGCTGGAGGCGCCTCACGCCCGCGCCGCGGCTCTCTGCAGGGCAACGTGAGCCCTGCTCGCAGCTGATATTACAGGCGAGTTCCAATTTCACCTCAGGGAGAGCAGCTTTATTAAAAGTCATGACTGAAATTGCATGACAGGTGCCAATATTCTGCACCCTGACAGATGCGTCAGCTTGCCGGAGCCATCTCCCGTCCGCCGCCCCTGGATGGAGCTCCCCGCAGCACCGTTTGTCTCTCTCCCAGCGAGATCACACGGCCCGCCGCCCTGCCTCCGAGCTGCTCCGCCGCCGCCTTGATACGTGAAATCCTCACAATGAGACTTATTAAAAGACGGCCCATTATTTTTATTTAGAGTATTTTCCAAAAACAAGCAGAGCGCGCTGCAGGGATGATTTAAAAATCGCCCTGGCAGGTCATCTCCAGGCCAGTGTGGCTCAATTTGAAATGCATAAAAATGTGGCATCTCCTTTTCTCCCTGCACACACACACACACACACACACACACACACACACTCACACTCACTCCAGCCCACAGGGGTGGGATTTGAGTGACATTTAACCCTTGACTAATAGCCCTGACAGTCCAGTGCACCGATGGGCTCTCATTCCCAGTCACTTTTCAACATGAAGGATTAACCCTGCTCCTTTTTTACCCTAAATCTTTTTCCCTTTCTTCTTTTCTCCCCTTTATTTCCTTGCATCCCTCTTCCATTCCCTTACAGGTGGGCTTCCTGGATGCAGCGATAGAAATAAATACTCGTGATTGGCTGTATTTATGGACCCTTTCTGTCCTCCTGTTGGTTTCAAACACAAAGAAAAATGGTCTCTCTCACCCGTGCCCGGCCTGAGCAGCCAGGGAAGCTGTGGTTTCTGCCAGCAGGATCCCAGGGAGACCCCAGAGTGGGAGGGGCAGGAGGTGGATGGCATTTGATGAGGCCAGGGACAGAGCCAGCCTGTAACGGGGAAGCTTGGCTGGCGCTGTCTCCTTCTCGGGCGCGCATTTTAAGTTCCAGGCCTTCTTATGTCTTCGGCTGAAGGTTGCTGAATCAGTGTGCAATCCTAGCATTGGCGGACATTGCTCTGTCACCTCATTCTCACCCTCTCGGAAGCTGGTCATCCTTCCCAAACCAGAGGCAACATGTGGTAGGTGGGCTCAGCCTGTAGCCTGGGTTCTAGTAAAGTCAAGATACTGGAGAAGGGGGCTGGAGAGATGGCTTAGCAGTTAAGCGCTTGCCTGTGAAGCCTAAGGACTCCGGTTCAAGGCTCTGATTCCCCAGGACCCACGTTAGCCAGATGCACAAGGGGGTGCACGCATCTGGAGTTCGTTTGCAGTGGCTGGAAGCCCTGGTGTGCCCATTCTCTCTCTCTCTCTGCCTCTTTCTCTCTCTCTGTCTCTGTCACTCTCAAATAAATAAATAAAAATTAAGCCAAAAAAAAGATACTGGAGAAGGGGCATTTTCAATCAGCCAAGGCATGCATGGTACACACACACACACACACACACACACACACACACACACACCTATGTAGACACCCAGCAGAGTGGTTGGGTTCCCGTGGCCTGAGAGTTTCCTTCCCTGGCCCCGCACAGCTGCTGGTCTCTTGCTTCCATGAGTATCCAGGCAAGCTACAAGACAATCAACAAATCATAACAACAAATTGATAAATATAAAACAATCTCCAACTCATGATCATAATCCCTGAGATGGCAGGTTCACCACCGTCAGAGGCTATAGTTAGGAGCAAATGGTGGGTGGCCCACACCATTGCAAGCCCTGGATAGGTGCAGACATTTTGGGAAGATGTGTCTGAGAAAACGCTCATGCATTTCTTGCTGAGTTCAGGAAGTCAGAGTGCCCAGGGGTCTCTAGCCTCAAAGAGGTAACCGATATATTTAAATAATAAGAATTCCTACACTGTTCTCCTTAATAACTATGTGTATTTACGTGCAACTTCTGCCAAAACTGTTAGAAAATGACTCCTTATTTATTCTGTTGAGGAAGCTGTTTTGTTCCTCCTATTGTCATTCTTACTGTACCGTCGTGATGAATGTATTTTCTGCTTCCAGTTTTACCAATTATTATAATATGTAATTATGTCTTCATTCTTAGTTACCTGCGGATAAAACGTTCGTGGGAAGTTTATCAGAAGTGAAGCCGTGGGCTAGAGGATAGCTTTGTGGGTAAAGTGCTTGCTGCTTAGGCGTGAGGACTCAAGTTCAGATCCCTCCCCAGCCCTCACTTAAAAGCTGATTGATGACACCCATCTGTAATTCCAGTGCTGGAGGGAAGAGGACTTGTTGTCTAGCTAGTATGGACCAATAAGTGAGATCCTGGTTCAATGAGGGACGCTGTCTCCAAAGATAAGGTGGGGCTGGAGAAATGGCTTAGTGGTCAAGGCCCTTGCCTGTGAAGTCTAAGGACCCAGGTTCTATTCCCCAGGACCCACGTAAGTCAGATGCATAAGGTGGCACATGTGTATGGAGTCATTTGCAGTGGCTAGAGGCCCTGATGTGCCATTCTCTCTCTCTCTCTTTCTCTGTCTTTCTCTCTTTCAAATAAATAAAATATTTTAAAAAAGATAAGGTGAGCAGCGATTGAGGAAGACATCTGCCAACAACTTCTGGCCTTTATGTGTATGTGCACACATGTACACACACCCCCACACACACATAATTCCTGGAACACCTTAGTAAGAGTGTGTCAATATTCCCTCACTACCCCTGAATCTCCCCACCTCTTTGGCTTTCCATGCATGCCTTCCATGGCTTTGTAATGATTTCTCAGTAAATTTTAACTGCTGGAGCCTTAGAAATCATCCTCTGAGCAGACATTTCAGTTGCCACTTGAAGCTGTTTCACCTTCCTCTAGTCAGATCGAAAGCTTTTCTTCTTAGGAATGTCCTGTCTGCCTTCGCTGGGGTACGTCCTTCCACTGCTAAGGTCATTCATACATATATGACTGATTACTGCTGCCAAATCTCCAATACTGAAACATGGTGCTGCTGGTTCATGACTTCTGTCTCTCACACAATGCAACACGGTAACGCGATGCCCACTTTGCGACGGGCACACACTTGCTCACAGACTGGTGAGATAAGTGAATCCAGTGCATTCACACCTCACAAGCTACTACCAATCTATCTAAAGTCAGCAGTAAGTGCATCATTTATAACAAGTGGGTCTGAATATTCTTCAAGTATTATATTCCTATTCCCTTTCTTGGCTGAAGAGAAGAGATAAAGTTCTGAACTCTTAGGCTAAGAAGATTGCTCAGTGGTTAAAGGTGCTTGTTTACAAAGCCTGCTGGCCTTGATTTGTAAAGTACCCAGTAAAACCTGACACGTAAGTGGCATGTGCCTCTGGAGTTCATTTACAGCAGCAAGGGGCCCTGGCATACCTATATATTCTCTCTCTCTCTCTATTCTTGCAAATAAATAAGAAAATATATTTTTTAAAGAAGTTATGAACCCATTCTTTAAAGCACATTTCCTGGATGCCAAATTCATCTAGTTTTTTTTTATAATTTCTCGCATGATCCTTGTTTTGGTAACTTTTGACCCCTGGAGCACTGGAATTATGAAGTGTGTGTGTGTCCTGTAAAATTTCCAGTCCAGATTGCAGCCAAGGAAAAGCAGCCATGAGCAGACAGAAGTAGCCCAGGCAGGTCCATGCAATGTGTCCAGCCCTGTGGGCTAATTAAGAAAAGAAAAAAAACTTGACAAGGAAAAGGGTATTTTCAAATCTTATGGGCCATTTTGACATGTAGGAAGTGTGCAAGGACTTATGCCTAGTTTAGATCACTCAAGCCAATGGCACTGTTTGTTGGACAGGCACTGGGGAACTGCTAACCATTGACTGAAAGGCAGTGATTCACAACTTTTCTGAGCATTTTTTTCAGGAAGTAATTTTATTCATATTTCAAGAACCACAGGGCATTCCAGAATCAAAGTATTCTTTTTCTTGTGCCTATAAGATTTATTCTTTGGCTCTATTTTTAAATCACCTAAAATATTTTTAACTGCTAAAAACATCTCCTTGCAGGTTACTTACAGAACCCCCATTGATCAGGAGATGACGCTGAGACGTTAGGAGCTCGGAATTGAATGACACTTCCATCTCTCACTCTTTATTATGTTTTTGAAAGTTTTATTTATTCATTTTCAAGGAGAGGAAGGGGAGAGAGAGAGAGAGGGAGAATGGGCATGCCAGGGCCTCCTGCCACTGCAAGCAAACTCAAGACACATGTGTCACTTATTTGAACCTGGGTCCTATTTTTTTTTTAATTTATTTATTTGAGAGCGACAGACACAGAGAGAAAGACAGAGGGAGAGAGAGAGAATGGGCGCGCCAGGGCTTCCAGCCTCTGCAAACGAACTCCAGACATGTGCGCCCCCTTGTGCATCTGGCTAACGTGGGACCTGGGGAACCGAGCCTCGAACCGGGGTCCTTAGGCTTCACAGGCAAGCACTTAACCGCTAAGCCATCTCTCCAGCCCGTGGGTCCTTTGTTGTTGCCAGCAAGCATCTTAACTGCTAAGCCATCTCTCCAGCCCTCCCGCTTCTTCTTCTTCTTCTTCTTTTTTTTTTTTCCTGTTCGTTGCTTCTCTTCCTACTGCTCCTCTTTCTTCTCCTCCTCTTCCTCCTCCCCCCATCCTCTTTCTTCAGATTTAGAGGAGTGAATTCTCCTTATGGTCTCAAAACTGAGATTCCCCAGGGCTGGAGAGATTGGCTTAGAGGTTAAAGTGTTTGCCTATAAAACCAAAGGATCCTGGTTCAATTCTCTAGGACTCATGTAAGCCAGATATACAAGGGGGCGCATGCATCTGGAGTTTGTTGGCAGTGGCTGGAAGCCCTTGTGCTCCCATTCTCTCTCTTTCTCTTCCCCCCTTTCTCTCAAATAAATAAGTAAATAAAATATATTTTAAAAAAACTGAGATTCCCACTCATTGGAGTTTTCATATACGCTCAGGAACCTTCAGAGGAACTACAGTGCAAAGAAAACCACTGGCCAAGAAGAACACTCAGGGCTGATGTGAAGGAAGCTGGCCCTCCTGGGACACCCAGATTACTCTGAGTGGTGATGTATGTGGTAAGACAGAACATGGCGTTGTTAGGTAAGAGCTCTTGTCACATATCACAGGCTACGTTTGCGTAGTCAAAGCCTTAATTATATGGCTTATTTTTGACCTATCAACAATTTTTATATATGTTTTGGTTATAATCTCCTACCATCACTCTCTTTTCTCCCCACTACTCCCTCCAACCAGGTCTTCTACTACTTGGATGTCAGCAGCCATGACAGCATGCTAATGAGGCCAACATAGCTGTCTAATACAAGGGCCTACCCCTTAGTGGGAACTCAATACGGATCTATTTCTTGAGCTACTGACACTTGTTTAAATAGGATAAATACTCACTGGGGCTGGGGTGACGGCACTTGTTAAAGCGCTTGCTGCACAAGCATGGAGACCTGAGTTCGGATCCCCAGAACCCATGTAAAAGCTGGGCATGGTGGCCTGTGACCATAATGCCAGAACTGGGGTGGCAGAGACAAGGATGATCCTTAGGGCTTGCTGGCTGGCTAGTGTAGCCAAACTGGTTAGCTCTGAGTTCAGGGAGAGGCCCTGTCTCAAAAAATAATTTGGAGAACAATTGAGGAAGACACCAGATGTCAACCTCTTTTCTCTACACTCACACATTTGCACCTATATACTTATAAACATGCATATACAAGCACATGGATATTGCGCACATGGACACATGAAAAACATGTGAGTATATTTCTAAGCAGTCAAAGGTTTGGGGAAGAAGATAAAAGTTAGTTTGTGTGTGTGTGTTTTTCCAGATAAATTCCCAAATAGGAGGAACTGAGTAATACCGTCCCAGCCAGCGACACTGGCATTGGGTTTCCTGTTCTGTCCTTTTCCCTCTCTTCCACCAGCCTGTCTGCAAAGATCCAGGTTTTGAGGCACAGGCTTCTGAGCACACTCTCCCACGTTCATGATGGTTTAGGGGTCTAACTCAGGCCATCTGCTCTTTCATAGAAAGTGATAGCTTTTAGATTCCTTTAATGTTTCTACTTATAAAGGATCATAGGTCTGTATAATAATTAGTCTTTTCCTGCTAATTGGTGACAACTTGAATCCCCTTTTATCTGAGCATCAAAATGATTTAAATATTCAATAAGCTTCGCAGCATCTCTGCATGATCCGTGCCACGGATCTGTGGAAGGGAGAGGTCGGCTGGTCAACTGAAGCTGAGCCAGTGAGGGGCTTGTGCAGGGCGGTGGGGCCTGTCACCAGAACTTCTGCACGCAGGTCAGCAGCGTCCAGACCCAAGGCCATCACAAAGTGGCTGTCTTGAAACTTCAAGATCTGCTCTACATAGGAACCGCTTGACTAAACAACGTGCCTGCTCTGTTTGATTTTTAAAAGTCAACTCATTTGGCATTTTAGTCAAAGAATCAGTTAGTAGAAGCAAAAGAATACGGTTTGTAAGAGAAAGAGAAACAGGGAGCGCACAGAACACATGCATGTCACCTGCTTCAGCCTGACAGAGAACGAGCTGAGCACCAGCTTGGGGAATTCATCAGCATTACAGCCATGCCTTTGCCTGTAGCAGTAGATATATGAATAATCAAATGAATGGGACTGGGGAGGCAGCTCAGCTGTTATAGGCCCTTGCTTACAAAGCTTGCTGGCCCTGGTTCGATTCCCCAGCACCCACATAAAGCTGGATGCAAAGCGACACATATGTCTGGAATTGGTTTGCAGCAGCAAGAGAACCTACCATAAGTGCACACATCTTTCTTTCTCTTTCTCTCTCTTTCTCACACACACACAAATAAATAAATCTTTGAAAAAACACCCATTCTCTTGTTGTATCTATTTATACTTGACCATATTGATAAGTTATATCAAATCAATTATTGACATTTTGTGAAGTTTAAAATATTTTTTTAAATATTTTTTGTTCATTTTTTTATTTAGTTATTTGAGAGTGACAGACATAGAGAGAAAGAAGAGGGAGAGAGAGAGAATGGGCGCGCCAGGGCTTCCAGCCACTGCAAACGAACTCCAGACGCGTGCGCCCCCTTGTGCATCTGGCTAACATGGGACCTGGGGAACCGAGCCTTGAACCGGGGTCCTTAGGCTTCACAGGCAAGCGCTTAACTGCTAAGCCATCTCTCCAGCCCAGTTTAAAATATTTTATCTTATTTATTTATTTCAGAGAGAGAGAGATATACAGAAACAGGCAGGTAGACAGAGAGAATGGGCACGCCAGGGCTTCCAGCCACGGAAAACAAACTCCAAATGCATGTGCCCCCTTGTGCATCTGGCTAACGTGGGTCCTGGGGAATCAAGCCTCGAACCGGGGTCCTTAAGCTTCACAGGCAAGTGCTTAACCGCTAAGCCATCTCTCCAGCCCAACATTTTATGAAGTTTAAGTAGCATCATTATTTAAATCATGTAGTGATTATACAAATCTTATGCAATCATATTGATACAATTATTATGTAAATACAAAGAGGCATATATAGTAATAAGACAAAATCATTATGTACAATTGTAGTTTTTACTAAAGGATTTATATCTGTTCATGACTTTCTGGTTTGCCAGCTTGAATGGAGCCAACACTGAGCATGAGCCAGTACATGGGAACCCAGAAATGACCTAGCATGTAGGGGATCTGCAGGGCGCTGTGGATGATGCAAAGGGAGCGTGTCATCACACAGCCTGGTTGGGGGTTTGGCCCCACCTGTGAAGACGGGGTGTTCTTCCCTTCTCACAGAGCCAAGGGAGCCACAGCCTTTGAGAAAAGGTCGGAGTTGGTCCACTCATCAAGCAGAGGCCTCTCTGCCCACCCCAATCATGGTGTTCCAGGGACAATCAGATATCTTCTCTCTTATGGACCTTGTGTCAGGTCAGAGAGTGCCCTTAGCAATAGAGTGACTGCTCCATGTTTCTTGATGGAGGGCATCTGGTTTGCTAGTTGGTCCCCTCCACAGAAAAGCCTCCCTTGAGGGGAGCTTTGAATTCCCCTGTTGAGGTGGAGAGGCGTGGCCCCCTGAATAGTTCTCACGGGTTCACAGTCTGTAAGATGAGCAAGTCTGACATCAGAGCCCAAAGGAAGCAGGAGAGGTGAGTGTTGATGGGCAGCATGGGTTAGCAAAGACAGGAGATTGTCTGGTATGGACAGAGGAAGCACCAGGTCAGAAGTGGGAGGTCAAGGAGCAGAGATGGGAGGGAAAGGCATTAGGGAAAAGGGGCGGCCCTAGAAGAGGCCAGTGTGTTCTCATCTACTACACAGAGTGAGCTGGGCACTGGGCTGGGCATGGACCCCCTGGGGTTCTGCACAGCCTACGTTTGTGTGGAACTGCTCCCTGGACTCTTAGGCATTTACTTCAAAGGGCAAGGGCTCCCAGCTTTTTCCCAAGTGTGTCTCAAATCTACGATTCCTCAGAGAAGCAGTTTCAAGGTCTCTCACATCCAGCAGGCATAATTCTATTATGGTAAAATCACTTTCCAAAAAAAAGGAGGGGTGCATGGGACATTTATGTGTGAGAAAGTAACTTTCCAACACAAAAGCAAAAATAAATGACAGATGGCTGGAGAGATGGCCCTACACTTAAATGGAAGTGACCCATGACCACCAGAGTTTGAGTCCCCAGATCCCATGGGATGCTGGATGAAGCCAGCTACACCCGTAACCCCAGTTCCTCAGCAGAGCAGAGGCCCAGGAATCATCGGAGCCCTATAAGCACTGGAATCAGTAAAAAGAATTCAGCTTAAAACAAGACCAGGGGGCTGGAGAGATGGCTTAGCGGTTAAGCGCTTGCCTGTGAAGCCTAAGGACCCCGGTTCGAGGCTCGGTTCCCCAGGTCCCACGTTAGCCAGATGCACAAGGGGGCGCACGCGTCTGGAGTTCGTTTGCAGAGGCTGGAAGCCCTGGCGCGCCCATTCTCTCTCTCTCCCTCTATCTGTCTTTCTCTCTGTGTCTGTCGCTCTCAAATAAAAAAATTAAAAAAAATTAAAAAAAAAAAACAAAAACAAGACCAGGCAGAAGAGGATGAAGCCAAACACCTGACAGTCTGTTCTGGCCACTGTTGGTGAGCCTGTCCAGCCTGAAGCTTTAGGCTAATATATGGAGTGTCACACCATGCACCCCCGCACAAGGAAGAAAATATATTTTAAAAAAGTGATACAGGGCCCAGTGGGATAGAGAATGGCATTAGTTCCCACTCAGGGGGGGGCACCGGCTTTAAAACGTATTGGTTCTTTCTTTGGAGAGGAATTTCATTGAAAACTACAAAGAGTGCTTTCCTTTGATCTTATAGTTTAAAAGAATATCCCGTCTCAAATATCACTCACATTCTGCAGTTAGAAGGATCAGTACTTTAAAATGTTTTCTGAGCATAATGGCTTAGATCCGACTAACTGTCGTCTGCCCTCAATAGATTTCCTCAGAGTACACTCCCAAAGGAGCTGGGGTCCTTCAGCTAGTGAAAGGTGCCGTAACATAGTCCTGTATTTACAGTTAGGACCTTGGGTTTCATGGTTACTGTATGCTTGCTTGCTTGGTTGGTTGGTGTTTTGAGGTAAGGTCTTGCTCTAGTCCAGGCTAACCTGATATTCACCATGTAGTCTCAGGCTAGCCTCAAACTCACAGTGATCCTTCTACCTAGCCCTCCCAAGTGAGTGTTGGGATTAAGGGCATATGCCACCATGCCTGATGGAAAGAGAGAAAATGGGCACAGAAAGAGAGAGAATGGCCATGCCAGGGCCTCTAGCCGCTGCAAATGAACTCCAGGTGCATGCACCACTTATGAGCATCTGCCTTTACATCGGTACCAGGACATTGAGCTTGGGTTGTCAGGCTTTTTAAGAAAGTGCCTTAAACCGCTAAGCCATCACTCCACCCACCCTCCCTCCCCAATTTTTTTTTTTGTTGTTGTTGTTTTAACTTTCCAGACAGCACCATTCAAGAGAAGAAATTGTTCCAATTAAAAGTATTGGACAGGGCTGGAGAGATGGCTTAGCGGTTAAGCGCTTGCCTGTGAAGCCTAAGGACCCCGGTTCAAGGGTCGGTTCCCCAGGTCCCACGTTAGCCAGATGCACAAGGGGGCACCTGTGTCTGGAGTTCGTTTGCAGAGGCTGGAAGCCCTGGCGCGCCCATTCTCTCTCTCTCCCTCTATCTGTCTTTCTCTCTGTGTCTGTCGCTCTCAAATAAATAAAAAATAAATAAATAAAATAAAAAGTCTTGGACATATCAGCAGTGTTTGAAAGTATAAAAAAGTGAAGTTTAAAGGACTTAACAGCAGAAAACATTGGCCAGTAAATCACTCATCTGCACAGGTAAGAGACACATTTGCTCAATGGGCAGTGTGGGTAGATCTGACCTGCAAATGAGTAGTTCACAGAAAAGCACCGAGAGGTGAATGGACACAGGGTTGTGCATCTTCACTCACACCCCACTAATGTTCCTTTTCATCTACTGACATCTGATGATCTTCACAATGCATGTGCATAATCCCCAGACCTTGTAAAGTGATTCTTGTCTGAACATCTGACCACAGGTACAGGAAATTACAACTTTTATATACATTGACTTTTTTTTTTTTTTGCTTTAGTATGAGTCCCAAATTTTAAGCAGTATGTTTTACAAGTTATATAGCATAAGGAACATCTGTAAGGTTTAGTGACAGCAGCAGGGGTGTGATAACGACCCTTACTCTCAAATCACTTTTCAAGGGTCTATTTCATGTGCCGTAGCTGTTTTCAAAGTATTCATGGCTGTCTCTAAATCTTATGTATGTACAGGTCTCTGATGCATAAAGGTTACACTTTGTCTCTTGGTTTTCTTGTTGATATAGAAAAAGGTTTTTAAGATCTGTAAAATGGTTTATCTGGCTGTGTGGGTACATGTATGTGTGGGTGTGTTCAATTGCCACTTCAACTGAATGAAAGCTTAGCTCTATCTTGGTGGCTGTGGAATTGAACTCAAGCCAGCTGGTTCTGCAAGCAAGCATTGGTGACACCCGAGCCATTCCCCAGGTCTTACCTAAGGTTTTATTTATTTTTTATTTTTATTTTTATTTATTTATTTTTTTGGAGGTAGGGTCTCACTGTAGCTCAGGCTGACCTAGAATTCACCATGTAGTCCCAGGGTGGCCTCGAACTCACAGCGATCCTCCTACCTCTGCCTCCCGAATGCTGGGATTAAAGGCTACCACGTGAGCCACCACACCCGGCCTAAGGTTTTTTTTTAAGCATATATTAATTATAGATAGCAATGAGTTTCATTATGACATTTTCATAATGTACTTAATGCATTTCAATGATATCCACTTTCTAGTCCTCTCTCCTCTCTTACGCCCATTGTAACCCTTTTTCCAAATAGCCCTCCTATTTTCATTTCTATAAAAAAAAATTTGGGGGCTGGAGAGATGGCTTAGCAGTTAAGCGCTTGCCTGTGAAGCCTAAGGACCCCGGGTCGAGGCTCGGTTCCCCAGGACCCACGTTAGCCAGATGCACAAGGGGGCGCACGCGTCTGGAGTTCCTTTGCAATGGCTAGAAGCCCTGGCGCGCCCATTCTCCTCTCTCTCTCTCTCTCTCTCTGCTTCTTCTCTCTCTGGCTGTCACTCTCAAATAAATAAATAAAAATTAAAAAAAAAAAATTTGTTGAGTCAATGTTTCTGATTTTAATTTTGAAAAACTTTCTTTTTCCCCATACTGTCAGCTGTAATTCCACCTGGCGCCTGTGATTGAGTGTGACTGGTAATTGCATTATCACTGCTGTGCACGCTTCGTTTCCTGCTGAGCCCAGGAAGGCACCACAGTTGCTCTTCCTTGTACAACCTTTGGTTCCTCTTTGAGGTTAATAACGCCTTTCCCTCATTTGCTTGATTCTTGGTAGATGGGGATGAGTCATGCCAATGGGTTTCCCCATTTTCCGTGAGTGACTCCCTCCTTGTTTTTCCAGCAGAGAGCCCTCCTCACCTCTTCTTGCTGTGGGCCTCCACCTGCCACTCAGTCAGGATTCTTTTTATTTATTTAGATGTTTAAACATTTAACTAAATGTTTAATGTTTAAAATGTTAAAAATTTTTATTTATTTATTTGCAAGCAGAGAGAGACAGAAGAGAAGAGTCCTTAGGCTCCACAGACAAGTGCCTTAACCACTAAGCTATCCCTCTAGCCCCATGTTTTCTTCAGTGGGAAATCTACTCTGGTATGTCTGTTGTTATTAACATTTCTTTTAAAATGCCCTTTGACCCCGACTTGCCACTGTTTCTATTTGGTTATGTGTTGCCTTCTACGTGTTTGGTGATATCTTGGTCATGATAGAGACTTCTCTTCAAATGCATGGCTCCTTAACACCATGAAATATTTTACTAATATTAGCTTAAACGGGACCAAAGGCAGGCGGCTAAGCATCTTAGCCCGACTGCAAAGCACTTGACTTCTAGACCAGGACTGACTCTCCTTTGGGATCCAGCTTGCCCGGCGCTTCTGCTTGCCAGTCCTTAGAGCAAGGTGAGTAATAGTCTGCGTGGGGTTTTGTGAAATTTAAACCAACACATCTACATAATTCTCATATATAGGAACCCACTCACGAAGACTTCGCTGCCATGATTATCATGTCCTACTTAGGGGGTGCTCAGTGTCTGGCTTTGCTGAATACATGTTTGAATGAAACACATTTTCCCCCCTAAATTTTGTATTTGTGTCTATATTTGAGAGAGAGAAACAGAGAGACAGGGAGAGAGAGAGAGAGCACGTATCGGCACACCAGGGCTTCCTGCTACTGCAAACAAACTCCAGATACATGTGATACTTTGTGCATCTGTCTTTATATGGTTACTGGGTAATTGAAACCAGGCCAGCAGGCTTTGTAAGCAAGTGCCTTTAACTGCTGAGCCTGAAACATGTTATTTCAAGAGAATAATGGCGCCGTGCCTGGAAGCCATCATGTGAAGAAGGAATACAAGGATCATACTTGTACAGCCCGAGAAAGAGACCAGGGGTTGGTGAGGAAGCAAGATATTAAATTCTGAGTCACAAAACATATTTGTCAATGTATTTCTTTTCGTATCTAGCTCTGTAAATGTTGACGGCTTCATGAAACACTGTGGGAAGGCGCTTTTGGCTACGGTGGTAACAACAAAAACCAGGTGATGTGTAGACCAGGGGGAGGAAGACTGAGGAAAGTCAAGAGGCTTCATTAGTGTCATCATGACACGGAATAACTCACAGACACAGCCAGGCCTACACGAGCATCTGATTGCTGCTGTAACAAATGGACCGTGCGCTCACTGGGTTACATGACCCACAACCCAGAACTTTCTGTTCTATGTGGCCGGGGTGTGGCTTCTTCCTGAGCCTCTGGGACAGAATCAGTTCTTTTGCCTGTAACGGGGTGCTAGGGGTCCAGGAAAGACCCTGGACCCAAACCCTAGGTTCATTTCTAATTTTATCAAAGACTTGAATAATAAAAAAGGCTGAGAAGGATAGTTATTACATTTTTAAAATTTATTTTTATTTATTTATTTATTTATTTATTTATTTATTTATTTATTTATTTATTTTTTGGTTTTTCTAGGTAGGGTCTCACTCTCTTCCAGGCTGACCTGGAATACACTATGGGGTCTCAGGGTGGCCTCAAACTCACGGTGATCCTCCTACCTCTGCCTCCCGAGTGTTGCGATTAAAGGCATGTGCTGCCACGCCCGGCTATTTTTATTTATTTATTTGAGAGTGACAGAGAGAGAAACAGGCAGATAGAGAATGGGTACGTCAGGGCCTCCAGCCTCTGTAAATGAACTCCATACACATGCACCCCCTCGTGCATCTGGCTTATGTGGGTCCTGGGGAATTGAACCTAGAACCGGGGTCCTTAGGCTTCACAGGCAAGCACTTAACCACTGAGTCATCTCTCCAGACCTAATTATTATATTTATTGAGGGAAGAACAGAGATAAGGAAAGACAACCATGTGCTCAGAGATGCCATGTGGAGGGCCTAGGGAAAAAAAAAACATGGAAAATAAAAATGAGAGAGAAAAGAAAGTTCAAGGAGCTCCTGCCATGTGTGGAGCTGGAAGGGATAAAGAACCCATGCCGAGAGTAAGGGTTCGGGGGGCCTCCCGTCAGCTCAACCTGGCTGGGCCTGGGCTCCCAGTGCAGCGGTATTTATGACCTTATGGTCAGAGGCCATCTTCTGGCTCAGGTGACCCAGAGGGACAGCGTGGTGGTTAGGGCTGGGGTCTGTCTCAGGAACAGGCTAGACCTCACAACAAGTTCCAGGGACTGAACTTGGCCACCACAATGTTAAATTCCTATGAATGACCTCCCTCCCAGGAGCGGTCCTGGTTGTTTGTGGAAAACCAGGTCTAGGGAACTGGGCAAGTGATAAGAAGTCAGATCATCCTGGATTTCTAGCAAGTGCAAACTTTCCTGTCCTTTTGAAACTTCGGGGTCCAGTATCCCTAACCGTACCCCCATCTCCTGCCCTTTCTTGTTTCTGAGACCACAAGCACCCGGCAGTCGGGCTCATGACTTTCATCTTCCAAGACAACAGAGTCGCACCTTTGACTCCACGCTGTCCCTGTCTCTCTCCTGTTCTCTGTTCATCCTTTCCTCCTTCTTTTCCTCACCCCCCTCTTCCTCTGTCTGCCTCTCCATCTCTTCCCTCAGACCTCTGTGATTGTTATGACCATCCAGTGCAACCTTCCCACTGGAATCCTTAACCACGTTTGTTTCCTTTACCCGTATGGGATGACATCATCCACAGGGTCATGTGATGCTCTTCTGGGCTTTATGCTGACCACCACACTTGAACCAGAAGTGCAGGGGTGGGAAGTGCTGGGCAGGAGGCAATGTGCATTCTACTCAAGAAACAGGAAGTTATTCACCCCACAGGGAGTCCACAGGACTCCAGAGAGTCCTTAAAGGATCAGACCAAAGCGCAGGAACACAGAAGGCAAGGAGGAGAGCAGAAAATGAGGATAAAATTTCCCCTCAGGGAAATTAAGGCAGCCTCTAAGATTTCAGTGCAAGAGTGCCAGAGGCCCAGAGAGGGTGCTGGAGAACACACCGTTACCATTTTCAAGTAACGCGATTATTAAAAGTAACAAGCAGAGTTATGGCTGTTTTCCAAGAAATCACACTAAAGCAACAAACAAGAAAATTCCTCCCACCCCCCCCCCAGCCCCAGTTCTATTTTCAGGAAA
Source organism: Jaculus jaculus (assembly GCF_020740685.1). Lineage (NCBI taxonomy): Eukaryota > Metazoa > Chordata > Mammalia > Rodentia > Dipodidae > Jaculus > Jaculus jaculus. The sequence goes on along the minus strand of NC_059116.1, from coordinate 18,309,240 downwards.
CAGGGGGATAAACATTATTATGTAGTTTCTATATGTGACAGGGCCTTCAAAGGGCCTTCAACATCCACTGCACTTGGGCAGAGCAGCAAGAAGCAACTTAACACAGAAAGGCCAACTCTGGGAGAACTCCTACTAAGGGGGTGAGCACCCGAGGGTGACCGTAAGGGTGTCAGACTCAGGTGAAAGAGTCCTGTGTTGTTGTCAGAACAGGTGGCTAACACCCGAAGCCACACAGATGAGAGATCAGGGACAGTGTGTGTAGTGAGAGTGGAAAGGAGGGCTCTACTGCAGTGAGCATGGGTGTTTTGCAGCGTGTCTACCTTTCAGACCCCCAGCTCTTCCTTCTGTTCATATTCATTGAAATCTCCTGCACACAAATGTTTAAGGCAGCCCATTTCCCTCATGATAAATAAAAAGCAGTTTCTGTAGTGCTGGTACACATCCACTGTAAAAAAAAAAAAAAAAAAAGATTGGGCCAGGGGGTGGTGGCGCACACTTTTAATCCCAGTACTCGGGAGGCAGAGGTAGGAGGATCGTTATGAGTTCGAGGCTAGCCTGAGACTGCATAGTGAATTACAGGATTCCAGGTCATCCTGGGCTAGAGTGAGACCCTATGTGCCCAAGAAAAGAAGAAGAAGGAGGAGGAGAAGCAGGAGGAGGAGGAGGAGGAGAAGAAGAAAGAAGATTGGAAACACAACAACATTAATATTAGATATGTATCATTGATCAGAAAATAAGATGAAAATTACATTAAATTATTTTTCAATGTTTTAGAAAATTTAAAGGAAGAGGTTATAAGCAGTAATGTTTGACATAAAGAGAAATAAAAAAATGCTAGGGAAAAATTCCTAGAAATATAGATGAAGAATGTAAATTCTCTTTAGAACTATGGGTATAGTATTCACTAGTTCAATGCTCATATGATTTTATATGCCATAACTGCTACAGAAAATAAAAGTGGGGGCTGGAGGGATGGCTTAGCAGTTAAGACATTTGCCTGCAAAGCCAAAGGACCCAGGTTTGATCCCCCAGGGCCCATGTTAGCCAGATACACAAGGAGGCACATGTGTCTTGAGTTCGTATGCAGTGGCTGGAGGCCCTGGCATGCCCATTCTCTCTCTTCCTCTCTCTCCCCCTATTTCTTTCTGTCAAATAAATAAATCAATAATAAAATGTTTTTTTAAAAATTAAAAAAAAGAAAAGAAATGTATCAGAGTATATATATATATATATATATATATATATATATATATATATATCTAGATATATTTGCAGTGTGAAGGTAATATATATGCACATGAAAATATATGTATATATATGTGTGTATACATATTTATACTCATAAATTTATTATATAATTATCACAATATATTACTGTTTATATTGTATATTTTATTATATATAATTATTAAAAATTATTATTATATGATATATACTTGTATTAAATATATGTGTATCTGTGTATGTTTGATGCCCATCAAACCATTGTCACTAATGAAGAGACAGGCTTTTTCAAAGACACAGGTCTCACTGATTTCGAAAGGTTACCAAGGACCTTGACAGTGGACAGTGGTCTTTTGGAGGCTATCATTCCTAGGCAGAGTTGGAACTGAGATTTGTGTGAGGTTAATTTAAATATATTCATCTGAGCTCTCTGTTCAACTTCTGCTTCTTTTTGAGATTTTTCTAAGGCCTTGAAGAATATACCGTTTCCTTACTTTTGTTTGTAATATATTCACTTTATTCACGTTGTGTTTATCACTTAGTACCTGCGTGCCCTGCAGATATGAATTCACAGGACATGGGCTGTAGGTGATGCAACTCAGTGACTCACTACTTCATACCAGCAAGGAAGAGACAGGCACCCGTGCAACAGAGAATGCACGGAGCCTTTCCTGCGGGGGAGAATCAGTTTCACATACGACTTGCATGTTGCGGCTCTTGGTGCCCTTGTTGTCAAAGCGGGCCTTGCTTTGGGAGAAGGCTCACATTCTCATTGACATATGTGTTGAGGCAGCTGTGACGTGGATGGACAGTGCAGAGGGTGTGTCTGTCAGGCACCATTTCTGGAGCCCCTCTGGCCCACCAGCTTCTTTCTTGGTGTTCAGCAAATTCCTACTCATCCTGTTTCCTCTTTGTTTCTGTCCTCTGTAGCAATCCTTATAGCGACCTGTTCACATAAACAGGAAAAATGCAGGTGTGAGTAGATTGTCCTGGGCTAGCTAAGGTTGGTGATCTAACGGAATGATTAGGGAGCTATTTAGATTGAGTGGCTGACAGACTCCACTGGAGATGCCTCATTCCCTTTCACGTATTTTTGTTTCATGTTAACTGCTTTTGTATTTTATTTTTATTCATTCTTTGGGTTATGCATTATTTAGACATGTAATATTGAGTATGAAGATATTTGAGGGCTCTCCACAAATTCTTCCACAATACTATTACAAAATGCTAATTTGATTAGGACCACATTATTTATTTATTTACGTAGGAGAGACAAAGTGAGAATAGGTGTGCCAGAACCTGTAGCCATTACAAACAAACTCAAGATGCAAGTGCCACCTCATGCATCTGGCTTACATGGGTCCTAGGGAATTGAACCTGGGTCCTTTGGCTTTGCAGGCAAGCACCTTAACCACTAAACTGTCTCTCCAGCCCAAGGACCACATTTTGTATGACTTGAATTTTCATAGACCTATTCAGGTTTTTAAAGGGTTTTATGGCCCAGAATGCCTTTAATTTTGGTAAATATTCCATGTGAGATTTTTTTTTAATGTGTATTTTCTTGTTCTGGTATAGAATGTACTCTAAATATAGATTTAACCATGTTGGCTGGCAGTGTTGCTCAAGTCTCCTGTATCTTTATTGATTTTTAATTTTCTTGTTCTAATTATAGAGACATGGATATTGAAAGTACATCTGTTTTTGTGTTTCTTTTTTTGTTTCATGGACTTTGAAATTTGAGTATTAGCTACATAAATATAGTAATTATAAACTGTGGATAAATTGAGTCTCTTTTTATTACAAACTGGCCTCCTTTGTGCTTGGTGACATTCTTTGCTCTGAGACTTTTGCTGATAATAATTATCCTTCATTCCTTTTGTCCATTTCTTACCATGCTGCACCCCCATCACCCTTTTACTTCAACAAATTTGCATCACTTTATTTAAAGTGAACTTTATTTCTTATAAATTGGCTCTTGCTTTTTTTAAATCCAGATGTTAATCTCTGCTCTTTAAATTGAGCTTTTAAGCCATTTACATTTAGTTTTATTATTTACTTATTTAATTTTTATTTTGTATTTTTTTCTTTTTCTTTTTTTTATTTCTTTTTTTTTTTTTCAAGGTAGAGTCTCGCTCAGGCTGATCTGGAATTCACTATGTAGTCTCAGGTTGGCCTCGAACTCATGGTGATCCTCCTACTACTGCCTCCCCAGTGCTAGGATTAAAGGTGTGTGCCACCACGCCTGGCTGTATTGCTTTTTTATAAAATGATTGACCTCCTGAGTCTATCATCTAAAAGCTTTTTTTTCATGTTGCTTTATCTATTTTCTGATTCTCTAATGTTTTATATGCCTGTCTCCTTTGAAATTAAGTGCATTTTATAATTTCAGTTTATCTTCCTTGTGTCTCATTGTTTATCCTCCTTTGCCTTTGATAATTTGCTCAAGTGGGGTAGTCTTTCCTGTCTGAAATAGGGAAGAATAGGCTGTTATCATGCTCAGGGCTCTCCAATCACTTGTATGGACATTCACACCAGAATGTCTCCTTCTCTCCTGTGTGGTTCTCATGTAGTGGATCAGACAGTGATAACCTGTTAGTGTACCGAAGGTCTTCTGCTCTGATCAGCTCACTTCATATTCTCTTGAAAGACATGTTTATCACTGGCTAGGTAGCTTTGGATTTTCTTCCAGCACTCTAAAGATGCTCCTCCCCTGCTGCCTCATTTGAATAAATTCTTATTTTGATGTCTCTGTAAATGACACACTTTTTCCCACTACCAGCTCATAAAATTTTCTATTTACAACTGGTCTCATGTAATTTCATTAAGCTGTAACATGGAGTAGTTTTTCCAGGTTTCTTATACTCGGGATTCTTTAAGCTTATTGCAACTGTGAATTTATAAAATTTATTCCAAATTGAAAATTTTCAGCCAATTAAGTTGTTGCAATAGCTCAGACTTTTAAAAATTATTTTTCAGTGTTTAAATTATTTTATTCATTTGTTTTATTTTAATAACTTTTATTGCTTTCTAGACATTTAAGTTCACATACTTTCCCCCTAACAATTAATTAATCTCATCCAGCATGTTTTTAATCTCAGACATTGAAGTCTTCATCTTTCAAAGATAGACGTGCCACTTTTAGGTCATCAATACCTCTTCTTTAAGTTTTAAAATATGTAGGAGCTGTAATAACTGCATAACATCTTAGTCTACTAATTCTAGCATTTTCTTGGTTCACATTACTTCCAATAAACTAATATTTTTAATCCTTTTTTTAAAACTTACTTTTAAAATATTTATTTATTTAAGAAAGAGAGAGAGAGAGAGAGGGCTCTCCAATCACTTCCAGGGCTTTTAACCACTGCAAATGAACTTCAGATGCATGTGCCCTCTTGTGTATCTGGCTTATATGGATCTTGGAACCTGGGTCCTTTGGCTTTGTAGGCAAGTGCCTTAACTGCTACGCAATCTCTCCAGCGCCTCATCTTTTTAAAAAAGATTTATTTTTATTTATTTATTAGAGAGAGAGAATGGACACACCAGGGCTTCTAATCACTGCAAACGAACTCCAGACCCATGCGCCACCATGTGCACCTGGCTTACGTGGGATCCGGAGAATTGAACCTGGGTCTTTAGGCTTCACAGGCCAACACCTTAACTGCTAAGCCATCTCTCCTGCCCTTTCCTCCTTTCTATCATGCTCCTTTCTTTGTATGCCCATCCATCTTTGTTTGAACCACAGCTAGACATTGTGAACTTTACTTGGTGCTGTATGTTTTATGATTTCTAAAAAATTTTTCTTAATCTTTTCTTTTTCTGGGTTACATAGAAATAGTTTCTTCTTTTGTAGTCCCAGTTTTATAGTTTTTAGATGAAACAAAAGTAATGTTCACAATGAGACTACTCATTCCAAATTTCTGAAGCAAGACCAACAGGAATATTCACTGCTTAGTTATTTTCCAGTCAGGCTGGTGAAAGGCATTCTGCTCCTCCCTCCTCCCTGTTAGGGGTTATACTGTTGCCTAAATAACATCTCCAGGTAGAATATTGTGTGTTTTTACCACTTGAAATGAGGAATGATTTTGAGTGAATTTACCATGTTCTAAAGTCATCATTGTAAATAAATCTTAGCTCATTTCATCACTCTGCCCAGATTCTTGATGCCTGTTTACTGTTAATCCTCCTTCCCTGACTGGTCTTTATTACAGCTGCTGCTAAGAGCCTTCACATGCACCTTCATGTGAATGTGTGTGTCTATGGTGTGTGTGTGAATACCTTGGGGTGGAAATAGAATCAGTGAGCATGAAGGCAGATCCGTATTTAACTTTTTAAAATTTATTTATTTATTTGAGAGAGAAATAGGGAGAGAGAGAGAGAGAGAGAGATAGAATGGGCATGCCAGGGCCTTCTGCCACTGCAAACAAATTCCAGACACATATGCCACCTTGTGCATCTGGCTTACGTGGGTCCTGGGGAATTGACTGGGTCCTTTGGCTTTGCAGGCAAGAGCCTTAACCTCTAAGCCATCTCTCTAGCCTCATACATAACTAGTTTTTGTCATATTGAACTTTTGAAGAAACTGCCATAAAGTTTGTAGGATGGCTTCCATTCTTACCTCAGTGTACATGGACCCTGCTTATCACATCTTTGACAATATCTTTTTTAATCATGTGGCTTCTTAGTTACAGCCTTTGAAAAGGGTGTAAATAGTATTATGTTGAGGTTTTCATTTGTATTTCTTTAATACAAATCTGGTCATATTTTGCCCAGTAGTTATGGGGCTGTTGATCAGCATTAAGAGGTTTTCTTAGCATAGCCCTATCCTAAGTCTCATTTATCACAATGAATTTTGCAAATACATTCTTCATCTATTCCTTTTTCCATTTAAGTAATAGTATCAGGCTGGGGAGATGGCTCAGTGGATAAGGCACTTGCCTGCAAAGACTAACTACCAGAGTTTGAGTCCTCAGTGCTCACATAAAGCCAGATGCACAAAGTGTTACATGCATCTGGATGTGGCTGGAGGCCCTGGTGTGCCCATTTTCTTCCCCTTTCTTTCTTTGTTTGCCAGGCATAGCGGTACACATCTTGAATCCCAGCACACAAGACGTGTGCAGGCACGTGCAGGCTAGAGGTCAACACCCTGTGTCTTCCTCAGTCACTCTTCACCTTATTCTTTGAGATAGGATTACTCACTGAACCCACTTAGCTAGTCTAGCTGGCCAGCGATCCCCAGGGATTCCCTGATTCTGCCTATCCAGTGTTGGGACTGTGGCATGTACCACCACGCCTGGCATTGTATGTGAGTGTTAGAGAACAGAATGTGGGTCCTCATGTTGGTCCACCAAGCATTTTACCCATTGAACCATCTCCCTGGGTCCCTAATACCTATTTCCTTTAAAGCAATTTTATAGGTGTACTTCTGCACTTTAATTTAGATTTTCATTCTTTCAAGTGAGATGATAACTCTGTCTCTGTTGTGTCACTGTGGCCAGAGTGTTATTTCAAGTAGAACATTCAGGCTGAAGGCTGAACAGCAGGTGGAACAACCTGTGGAGACAAGAGGAAAATGAGTGGGGGGGGGGGCAGAAGAAAGAGATAACTCCGGTTCCTAGAGGAAGGTTGGGCTAATAGATTTGATAAATTTTGCATTTTGTTTATCATTTATTTATTTGAGAGAGAGAAAATGGGCATGTGAGGGCCTCCAGCTGCTGCAAATGAACTCCAAATGCATGTGTCACCTGGTGTATCTGGCTTATGTGGGTCCTGGAGAATTGAACCTGGGTCCTTAGGCTTTGCAGACAAGTGTCTTAACTGCTCAGCCATCTGTCCAGTCCTTGATAAGTTTTAAAAACATGTCAACAGACCCCAGGAGTGGAATTGCAGTGTTGTGGGAGAGAAGCCAGTGGACTGGAGTACAGCAGACCAGATGGCAGACACTGCAGGAGTGTTTCTGCTGGTGGCTGTTGCACTGCTGCTGAGCATAGCGCTGGTCCTTGTGCCCCTTCCTTCTCATCCCCTCTGTGCTTGTTCCTATTGAGCGAATAACAACAGCTCCTTTAACTCACAGGTCTTGGAGATTACCACAGGGGGCAGGGTACAACAAAACACTTAACCATTCTTACACTGTGCACACACAGACCTATAGGCTGCAAAGGGGAGAGTGTGGACTTAGACAGGCAACAGAACCAGCACCAAGATAACTGAGAAAAGTTATCTTTACTCTCACCAAAGGAGGGTTCTGGTGAAGAGAAGCAGAAATGCTGGGATGACTTCACAGACTTCACGTGGACACCACTTCTTCCCCTCCTAAGATTTTTCTTTTCTTTTTCTTTCTTTTCCTTTGTGGTAGTTCCCCTATCAAACATTGGAACATTTGGAAATAACTGGAAATATTTATCAGCATAAGAGTTGCTATTGTTGTTGTTCCAATACATGCTTTTTATTACCTCTCCTGGGGAGAAAATTGGTAGATGCTTGGTATCTGGAGCAGAAAGGAATCTACCCTGACAAGGTGTTCCTGTGAATTTGTTTTCTTTGGTGTGCAGTGATGAGGACTGTTAGTTAATGGTTTCCTGATGTGTGACAAGATCTCTAGACTGTAATTGAGCCACTGCTGCTTAGAAAATTTTATCCCTGTCAATTTTCCTCCATTAGTTATATTTTACTAATAAAAATGTTAATACACAAAACATATTTTGTTACCTCTTCTTTTCATCCCAAGTTTACAGCTCGTATAGTTTCTATTAATAATACCCAGCAATGTAGATCCAACTAATTAGTAAATCCCTGGGCTTCTTATAAATCAAAGACAGTGGGTGCTTTGTAGTTTCCATGTCACATCGTAACTATGACCAAATGCTCATTAAATCTAGACTTCACTAAGTAGGCACCTATGTGCATCAGAAATTCAAAAGTTCTAAGATCCAGTCTTCTACTAATAGAAATATCTGGATAATGAGCGTCAAGCACAGACCTGCCTCAGCATTCACTGTGTCCATACTGCATCTTAGGAAGTTGTACACATGCCTCACAGTTGCACAGAGACATGTGAAAGAATGTGATTTAAGGGGCATGCCTGGTTTTGTGAAGCAGCTATATAAAAAGTACTAAGAGAATAGGAAGGAAGGAAGGAAAGAAAGGAAGAGATAGAGGAAGGGAAGAAAGGGGATGACATTAACCATAATGAGTCATTTAAACACTATGTAGTCTAGCCACTTCCAAATAGTGAGAGAGAAGCCATAATTCTCAGTTACGCTAACCACAGAATGTATTCGTCAGCACCTTGTGAAAAACATGTTTCTATCCATCCAATTTACCAGGGCTTGTTGCTTTTCTATCCTTGAGAATAACTATGTTTACAAAGATTCCCCCCTGGCTCCTGGGCTTCTTAATCACAATAACTCGAATCATCTCCCTCCCTACTCTCCCTACCTCCACCAAAGCCCATATCTCTTGTGCCCCCCAGGAAAGAATACGTTTTACAAGGCCATTTGTTGTCATCCCATCAATTTCCCTTGGTTGAGCTGAGGCCATGGGCAGGCCACCCTGTGCAGGGTCGCTGGGAAAGATTTACTCCTGTGGAGTGCAGGCTCCATGTACATGCGTAATCCGGGCCGTAAGCCCCAAGGCCACCTTTGTTTACAGCTCTGCTCAGGAGTCCTCACCAATAACCTGGGTGACAGGTGAGCACTCATTCAGCTTCCTTTATCTGTCTCTGTCGGTTTTCTTTCTTGGCTCGACTTGGGTTTGAAAAACTGAATTGGCAATCGAAACACTCAAGGCCAAAATGGTTGGTGGGATCTTGTTCAATCCAATTATACCACCTATCACAAGTTGCCCACTTAAGGTGAGGGGAAAGATCTCAGGCCCTGCAGTTTGCTCAGACCCTTCTGCATCTGGAAGATTCTGGTTCTGCCCTCCTCCGTGACCACGAGGAATGCCATGTGGTCATAATAGCCCCGAGATAATTTTGTCACTCAAAGGAAGTCAGCAAGAAAAGAGAAGAGTAGGCATCTCTTGGGCCCCAGAATGAATGCTAATCTCACAAGAATCAGTTTTGTTCATGGAGAGTTTTGAGCAAGATCCCACAATGGGAGACTTTCTGGAGTTTCATCTGACCTTGTTGCCAGAAGGTTCTCGAACCTTCTGGATTTCCCAGTTCCAGCCATGTATGGATTCCTTTAGGGTGAGGCATCCTTGTCCTATCACCGTCATGCTCTGTGCCTGGAATTCAGCAACTCCTACCACGTGGGTGGGAATGTTCCTACTCATTTCCTATCCTTAGACAGAGGCAAACTCCGCCAACCCAGCTTTCCCCGGTGACGCGTGGCATTTGTCCCCTCAGCTTTGTCTTCAAATCTTTCTCTGTCTGCAGTGGGTTAGCTAATGTCCTCCACGTACCCAGTGTCCAAACAGCACACTTTCCTTTTATAAAGAGGGTTTTGTGGATGTGTGTTGTGTGTTAAAGGCTTGGAGTGGGAAGATTACCCAATGCTACCTAAGGGTCCTAGTGAGAGGTGTCAGGAAGGCCCAAGTCAAGTCAAGGAATAGAGTGTGATGGTGGAAACCTGGATATAAAAACACTAAAAGAAGGGAGGAAAGACAGGGAATGAGTTAAGGACTCCAACTGCTGGCCATGAAGGTACAAAAAGGAGCCACCGGCAGCCCTGCCAATATGCAAGGTTTGGACCGAAGGCTTCTATTTTACGTGACTGCCACATTATATGCTTTGGGGCTTAAGTCGTGGTGATTTTTAGAGCAGCCATAAGGTATGGATATATGTCTAAAAGCTCTCTTCTTTCATCTTAAGGAGGCCCTCTGGTTCCTCTTGACACAGTATTTATCAGTAACACTAGTTTTGGGGTGACCTTCTTTCCTTTAACACAAGTGTACCAAGTGCTGGTGCCGCTCAGTCTGGTCACAGCCAAGCCAGCATCCCATCACTCATTCTATTCAACTGTCCCCGAAAACTTCCGTAAGCACCGGGTCTATTGGGCATTTGCACGCTTAGGTGGTCTTTACAACCTCAGTACAGCCTCTTGGGATAAAGAAACTGTAGACAAGCACTCATTCTGCACGCTCAGACCTTAGCAAACCCAGGTGCTCGACTTGTCTTCAGCATCCTGTCATGTCCTCCCTGAGCCGTCCCATGAGGAGTGTGCTGTACCCCATGCATGGCAGTAATATCCAGCTGGCATCCCAGACGTTATCCCCAAGACAGACTAGGTGAGGAGTTAGCTGGCACTCATCTAGCTTAGTACAGCCTTCTCCTCTGTGCCCGCCAGGTACCACCATGCTTCTTTTTTTTAAATTTTTTGTTCAATTTTATTTATTTGTTTGAGAGCGACAGACAGAGAGAGAAAGGCAGAGAGAGAATGAGAGAGAGAGAGAGAGAGAATGGGCGCACCAGGGCCTCCTCCAGCCCCTGCAAATGAACTCCAGGTGCATGCACCCCCTTGTGCATCTGGCTAACGTAGGTCCTGGGAAATCGAGCCTCGAACCAGGTTCCTTAGGCTTCACAGATAAGCGCTTAACTGCTAAGCCATGTCTCCAGCCCACCACCACGCTTCTGAAAGAAACCTTCCCTGAGACCCTGTTCTCTGCTTTTCTTACCTATCTCAGTGACTCTAGTATCGATCAGTCCTTAATTTTCCCAAGAAATCTCTTAGATCTTTAATATACAAAGCTTCTATAATACATGGGAGACTGAAGTCTTTCTCTTTTTAACTAGAGTTATGTCAAAGCAACAGAAAACGGAAAAACAATAATCAATCAATCAATCACTTAAATTAAATTTCCGATATTTTCAACCAGGAAGCAAATCGAGGAAGGATCATGTTCCTACCTGTATGCCAGTAAATGTAATCAGGTCCAGGCAGTTTTATTGATCCTAGTGTTGACCAGAGAACTTTTCACAGAAGGACCACAAAACCAGAACCATAGTAAGTTTTAAATAATTCAATTAAGTGAAAAAAATCACCCTATAAATAAACAGATTGGAATGTCCAATGGAACGCCAGAGCCATGATTAATAGACTGTTTCCATATCAAAATTAACCTGGTTTTTAACATGTGCATAATTAGAGTATATTGGACATGCCTGTGTTTCATGAAGTTCATTTTTGTGTTACAAACACATATTAAATGCATGTTCCATTAAGCAAACTATTACACATAGGCATCGTCTTTGTAGTCATATAATTTATATAGGAGAGAGAATAAAAACATATGCCCTCTTTATATTCTGTTGATTTAAAAAATATGCGTCACCAGCTCTACCTTGAATATATTCATTTACGGGCATATAAATTTTCCTTGCTCTTATGGGTTTCACAGGCCCTACAACCTACGCAGGATTTTCTGGAGACAAAGTAGAGTGGCATTACCTTCTAAGAGGGCCGTGTGTGTGTGTGTGTTTCAATGCTTTTATTTGTAGCCTGGACGCATGTCATCCAGTGGGTCCCCACTGTTACCCCACAGCAGTCAGGGCATCTCTTTTTCCCCCCACTCTCGCTGCCCCTGAGGCTTCTGGGCGGCCTTCAATAAGGACAGTGTGTATTGTGGAGCAGCTGCAAAAAGGCTTCACAAATGTTGGTTGACGAGAAGTGACAGCCCTGTATATCTCTCACTGGCACTGACAGCTGACAGATGGGTACCACTCACACACAGAGGGAGAAAAGAAAAAGAAAAAAAGAAAAAAAAGCCCGCGGGATAATTCGCCAGCATTACACCCTGTTCACGGGCCACGTGTGATTGAGTGCGGCTCAGAATAATAAAACCCTATCGATGGCTACCGCGAGGGGCTCCCACACAATGCGAAGGGTTCCCCCCTCAACACACACACCCTAAAACACAAGCAAATATACACACTGAAGCTTTGCTTTGTGGTTTTTTTTTTTCCTGTTCATTTTTGTTTTGAAAAGGAAAAAAATAAAGATCAGAAAGATAAAGGACAAGACTGCCCAATATTTGTTCAGAGAGTGAGAGCCACCCGCATGGAACTGCCCCAAATCCTGCCTGGGCTTTGCTCAATATTCCCTTCATCCTCCAATCTGTTTGTTATTATCCTTTGCATTGTCTTTTTGTTTTTGTTTTTATTTCTTTCCATAAATCAGGCCATCTTTAAAAGCATGGCTGTTTGGTTGGAAGATGCCGACATAAAACTGGACAGCAGGCGTGTGGACATAAAGAGTGGTGGAGGGGAGGGAAGGAAGGGGACAAAATCCACCGGTGTGGAGAGGCCAATAGGGGAGGGACAAGGGAAGAAGAGGAAATGTGAAAAGCTGAGCGAGCAGTGGACAGTGGCAGGGATCATAACAAACCTGCAAAGCCTTTGGAGGGTCACAGAGGTCTACTGACTGCTCCAGCATCCGTGGTGGCCACTGCACTATGGGACCACATCTCCCGGGAGAAAGTCATCTCCTCTTTCTTCCAGAACAGAACGGGACTGAAGGAAGGGAGAAGAATCTCAAAACTGATCCCAAGAGATGAGGAAGGGTGAGACCCTTCCATACTTCCTCTGGACCACCCCTCACCTGAGAGAGTCAGCATGTTCTGGGGGTAGCAGGGGTTTACAGCCCCACTCTTGGAGAAGTTAGATGGAAGCATGTCAGGACATTGAAGCCATTTGGTCCACATACTTCAAGGGGCAGTACCCCACAGCAGGGCAAAAGGTTAAAATCTTACCCTCGACTTCAATGGCTGAGGCCCCGACATGCCAATTCTCTCTCTCTCTCTCTCTAAAATAAATAAAAATAAAATAAAATATAAACAGAAAATCCCTTACCCTGGTGGCCAGGATCCTCACTAGCCTGGTAGAGGCTCCTGTGTGTGTGTGTGTGTGTGTGTTTTCCCCCCTGATGATACTGCAACTGTTCCATTTGCATCTATATTTTGGTGACCTGGAGGCACTGGCGATGTGTTTATAGAGGTGCTGAAGATGCCTCACAACAATAGCTTCCATGGTTGCCATAGAAACCTCAGGTTGGGTTTTCCCCATAGCTCTCTGTCTCAGGCTGCTACCCGATTGTGGGGACAGAGGAGGAGACAATGTGTCTGCAGGTGGACTGACATCTATGCTCTTTCCTGAAGAGGATGGGGGGGCAGTTAGCACGCAGGCCTGTGCGTCACTGACCACCAGTTTTGCCCTGAGGTACTGAACCTGGTGGGCACACTGGGCAGCTTGCAGGGGCCCTCGGGGTCAGGACAGATGCACAGTCTCAATGTGGGGAGGAGGTACCACTTTAAGAATCCAGAGCAATCTCACCGAGGCCCAATCCCCCTAGAACAAGAAGTGCGTAACCAGTGGCGACCAGCAGGGGCGGCATGAAGGGAAAGAATTTCCACCGAAAATGTTAATACCTTCTTGTTCTCACCATAAAGTAAGCGTATTTAATTGCTAGCGTTGGTCAGGGTGGCCAGGTTTGCAGATGTACGTATGGCACATTTTCCAAGTTTGAAAAATAAGTTCCATCGACCCTATTTGTATCTTACTGAAATTCTCTGGAGCAATGAGTCTAATTTTGCAAACTATGCCAGTCCCACTACCCCGTGTCGTGACACAGTTTTCCGTTTCCATTTTCACATCACGGAGCCTGGTGTCCCTCTGCAAAGTGTCTGCCATGGGCCCCGTGGTCCTTACCACACTGCTCTAGAATGGCTCCCTGATGAAGGGTCTGTGAAGGCCTCACCCAGCGTCTACCCAGGAAGTTCCGTGGCACCCACGCTCACACCCACGCTTATTACTTAAGGTCTGCTGCGTGGTCTGAAAGTGCAACAGCGGTAACTGTGACTCGAATCACCTAATTTGTCACCTGCAACTTCATAAAACGTTCCTGGAATGGAAACTTCCCAAGTGGGTCTTGGCGAGGCAAAGTTCCTGCCAGGAGTAAGCGAGGAAAACAAAGAATGGAAAAGAAAGGAAGGATCATGGGTTTCTTTGCCTTTTAATTAAGTAAGGGCAGTGGTGTGTGCAAAGCTGGATTTCTGCCATGTTAATCAACCTGAGGAGAGAATGATACAAACTGGCAAAAAAAAAAAAAAAAAAATATGAGTCACAAATCACATAGAGAAGGATGACCCACCCCCCCCCACACACACATACACACCATGGAAAGTGTATTTTCTTTCTATAGTTCTTTGGAATTGATCTGCTCAGACCTTGGAATGTGGACTCAAGGCATGTGTTTTTGCTGTGGTCTTCATGGGAGACTGGCGGAGTGACGCCTGCTTACCTAGACTCACTGCATGGACCACTTTTCCTGAGCGAAGGGCTTGCCGAGCCATGACAAGCCAGGTCCATCGTCATGTCTCTACACACGTCAAGTAATGCAAGCCTCCCATGAAAGTGATGACTACCTTGTCCCAGTCTGCAAATGGAGAAACTGAGGCACACAGAAAAGCCACTTGCCCGTGATGACGTCGGAGGTTTGAAACAATGTTTGTTCCTAGATAGTGAGGGATATACCACCATCAGGACAACTCCCCTGGAAAGAACAGATTATTTTATTGTTGTTAAATATGTTAGAAAAAATTTGTTTTTTCCCATTTTTCTTTTTATTGAGAACTTTAACATATGAACACTCAGTAATTTTATGATGTTTCTATTTCTTTATCTTTTTTTTTTTTTTTTTTTGCCCCTTCTCCCTCAGTCCTCATCCCCTAAGGACCCTCCTCTTTCAAGGTACTCCTTCATTTATTTGTCTCCTTCCTTTTGCTCTCCTCCATCTTCCATGTCAAAATGTTGATGGGTAAAAAGCCAGGCATGGTGGTGCATGTCTTTAATCCCAGCACTCGGGAGGCAGAGGTAGGAGGATCACCATGAATTCAAAGCCACACTGAGACTACATAGTGAATTCCAGGTCAGCCTTGACCTACAGTGAGACCTACCTCGGAAACCAAAAACACAAAAAAAAACTTGTTGATGGGCTTAGAACTGTACTTGCTGGTGTTGTGGGGTACCGGTAACCACTGTGGGCTCATAAATGCACCAGTCAGTTCATGTCGGGAGGACAGTCTCCCAAAGTTTGTCTACACACCCTGTGGCTTACATTGTTCTACCCTCCACTTCCGCAACATGGAAACAACATTTTTTGTTTTTGTTTTTTAATGTAGGGTCTATATCTAGCCCAGGCGCACCTGGAATTCACTATGTACTCTCAGGCTGGCCTTGAACTCAAGGTGATCCTCCTACCACTGTCTCCCAGTGCTGGGATTAGAGAGGTGAGCCACCATGCCTGGCTTCAGAACAAATTTGAAAGTACTATTTTCCTAACTTTAACTTTCCATGTCCTTTCCCACTACAATATGTTTTGTGTGTGTATATGTGCGTGTGCACGTATATGTGTGTAGGTTCATGTGTGTGTGTGTGTGTGTGTGTGTGTGTGTGTGTACATGCATGGAGAGGCCAGAGGTTGAATGCTTTCCTAGACAGCTCTCTATTTATTGAGGCAGGATCGGATCTCTCACTTGAATCCAAAGCTCACTTATTCAATTAGTTGAATTAGCCTTCTTCCCCCAGGATTGCTTCTCCACCTCCCATGTAGATGGGTGTGGCCCTAGGGAGGTGGAGGTAGGAGTCACCCTTCCTAATTCCTCCTGGGCAGCGTTGTCCACCTTCTACCCCAGAAGCTCTAGTCTATCTTGGGCAGGTCCATGAGCAGGGAGAATACTGACCACATATCCAGGGAGCCAGCTGAGCAGAGACTGAAACACCCTGGGGACCCCTAATCAGATGAATCATTGTTGGGGAGGGGTAGTCCCTGGGCCTTGCCAAGTGTATGCCTCATTCTGGATCCTGGACAGAGCATAGCTCTCTGTTCATGAAGAACTCAGGATGGGGATGAAAGGAGGGAGAAAAGTTGGGAAATTTGCATTTATTACCAACTACTTCACCTAGTTAAAAAAAAAAAATCACATTAAGCTGGACATGGCAGCACACACCTTTAATCCCAGCACTAGTGATGCAGAAGTAGGAGGATCACCAAGAGTTCGAGGCCACCCTGAGACTATAGTGAATTCCAGGTGAGCCTGAGCCTGAGTGAGAGACCTTACCTCAAAAAACCCAAATCACAGATTTTGGGGGCTGGGGAAATGGCTTAGCAGGTAAGAACATAAAAGCATGAAGGCCTGGGATAGGATGATTTTTGCCTGAGTTTGATACCCCAGCACACATGCAAACAGTTGGGAATGGTAATGCCCATCTATGACCCCAGTTTCATAGAGAATCAGAGACTGAAGAATCACTGGGACTGGCTGGTTAGGTAATCTGACAGAAAATGGCAGCTCTAGGTTCAGTGAGAGACTCTGTGTCAGGTAAACAAGCAAATAAGTGAAAAATAGAATACATAGGCTGGAGAGATGGCTTAGCTGTTAAGGCCCTTGCCTGTGAAGCCTAAGGACTCATTTTCGACTCTCCATGTCCCAAGTAAGCCAGACACACAAGCTCACAAGGCTGAACATGTGCACAAGGGGGTGCACACATCTGGAGTTTGATGGCGGTGGCTGGAGGTCATGGTATGCCAATTCTCTCTCTCTCTTGCTCCCCTGCATAATAAAAGGGCCAGTTTGTTGGGCTTGCCTTAAAAAAAAGAAAAGATCAAAAGAGCACTGATATTTTTCTCTGGCCTCTGCACTTGGGCAAACACAGGTGCATACGCCACACATACTACACAAACATTTAAAAACAAAACAGAGAAAACAGAACAAAGCAGAGTTTTAAACTCGCTACCCACCTAGTTTGTAGTTGGGATGAATTAAGTTCCGGAGAAGCAAATGTGGACTCCACCCTGGAGTCACCAAATATGAGGACTTTGCTTTTCTCCTATCCAATGCTGTGAACTGAAGTGCTGCATCTGCCTCAGATAAGGCTGAATGGACTGACAGATCTCCTGTAGAGATGGAATGTTGCAGGATCAGAATCAAATTACCTTAGGTTACCTTTAGCCCCTCCATAACTATTTATTGCCTACTTCTGTATCTGACCTAACATCCTGGTGACTATTCATTGATCAGGTGTGATCCTTTCTGGAATGGAATTAAAAAATATCCCAACTTCCACCAACCCACAGGCTAGAGTGACATCAGACAGCATCTGAGACTGATGGTGGGCTTTTCCCCACTTTGCTGTAGTCTGTCCACCTACTGATGCTTCAGCCAATGTATTTGGAAAGTGTCTTAGTTTAGTCTTTTGCTCTGTAACTACAAAAACTTCGTGAAACTGTGAACACGTTAGGACATAGGCTTGGGGTAAGCTAAATCTTTGTTCCTGAAACAGTATGCGAGGGGTGCAGGAAAGTCCTCGAATCCCAAGCCCTAGGCTCATGTCTACCTCTAACCTAAGAATTGGATAGAATAAGACTGAGAAGGATAATTATTAAATTAGTATATTTATTGAGGGATGTATAGAACCAACGGAAGGAAAATAAATACACCCACATGGTTTGAGACCCTCACCCCCACCCCCGTGATGGGCCTGGAAGAAATGTGAAAAGAAAGTTAGAGAGGAAAGAAAAGAAAGTACGAACAGCGTCTGCCATCTGGAGGGCAGGAGGGGTTAGAGAGCCCATGTAGAGTGAAAGGGTCAGGGCGTTCTCCCCGTTTCTCAGCCTAGCTGGGCTGAGATCAGGGGAGAGTCACCAGAACCTGGAAGTTCATGAGTGGTCAGGCAGCCCAGAGAAGTTTCCCTCCCCTCATAAACATATTTATGACTTTATGGTGGTAGGTCCTAACATCCGGCTCAGGTGAGCCAGAGAGACAGCTGATTGATCTGGTTTAGGGGCTGTCTTGGGAAGAGGCTACACTTGACACCAAGTTCTGGGGGCTGAACTTGACCAAACCATAATTTTAGGATTAGATTGAAATCCTAGGAAAGACCTCCCTTCCAGGAGGCGTCAGGTTGGTTGTGGAAAAACAGACCTTCTTTAGGCAAGTGATAAGGAGTCAGTTCATCCTTTGGTCTCTAGCAAAGTGGAGACTGTAAGGATAGGCCCAAAGACATTCCTGTTTCTTCCTTTCAGGGGCCCAGCCACCCTAACTGCCTAACAAAGCGACCTAACTCCCTCTCATTGTCAGACCATGGTCACTCATAGTTGGCTCCAGAATAAACAACCTCTTATTTCTCTTTGAAGTGGACCTGTGCCTTTTGTATGGACAAGGCTCAACACACCCATGTGTCCTGTCTCCAAGGTGCCATGAGTACCCATCTCCCCTTGACCTCTTCCATTTCTCTCTGCTGAGGAAGCTTGCTGGGCAGTCAACCTGCTTGTGAAATGAAGCTTCTCCTTGCATGGTGGATGCTGAGGTAACAGAATGGTGAACTGCCGGTCTCCCCTTTCCTGAGGAGCAAGATGCCACCTTCTCCACATCTGAAAAGAGTGAGGTGCCAGTGTCAGTATGACCAGAAGCCTGAAGTCAGGGTCTCACAGGTCAAAATTTAGGTTTCTTTCTTTGTTACCATAATGTGAAGCTTTTGGTAGCAATGCACTGAGGATTAGGGCATGAAATATTGGGGGCACTGGAAGGCAGGGACACGGCTCTATAAGTAGACATATATGAACTTACCAGTGTGTAGTACTTTGCTTTTCCAATCCCACAGGATGGGACACTGAAAGAAAGCCAGTGCCTCATTTGTGTAGATTTGTTTCCACATGTTGTGGAGTTGAGTATACTAAGCAGGTGACAACACATGACAAGGAGGACTGAAATCTCCTATGTCCCCCATCCATCCTCACACCTCCCATGTGTATCTCCATGGATGACACCAAAAATAACATCACCCCACACTATTGGTTCTAACTACCCCGACCTTGATTTCAGAGTTTCGCCCCATGTAAGAACTGTTCTGAAAGGGTGGTGAGAAATTTTTAGAGACTGATTCTGCACTGAGCTTTCTCTTTGAATGAAGAGGTGTCATTTTTGAAAGAGGAGAAATCACCTCACAGTTCTCACTTCCCATGTTTGAGGTGAGGCTTAAGTAAAATAAAATTAGGTAGTGTGAGGGCAAGCTGTCTGGAAGTGATGCAAATTCCATCATATGTGATGTTCATATCTAATTATCTATCATCTATCTATCTATCTATCTATCTATCTATCTATCTATCTATCTAACTATATTTTTTTGAGAGAGAGATAGAATGGATTTACCAGGACCTCTAGCCACTGCAAACAAACTCCAGATGCATGCACTATCTTGTACATGTGGCTTATGTAGATACTGGTGAATAGAACCTGGCTCCTTTGGTTTTTGCTGGAAAGCACATTAACCTCTAAGCCATCTCTCCAGCTCTAACATACACATATATTCATATATATATATATATATATATATATATATATATAGAGAGAGAGAGAGAGAGAGAGAGAGACATATATTGTTATATATTGATACAGATATTAAGATACATGTTTTTGTATATATATGTCTGTATATATATGTATGTGTGTATATATATATATATATATATATATATATATATATATATATATATTATGCTTTTGAAAGATAGAACTGATTCTTCTCAGCTAATTCCCTACAGGCCAAAAGATTGTTTGTAGATAATCATGGATTAATTGTAAACATAAAGAAAGACACTTAAAAAAATATATCAAAGCTCTTGCTTCAGGGCAAAGTCAATGTCATGAAAGCTGAAATGTTTTCTTTTATCGGAGATCCTTTTCTGGCACCTGAAATGATTTCTTTCATGTCTGATAGCGAAGACTGAAGCGGGACGCTCCCTGGAGATGAGCAGTTGTTACCATGGTCTCATAACATACTGGCAGTTGATGTGGCATCCAGGTACACTTGTCACTCACAGCACACCACTTGCAGATGTGATGAGCCAGCCACAGGCTCCTCCTGCCCCTCCCCTCCCCCATCTGGGCCATGAACACTCCCTTTCCATCTTTCCCAGGAGAGGACTGTGGAAGCCACACTTGCTTGAGGTTCCCTGACGTCACCTCTAGGATCTGTGAGCACAGAGCTGTAGGACAAAAGCACATGGCAGATATGGACTGCAGAGAAAGGAAGCTGATAAACACGACCGGTGTGGACTCAAGACGTCCAGCCTCAGCATCCTCCTTCCTGCCACAGTGAATTGAGTTTCTACTGGGCGCAAAACTGGGGGGCAGACTTCCGAGTTTGGGGAGTACTCCTAGACCTCGTATGTGGTCATAACAGTGCTATGGAAGAGATCAAGGAAACCCCCAAGGCTTCCTGTTACTACAGAATGAAGCCTTGTCAGGATATAACAGGACCTAGAGGTCGGGGAAATGGAGTCCCCTCTGCAAGGCGCAGGAGCGGGAGGTGAGAGAACACTCCAAGGGCACGTCTAGGTGGAGCTGAGACTTCCCCCCTCCATGTGTGCCCAGGACCCCAGAGTGCACAATGTGCTTCACTTAGTACTTGTCTATTTATTATTTATTAGCATGATGATCATTTTAGTAGTTTAGTTATTTATTATTTTATTTGAGAGAGAGAGAGAGAGAGAGAAAGGCAGATGTATCAAAAGAATGGGCACACCAGAGCCTCCAGCCACAGCAAACGAACACCAGACACATGCGCCATCACGTGCATACTGGGGGAATCAAACCTGGGTCTTTTGGCTTTGCAGGCAAGAGCCTGAACCACTAAGCCTTATCTCCAGCCCCATAATCATTACTTTAAAAATATAATTTTTATTCATTTATTTATTGAAGAGACAGAAAGAAGGGTGTGTGTGTGTGAGAGAGAGAGAGAGAGAGAGAGAGAGAGAGAGAGAGAGAGAGAGAATATGGGTGCGCCAGGGCTTCCAGCCACTGCAAACAAACTCCAGATGCATGTGCCACATTGTGCATCTGGCTTATGTGGACACTGAGGAATTAAACGCAGGTCCTTAACTGCTAAGCCACCTCTCCAGCCCATCATTCTTATTCTTTTACAGTGCTGAGGTTTGAATCCAGGGGTGTGCTGAGTAAGAGCTCTAACAACTGAGGCACATCCTCAACCTTCATTGAAAACTTTGAATATGAAGATATCCGAAATAGATTTACAACTTTTATAAAGTCAGGCTACACTAATTCTTTCCAGAGGCTTGACCCACCAAAAATCTTCCCCAGCTTGCTACTTGAAATGCAGATCTTGGTCCTAACAGCTTCAAATCCTAACCTCTCCTTTATCCTACATCCATGCCCCAGAGACCTGATTTAGGTAGCCTGCCTGGTGCAAAAAAAAAAAAAAAAAAAGAAAAAATCTAGAAAGATGAATCAAAACACTCATATTTACTGATTGTGAAGGAAATAGGTAAGCTGTCTTCCTGGAGACTTAAGTAACTCCTGACCCTTACTCCATTAGCTAAACTTGAAACTATGACAGCTGATGGGAATGACAAAAAAAAAAAATGATTTTGCAGGATACAGTGAGCATTATGCACAAACATGAGGGTGTGGGAATGTGTGAGTTCAGTTTAACTGGCATGTTGTTATTGGTGCAGAAAAAGACCTGGTATAGATTACAACAGGGGAAGAAGGAGGGAAGGAGGAAGGGATCAAAGAAACTGCCTGAATAAGTGACTGCATCAGTCTGCTCCTGCCTCCTTGTCTCAGTTACTTCCATCCCGATCTTGAAAAGTCATGAGTCGGTATTCCCAATTGACAGATGATGCAAAAACAACAACAAAAACAGTCATTTTCCTGAGTCACACAACTACCCAACAATAGGGTTGGATTACAAAACCCAGGCCTCTGGTCCAATTCTGCAATCCATTTGTACTATACCTGATGAATGCATGTGTAGCCTCCTCGAAAAAATACACTGAAAAGCATCACACCTTTGATATCCTATTGGTTTTAGCTAATCATGGCAACTAAACACACTCCCCGCCCCCGCACCACATCTGGGCGACATGTCAAGGAAGCAGAAGAAGAGACATGATTCGGCAGGAGTGGGAGTCCCAATCCATCGCTCGAAGCGCCACTTTGATTCCGTCAACCTGGTAAGGTCAGACAGAGACTGCTAGCGTTGCCTCCAGTGAATTCCTGGGAACACCCAGGTTCAGAGACCATATGATACACTGACCTCCTGGTTCTCCTTCCCCCCAGAACCAAGGTACGGACCCATAATCCTACACCACTACATCATAGCTGTGGTTGTGAGTGGGTTGGACAGAGCAGAAAATAGCCAGTTAGGAACCATATAAGGGCAGTGACTGGGCAGCATTACCCACGCTCAGCCCTGCCCACGTCAGACCCTTTGATTCATCCTGGTGAGGATGGTGATTAGTGACTGTGGGCTGGAATTCACTCCACGCGGAGGTGGGCACTTTCCCTGTGATCTGCGAACTGAAGTTGCCAGAAAAGC
Organism: Jaculus jaculus; assembly: GCF_020740685.1. Taxonomy (NCBI): domain Eukaryota; kingdom Metazoa; phylum Chordata; class Mammalia; order Rodentia; family Dipodidae; genus Jaculus; species Jaculus jaculus. The sequence goes on along the minus strand of NC_059116.1, from coordinate 18,286,682 downwards.
ACTCTATCTGCTGAGCTGCTTCCAGCGAGGCGGAATGTACTGATAGAACTCCCGTGATCACAGAGAGATGGGACACTGCAGGGTTGGAGCCCAGCTACCTTCAGTCACCTTTACTCTTCAATGGCCATTTATTGCCCACCCTCTGTGTCTTGACCTAACATCCTGGTGACTATCCGCTGATCAGGTGTGGCCTTTTTAGAATGTACTGACCGACCTACAGCTCCCACCAACCCAAGAGATAAAAATGTCATCAAATAGCATCTGAGGCCTGTGGCGGAGACTTCCCCACTTTGCTATAACCCGCCTACCTGATGGGCAGCCAATGTATTTGAAAAGTGCCTTGATTGATGACTTTCATTTGTTCTGTAACCATAAAACCTTCATGAAAGTGTTAACCCGTTGGAACATGAAATGAGGATAACCTAAATCTGTGTTCCCAGGCTGTGGTCATTCATGTTTGGTTCAAGAATAAAGTCTCTTTCATCCTCTTTAAGGTAAGAGCTGTGTCTTGGGCATTGACTGATCTGAAGAGTTAAAGAATCAGTTTCAGTCAGACATTTAAATTGTTTTTTTCATTTTTCTTTATTTATTTGAGAGCGACAGACAGAGAGAGAGAAGCAGAGAGAGAGAAAGAAAGAGGGAGAGGGAGAGAGAGGGAGAGAGAGAATGGGCGCACCAGGGCCTCTGGCCACTGCAAACGAACTCCAGACACGTGCGCCCTTGTGCATCTCAGTCAGACATTTACCAAAGAAAAAAATAAAAATAAAAGAACAGCTGAGGCCAAAGCAGACGGCACTGCTAGCAGTTCTGTGATGTCGTCAGCCATCTGTGTGACGTTTTCCTGCCTTCTCTGCACAAACAGGGAGCTGGAGAGCAGGTCTGACTGCGACACAGGGGCCAGTAAGCGGCAAACGCCCGGATGCAAAGGAGGTCGAGGAAAGAGACTTCAGCCGCTGCAAGATACACATCCATCTGCGACAGAATTCAGAGTCTCCATGACAGAAAACAGTGATTTTAAGAAGTGACTCACCCAGTTTAATTCCTGGGCTGATCTCAAAATAGATTTTTTTTTTTTTTTTTTGCAGTGGGAGACATTAGAATGAAGTTCAAATGTCTTCATCTTAGATGTGTAAATGCATCACTTTATTGAAGCATTTGTCCACTTTTACAAGCTGATTTACGGTGACCGTAATGTGATTCATCACGACGTCCTGTAAATAAAGGCGACACTTCATTAAACAAGGTAATCAAATTTTAGCAGCTCCACTTCCCTGTTAACAACTGAGACTTTCTGTCTCCATCGCTCTGGAGGCCTGCCCACTCTGATGACTGTGGATTCTAGGAGTGAAGCACCCTGCTATTTCCAAAGGGCTGGGTGCTTGCTACTTTCACAAGGACCAATAAAGGCGTTAATAACAACCATCCATTTGCTGTAATGAAGCATTTTAATATATGAACCCCCTCTTAAAGAGAGGGGAGGAACATCACTTAGGTTCATTAGACTTGGAATGGTGGGACATCTTACAGTAGCAGATAGCAAGCTCGCGGAACACTTCCAAAGAGTGTTTTCAGGAGGAAATTTTTCATGCTATTTTTGAATTTGCCATCTGGAATGACAGGGCAAGCTGGCAAACACAAGGATAATGTGAGATATTTCCATCACATAGTGTTAGTTACGAACTCATCTGGGAATGTGTGTCTCAGAACATCAGTAAGATAACTGTAATTAGCCCCAAAATGACCTTCCCTAGTAGGTTCAAACAACTGGAGTGCTGTCGATTGCGTCCCTGTGGGCATGGCCATGCCTGGTGGGGAGTAACTTGCTGGAAGGAGGTACATACGCTGTGTCCAGGAGCCTGGTGAGGGAGGACCCTCCAGTGTGCCGCAGCAGGCTTGGTGACAACTCTTCACATGTCGCCAGCTTCAACACACTGCTCAGAGATCGTGAGCATCAGGCACTGAGCATACATGTCCTTGGGATGTAGCTGGCTGTCATGTTTATTTATGGGCAGTTCATTTTAAGTGGATATGACTTGCAGTAGAATCTCAGTAGAAAATGCCCAAAACATGGTGTGGTAGAACATTCCACAGTCGTTCAGCTTATAGAGCGGGGGCTCTTCCTGACTGTAGTGTGAATCTTCAAGTCACAAATGTATGTTCTCATGGTCAGTTTTCATGATTAAAAAGACAATTTGAGAGGATGGTCAAGAGCTAACTACGTAGAATTCTCTTAAATTGGTCCTGTGAAAGTATTCTCAAAGTAGACAATTTTGAGGTTTTATAAGAATTGACCATTATGTATGCCTATTTACTTATTTGATAGCAGAGAGAAAGAATGAGAATGGGCATGCCAGGGCTTCTAGCCATTGCAAATGAAATCCATATGCATGTGCCACTTTGTGCATCTGGCTTTATGTGGGTCCTGGGGAATCAAACCTTGACCATTAGGCTTTGTAAGCAAGTGCCTTAACAGCAGAGCAATCTCTCCAGCCCTGAGTTGATTAGTATTATTTTTATTTGTGTGAATGTGTTATCTTATAGCTGGGATAAAGCACCCACTAAAAATCAGCTGATGTGAAGAAAGGTTGTATCCCAGCTTACAGTCTGGAGGGGACATTTCATGACAGCAGGGGAAAGCATGGCATGAGCAGAAGCTGGCATCACCTCTGCCACAGTGGGTAGAAAACAGCAGCAGGAGAGTGATCCAAACTCTAGAAAGGGGGAGCTGCCGATAATACCCCTAAGCCTGCCCCCCAACAGCACACCACATCTAGCAAGGCCCCGCCTCCCAAGATGCCATCAGCTGAGGACCAAGCATTCAGAACACATGAGTTTATGGAGGATACCTGGTTCAAACCACCGCAGTATGCATGGCTTTCTGTGTTGGGAAACAAGATAGTCAGCACTTTAAGGAGCAGATTTGATCATTTTGTACTACTGTGTATCCACAGCCATTAGATTCTCTACTATAAAAAAGGAGAGAAATTCCCATTACTTTATTTTTTGCATGTATGCATATGGTGTGTTTGCACACATGTACACATGTTGACATATGTGTAGGTATACATGTGTGTGTTCATTGGAAGCTGAGAGACGACACTCTTGGGTTTATCCTCAGCATCCCTGCTCACCCTCTTTTTGAGACAGGGTTTCTCGTTGGCCTGGAACTTGACAATTAGGCTAGACTAGTGTATCTGTTCCTTTCTCTCTGCTGGGACAAAGTGCCCAACCAGAAACAGCTGAGGGAAGAAAAAGGGTTTATTTTATCTTTCAGTTTCAAGGGACAGGTGTATCAAGGTGTGGAAAGCATGGCAGGTCTGAGCAGGAAACCTGTGTCACATTTTCACACAACCAGGGAGGATGTAGTGAGGAATAAAATACTGAGTGCTCAGCTAGATTTTTCTGTTTTAAAATTTTTAAAAATATTTTATTTGTTCATTTATTTATAAGAGAGAGAAAGAGGCAGACAGAGAGAAAGAGAGAGAGAATAGGTACACCAGGGCCTCAGTCACTGCAAACAAACCCCAGATGCCACCTTGTGTATCTGGCTTATGTGGGTACTGGGGAATTGAACCTGGGTCTTTAGGCTTCACAGGCAAGCAATTTAATCTCTAAAGCCATCTCTCTAGTCCTTTTATGCAGCAGGAACCCAGCCCATGGGTTGGTACCACCCACAGTAAAGACGAGTCCTCCCTCTTAATCCCAAAATCCTCACAGACATGGCCAAAGATTTGTTTCCATAGTAATTCTAAATCATGTCAAGCAAACAACCTGAGATTAACCGTCAGAACTAGCCAGCCAGTGAGCTCCAGGGATCCTCCTGTCTCTGCCTCCCTGGTGCTGAGAATATAGGCACATGCCTCCATAATGAAGCTTTTTTGTTTTTTCTTGATTGCTGGGAGTGAAATCATGTCCTCATGCTTACAAGGCAAGCACTTTGCACTTTATTCACTGGCCTTGAACTCACAGCGATCCTCCTAACTCTGCCTCCCAAGTGCTGGGATTAAAGGCATGAGCCACCACGCCCAGCCATTTTGTTGTTTTTTATATGAGTGTCATTTGACAATTTGCCTTGGACCAAAGACAGAGGGATAAGGCAAGGAGCTGTATTGGTAGCTCAAGCATAAAAACAAACAAAACTTTTAGGGAAATAGCTGCCAATGACACCAAAGTCACCAGTGCAGTATAAGTGACATGGAAGGAATTGCTCCAAACTAGGCAACTGCCAGGAAAGACGTACTTTTCCTACAAACACTGTCACCCAGGATTGTGGGCTCAGTATCCACTGTATGTCTAGCCTTTGAAAAGCAATCAATCTTTGGTCTTGAGAAAGATTTGAGAAGAAAATGGACAGTGCCTTACATAAGGAGAAAAAAAAAAAAAACTCAGGGCTGGAGGGATTGCTTAGTGGTTAAGGCCTTTGCCTGCAAAGCCAAAGGACTGTGGTTTGATTCTCCAGGACCCACATTAGTCAGATGCACAAGTGGCGCACACATCTGGAGTTCGTTTGCAATGGCTGGAGGCCCTGGTGCACCCATTCTCTCTTTCTCCCTTTTTCTCTGTCAAACAAATAAATAAATTAAAATAAAATATTTTTTTAAAAAAGAAAAAATCTCCCGAAAGAAAGAGATTATGATGCTGGCTTGCCATATCTCTAGAGACATGTAAGGAAATGAAGGTAAAAATAGGTCTGGGATGCAAGTTAAAACTAATTAAAGTATGTCCCAGGAGAAGGGAAGGTCAGCAAAGGTTATGAGGGACCCAGCAGGGAAGAGGACGCATGAAGTGGCACCCACAGCTACCTTGGGGACTTGAGAGGATCAGCAGGGAGTACACGTGTCCTGACTTCAACCCTCCTCTCAGTGCTTAGCAAGATTGCCCCTTTATGAGTGAATCAGAGTATTAGGATTTTAATTAGCTTTTTTATTATGAATGCCATAGGTTACTTTAGAAAATTATGCAAAGACATATTAAAATAAAGTAATTCCTGGATCCATCACCATGAGCTACATGTTTTCAATCTGGGAGTTTCCCCTTTCGTTCTTTAGCTTCATAACATGGACATGTGGACATACATTAATATTAAACATATGGCTATACACAATTTTTAATTTTAGTGTTATCTTACTTTTTATTTTCTATGACTTTGTATTCCTGAGAATTTTACAATTCATTCCCCTTTTTGGAAAGCATTATAGCTGTAGACCTCTTGGAGAATGTCTTTTCCACTGCAGATGATTAAATTTAGAATCTATCATCTTTGCAATTCTACACATTTTGCTGGTTTGACTTTATATTAAAAAAAATAGGCATTCACTCTCATTTGCTAATATAAACACAAATATTAATTTTTTTTCTTAATTTTAAATGCATAATTCATGCAAATGACTAGAAATGGATGCAATACTCTTTGCTTAAAACATCCCCTTTCTTTTAAAAATAATATTTTTAGAAGAACCTGCCTCAACGTACATTAGCTGATTCTTCATTGCTGGGCCTTCATTCCTGCAAAGGAAGATTCTAATCATGATTCCCACCTGGCCAGATGTCTGACATTGCATGGAAGGGTTTCTGCTTTCTCCCCAGAACAGACAGGCCTGATGACTTGTGTCATGAAATAAGGAAAGGCAAAATTTTCTGTGTTCTTTTCCCAAAATCAGACTGTGGATTTTTGGAAGTCAAATGGGTAGTATTGTCATACACCCCACTTGAATCTATTTGGACAGGAATCCTGTTTCCCTGTCCTTTCTGCTCTGTCTTAGCAGATAGAGTTGGCAGATAGCAGTCTACCCAAAATAAGATAAGAGGAAATGACAACTGTGCTTGACAAGGAACCTCCTTGTTTCCCTCTGGGTAAATTAATCAAATGGATCAGAGCACATGATTCTAGCTACATGTATGCACTTACTCTCCTGGCTGTTGAATACTCTTTCCATTTCCCTAATGCGAGCTGCTATTTTTATCACACACACATTTCCCTGCATGGTTCCGTGTGAAATGGCTCACATGGCTTACCTTGCCGCCAGCTCTCTGAGCTGCTCGGGCTGAGCACACGAAGGAGGGGTACGGGAGACCACCTAACAGCTATTCGACATAAATTCCACCTGTTTCAAGCATTCTGTAAGAAGTTTAGGACATTTATCCAATCAAATGTTGGTTTGGCCAGACCATGACTGCAAGGCTTAAAACAGAAGGCTAATTACTAAATTGGTTACCTTTGTTGGTTACTATGGCCAAAGAATTTTAAATAAGGAAGGAAGGAAGGAAGGAAGGAAGGAAGGGAGGGAGGGAGGGAGGGAGGGAGAGAGGGAGGAAGGGAGGGAGGGAGGAAGGAAGGGAGGGAGGAAGGAAGGGAGGGAGGGATGGAGGGAGGGCAGAAAGGAAGGAAGGAAGGAAGGAAGGAAGGAAGGAAGGAAGGAAGGAAGGAAGGAAGGAAGGAAAGAGGGAGGGAGGGAGGGAGGAAGGAAGGGAGGAAGAGAGGGAGGGAGGGACGGAGGGAGGGCAGAAAGGAAGGAAGGAAGGAAGGAAAGAGGGAGGGAGGAAGGAAGGGAGGGAGGGACGGAGGGAGGGCAGAAAGGAAGGAAGGGAGGAGAGAATAAAGGAAGGGGGTGTTATTTCAGCTCACGGTTTGAAAATACAGTCCATCTTAGTGGGGAAGGCCTGGTGGCGGGAGCATCTGTCCCCCGCAGACATACCCAGAGATGTGACACCTCAGTGTCAAGTTGACAATCAGTCAAAATCATTACAAGGAAAACTGGGAAGCAGAAAATGACTAATGCTGACGCTCCATTTTCTTTTGCCTCTCTCTCTCTCTCTCTCTTTTTTTCAATTCTTGTGTTTGTGTGGGTACCCGTGTGTGCACATGCTTTTATGCAGGTATCCATGTACCATTGCATGCATTTGGAGGTCACAGGACAATTCAGGGGTCAGTCCTTGCCTTCCAGCTTGTTTGAGGCAGGGTCTTTTGTTGCTGTTCACCATTGTATTTGTCAGATTTGCTGTCCCACACACTTCTGGGAGATTCTCTTGTCTCCACCTCACTTCTCACCCTACTGGGAACACAGACATCATGGGTGCCTTCTTACAGGGGTTCTGGTGACCTGAACTCATGTGCTGTTGTAGTCAGCTACATGCTGTTGAAATGAACCTCTAAACCAGACACACTATATGGGAGGAATGGGATTTATTTGAGGCTTACAGATCCAGGAACGTTCCACAATGGTGGAAGAAGTTGGCCCCCTTTTATAGATGCTTGTGAAGAGAAAAACCAGCACTACAAGCAGGAGCAAAATAAAAAACAAGACAAACAAACAAACAAACAAAAAAACTGGCAGCCAAACACTAGGAAACCCAGGCAGAGCTCACTGTGCCTAACTTAGGCTGGAATCCAGATTGATCTCCAGCCGGAGCCTGCCTGCTAGGGGCAGAAGCTGTAAACTCAATTTTAATAACACCTGACTCTATTGGGGGACATAGCTTCAAACCACCACTTGCACAGTGGATGCTTTATCCACTGAGCCATCTCACCAGCACCATCAGTTACTCTTTTTGGTTCAGTCCTGGAAACCAGCCCATGTCATTGTGCCATGCACCTTTAGCGCGAGTCTTCCCTCATCAGTGAACCTCATCTAGAAACTTCCTTACAGACATGCCCAGAGATTTGCCTCCTCCATGATTCCAGGTCCTGTCAAGTTGACAATCAATCAATCAACACAAGTAACTAGGAGAAGTTTGCTGGGCCAGGCACCAGAAGACTATCTAGCTCCCAGTGTAACTTGCCGTGCGTGGTGCATAGTCCCTGAAAGTCCAAAGAAGCAAGCAGCTGTAGGTACCTCATAGTTCCAAAATCCTATGGACCCATCAGGGAAGAAGCCTGGTGTTTGCTTTGCCGCATGCATCTAAGGATTGTGAAGCAAACATGCAGGTTCTGCTCCATGACGAGATCTCTAGCAAAGCTTACAAGACACAGGCTAGAAGGTGGCTCAGCTGTTAAAGGCTCTTGATGGCAAAACCTGCCTTCCTAGGTTCAAGTCCGCAGCACCATGTAGAGGCCAAATGCAACGTGCCACATGCATCTGGGATCTCAACACACGTACAACAAAGCCACTTAGTGTGACAGTTTGCAGTCTGATAGTTTGCTTGCAGCAGCAGGAGATCCTGTGTCAAAGAAGGGGGAACACAGACTCCTCAAAGTTGTCTTCTGGGACTGGAGAGATGGCTCAGCAGTTGAAGGTACGTCCTTGAAAAGCCTGATGGTCCCGGTTGAATTCCCCAGTACCCCTGGAAAGCCAGATACACAAAGTGGTTCACGCATCTGGAGTTCATTTGCAGTGGTGAGAGACCCTGGTATGCCCACCCTTACTTTTTCTTCCCCCCTCTTTCTGAAAATAAACAAATAAACAAAATATTTTAATTTGAAAAGTGGCCCTCTGATTTTCACACACACACTGTAGCTTGTATGCTTCACTCTACACAATACACCAAAGAAATAAATATTCTCTTGAAAAAAAGAATGATTCTTATTAAAAGGTATTATTAATTTTATTTTAAAAGCTTAAGGTAGAACTTGAAACTACATTTACAATAGATGATCACTGTATCATTTGTATTTTATTTTAAAAAGTATTTGTAAAATTTTGATTTGACTTGACCAAATAAAAAAAATTGATTTGGTTTTGATGTAAATTATATGCTATGTTTTGAAAAATATTGTGTCTATATCCGGCTTATTTAAGCTATAAAACATACACACAGAAAGCTATACATTTTCATTTTTTATTTGTATATGTGTGTATGGTACTCATGTGTGTACATGTGTATTTGTTTGTGTGCACACATACACGTGAGTGCAAGTGGATGTGTACATGTTTGCATGTGCATGTGGAGACCAGAGTTCAAGAGGGTCTCTTCATGAAACCCAGTGCTCACCAAATGAGCTGGGCTAGCTGGCCAGCTTGACCTGGGGATCCATCTGTCTCTGCACCCCCGCCTCTCCAAGAAGTCTAGATTACAGGCATACTGTGCCCAGTGTTTGCAGGGGATCTAACGTGGGTCTTCATACTTGGGTGGAAAGTGCTTTACTGAGTTTCCTCTCAACTCAGGATGTGCATTTCTTCATGGCTTACAAAGCCTCACTGATAAACCTTTGTCCTTAACGACATCAGTTTACATCATTATGTTAGTTCATGTTTTTTAGAGAAAAAAAATTAATCTTTTGCTTTAACATCATTAATCGATTGATATGGTTAATGTTTCTTAAGTCTACCCAAATACTTTTTTTGGTATTTTACATATTTTAAGTGGCTTTATTCTTATCTCACATTCAATTAATATGAAGCAGTCTTTTAACTGAGAATTTCAGTACATGATCATATTTCCCTCCCATTACCCTCGCCTGTCCCCTCCTCCATCCCTAGGCCACTGAGTATCCTTCTCTTTCTAAGAAATTCTTCTGTTTTGTTGTCTCATTCTTTTTTTTTTTCCTCCTCTGTCTCTATGTCAAAATGTTGATGGACTCAATATTCTCCAGGTCTTGTGGAGCTGGGCCAATAGAAGGTCACGAAGTCACCCATCAGTTCATGGCCAGAGAACAGTGCCCCAAAATTCTCCTTCCCATTTTGTGGCTCTTACATTTTTTTCTGTTTCCTCTTTCACAATTATCTCTGAGCCTTTAAAGGGCATTATAGACATGGCTCACTTGGGGCTGAGCTCTCAACAGCACCTTATTTGCAACATTTTGGTTCGTTTTGGGTCACCCCAATAGCCACCATCTCCACAGAGAAATATCTCTGCCCAGCACTGATAGCAGCACTAATGTTCTTTGTGCCACCTCATTCGCAATGTTCCCTGAGCCCTGGTGGGTGTGAAAGAGAAATTTTATCCCTTGCTAAATACTGAATTGTCTCTGACTGTAGAACAATGCTTCTCTAACTGAAAGTGTGGATAGCCCTGATCTATGGGCATAAAGACAACCATTCAGGGGGCAATTTGATGGGCACAATGTATTCAGTTAGCCAAAAAAAAAAAAAAAGCAGTAGCTTTCCTACTACACTTCTGATCCTCAAAGTCATGGGCTTCTGACAGAGTAATCCATGACAGGCATGGACTCCACCCCTGTGGATCAGGCTTCAGATCCATTCAGATAGCCGTTGGTTATTCCTATAACTGACCTGCTCCGATGGAACCAGAGGGCACATCTTGCATGCCTGGTCAGTTATATAGGTGGCAAGATCCACTGCTGGTTAAGATTGTTGATGACTTCCTACCCTCAGTAAGCTTCATCGCACTTTCCAGCAGCACCACGTTGTCTAGCCAGAAGGGAGAAGCCCTTCACCTCAGTTCCAGCTTGCCTTCTCAGCACCCTGCATCAGAAGCATGTGGTGTCTTCAGCAATAAGGTCTATTTTTTGAATGGGTTGTTTGACTTTTTTTTAATCACTTTTCTTTCTTTTTTTAGTTTGTTGTATATTCTAGGTATTGATCCTCTGTTAGGTATATAGCTGGCAAAGATTTTCTTCCATAGGTTGTCTGTCGAATCAGTTGATGGTTTCCTTAGCTGTATAATATAGCATTTTAGTATCATGAGATCCCATTGGTTGGTTGCTTGCCTTGTTTTCAAGTCTACTAGGACACTGTGGTGGTTTGAATGTGAATGTCTGTCCCCTATAGACTTGGGAGGTGTTTTATTAAGCTTGTAACTTGGGTTTCCATCCACCTGGCTGGACGTGGTATCACTGGGGATAGATCCTGGAATACCAGCCCAAAGGTATACAGAGAGTCTTTGAGCTCTCTTGGGGTCCAGAATTACAGCTTTATGGGGCCTACTGGCTGGTGGGGGCTTCTCTCTCTGCTTGGGTTTGTGAATGGGAAGCAGCTACTCCCACCACTGATGGAACTTCCCCTGGATCTGTAAGCCTGAAATAAAACCCACTCCTCCCATACAGTATGTCTGGTTTGAATGTTCATCCCAGCAACATAAAGCTATCTAATACAGACCCCATCCAGAAAGTCCTTCCCTATACCCACACCATAAAGTGTTATCTAGACACGTTACTCTAGTTGTTTCAGGCCTGGAAGTCTTACGGTGAGGCTCTGAATCCTGGAGTTGATTTGTGCATGATTATACGACGTGTAGGTATCAAGTTTCCCCAATACCAGTTGTCAAAAATGCTGTCTTTCTCTAATGTGTGCTTCTGGCATTTTTGTTTTCAGGTGCTTATAGTTACATGACCTTATACCAGACCTTCTATTCTATTCCATTGATCTACATTTTTGTTTTTGTGCCAGTATTATACTGAATTATTACTATGGCTCTTGAAATCAGTTATAGTGATACCTCCAGCAGAATTCTTTTTTGGTTTTGTTTTGTTTTTTGAGGACACTTTTTGGTTACTTGAACTTCCATATGAAATTTTAATTATTTTTTTCCACTCTGTGAAGAATTATGCTGGGATTTGGAGTGGAATTACATTGAATCTTTTGTTGCTCTTGATAGGTTGGTCATTTCCACAATATTAATTCTTCCAATCCATGAGCACGGGAGGTCTTTTCATCTTTCAGTCTTCAATTTCATTGTTTTAAAGTTTCATCCTTAGAGTCTTTTCACTCCATTAGTCAGGATATTTTAAGGTCTTTAAAATATATTTTTTTAAATATTTTGGTTTATTTTTATTTATTTATTTGTGAGTGACAGGCAGAGAGAGAGAAAGAGAGAATGGGCACATCAGGGCCTCCAGCACTGCAAACAAACTCCAGATGCATGCATCGCCTTGTGCATCTGGCTCACGTGGGTCCTGGGGAACCAGGGTCCTTAGGCTTCGCAGGCAAGTGCCGTAACCACTAATCCATTTCCCCAGCCCCAGGTCTTTAACTTTTGGGGGGCTATTCTTCCTCAGTGTGATTGTCCTTGGTATATAAGAATGCCACTTATATGAGTTTTGTATGTTAAATCTGTGTCCTGCCACCTTGCTGAAAGTGTTTTTCGGATCTAGGAGTTTTCTGGTGGGGATCTTAAGTGGCACTTGTATACAAAATCATACCATCTGCAAATAAAGAAAGATTAACTTATTCCTTGCCAATTTGTATCCTTTTTATTTCTTTCTCTTGTTCTATTGCTCAAGCTTAGACTTCAACTACTACGTCATTTAGCAGCGGGGAGGGTGAACACCCTTGTCCTGTTACATAGCTTAATGGAAATCTTCAAGTGTTTCTCCATTTAGCAAGATATTGACTATAGGTTTGTCACATATAGCCTTTGTCAAGTTGAGATATGATCCCTCCACCCCTAGTGTCTCCAAAGTTTTTATTGTGAAGGAATGTTGTGTTTTGTCCAAGGCCTTTTCAGCATCTGTTGAGATGATCATGTGGGTTTACCCATCAATGTGTCCAGTTCCAGCGAATGTAGAAAATAGTTACCCAAGATTCCGTAAGTGAATTGTCTGGATGACCTTGTTCTTACAGAGAGTTTGAGTGTCTATGCTTTTTTCCCCTTCTTCTTCATTTCCATAGGCATTTAATGAGAGCAGAGCCAGGAGATTTTGACAGATGCCTTTTGAAATTTCAGGCTGAACAAGTCTTCCATCACCCCAAAATCGACCTTCCAATTTTCCAAAAATTCCATTGTCTCATTAAACAGGTCACTGGGTGCAGTAACTCCCCAGTTCTTCAGGAAGCAATGCGCAGGTTAGCTGTTTCAACCATTAAGTGAGTTCCCACGGAACGTCTGCATTTGGCTCTGTGTTCTGTAATGCAGTGCCGGGCTCTGTCCCACAGCTCCCTGGTGATGAGAAATGGGGACCCGCACTAGCTGAATGTGCATGCTGCAGGGAGCTGCATGGTGGCATTGCCTTCACTATTATTTATTATTTACATATTTAATAACTTTATTGATATTATGTGCTGTTAGCACCACTGGTTATAAGACAATAAACATAATTTCTAAACACAGTACATGGCGATAGACATAACCAGCCATGAGCGACATGACCTGGAGCAGCTGCACTTACATCGTCGGCCCTGACCAGCTTGAGAGTAGGCTCTGGGCTCACGGTGAGCCTTTAAATAAAATAAAAATTATTCCAATGAATTAGAAACAGATTGTGGATAATATGTGTGATATTACCTCAAAATAAACCCCAGTGATTGTTCTAGAAGTGAGGCATGCTTCCCTGTCTTTGGGGTGTCCCAAAGCAGTCTCAAAGATTCTCCTGTGTCATCACTTCACAGTGTCACTCTAAGAACCGCCAGGCTGGAGAGATGGCTTAGCAGTTGAGGCATTTGCCTGTGAAGCCAAAGGACACAGCTTCGATTTCCCAGGACCCACGTAAGCCAGATGCACAAGGTGGCGCATGTGTGTGGAGTTCTTGTGCAGAGGCTGGAGGCCCTGGCGTGCTCATTCTCTCTCTTTCTCTCTACCTGCTGTGGTGGTTTGGTTCAGGTGTCCCCCATATACGTAGGTGTTCTGAATGCTAGTCTCCCCAGCTGATGGCAATTGGAAATTAAAGCCTCCTGGAGGCAGTGTAATGTTGGGGGTGGCCTTATGGGTGTTATAGCCAGTTTCCCCATGCCAATGTTTGGGACACTCTCCTAATTGCTGTAGTCCATCTGACGTTGGCCAGGGGGTGATGTCCACTCTCTGCTCGTGTCATCATTTTCCCTGCCATCATGGAGCTTCCCCTTGAATCTGTAAGCCAAAATAAACCTGTTTTTCCCCACAAGCTGCTCCTGGTTGGGTGATTTCTGCCAGCAATGCAAACCTGATGGCAACACCTGCCTATTTGTCTCTCTTTCAAATAAATAAACAAAAATCAATGTATATTAAAAAAAAAAATTTCACATGGCTTAGTCTAATACCAAAGGATTTCTGGTATTGTTTAGACACAATAAGTTTTATTCCACATACTCAAGCACCTAGCGAGTGGTGGAGAGTAGCTAGAGAGGTTTAAATAGCAGACCCTTCTTACAGTTGCAGCTTTATGAGTCTCTGAAAAAGGCAATTTGGTTCTCTGGAATGCTGGTCCTCCCACCCATCCAGAGAAGTGACCGCCTTCCCTGGCAGCATAAACCAAACGAGATTAGATGAGCTGCAAACAGAAGGGTCCTAGTGACTGCAAGACGCAGCCATTACTTGTTGGCACCATTTTAAAGTCAGAACCCACAAGGCACTTGGAAGCGATAACATGGATGGGAACGTGCTTTCCCCACCTCTGCTTCAGGTCACTTCCCTTTGCTCAAAGCCCACGGATTGCATAGCTGTTGCAGGATCAGGCAATGGAGCCGAGCAGATGTGCACAAGATAGATGACTTTTTATGTACCCTGGAGAATTGCATCGACAATGTATTAAAACGAAATTATCTTTAAAATGAGTATGATTAATAACAATTCCTGGAGTGAGCCAGGATTTCAAGGATATGAGAACATTGCAAAGGGTTTGCTTAACACTGGGTTAGTCTCGGGACACCCACATGGCCGCATGATCACCACCTGCATGATTTACCATTAGGGAGACTAGGTGAAGCTGGTGGGGCAGTCATGTTGCAATCATAGTGGGATAATAGCTCTTGTCCTTAGTCTCTGGACATAGTCAAACCGGGCTGTAGTGACATTTTTCTTGGATCCAGGCATGGTGTTTGGGATTGAACAATAGGATATATATCTGCCAATGTGGAAAAGCTAAGTGTTAGTAAAGGATCCAACACCAGGGCCTTAAAACATGAAATTTCAACAAATTTATACTTTCTCCAAACATGCAGATCCATTTCAAACAGAACCTAGTACTGTTCCCTTAAACAGTAATAACATGTAGTAAAACGACTTCAGAGGTGAAAAGTGAATATTCATGTGGTATTTACCTAAGGAAGGTCAAACATTTACATAATTGAAATTTATATTTAGGGAATATATATATATATATGTGTGTGTGTGTGTGTGTGTGTGTGTGTGTGCGTGTGTGCCAAAAATTATGGTATCTTCACAATTATTTATTGTTTAGATTTTAAATATATATTCTCACAAACATGTATTATTTAGATTTAAAATATATGCTCTCTAATTTTTTTTAATTTATTTTTGGTTATTTTTATTTATTTGAGAGCAACAGACACAGAGAGAAAGAAGCAGATAGAGAGAGACAGAGACCGGGCGTGCCAGGGCCTCCAGCCACTGCAAAAGAACTCCAGATGCATGTGCCCTCTTGTGCATCTGGCTAACATGGGTCCTGGAGAATCGAGCCTTGAACTGGGGTCCTTAGGCTTCTGAGAAGCTCAGCCATCTCTCTAGCCCATGCTCTCTAGTTTTCTAGTTTATGACCATGCATAAATTAATGATCCATGGTCAACTGAACATTCCCTGTTAAAGGAAGACAAACTATAGAAATATGCTTTTGATGATTATATTAATTATGATAAACACTTTACTACTTTATATTTGTATAACATGTTATGTAAATTTTATTCATTTACTAACTTAGAAGTTCATTATTTTAAGTAATTTTAACACCTATTCTTGGGGGCTGGAGAGGTTACTCAGTGGTTAAGACACTTATCTGCAAAGCCTAAAAACCCAGGTTTGATTCTACACATAAAGTCAGATGTACAAAGTGGTGCATGCATCTGGAGTTCATTTGTAGTGACTAGAGGCCCTGTCATGCCCATTCTCTCTCTCTCTCTCTCTCTCTCTCTCTCTCTCTCTCTCTCTTTTGCTTGCTCTCGCTCTCTCTCTGCTTGTAAATAGATACATCTCTATTCTATTTTTCCCTTGTCAGAAGCATTACATAAATATATATATATATATATGAGACAAGTATCAATCCCATTTTACAGCTAGTGAACCCATAACCCCAAATACTTCATAGATCTTGTACCTTAAATGTATACTCTCCAATCTCCAGATCAATACATGATTTGGATCAATGCATGTTTTGGTAACTGTTCGAAGGAGATGGAAACCTCATTCTAAAGCAAAAACAGCCACTTGGTCCTGAAATTTTGATGGGATTTGTGCATATATATTCACCTTCTACCCACTAGCTTGACTAGCTTGGTTACCAACAGACACATTTCAGCACTAGGATGTCAAGCTAACCCCATAAAACTTCAGTTCTGTTTTTGTCTCTTGATCATTTCATATATGCCTGGGAAAAAAGTGGAAACAAATTTTTCTTTTAATTTTATGCTTTCTGTTGTTGTTTTTGAGATAGGGTCTTGCTCTAGACCAGGCTGACCTGGAATTTACTATGTAGTCCCAGGCTGGCCTCAAACTCACAGCGATCCTCCTACCTCTGCCTCCTGAGTGGTGGGATTCAAGTTGTACGCCACCATGCCCTGCTGAAAACAAATTTTATTTTAAGGTATGCATGCATTAATTACATCAGACCCATAAACACACATACTGATCACTAGTATGGGAATCAGGAAAGGAAAATCCCAGTGGAGTAAACAAACATGCTCCAAACCAGTGAAGATTTCCAAGTGCCAAGACAGTATCAGAGCCAATATCAATATTTTATTTCCTGCAGCCCAAGGAAGGAAACACCTATTATCACCTAAAATGGATTGATAAACGCCCTGCGTGCTCCCTGAAAAAAAAAATTGGGCATTCAATACCCTCTGCATTAGAAGTTGCACAAAGTCCACATGTACAGCCCCAGTAGTAATCAGAAAAATGCAAACTGAGCCACTATGGAGTTCCACCTCATGCCTGTTGGGATGGCTATTGTCAAATGGTCAATAAATAAGAAATGTGGGCTGGAGAGATGGCCTAGTATGTGAGGCACTTGCCTGTGAAGCTTAAGGAACCATGTTTGACTCTTCAGATCCCACGTAAGCCAGATGCACAAGGTGACGCAAGCACTGAAAGTTACACATGTGCACAGGGTGGCACACACATCTGGAATTCGGTTACAGTGACTGGAGGCCACGGCGCGCCAATCCTTGCTCTTTCTCTCTCACTCTCACTCTTGCATAAAAATAAAGACCAGTCTGTTGCGCTGCTCTAAAAACAAAATCTGTGTGTCAAGGATGGGAGAAAAGACAACTATTGCAATGAACAAATCAATGAAGATTGTTTGAACAGGTGAGAATACATGTATATAGGAAAGTTTAATCAAAATAGGAGAACTTGGGGCTGGGGCGATGGCTTACTTGGTAGAGTGCTTGAGGACCTAAGTTTGGACCCTTAGCACTCACTTAAAACGCCAGATGTAGGAGCTGGAGAGATGGCTTAGTGGTTCAGGTGCTTTCTTGAGAAGCCTAAGGATGCAGCTTCAATTCCCCAGTACACACATCAGCCAGATGCACAAGGTAAAATATGTGTCTGGAGTTTTTTTTTTTTTTTTTTTTTAATTTTTTTGTTCATTTATTTATTTATTTATTTGAGAGTGACAGAGAGAGAGAGAGAGAGAGAGAGAGAAAGAGACATAGAGAGAGAGAGAGAGATTGAGAATGGGCCCGCCAGGGCTTCCAGCCTCTGCAAACGAACTCCAGACGCGTGCGCCCCCTTGTGCATCTGGCTAACGTGGGACCTGGGGAACCGAGCCTCGAACCGGGGTCCTTAGGCTTCACAGGCAAGCGCTTAACCGCTAAGCCATCTCTCCAGCCCTGTTTGGGTTTTTTTTTTTTGCAGTGGCTGGAGGGCCAGGTATGCCCATTCTCATCCCCTCTGTCTACCTCTCTCCTCTGTACCTCTCTCTGTTTGCAAATCAATACAATAACAAGCCAATTGTGGTGGTGCACCCCAGTAATCCGAGCACTGAGGAGGCAGAGATAGAAGGATCCCTGGCTCTTGAAGGCTAGCCAGCCCAGCCAGATCGGTAAGGTTCAGGTTCAGTGGGAGACTCTGTCTCAAAAACCCAGATGTGCAGTGACTGTGGAAGACACCTACCTAATGGCAAGCTTTGGCCTCTGCTGCAGTCAGCGTCACATTGCTGGCAGAAAACACCTAACCCAGAGCAGCTTGTGGGAGGAAAGGGTTTATTTTGGCTTACAGACTTGAAAAGTAGCTCCCTGATGGCATGGGGACATGATGGCATGAGCAGAGGGTGGACATTACCCCCTGGCCAACATAAGGTGGTCAGTAGCAACAAGAGAGTATGCCAAACACTGGCAAGGGGAAACAGGCTATAACACCCATAAACCCACCCCCAACAATGCATCACCTCCGGAAAGCTCTTTTCCCAAATGTTGACCTAGCATTCAGAATATATAAGTTTATGGGGGGGAGGACCTGAATCACACCACCTCAGCCTCTGTATGCACGCACATGCACATACATGTACAAGTTCACATGTGCGCACATATGCACAACCACATGTGTGTGCACATATATGTCAATAAAAAAACCCGAGAGAATTTAATCAAATGAAAGACAGATGATGACAGATGTGAGGAAATGACTGAAGTCAGAGTATAGCACACGCATGAGGCAGGAGACCCAGCAGAGGGGACCCATAGAAAGTGGTCTTGCTGACTCTCAGCCTGGCTTGTGCCATGCTTGGACAGAACATTGAGTGCTTTCCCTCAGTGTGCCCTGGCCACCCAGCGGAGCCTGGGCTTATTTCCAGCAGCGCGAAGAGGTGACTGGAGAAGCCACAGAAAGCAGATCTCTGGGTCCAGTGGTTCCATGATCGAAGATATGCATCAATAGTATTCGAGGAAACAAATGATTTGAAGTCCACCAGACACGAAATAGAGTTTGTACATGAGACAAGGGAAAGAGGAAGAGGAAGAAAATGAAATAGGAGCAATACATTAAAATACGGGGCAGGGAGACATAAGCTCACAATAAAAGGAAATGAGTCAAACGATTTCATGTATTTATTTATTTGTTTACTTATTTGAGAGAGGCAAAGAGAAAGAGGCAGAGAGAGAGAGAGAGAGAGAGAGAGAGAGAGAGAGAGAGAGAGAGAGAGAGAATGGGCATGCCAGGGCCTCCAGCCACTGCAAACAAACTCCAGACTCATGTACCACCTTGTGCATCTGGCTTACATGGGTCCTGGGGAATCAAACCGAGGTCCTTTGGCTTTGCAGGTAAACGCCTTAACCACTAAGCCATCTCTCCAGCCCCAAGTCAAATGATTTTTAAGACAGGTCTGAAAAGAGAAATGTGGGGGAAGTTACAGCAAAGCATTGATGTTCGAGGTGAGAGGCATACTGTCGACATTCAGATCATGTTAGCCCAACGAGGGCACCTCCTGCAGAGTAGAGGACCTACCTACTACTCTCCTCACTGTGTGGGCACAGCACACCATGGGAACTCCCAGAACCCAGCACATGCTGCCCAGCAGACAGCTCTAAGTCACTGTGAGAATTGGCTGATGCTGATCGCACAACTGCCACACACACCAAGACGCCTTGTCTCAACTCACTGTCAGAAGCAAAGCAAGGGAATGACGCTGGCTTTCCGCTCCACAGAGCAGCAGCCGCTTGGAAGGACGTCTTGAGCCCAGCACTGTTCACAGAACTCAAGCAATTTCCCCTTCAGTCACTTCAAGAGGGCCCATAGCTGGTGCTTCTTCCTCGTCACCTTTGCAGACATGTGCCACATCCTGCAGAGAGGGTAACTTCACCAGGCGCCCTTTGGCCTGGTCATGGCCTAAGCGTTGATCTTAGCCAAGTCAACACGTGTGTCTGACCTTACCCAACACTGGACTGGGGGGAGGGGCCAACTGGTGCAGGAGCGGCTCCATGGGTTCACAAAATATCACCCTGGGGCAAACACTACTGGCAAAAAAGAGGATCCTACACATTTATTACTTGCCATGAAGCTTTTAATCACAAGTCTGTCTCTGGTACAGAATTCCTCATGGGGGAGTACAAGATATAATTAATAAATAAGAATATTAAGATCCCACCAGCAGCCCAAAAACGAAGGCATCAATTTTAGGGGAAGGTTTTACTACTTTAATTACATATTAGTTTGGGGAACATCTTCCAAAACATACACCAACAATGCATTGCTCTAACTCACTTGGCAGTCTCGGCCTCTATTGACTGTAGAAAGGACTTGTCTGGAGTTGGCGGTTTGCCAATTAAAAATATTTGCATCGTGTTTATGGCTCCATTACAGAAGCAGGCAGCTGACCACATGGTATACCGTATTTCCCCCATTGGTCCATTTTCTTTTACCAACTTATTTTGGGGGTTTGCAGTGGTTTGAATTTAAATGACCTCATAGCCTCAGGGATTTTTAAAATTTTATCTATTTATTTATTAGTAAGACAGAGATGGAGAGAGGCAGATATAAAGAATGGGCACACCAGGGCCTCTAGCCACTGCAAACAAACTCCAGACACATGTGCCACCTTTTGCATCTGGCTTATGTGGGTACTGGGGAATCAAACCTAGTTCCTTAGGCTTTGTAGGCAAGTGCCTTAACCACTAAGCAATCTCTCCAGCTCACTGTTTATTATTATTATTATTTTTATTATTATTATTAAGCTACCTACTTAAGCCTCCAGCAGGCTGAGCTTTGCTGGTGGACATCTGTCAGCAGGGGCAGGTGTTGGAGGTGAGTCCAGCCTGAGGGTGTGTTCTGAGCCAGCTTGAACCCCGACTGGCAGCTTGAACCCCAACTTCTGTCTCTCTCTCTCTCTTTCTCTTTCTGTTGCAGGTGGATGATAAAGTGACCCAGCTTCAATCAGTGAGCCTGAGATAAATGCGTTCCTCCCAGTAAGCTGAAGTTGACTGCCATAGCATTCTTCTACATGGAGTCCATGTTCTTATTCACTTTTCGATAATTGTACCACATAAAGATATTTGTCACTATTTCTTAAAGCTTTCTCTGGGACCCAGTTGTATGTGCTCATAGGTGTTGCATGTTTTGATTTTATTTCAGTGGCTTAACTAGTTAGTTATTCATAACAGAATATTATGGATTTCGTGTTCTTTTGGCCATGGGAATTTAGCAATGAAAGCGGCACATGGGAAGCTTATGCTTGCGGACCTCGGTTCTGGTGAAGGCCAGAAGTCCACCTGCCGTTCAGTATCATGTACAGAAGCCCAGCTCTGCCGCCTGGGAGCGTTTGCCACACCCCAGTGAATGAGCCTGAGGCACACTGTTCAGGCAGGTTCTCATCCCTGGCAGAAATCACCCGACCAAGAGCAGCTTGTGTGTGTGTGGGGGGGGGGGGGGCGCGTATTTTGGCCTACAGACTCGAGGGGAAGCTCCATGATGGCAAGGGAAAACAATGGCATGGGCAAAGGTTGGACATGACCTCCTGACCAACATCAGGTGGACAACAGGAACAGGAGAGTGTGCCAAACACTGGCAAGGGGACACTGGCTATAACACCCATAAGCCCGCCCCCAACAATACACTGCCTCCAGGAGGTGTTAATTCCCAAATCTCCATCAGCTGGGAACCTAGCATTCAGAACACAGAAGTTTATGGGGGACACCTGAATCAAACCACCACACACATCCAGCACAAAAGTCATTGTCTGTTGTTTTGGGTGTCATCCTGGCCTCAAGAATGCTCCAGGACCACCCTCCTCAACCCAAAGGGCATTGTGGGAATTGATGCATGTTCTGGGAACTGTGTTTTATTTTTTTGGAGGCAGAGATGGATAGAATCAAAATAATCACCATAATTGTCCAGCATTTTCAACCTCTTACCTACTACTGTCCATTTTTGTGGATGGTTGCTACTGAGACATTTTTACCCACCACTAAGTCTGATGTATCAATTCCCACCTTTGTATTTACTTGTTCTTTGTGAGTTTTGCCCCACTGCACTCATTTTTTTCTCAAGTGTTGCCTGAGTAACAAACATTCTGTGACCTTGCTTTAGTCTGGCTGAAAATCAGCCCTTAATTTCACGTAGCTACCTTAATGCCATCTGAAAGAACACCCCCCCCACCACCACCGCCCGTTGTTCTTTTAAACCGAGACCTTCCTCCTCCTCCGGTAGCATCCGAGGGCACTGGAACAGATGAGCCTGTCTGTCAGCTTCACACAGCCATGTCTGTGGGCTCTAAGTGAGTATCTGAAATCAATAAGGAGGGAATGGTGGTAATTAAATTATAGCACTTACATATAATTACACTTATGTAAAAAAAAATAGCCACCCCGACTCAGAGCCGCTCCTGAATATGATAGACATAAATCTTCGTAAATGATCAGCTCTCCTTGGGCGCGGGGTGGGGCGACAGCGTTAATCTTTAAAATTATGCCGGGAAAAATTAGGATACTGGAATTCTGGTACTTCAGAGAAACCGTTTGATAACGCCACCTTTGAACAGCCCCTTCACCATGGCGATTTTCATCTTTGGTAATTAATTTTGGCTAAAATTTTTTCTATGGACCTTTGCACAGAAGAAGTGAGTCTCCTAAGTTGTTTTGTTTGAGGACTGGCTGTGAGATAGTTGATATGATTTCAATTTGAAATGTCCCCCCATGTGTTTGACTTGGAAGGTTGTGGAATCTTTTGGACATGAGACGTAGCTTCTGGGTCAGCCTGTCTCCAGTATCCTGTTGCAAGGTGGTTTAGGTTCACATGAAGTGGCATGAATATTCAAGGGCACCCTGATGAACTGATGACTGATTTTTTAGGAAAATGAGATATAAAAATAATATAAAGGGCTGGAGAGATGGCTTAGCAGATAAGCGCTTGCCTGTGAAGCCTAAGGACCCCGGTTCAAGGCTCGGTTCCCCAGGTCCCACGTTAGCCAGATGCAAAAGGGGGCGCACGCGTCTGGAGTTCGTTTGCAGAGGCTGGAAGCCCTGGCGTGCCCATTCTCTCTCTCTTCCTCTATCTGTCTTTCTCTCTGTGTCTGTCGCTCTCAAATAAATAAATAAATAAAAATTTTTAAAAATAATATAAAAAAGTCAGTATTTTTATGAAAAGAAAGAATTATGACAACAGTTTAATTCAAGAGAAGGAAATAAAAAAATGGAAAACAGTGCTGGAGAGATTGCACAGTGGTTAAGGTGCTTGCTTGTGAAACCTAAGGACCCAGGTTCAATTCCCCAGTACCCACGTAAGCCAGATACACAAGTGGTGTGTGTGTCCGAAGTTCATTTGCTATGGCTAGAGGCCCTGGTATGCCCAATGTCTCTCCTCTCTCTTGCTTTCTCAAATAAATTAGTAAGTAAAATATTTTTAAACAGAAAATAATGAGTGAAGAATACACTAATGGCCAACAGAAGATGTTGGCTTCTGACCAACTCATGCTGAATGTGACCTTTTATTTCTAGTGTAGGCAAGATGTCATAGACTTGTCTCCTATTCCCCCTCCGGCTAAAACCTAAAAATTATACAATACACACTAAAGGAGAACCTGGGGTGGGGATTGGGGATAATGAAGAGACCTCATCAAGGGTCCAGGATCTGAAGGAGTTGTGTGGAAGTAGGGTCTCTTCAGTTCTTCCCACCCAGGAAAAGGCCACCCATGCTCAGAACTTCCTAGCTCCAATATGGTAAAAGAGCAAGCCAAGTAAGGCCCTCCTTCCTTCTGATCAAGTGGGAGTCTTTGAGAGAATCTACTTCAATAACTAATGTAGCTACAGGCTGGTAAAAAAAAATATCCCACAAGAGGGAAAGCTGGAATATGTCAACAACTCTCAAAACCCAACAGTCAAAAACCTCAAGCCATCCAATTAGAAAGTGGGCAAAACATGCAAGGAGACATGTTACCAAAGAGTGTATGCAGATGGTAAATAAGCACATGAAAAGATGCTCCACATCATTAGCCATTAGGGAAAATGCAAATTAAAAGTGCAGTGAGCTATCTCTACACACCTATCAAAGTGAATACAATAAAAGATAGTGACATTACCAACTGTTGGCAAGGATGCAAAGAGACTGGATTGCTCGTGCCCGGGTGATGGGTATATGAAATGAGATAGGCCTGTGAACAAACAGTTTGGTGCTTCTTCATAAAACACAAAGTTGTCACAAAACACGTAATTGCACTCTTGAGTATGCATGCCAGGACATGAAGACTGGTGTTCACATGCAAAGGTCTGTGAAAAACTGACTGCACTTGTGTTGAGAGACGCTAAACACTAGCCGTAATGCAGACATCACGGGATGGGAGATGGTTAAACACACTATGGTACATGCAAAGCATGGACTACCATTCAATGATAAAATGGAGGAGTCATGGGGCTGGAGAGATGGCATTGTGATTAAGATGCTGGCCTGCAAAGCCAAAAGGCCTAGGTTTGATTCCCCAAGACCCACATAAGCCAGATGAACAAGGTGGTACCCGTGTCTGGAGTTCTTTTGCAGTGGCGGGAGGAGCTAGCATGCCCATTCTTTCTTTCTATCTGCTTCTTTGTCTCTCGCTCTTGAATGAATAAATAAATAAAAATAATTTTTTTTAATGGAAGGAGTCATTTATACCTATGACTTAGATGTATCCTAGAATATGTCTGCTCAGCAGAATCTCCAATGGTGACATTCTGTACAATTCTTTTGAAATGACAATACTCCAGAAACAGAAGAGAGATCAGTGGCTGCAAAGGACAAGGAATGGAGTGGGGGAAAGAAATGGGTTCAAGACAAACAATATGATCTCCTCGTAGATATGCAAAAGGGAAGGGCCTTGACTGTGGTGGTGGAACACAAACTACAAGAATGGCTAAACATGGATGCATTAGCATGTTGTCCTAATGGCTAATGATACAATTGCATAAAGTAAAACCATGAGTGCACTTAAAAGTAGAGAGACTCAAATAAGATTAGTGGATTGTGGGGGCTGGAGAGATGGCTTGGTGGTTAAGGCATTTGTCTGAGAAGCCTAAGGACCCACCAGGTTCAATTCCCCCACAGCCATGTAAGCCAGAAGCACAAGGTGGCACATGCTGCTGGAATTCATTTGCAGTGGCTAAAGGCCCTGCCATGCCCATTCTCTCTCTCTCTCTCATAAATAAATGAATCATTTTAAATAAACATACAAGGATCACTCTGTGTTCCTTAATAAATATATGTGCATCTACAATGATATTAAGACATTTAGTAAAAAAAAAAAAAAAAAAAAAAAAAAAGCAATGAGAATGGTCCAATGACACCAGCTTTACAAAGCAAACATTGTTATGCAGACTAAAAAGAAAACTATATCCAACTGAGAACCGTGTCCATTCAAGCCACTTTGTGTGTAAAGACATTTATAAATTAAAAGAAGAAAGAAGTAGAAAGATAGACCATATAAACACCTACAGAAGGCTCCATTACCTCTGTTGATATCATGAGAGTTACACTTCAGTGAATGAATGATGTTGGCCTTCAGAGGGACTATACAGAAAGATCATGGCATCAGTTCTTCAAGAAGCCCCAGTGGTGCTTGGGATAATTGCTCAGTGGTCAAAGTCACTTGCTTGCAAAGCCTGCCAGCCCAGGTTCAGTTCCTAAGTCACCCACATAAGCCAGATAAGAAAAAGGGGTCTCAAGTGTTTGGCCGTCATTTGGAGGAACAAGAGGCCCTGGAAAATGCATGCACTTTTTTCTTCTTTTTTAAAGAAGATATAGTTATACTGAGCATTTATGTATTTAGTAAGAGAATTTCAAAAGACATTAGCAAAATCTCTGAACAGCTTCCTGGTGGGAGAAGGGCAACTAGAAGCTGGCAAGAAGGTTAGTCTGAGGAAGGAGGGCAGCCCACCCTCAGAACAACCCCCATACCGCTGCCTTACAAAATTCAAAATCTAGTTACAAGATTTAGTGAGATAGTGACCCCATGAGTGGAAGCAATTCGTTACAGCATTCTAACAACTAAAAACACAGGCAGCAAATGTTGGGGTTCCCGACTTCATAGAGTGAACTGAAGTGGACTTGAAAAGTCAGATGTGTCCTGATAAAATAATGTGTGTGGTGCTAGTTCCCAGTCTCATCTCCAGGAAACTCGAACAAACTAAAACTTAACAAAGAAACCTCAGAGATCAAATGAGCTTCACTGATATAGACAAATATTTTATTTATAAGGTATTGAATTCTTCTCAGCAGACCATGGAATGTGCTCAAAAAGGGACCGTATTGTAGGCCAGAAGTGAAGAACAGTTATAAAATAATAATTTCTTAAGCCGAGCATGAGGGCATACACCTTTAATTCCAGCACTTGGGAGGCAGAGGTAGGAGGATCACTGTGAGCTTGAGGCCACCATGAGATTACATAGTAAATTCCAGGTCAGCCTGAGCTAGAGTGAAACCCAACCTTGAAAAACCATAATAAAATAATAATAATAATAATAATAATAATGATAATAACAATAATAATTTCTTGTATTTTGTCACATCATAGGGCTAAAAATAGAAATCAATAGAAAACCTATGAAAACTACACAAATATCTACAAATGGAATAAGACATTCATGAATGAGCAATGGGACATTTGAAGAAATCAAGGAGAAATTTTAATAAAACAACCTTAAAATCAAATGAAAATTAAAATCCAACATGGCAGAAACTTTAGAAAACATGTAAGAATGTTATAAGAGGAAAGTTTATAGCCATAAGTATTTACATTAGCATCAGGAAAATATTAAATAAACAACATAATGATGCAGATCAAGGTTTTAGAAAAACAAGAGTAATTCAAGCCCAAATGCAGTAGACAGCAAGAGATAGGAAAGATCAGGGTAAATATTAATGACATAGGGCTGGAGAGATGGCTTAGCAGTTAAAGCATTTGCCTGCAAAGTTAAGGACCCATGTTTGTCTCCCCAGATCCCACGTAAGCGAGACATACAAAGTGACACATGAACAAGGTCACACATGCACACAAGGTGATACATGCGTCTGGAGTTCAATTGCAGTGGCTACAGGCTCTGGCATGCCAATTCTCTCTCTCTTTCTTTTTCATAAAAAAGCCAGTGTATTGGGATTTCCTAAAAAAAAAAAAAAAAAAAAAAAAAAGAAATCGAGACTAAAGAAATATTACATAGACTCAATCAAAAATTGATTCTTTGAAAAATTAACCAAGATGGAAATTCTGGCATGCCCATTCTCTCTCCTCTCTCCCTCTCTCTCTCAACTCTTCTCCTTTTGCATTCAAATAAACAAATATATAAAATATCTTAAAAGTATATATAATAGTCACCACAGTCACCATGATGTACAAGAAATCTGTCAAACTTACTCCTCCTCCAGAAATATTCCTTCTTTTATTTCCTTGGAGGTCATTGGATCTCGTTCCCTAATATTTCTTTCCAAAACTACTTCATTGTAGATCTGTCAGTTTAAGGTCTCTCTACCATGTTTCATTAAAGTGGGTTTATTCTTTTGCTCTTGAAATTGAATTCCAAGTTCATAATTTTGATAGTTTTTTTTAACCCAGGAATTTGAAGATAATATTTAGATCATTTAAGATGTTTTTCTTTTTACTGAAAATGTTTTTCATTGTACTCTTACGGATTTGTAAGTGACTTCTTTCTATCTGGTGGTTGATTTCAGATTTTTCTTTTTGTACCTAAGTTTTATTATAATGCATCCTGCATGGATACTTCTTTTTTTAAATTTATTGTTTCATCTAGTTTTCATAAATTTGCTTTTTGTTTCACCACTCTGAAAATACCCATTGTCTTTTTAAATTCTTTCTGGCCTATTCCATAGAACTCCAGTTTTAAATTATTCCACCTACATTTCTTTTACCTTTTTTAATTAAAAATATTTTATTTTGTTTTATTTAGTTACTGGAAAGAGAGAGAAACAGAAAGGAAAAATGAGCATACCAGGGCCTCCAGTCACTGGAATGAACTCCAGAAGTATGTGTCTCTTTGTGTATCTGGTTTACATGGGTCTGGGGAATCAAACCTAGGTCCTAAGGCTTCACAAGCAAGTGCCTTAGCCATTATGCAATCTCTCCAGCTCTTCTTTTAACTGTCTTGTTTTTTAAATTAAATGTGTATTTTTATTTATTTATTAGACAAATGGAGTGAGAATGGGTGCACTAGGGCCTCTAGCCCCTGCAAGTGAATTTCAGACACATGCACCACCTTGTACATCTGGTTTACATAGGTCCTGTAGAATCAAACTGGTGAGCCTTAAGCTACATAGGCATGTGCCTTATCTGCTAAGTCATCTCTCCAGCCCTCCTCTTTTAACTCTTTCACATTTCTACTTTCCTTTTCCTCTCTCTTCTTCTATACATTCCACGTATCTTCATGTCCGACATCTGATTCAATGATTCTCTACTTGTCTCTACTGAAGTTCAAGCCATATACTAAATTTCTAATCACAATAATTTCCTTATTTCTAAAAAAAAAAAAAAATCTGCTTAGTTCTTCTTCAGGAGTTCTAAACTCTAGAATATTATGTATCAACTGTGACTCATTTTCCATTTAATTCTTTCCTTTCCATAGTTTTTGTCTTCCTTGTTGATGAACTCTTTATCCTAAGTCTATAAATGTCCAAGTCTGTTGGTTGGTGTTTCTATTAATTCTCACCAATAGTAACATCCAGCTTTCATACTTATTGGTTTATGACTTGTGCAAATCTCAGTCACTTTGGACTACTGGGGCAGCATTGACCTTCAAACTATGAGAGCTCCAGGGTGATTCCGACCATATCCACTGTCTGCCATAGTCCCAAGGAATAGCTTCCTAGCAAATGATATGGGCATTTGTCTCTAAGGCAATTGCAAATCTTTATTCTCTTCTGTTTTTTCAGGGATGCCGGCACTTTCTTGTTGGTTCATTTATATTTTATTAGAGGGGCTTATTTTCACTGAGCTGAACAAAAATTACACTGCTTCATTGTGTCTCCAGGATCTAGTTACAGTATAATAGAATGTGATTTCAGGTTATCCAATCAACAATAACTCCCCAAGGGGAAATGTAGTTACCATTTTCTACAATGCAGACATTTCCTTAAAAACAAAATACAGTGGTGGAGCACACCTTTACTCCAAACACTTGGGAGGCAGAAGCAGGAGGATCACCATGGGTTCGAGGCCACCCTGAGACTACATAGTGACTTCCAGGTCAGCCTGGGCTAGAGCGAGACCCCACCTCAAAAAACCAAAACCGAAACCAAAAACTGTTGCACATGAGCTTCAAATCTGATTAGTAAGTCTGCTCATCTTTTCTAATAGTAAAGAATTAGATTATGTTCTTTACAGCAACTGGGTTGCTGAGTTTACATGTGTACACCAGTTTAAGTGGATAATGGAGAGGTGATGAACTTCCCATCTTCATCATCAACATTATCACAACCACCATCATGATGCTTATTTTTATGTACTTATTGAGACCATTTAAGTGGACTCATATAGGAGTAGGCTATAGGATTGTTAGATTTAAAAAGATTATAAATTACGTGGTAAATAAATATATGTATATACATGTTTATAAACTACAAAACATAGACATATCTACTTACCATGTAGATTATACACACACACACACACACACACACACACACACACATATTGTGTGTTTCAAACATTAATAAAGTCGCATGCCTCATTTACCCATTGAAGATGATTGCATGACCATGTTAAGTGTCTTCTGGCTGTGGTGTCTAATTTCCCCAAGCAGTGACTTCTGTCGCAGTGCTTGTGGTCCACAATGTGCATTCCCCTGTCCCATAGGCAAAGAGTCGCTATGTTATGCGGTCTTTGCCACTTGTCATTTCTTGCCCTTGGAAGCCGACACACAGGTACGTGAGGCGAGTCTTTATCTTTGGTACTAACTATCCACCAGGGCAAGCACAAGAGCAATTTATACTGCACTCCAAGGACACCCCACCATCGCGGATGGACCTGGGGCCAACACGGGAAGCCATGAGAGGTTGGAAAACCAGGGAGACCCCAAGACCTATTCAGAGGTGGCCGTTCAGCTTCCCATGTCTCCCCGTTTCCCCCCAATTCTGTGCCTCACTTTGGCAAGGAGAAAATTAAGAGGTGAGGAAAGTTCTATTAGAAAGTCAGGGCATCCATGCTCCTTCGTACTCCGTTGCAACCGGGAAACCTGTGCCATTCTGTGACCTCCTGAATCAACAGGTGAGCTGCACTGGCTCAGTACCCTCAGCCCCCATGGCAACCCAGACCCTGAGAGCCCAATGGAACAATTCATTTGGAAAACAGCTTAATTAAGATACCCTAGCCAGGTCTGCTGCCATGCCACCTGAAGGTGGTCAACGTGTCCGAGGGCCCTGGGCAGAATTTCTGAAATGATTTCAGTTAAGTAACCTGATCTCAGTTTCCATTAAGCCTGATGACCTGTGCACTGGGTGGGGGGGTGGGGGGGGTTCCAGCCTTCACAAGTTGCTAGTGCAACAGGCAGAAACCAGTGGCACTGGGGGTGGGGGGAACATTGCCTTCTTCCACCTGCCTGGGTCACCCCGTTGCCATCTCTTCCCGCAAGCCTTCACAGCAGCTTTCCCACGCGGAAATCATGGCTGTGGTTCAGGTTTTAAATTGCACCCAGCCCGTCCGTCCGAGTCCAGCGAGGTGATAAAGCTGAAATGAAATGGGGTCCGCTGATAGACCTTTGTCCCTAATGCAGTAGGAAATGACTGCGAGGGGCGGGGGGATCCCCAGTGGAGACAGATGCATTCATGTTTTGAGGTAATAAAGTGTAACAAAACCCGGAAATGGCCACTCTGTAATAAAACCTGAGGGAATCGCAGCAGTTCAATCCTTTCTCCCTGCTATGAAATAACTTTAGCTCATGGTTATTTTTGAAGCTGTGTGGGTCTTTTTTCACGACCCCCACCCCCTCCTTCAATTTGATTTGCTTGTGACCGTTGCAGTGTTTGGGCACGTGAAGGATAGATATTTCAAGGAATGACCCACATTGCTATTATATTTATTACCACCTAATGCAGCCATTGAAATCCTGATGTTCACACGCCAAAGAGCTCCCTGGGAAGATTTCTGCCTGCCCTAGAAATACGACGAAACCAAAGCCGTCCGTAGAAATCTGGGCACCAGGAGGCTCCGAGAGATGGTGCAAAAGACGTCTTTTGGATTTTATGAAGTTCCTCCTTTGTATTTCTGCCTGCTTAAGCCACTTCCAGCATGCCTTCATAACGGATGGGTTACTGTAAGCTTTCTTTGACCCAGTTCTGGTGGTACTGCAAAGCCACTGGGCTGGTCAGCTGGGGGAAGGGACATAGAAGTTAAGGGGGTTTTAAGAACATCAAGACATCCCTATTGCTTGCTTAGCTGCCCTTACCACTAAAATGAACACGCAGGCCGGAGAGATGGCTCAGCTGGCACATCACTTGCAGCGGGATGATCTGAGTTCGGATCCCCGGCACCCACCTACAATGTCAGGCCCGTGTCTGTAATCTCAGTGCTACATGGTGGAGTCAGGTGGGTGCTTGGGGTGTTATGGATCTCCAGACTAGCTGAATTGCTGATCTCAGTGTCCAGTGAAAGGACCCTTCTCCAAAATAAAGTGGAGGACAATTGAAGAAAACATCTGATGTTGACCCTTGGCCTCACATACATGCATACTAGTGTTCATATACCTGCACACACGTGTGCCCACACACATGGACTCAAACACACATATAAACATGCACACATACTGAACATACATTTCCCATGATGATGACAGCGTGGGTCTGGGCATACAGTGGAACTTTGGAGTCTTTTTTAAAAATGTTCTATTTTTATTTATTGATTTGAGAGAGAGATACGGAAATGGGCAAGTAGAGAAATGGAGAGAGAATGGGCGTGCCAGGGCCTCCAGCGACTACAAACAAACTCCAGATGCATGTGCCCTCTTGTGCATCTGGCTTACGTGGGTCCTGGGGAGTCAAACCTGGGTCCTTTGGCTTTGTAGGCAAGCACCGTAACCACTGAGCCATCTCTCCATCCCTTTGAAGTCTAATAGTCCACAGAGCAGATAGAACCTAAGAGATGGCTGGTACAGGTGACTCTGCAAGTTGGAACAAAAGCAGAATTTTAAAATCAAGCTTGTTCTTAAGGAGATCCTTCCCCTATAAAACCTGAGGATAAATGATAACTCGGGTGGAATAGCCTTTTCCAGTCACTATTGTGGTCATTGGTTTTTACTAACATGTACTGATTTTGTATAATTAGGGGTCTCATTATTATACGCTCATACCTATGCATGACATTTTAATAATATTCACCCCACACCTGCCCATTCCCCCTGATCCCCTCCCAGTTCCCAACTAGTTCCCCCAAGTACATTCACTTCTATTTTCTTTCCTACTTATGTTTTTTCTTTTTGACCCACTGAGTTTAATTAGGGCTTCTTATAGGAGTGGGTGAGATGTTATTTATTTACAGGAGCATGGCCAACTTACCAATGGCTGCACATTGGCTTTATCATTGTTGTTGTTAATAATCAGTTTAGCCCTGTGGTAAATGAGAAGGGCGGGTGGGAACCAAATGCCATTCCCAACACCACCGTGTCCCCAGCAGGAGCCTCGGCCCCCTGAGCATGTGCAGTCCACAGAAAGTCCAGTGGAACACTTTTATCTTTTGCTTATTTCCACCACCTTCCCTGGCAAAGGTTTGACCTTGGCCTTCTTTTCCTTCCTGCTTTTGAAGGAGTGCTTCTGTCTCCACCAGAAGAGCTAGGGCAGAAAGTTTCTTGCAGAGAGACAGTTTAAAGATCTCCTTGCTTCAAGCACCAGCTGTATGGGCATTGAATTATGAATTCCAGAATTAACTAGCTCCAGAAATGGCTGGTTGACTAAGTAGCCTCCAGACCCTTGAGCACTCCCCCGGGGTCCGAATGCTTCCAGAAATAGGTGGTCGTGTCAGTATCTGGGGCAGGTGTATGCCATTCCTCTGCCACACTGACAGTCTTGTTTATTTCAGATCAGCCAGACACCTGATCTTGACCTGAAATTGTCCTTGCAATTTGGAAGTCAAAAAAGCTATTTACAAGGAAGCCAGGAGTTACTGGTTTAAACTTCAACAAATTATTTTTAAAGCTACACAACATATCGTAGTTATTCCTACCCTCATTCTAAATAGCTATCAGATTTTCCCTTAGGAAGTGAAACAAAAAAAAAAGAAAAGAAAAGAAAAAAAAAAAAAAACCTCTGTGTTTGAAGTTTCCTTATATCACAATTGTGACAACGTTCTCATTTCCTTTCCTTTGTAAAGACCTGAAGATTTCAAAAATAAAGGGAAAATGTGTTTAAAAACAAAGGAAATTACATTTAAAACTGAATTTCCCTATGAAGGGAATCAAGACTTTTCCTCTTTGATCCGTGTTAGATTATTTTAACAATGAGTTCCGTAGTGGTCCTGCCTTGGCTTCCTCCCCCCTCCCCTCCCTCCCCACACACAAAAAAGAGAATCCTGGGAGTGAGGTTTTCCTACTAAGTACAGACACTTTTTGCTTGTG
Source organism: Jaculus jaculus (assembly GCF_020740685.1). Lineage (NCBI taxonomy): Eukaryota > Metazoa > Chordata > Mammalia > Rodentia > Dipodidae > Jaculus > Jaculus jaculus. The sequence goes on along the minus strand of NC_059116.1, from coordinate 18,253,413 downwards.
AAGTAGGGATTTAAAAGCTGCTAAAATGCTGAAAAGCATTGACTCTCCAACTTGGTCCCTTAGGATGAAAGCCTGGTTCTGCCTTCATTTTGTGTCTATCTTTGAATATTTTATTTATTTTCTTGTGTGAGAGACAGAGAGAGAGAGAGAGAGAGAGAGAGAGAGGGAAAAAATGAAGGTGGGGGGGAGGAAGGGAGAGAATGAGCACTTCAGGGTTTCTAGCCTCTGCAAACAAACTCCAGACACATGCACCACCTTGTGCATCTGACTTTACATGGATACTGTGGAATCGAACCTGCATCCTTTGGCTTTCTACACAAGTGCCTTAACCATTAAGCCACCCTCCAGCCTGTGTCAGTCTTTGATTGAAGGCACAGAGACAAGTTATGTCCCTATGCTTTCCTCTTGAGTCGTTTGGATTCTGGGAACGGCAGGTAGGTAATAAAGATCATCAACCAAAAGATGCCAATTATCCATGAGGTCAAGGCCACATCCGGTAGCAGAAGCGATCATCTCTTGAGCACCGCCTTGTCTCCTCGAGTGATGGGAGCAGTAAGGTTTGTCTTGACCACCTTGTAGGACCAGAACTGACACCATGGTCAACCAGACCACACCTTGACCAAGACCGCTTAATCATGCAGAGCTTTGTCCCTTGCCCCACACTTCCCTTTGTTGAAATCTAAAGCAAGTCCTTGAAGATGGACTAAGAGGTCACTGGACCCTTTCACTTATTCCTCTTCCCCAGAAAGCCCCACTGAATAAATCTTCTCTCTGTTTTCCACCATTACTTGTTTCTTTATTGTCATATTGGGGGCAGGGGCTTATTGAGATTGCAGGAACTCTGGCTTTGACCCCAAAACTCTCGTTAAATCTGAATGTTTCACCTAAAGCATATTTCTTTTTTATTTTAAAATATTTTTGTTTATTTTTATTTATTTGTTTGAGAGTGACAGATAGAGAGAGAAAGAGACAGAGAGAGAATGGGCGTGCCAGGGCCTCTAGCCACTGCAAACAAACTCCAGATGCATGCGCCCCCTGTGCATCTGGCTTACGTGGGCCCTGGGGAATCAAGCCTTGAACCAAGGTCTGTATGCTTCGCAGGCAAGCGCTTAACTGCTAAGCCATCTCTCCAGCCCCTTTCTTTTGATTTTAAAGTAATATATAAACATGATAAAAATTCCAGTAGTCTGTTAGTAACCCAACTTAAAAATAAGCATCTGGGTATAGAAGGGATTGCTCAGTGGTTAAAGGCACGTGCTCTACAAGCCTGCCAACAGTTCAGATCACCAGTACCCATGTAAAGCCAGGAGCCAAGTAGTCTTTAATCCCAACATACCTACAGCAATTGCAGGTAGACTTGAGAGAACCCCAAAGTTCAAGGGCCATCGAGTCTGGTCTTTCCAGTGACAAAATAACAATGAAAAAGACCTTGTTTCAAACAAGGTAGAAAGAGGGGACAAACACCCTTAGCTTATCTTATGACCTCATCCGTGCATCAATACATGCATGCATTTATCCACGCACACATTATACATACAAATACCATTAATTAATTAAAAATAAACTGTTGCCCATCCCTACTCAAAGCTATTCTTGTTAGCTATCTTGGTGTTAACACCATAATTTAAAATAGGTGCTATGGGGCTGGAGAGATGTCTTAGGGGTTAAGGCATTTGCCTGCAAAGCCAAAGGACCCAGGTTCTATTCCCCAGTACACACATAAAGCTGGACGCACAGAGTAGCATATGCATCTGGAGATCGTTTGCTGTGGCTAGAGGCCCCGTGTACAACTCTCTCTCTCTCTCAAATAAATAAACAAATTAAATATTTTTTTCAAAGGATGGAGAGGAATACTTTGATTTTCTTTTTGGTTCATTTTTATTTATTTATTTGAGAGTGACAGAGAGAGAGAGAGGAAGAGGCAGATAGAGAGACAGAGAGAGAATGGGCTCGCCGGGGCTTCCAGCCACTGCAAACAAACTCCAGACGCGTGCGCCCCCTTTTGCATCTGGGTAACACGGGTCCTGGGTAATCGAGCCTCAAACTGGGGTCCTTAGGCTTCGCAGGCAAGTGCTTAACTGCTAAGCCATCTCTCCAGCCCAAATAAAATATTTCTAAACAATAGACGCTGTTACAGGCTCACTGTCCTCCAACTCACAGGTTGAAGATCGAAACATCAATTTACTATACACGGGGGTGGGATCATGAAGAAAGAAAAGGTGTGAGGTCTGGAATGTGAGGCTGTCATCATCAGACTCACGTCCTTGTAAGAGGACAGTGTCTGAGTGTCTCTCTCTCGTCCGCCCCACTCCTGTTCTTGTAAGGAAACTGAGAGAACATGGTCTTTGCGAGCCAGAAAGGCAGCCACCACCAGGAGCTGGATTATGCATGTCCTTGACCATGGACCTCCAGCTTCCACGGTAGCGAGAAGTAAACGCTCGCTGTTCAAGCATCCAGGCTACGGGGTTGCCATGGCAACTCAAGCGGACTGAGACGGGGGCTCTTCCTCCATTTGTGTATTAACTTCTGACAAGGGATGCTCAGGACCTGCTGGGAAGATGAGGTGTGCCATTCACATTGCCTCCCTTCCTTGGGTTTTGTTCACTTTATTTATCACCACGCTCTCTCCAGTGGATGGGGGTTAAGGGATACATCTCACCATCTATTCTTCATGCCATCAGAATAGCAATGACTTGACTTCCCACTATATAGGATGTGGAAACTAGCAACTCTAAATTGCCCCTAAAATGGCTCGATTTAATTATTATAAATAGTAAAAAAAAAAAACAAAAATTTCCAGACTGTCATGGGGTCTTTTGTTGTTTGTTTGTTTTTGAGGCAGGGTCTCACTCTAGCCCAGACTGACCTGGAACTCACTCTGTAACTCCAGGCTGGCCTTGAACTCTCAGTGATCCTCCTACCTCTGCCTCCTGAGGGATAAGACTTGTGCTATCATTCCTGGCTTTGGAGTCTATTTTTTAAAACAAATTTTATGGGCTGCAGAGATGGCTCAACAGTTAAGGTGCTTGCCTGCGAAACTTAAGATTCCCCAATATGCAAGATGCAAGTAAAGCAAGATACACAAAGTGGCATATGTATCTGGAGTCTGTCTGCAGGGACTAAAAGTCCTGGGGTACCCATTCTCCCATTCTCCCTCTTTCTCTCCTTGCAAATAAATAAAAATATTTTAAAGAATATATATATATAATTTAACTTTCAAGAAGGGAGGCAGGAGGGGGAGAAAATGGGCCTACCTGGGCCTCCAGCCACTACAAACAAACTCCAGACACATGCACCACTCTGTGCATTGGGATTCACATTGGTAGTGGGGTACTGAACCCTAGTCACCAGGCTAGCCAGGCAAGCACCTTAACTGCTGAGGCATTATCTCTAGCTGTGGAATTTTTATATTTATTTATTTATTTAACAGAGAAACAGAGGGGAAAAGAGAGAGAGAGAGAGAAAATGGGCTCACCAGGGCCTCTAGCCACTGCAAACGAACTCCAGATGTGTGCACCCCCTTGTACATCTGGTTAATGTGGGTCCTTCAAATCAAACCTGGGTCCTTTGGCTTTGCAGGCAAATGCCTTAACTGCTAAGCCATCCCTCCAGCTCAGAATTTTTATTATTATTATTTTTTTTTAATTTTTATTTATTTGAGAGCGACAGACACAGAGAGAAAGACAGATAGAGGGAGAGAGAGAGAGAATGGGCGCGCCAGGGCTTCCAGCCACTGCAAACGAACTCCAGACGCGTGCGCCCCCTTGTGCATCTGGCTAACATGGGACCTGGGGAACCGAGCCTCGAACCGGGGTCCTTAGGCTTCACAGGCAAGCGCTTAACCGCTAAGCCATCTCTCCAGCCCGAATTTTTATTTTTGATTGACCAAATAAACATGAACCTCGCAAAGTTATGACTCTCAAAACCAATAGTGTGTATTTATGGGGAAAAGTGGACATATTTTGCTAAATATCCAACCCTTGGAAAAGAATATTTAATTAAGGATCAAAGGGATTATGTTTCTTAGGTTCTGGCTACTTAATGAGCAGACCACATTCCCTTCTGAGGAACTAACTCCAAGGCATTTATTATATGTCTGTAGTACAGGTGTGTTAACCCATCAGTAACCCTATTAACAAGGTTTGTTCTTCTATCTTTCTTTTTATAAAAGTAAATTTTATTTATTTATTTATGTAAGAGAGAGCAAGAGGCAGAGAGAGAGACTGAGAGGGAGAGAGAGAGAATGGGCATGCCAGGGCCTCCAGCCACTGCAAACAAACTCCAGATGCATATGCATCTGGCTTACGTGGGTCCTGGGGAATCAAACTGAAGTCCTTTGTCTTTGCAGACAAGTGCCTTAACCACTAAGCCACTTCTCCAGCCTTACTTTTGTTTTTGCTGTGACCAAATACCTGACACCAGAAACTTAAAGAAAAACAAAAAGCTTTATTTAAATTCACAGTTTGAGGGAACAGCCTGTCATGGTGCAGAAGGCATGGCAGTAATGAGTGTGAGGCATCTGGTCATAATGTATTAATAATCAGTAATAAGCAGAGGAGAAAGAAACAGAAAGAGAAAGAGAGGGAAAGAGAGAAAGAGGTGATGGCTGTTGCCCAGCTTATTGTCTCCTTTTTATTCAGTTTGGGACCTCAGCCTATAGAATGATATTGCCTGTACTATATCTAGGGTGGGTCTTCCCACATCAGTTAAACCCAAAAGCTCAGAAGTTGATTTTGCAGGTGATTCTACTTTCCTGACAAAGAAAATTAGCCCTTGTACTTCATAAGTTTTGCTTCTTTGTGAATTCAGCTTCTTTTAAAAAAATATTTTATTTATTTGAGAAGAGAGAGGGAGAGAGAGAAGAGGCACACCAGGGTCTCTTGTCACTGCAAAATTATTCCAAACGCATATGCCACCTTTTGCCTGTGGCTTTATGTGGATACTGGGGAATCAAACCCAGGTCATCAGGTTATATAAGCAAGTACCTTTAATCACTTAGCAATCTCCCCAGCCCAAATTCAACTTTTTAAAATGATGCAGAACTATTTGAATTGCCTGTGACTTCTTGACTGGACTTGGATGACATGAGTCTTTAAAGGGTTGTATTAGGTCTGCAAACATGCGTTGTTGTTCATACACATTTATTTCAGTCAAGTTCTATCTGCAGAGGTACTCTACCCTTTCCTGACATCAGTAATTTCTGTTTTCTCTCCTTTTTATTCTGGTCAGTATGACTAAAAATTTATATTGGTAGTATAGATTTCCTCAAAGAGTTACTTTTTAATTTTGGTGATTTTATTGTTTTTCTGTTTTCAACTTCATTGCTTTCTATTCTTATATGCTTTGGTTTTCTTTTCTATAGTTTTAAGTAAAATGCCTGGCTTCTAAAACTATTTTCAGGGATGATCATATGGCTTAGTGGATAAAGGTTCTCTCTTGCAAAAGTTTTCCAGCCCAGCTTTAGCCTGGGTTCAAATCCTCAGGACTAACATTGGTGGTGGGAGGACTGAGGAGATAACAAGATCACTGGGCCTCATTGGTCAGCCAATCCAACTACAAAAGCTCTAGATTCAGTGAGATATTCTGTATCTGGGAAGTAAGATGGAATGATGACAGAAGAGGGAACCTGACCCCTCCCGTGGACTCTGCAGATGTACACATGAGGCATACAAATCTGCAGACATACATGTACCACCACAAGCTCATACTCATCACACATACTACACACATACATACACACCCCAATATTATTTTGTTTATTAGATACATTTGTATTTAAAATTGTTGTGCCTTTTGTGAATACTGCTCCCTTTGTCATGAGGTATGGTCATTGTTTGACAGACAGAGGCAGATAGAAAAAGAGAGAGCGGGGTGGGGGGGAGCAGAGGGAGGAGAATAGGTTACACCAGGGCCTCTAGCCACTGTTAATGAACTCCAGGTGCATGTGCCAATTTGTGCATCTGGCTTACATGGGTACTGGGGAATCGAACCTGGGTCATTAGGCTCTGGAGGCAAATACCTTAACCACTTAATGATATATCTAGCCTTGAGGTATTGCTTCTTTATCCCCAGGATTCTTCCTTCTTTTAAGGTTACTTTGATCACCATACAGCCATATATTCATTAGTGTCAGCATGGAAGGTCATTCTTATATCTCTTGACCTTAGCTTTGGTGTTCTTGTAGATATCTTACATGGGACAAGTTGGTTGATTATTTCTCTTTTTATTGGCTCTTTTTTTTTTTTTTTTAAAGGCAGGGTCTGGCTCTATCCCAGGCTGACCTGGAACTCACTATGTAGTCCCAGACTGGCCTCAGCTCCTACCTCTGCCTCCCAAGTGCTGGGATTAAAGGCGTGTGCCACCACACACAGCTTCTCTTTTTATTTAACAGGAGAATTTCTGCCTGTAGTTGGTATACATAAATATAATTTTTGTGTGTGTGTTTATTTTTATTTATTTGAGAGTGACAGAGAGAAAAAGAGGCAGAGAGAGATAGACAGAGAGAGAGAATGGGCACCCCAGAGCTTCCAGCCACTGCAGGCAAATTCCAGACATGTGCGCCCCCTTTGTGCATCTGGCTAACGTGGGTCCTGGAGAATCGAGCCTCGAACTGGGGTCCTTAGGCTTCACAGGCAAGCGCTTAAGCACTAAACCATCTCTCCAGCCCTATAAATATAAATTTTAAGTTGCATGGTCTTCTTGTTCTGCTCACCACCTTTTATATATTTTGTATTTGTTCCAGCAGCTCTTGTGTTTCTTCTCACCTCTTTCCATCTGCTTTAGGCTTGAGATAGGTGGTTTCATTTTATTTCTACTATGCACTTATTTATCACTTAAAATGTTTATGTTCTTATCCTAAACTTCATAACATTCTCTTCAATTTATGGTATGTCTTCATGTTGCTTCACTTACACTGTGGACGTCTAGTTTCTCCCTGTTTTGTGCACTCTGTGTCTACATCGGCTACATAGTCACTATTGCCACAGTTTTATTCTGGGTGATTATCATTTAGGGGAATTAAACAAGACAAAATCAACTTTATTTTTTGGTTCCTCATTTTGGTATGAAACTATGAACAGTCTCTCTTTCTTGTGCATATTACTGATTTGTGACACACAAAATTATTAGACAAATTTGATCTCCAATGGACTACAAGGAATGGTGTATTGCCAGAAGCTTCTCAAGTACACATGGCGTTTTAGAAACACTTTGTATTCTTTTTTTTTTTTTTTTTTTTTTTTTTGGTTTTGGTTTTAGAGGTAGGATCTCACTCTAGTCCAGGCTGGAATTCACTATGTAGTCTCAGGGCGGCCTGAAACTCACAGTGATCCTCCTACCTCTGCCTCCCAAGTGCTGAGATTAAAGGCATGAACCACCACACCCGGCTCACTTTGTATTCTTAAATGAACCTTTCTAGCCCACTTCCATAGTGTTTAGAATCTTCTCTGGCCATTCACAGGTGATGATAATGTAGACACACGTGAGCTCTCCTGGATGGGGCTCTCTGTCCTACTATTAAATGTTGCTAGGTCTCCTTGTCACCTTACCTTCTGATGGCTTTAAGAAGAGTTATAATTCATAGATTTAATTTCTCTTACTATTAGAGTTCAGTTTTTATATACTCAGCGAAGACAGAAATGGGTAAGTCTCAACTACCTACATTATCCTCATAAACTACCTATTGGACTTGTGTGCTACAACATGGGATAGCATTGTAGAGCACTCTGTCTAAATGTACAGCCTGAAGAACTTTTATGCAACTGCTTCTGAATGGAAACATTCTACTCTGAGGCGGGGTCACTGAGATTCAGGAAGTGGGCTGGAGAGATGGCTCAGTGGTTAATAGCACTTTCTGAGCACGCATGAGGTCCTAAGGAAGCCTAAAAGATGACTTGAGATTGATCTCCAGGACCTGTATAAACAGCGGGGCATGTGCTCTGTAAGTCCAGTCCTGTAAAGGAGCAGAGACTGGAGAATTACCGGAGCTCATGAAAAAGAAAACAAACAAACAACAACAACAACAAAAACGACCAGAAACCATACAATGGCAAGTTCTGGGGTCCGTAAGAGACAAACAAGAACAGGTGGAAGACAAATGACATGAGCGCACCCCACCACAAGTTTGAGCATGGGATGCTCCACGGGGACATACATGTGCATGCACCACACACCACAGCACAGCATGCCACATCCATTCCACATTACAAATACACATAAGTAAAGAAAAAAAAAAAGACTCAGGAAGTAAAGGAAACTTAAACCTCTCAAGAAGTAAACACCAGAAGTCTCAGAAGCTCCTGAAATGTACAAGATCCACAAGGTCATTCCCAAGGTTGGATGAGCCTTAAAAGCTGTGGGTGAGAAAGACTCTCTGATCAACCAAGCTGCCTGAAATTTGTATTAGGAAACGCAAGGATGCAGTTTTTTGAGTCATCACACATGTTGGGGTGGGCTTCTTGGCCACAAAGCTGCCTTTGAGTCATCTGTGCTCTTGTGAGTAACTACAGTGAACGCAAAGGTTCACCAAGTTGGACTTTGGTAGAATTTTTACTTGAGTCTGTCATTAGTGCCCTGTCAATAGTTAATGGAGATTTGTTCACATCTCCCAGGGAAAATTAACGCAACATTTCAACACACATCTATGGAGCCTTAATTGATATTAAAGAAGAGAATATGCCAGCACCTTACAAGTGTCCCTTTCCCATTAAGATCCCCCAGAAGTGATCTGAATTCAGGTCCTAGTGTTACAGATTCATTTTATCAGCTACCGAGCACCATGGAGTTCACACTGTGTGGTAGGCATGGCACCGTGTATTTATCCCAGAGCACCACATCTGAGGTAGTTGTTATTTATACTGCTGTGTGAAGTTTCCCTGCATAAGTATTGGAGTCAGCCCCAGGCTGCTGGGATGAACTTCCAAAACCAGACATAGTATATGGGAGGAAGAGATTTATTTGAAGCTTACAGATGCAGGGGGAGTTCCATTGATGGAGGAAGAAGCTGGCCCGCTTTCACAGATCCAAGAAGACATACGACCGCAAGCAAGCAAGCAGGGACCAGGCAGAACTCAAGCGCTCTGCATTACCTTTAGGCTGAAAATCATATCTGTCCCCCAACACACCTTTGGGCTGGACCCCAGGTCCCATCCCCATGGATAGCTCTTCCAGCAAAGCAGCTGGATATCCAACTTACAAGCTTTAAGAAAACTCCTGAGTCTACTGGAGGGGGTGGGCATACATTCAAACCACCACAATTAAGATTCACTTCCTCTCTGTAGCTCTTGTCTTTTCTTATTATTTTCTGCTTACTCAGATATATGCTTGGGAATGGATTTCTTTGGTGGGAGTGAGGTAACATATTTAGTTATTTGATTCTGCCCAGTGGCTTTCCAAAGCCTTTGTAACTATATGTAGTCCCAGTAGACGAACAAGAGAGCATCACTCATCCATATTTTCATCAATGTTTGGTACTCTCATGGTATCTCGTTGTGGCTTTATTTTGGATTTTCCAGAAAACTAATGCCAATAAGCAGATTCTCACAGGCTTGTTTCCAAAGTCCTTTTAGGAAGTATCTCTTTAAATCCCCCCATCTTATTTTTTTTTGTTTTATAAATAACTATAGTAAGATTCAAAACTTTTTTTAACTTATTTTTTATTGATGACTACCATAATTATAGACAATAACCCATGGTAATTCCCTCCCTCCCCCAACTTTCCCTATGAACATTAAGAAAAGTGCTTACTGGGCAGTTTGGCAGTTTGATAAGCATAGTGTAAACATTTAGCCAGACCCTGTCATAGGTTTTCAGTATCAGTCATGCATTCCCTACCATGGAGCAGATCTCTCATCCTGTTAGAAAACAGTTGGTTTCTCCCATAACAGACGTGCCACTATTGCACCCAATGGCTCATTTGGCCTGGCTGGCCAAATATAAGGCTTACAGGGTACACTGTTGAGTATATCCACTGGTGATTTCCTCTCTCCCATTGAACTGCTTGCAGCATAGCATTTTCCAGCTTTCTGTCAGCTGGTCTATATGGAGGAGGTTATCAGCTCAGTTCCAGAAGGATTTCTCAGTGACCTTGCAGCCCAAGTGTGGGGAGTCTTTAGCAATAGGGTCTTACCATCTATTCCTGGTGAGAAACCAAGAGCCTTGGCAATGTCCTGTAATATTTTGGGGGCATCAGAGACCTCCTTAGCCAACAATTCACTGGAAGGCACCCCACCCCTGGGAATGAAAATTTTCTAGTAACAATCTATGGTTTCTGGGTGTTCCATTGTCCAAAAAAGTAGGTTTCCATATGACTTTCTCATGCCCTGTTATATTTTGATTAGCCCTCCCTTCACAGTTCTTTTACTCAATCTATTCCATGTCTTATTACTAATGTCTAGCATGTCTTTATATAGTACAGATATTCAACCTTTGTTGCAAATTTCCTAACTTACTCTGGCAGCTTGACTTTTGCCCTATGAGTGGCATCTTTTGTTAAGCAAAAGTACTTAATATCAATGACATTTCACTTGCTAACATTTTTCTATGGTGACTGCTCATTATGTCCCAATAGATTTCGCTTTCCTCAAAGTAGTGGAAATTATTCTCTTGTTTTCTTCTGGAAGTTGTATATATGTATACCTCAAGTCTAAACTGTCTTGATACTTCTCATAGCTTGCTTATTTCCATTCTAAATTTCTTGATAGGCAGACAGAACAGTAGCTGTGTGACAAGTGTCCCCTTGAATTGTCTAACACACTGTTTATGCAAAAAGCCATTTGCCTAAGATTAGTTGCATATTTTATGACAGGGGAGTTAAGACTACTGTTTTAGACAACATGGAAATTGCCTTGCTTCACTTCACTACTGGCATTTTTTTTTTAAGTCTAAGCTGATTTTCTAATTCAATGCACATTAATTGCTTTTTGGAGAACAAATCTTTACATTTTCACACTTCCAAATTATTGCAAACTACTGGGGAAACTAACATGACTAAACTTCTGAATCAAACAGAAAATTAATTTCATATGTGTATAAAACTTGGATATGTGATTCTTAAGACAGAATGCCCCAATCACTGCATCTTTATTCACCTAGTACGTAGTGTGTAGGTATCACATGGCACAGTAAACGTGGTCCAATGATACACCGTGGCTAGAGCTCAAACCCAAAGACAACTGCAAGCTGTCAATCATACTGCTCCAACAGGATGAAGTCTGAAGACTACAAGAGGAAAATTCAGCCCGCATCTCGAACACTGTGTTCTACCATGGAAAGCTCAGTTGCAGAAGGTCTCCTGAAGCACAGGGCTGAGCAGGTTCAACATTAGGGATACTGAGAAAGTGGAGCCATCATCAAGGGGTTGATGAAGGGTAGATGGCAGAGAAAACATGGGGGGATCCCCTACTGATGGTGAAGAAGAGAGACACCACTGACAGCGAAGGAGACAGAGGTAGAAAATGATGGTCCCCCATGGCCTCCTGGGTTTGTGATTAAGCCTCAAACTTAATATCCAACTGGTAGAGCCTTTTCGAGGTGGAGCCCTGCTGGAGGAGGTGTCTTGCTACGGGCCGGCTTTGTAGTATTTGGCTTGTCACACTTGGCTCACTCTCTCTACTTTTTCTCTGCCAATGTGAAGACAAGCAGTGACACCCAGCTGTCTGCTCCTGCCACATTTTCCCCACCACCATGATCATCCTCCTAGAAATTCTAAGCCAGGAACAAATAAAACCTTTCCTACTGTAAGCTGCTTCTGGTCAGGTGTTTTGTCCCAGCAATGAGAAGGTGACTTGCTACAACATCTGTGATTATCACTAATGGCAGCGAAGACACAGGGGGCTCAGGATGGATGGCAGAGGAGATGTACAGATTCGCCCCTGATGATAGTAAAGACAGGACAAACTTCTGGAAGGAGGCAGGCTAGAGAACAGAGGGAGAATAGGAAGCTTCTGTCCCAAGTGTTGGGTGTGCCACACAGGAGCTTGCTGGCCAACAGCCTGCCTCCAAGAAGCCAGGATACCCCAGTGTGCTATAGCACAAGCCCCTGACTCCCTCGCCCTCACTATGAGAAAGGAACTTTGAGAGACACCCTTTCCTCTTCCCATCCAAACCAGCAAGAGGATCCCCCACAAAACAAAGCAGGAAAATGAGACCCGGAACCGAGACACGCAGCCTTGAGTTGGAAGACTCCAAATGACATCTCCTCTGACATCCCCAGTGTCTGCAATTCTTTAAAGCCACACATGAACTGGAGTGAGAAATGGCACCTCCATTATGTCTCCCTAGACATCGACCGCTTGGGCTCTGGGACAACGAGGCCTTCAACCAGGTAAGCGTCACATGGGAGCAGCTTGCCAGCCTGCCTGCCACCTTCCATGGCTAATGATGGCTCTTGCAGCCGGGTGCCCAGAGAAACGAGTCTCTTTCTTCATTCCGAGAACTGTGCTCTGGGCGATGTCAGAGGAAGCAACTTGAGAATTGTGGAAGGGAATATCCCTGGGAGTGATCTGAAATGCATCAAGTCTCAAGCTCCAAGAGGAGTATTTGTTCAACTCAAGAAGTCTCCACATCCTCTTGACAATTAATTTTGGAGGATGAAGTTGGAAATGCGCGACTCTGGCTAATGCTTTTTCATGACTCCTGTGTCCCCCTAAGTTGAAGACGCACCCACGGCCGACAGCAGCATCAACAACAACAGGACCACTGGTGGGGTTTTCATTTTCCCTCCTCTTCATCATGAATCAAGTGCTTCCTATGAAACAAGTCGCTACAACAACAAGGAGTGACAGTTTGACAGTCTCGTCGGTTATTAATGGGAGTGACAGCCAGCGACTCAGAAATCATGGCAGCGCCACTGTCTGAACAGCAATTTGTGCTTAGTAGAATAACCCGGAAACTCGGAAAATCCTGGAGAAAGAGCAAGAGAAAAATCAAACGGAGACATTTCTATCCATCCCAAGCTCTCCTCACGTAATTGACAAGTTGAGGGACAGCAGCTTTCAGAACTTCTCCAGCACTGAGTTCAGTTCCACACTTGGTACTTAAGAGATTTGAAAATCAGGCCAATGAAAAGGAAGCTCAAAATGCCCTCTTGATTTCTTTCTTGCAAGACTAAATGCAGGATGCACAGCCCATCTAATTATGTGATGGCAATTTGCAAGGGAATTTCTGACTCTATTATCCGGAGGATACAGGAAGATATCCAGATCAACTAGAAGTATAACTTTTTTAAAGCTTTGGTATGATTCATAAACCTAGCTATTCTGTTTTGTACACCTCAAGGGCTTGTTGGCAGGTCTTTTGTTCTTTTCTGTTATGATTTTTCTTGTACAAAATAGAATTCATATTTCCACAGGATAGTTGCCAGAGTAGGTATGTTCCCAAAGCCACAATGTTTCACACCTCTGAAATTACAAATGTCGACACCCCAGTGATTAGGAAACTGGATGTTTGAAGCATTCGTTTATCAAATCTAGGCACTATTACTGAAGTGGAACCGGAAGTCCAGACTTCTTAGGACTCGCAGGGGAGCCCGGGGTGACTGGTACAGAGCGTCCACAAGAGGCAGTGGGGAAGGGACAGCGAGTGGCTTGTCCTGCTGCACATGCAGGGGGCACAGCAAAGTGGTGCCCCCGTCGTGGCTGGTGTGATTCTGCCCTCACGCATGTCTACCAGCCTGCGAACGTGAGAGATTGTGTGCAGAGAGGAGCTGGGCCACTGCCTCACAGACGTGCCCAGAAGTTTGTCTCTTAGGTGATTCTAGACCCTTCCACACTGACCATCAATAATAACCATCACGTAAAAAGAGGGAATAAAATGGGCGAAACAAGGGTATGGGGGCAGCTGTGAGCCCTGTGGAGATGGTCCAATGTGGGGGTGGGGGAGAAGGAGTGGTAGGATGGACATGCCCAGCCAGGCTGATCCCCATGCCAATGGATGTGACCCCTGATTATTCTTTAGTTTTCTTCTCACTAATGACCTGGTATCAAGCTAGGTCTTCCTCTTTGCCTTGTCATGTCTCAGGCAGAACTACTGGTTCCCCTTTCACTAAGAAGACTCAGCTCATTTTTGACAACTTAACACTCATATTCATTTATCAAAAAAAAAAAAAATCACTCTGGTCCAAAGAAATACTCTTCTTACTTTTTTTCTTGGAGACAAGCCCAACAGAGTGCATTTTTTTTTTTAAGTACGAGCGAGAAAGAGAATTGGTGTGCCAGGGCCTTCAGCCGCTGCAACTGAACGCCCCCTTGTGGGCATGTGTGACCCTGTGCACTGTATCACTATGCGACTGGCTTACACAGGACCTGGAGAGTCAAACGTGAGTCTTCAGGCTTCGCAAGCCAGCACCTTAGCCACTGCACCATCTCCCCAGCATTCCTCTTACTTTGTAGCAGCTTCTCACAGTCCTCCAACGCAGGTGCGGCTGCTCCAGGAAGGAGAACTTTTCTCCTTCCCTTGCTCTTTGTCTTCCCCCCTCCATCCTCTTCCTCTTTCTTTATACTTCTCCTTCTTTTTTTATTTTTATTTTATTTTTATTTTTTGAGGTAGGGTTTTACTTTAGTCTAGGCTGACCTGGAATTCCCTAAGTAGTCTCAGAGTGTCCTCGAACTCACAGTGATCCTCCTACCTGTGCCTCCCGAGTGCTGGGATTAAAGGTGTGCGCCACCATTCCCAGGGCTTAGTTCTCTTCTTGTGATGGGGCCCCTCTGCGGTGCATCATGGGGGTGAGGAGAGTGTGGAGAGGGATACTTGGTGTCTCGCATGTGCTGCGGTACCTGACACCTCATCAAAGCCTACCCCTCTCTCCAAAGACCACACTGAGCTCTCTTCGTCTTCTGAGTTGTCTTCTGAGCTGGAGGGTAGTCATCTGCTTTCTATGACAGCAAAGGGGTCAGATATGTTCAAAGAGAATTAGAAAGCACAGAGAATGCCATTGGCAAACACAGGACTAAAGAGCAAAGACATTGGGTCAGCAAGGAAGCTAGCTGAGAATAAGGTCTTCGGATTCCAAGTGCAAAAGGTGACTGTTCCCACAGATCCTCGTGGATAAGTAGGAATACACGGCTGGGGTGAGAGAGCTCAAGACAGCGTTGCACAGAGATGCCATCACAGCCATGCCGCAGGATAAGGAAGATAGAGTGACCACTCAGGTCTGGGCATACCCTCAGGGTCTCAGATGGCATCAGTCCCAGAAGACAGAGGAAGGACTCTAAAGATATAAGAATATTACAGAAGGAAGCTTTGGAGAAATCAGATCTAGAACTTCCTCTGTGAGATATTTTTTCATTGCTCTAATTATAAGCTAACAGAAACAACAACAAAAACTAGTTCCCTTGCATTAATGGAAAGTACGAAGTTTTAAGGAAAAGACAGTGGACCAGTTGGACCCTATAAGAAGGTTGAAGAACTTTCAGACAAGATTAAGATATTATGGGATTTTTGGGGAGCAGGGACATTCTTTCCCTGGGCTATGAATCCCAATTTTTAGATCCATGTCCATTCCAACAAAGAATTGAGGAAATGGATTCCAAAAAGGTTAAATTATATGGTTTGTTTGAGAAAATTGGTATGCAGAGAAAGGCAGGAACAGCGGAGGGAATGTCTAGGGAAACTGCAAAAGAACCAAGCTTAAGGAAGCGCCCCCCCCACACCCCCGCCACACACACAGGAAATAGAGCAACACGATGTAAACCTTTCACCTTCACAATAGGAAACATGCTAAAAGATCAGTCAGGAGGGGTCCCCGAGCTCCAAAGAGAATAATAAAATGAAAACGAACCCCTGTCCCAGCACAAGGGCTTACCAGAATAGAGAGGCCTGAAGGTTCAGGTATCAGAAGAGATGAGCACCCCAAAAAGAAAAGCTTGCCCACCGTGAGCCCCTCTCATAGCTTATTGGGATGGGCTTTGCCCTCAGGTGAGTTCTAGAAGAGAGCTAATTCACCAAGGTATGAAACTAGACTGGATCAGACCTTGAATTCTCTCTGGGCTATCTTCTATCTGGCCACATAAAAATAAAACTCCCTATTTCTCCCTCAAAGGGAAGTATGCTATTCTCTTGAGAGTAAGTCATGGGGTCTTGGTTAAAGGCCATTAGAAAGGTCAAAAGGGTGCAAACCAAGAAATTCCACAGAATTATAGGGAGAGGAGACAGGTCAGTGGTTGCACAGGTTATGTGGGTGAGAGGGAAGTACTTCATAGAGTTTGTCATTCCTAGACAAGAAAGTGCCCACAGTGGTATCCACCACCCTGATCCCCACATGGAAACGCACCACAGGGATGCCATGCACACACTCAAGTGACTATTGTTACAACTGGTGAGATCAGAGTCTGGTAGTAAATGAGACCAATGTTCATTTCCTAGTGATATTGGACTATATGTTTTCAAGATGCTGAGGCTGGGAGGCAGAAAGCACAGGGTGCCCAGAATCTCTTTTATTTCTTAAGACCTGCATGTGAATTTATAAATAATTCAAAGTGGAGAGATTTTTTAAATTAATTTTTACTACTATGGTAAGATGAAGAAACTAATAAAGAGCTGCCAGTAAAGAGGCATTCATAGAGAGGGTGAGCGTGGCTTCCGAGAATCCAAGTACACTATATATATATATATATGTTGATGAGTTCATGGCCACAAAACGAATGCCAGAAAGCACATGCTTGGTGCGGGAGTGTTGTGGTGTGAAAGAGAATCTCACCTGTCCAGAAATAAGATGTAACAGCACTCTGACGTAGAAGAAAACCTATTTAACTTGGTAGGCTAATGGCTACATACTCACAAGGAAAAAGTCTTGAGAAAAAAAATGAGGGACACTCCAAGGATTTAATTATGTAAAATAAATAAATAAGCAAATAAATAAATAAATAAATGTTATATGGAAGTGATTGGAGCCTCAAGTAGAAGCATTGTCCATGTTTTTAAATCAACCATCACAAGTAAAAGATGGAAAACACACACTTATATCTGAAGCCTTAGGTTGACTTACAGTCCTGAGCAGTAAGAAAAAAATAAAAATAAAAAATATATATATATATATAAAACTGGAGTTCCAAAAAACCATTCAGATAATTAGAAATGATCCAAGTAAAGAGAAAGTCGAATAAAAGCTGAGATTGTTCAGTGGTTAAAGGAGCTTGTTTGTAAAACCTATTGGCCCCAGTTCGATTCCCTAGCGTCCACATAAAGCTGGGACCAAAAAGTTACATGTGTCTGATGTCTGTTTGCAGTGGCAAGAGGCCCTGCATGCCCGTGTGTGCATGCATGCACACACACAAATAAATAAAATTATATATATATATATGTTTGCCAGGCCTTTCATCCAAGCACTCAGGAGCCTGGGGCTATTGAGTTCCAGGTCAGTGTGGGCTAGAATGAAACTTTGCCTTGAAAAGAAAAAAAAAAAAAAAAGAAAGAAAGGAAGCTATAAGCAATAATTAATATTGACAATAATCAACAGTTGCAAGTAATAACTATAAACTGAGCATTGTGTGAGGGGCTTTGCCAGTTTAAACGTCTCCTTCTCCCATAGGCACCCGCTCCTTCCATAATGCTTTGAATAAACTTAAGTCTTGTCAACCAAAAATTAAATCATTGAGCCTGTAAATGATTTTCCCCTTGGCAATCCCATTTAACCAGAATGCCTATCTCACAAATGAACTGGTCGATGCGTTTGTCACCTCAATGAGCAGTGGGCCCAGTCACCCAAAAGAATTTGGCTGGAAGCGCTCCTTGAGACAAGTCTTTCTGTTGCTCTATGCAGAAGGACTTATGAATTCCTGTTTGATTTTTTTTTTAAGCTATCGTTCTCCTGGCATCATCTAAAATCTTATTTGTAAATATCACTTTGGGCTTTTCTGGGACTGAAGGAATACCACTTCTGTCTCCTCTTGCTGATTTGCATCCTGTCACCAGACTGCAATGTGGAGGCGCCTCGGGCACTGTTACCCTCTGATTGAAGTGAAGGGAGTCTTGTGCCTTGAAGGCAGTCTGTGAAATAAAACAAACACCTTCCTGCTTCCAAGAACTCTCTTCTTGCCTTTTTGTCTACACGAGTTCTAAACAAAACAGACTAAACTTGTGGCCCATCTGTCTCCACGAGATGCCGCTTTTGCACGGCCGGCCAACCAATCCCAAGAGGGAGATGGCAAACAATGTTTGCAAACAACTTTTCTGAGGACCAACTTCCAGAGGATGTTGAGATTTTGCTGCGTCGGGGAGAGGCATTCGAAGTGTCTGAGCTTTGGGGTGGTGGGAAATACTCAAAGTTAAGTGGTATCTATACTCCTTTGACATCACCTGCATGGAGAGCCCTCGCCACGGGACAGGATGACAGGTCTGTGCAAGCCTTCTACGTTCATAGCCCAGGAACTTAGAAATAGAAAAAAAAAAAAAAAGAGGATGAAATCCCCAGAGGTTCATGTCAAGTATCTGTTTTCCATTGCTCCTTACCTTGTTTTTGGGACAAGGCCACTCACTGAACCTAGAGGTCACTGGTTAGGCTCCATGGGCCTTGTCTCTGCTTCTCCAGCACTGGGATTATAGACGTTTGCTGCCGTGGCTGGCATTTATGTGGATGTCAAGCATCTAAAACTAAGGTCCTCATGCTTTCAAGACATGTATTTTACCCACTAAGTCATCTTCCCAGCCCCCTTTCAGTTTGTTTAATGAGAAGCAAATGGAACTCAATTTCTTTATAAAATTAGGGGAAAGCCAATGTAATGTGACTGGTTGAGTACAGAAGAGAATGTCCCCTTAATTTCCCTTTAAATTCAGTGAAGGCAGGGGCTGGAGAAACAGCTTAGTGGTTAAGGCACTTGGCTTCGAAGCCTAAGGACCCAGTTTTGATTCCCCAGTACTTACATAAGCCACATGCCTAAGGTGGCACATGCCAGGAGGCCCTGGCTTGCCCAGTTCCTGCCCCCCTCTAATGGATAAATTAAAAAAAAAATATATATATATATATATATAATTCCAGTGAAGGCATCTTTAAGTTGAAATCATTAATATTTGACGATATTGTTTTTCAATGTACCACCCAGCGGAGGGCACAAGTGGTAACAGGAGAGCATAGTTGGGATGAACAGCTCTTCCCAGACTTGGCCACTGCTGTGTATACCTGCCACACTGATCAGATGGCTCTAGGTTTGTCCTGAAAGACCCACTGTGTTGGGAACCTTGTTTCCTGGCAAAATACAGATAAGGATTATAGGGCACTCTGCCAAGCTCGTCCACCCCATTCCATGTACAAACACACCCAGCAAGCAGTGTCATTCCCATTTTACAAGTTGCAATTGTGCTATGAACAAGTGTGAGTCATCCCAACAGGATAACAGATGGAAGCAAAATAAATAAATAAATAAATAAAGATCAATGCTATTCAAATAACTAAGCATTTATAAATATTCATTCATTTATTCAACAAATGCTCGGTACGCATACAAAGTGTGTTTAGCCATTGAGGATACAACTGTCAACACAGTCTCTACCTCACTGAAGTGTGTATCTGAATATGCACTCTAATATCAGGTAAGTGCCAGGAAAGAGAGTGCAGCAGACAGATCCATGATGCTGGGACAAATATCCACCCCGACAGAATTTGAGGGAGGAAGGGATTTATTTCAAGCTTACAGATCCAGGGGGAAGTTCCGTCAATGGCAGAAAAAGCTGCTTCCATCCATCCTAGCAGAGAGAAGAAAAAAAACAGCCAATAAAAATCAAAAGTAGCAAACACAGAACCGGCAGCAAGCAAGACACCCAGAGCTCAAACCTCTGTGCACACCTTTGGGATGGGACTTCAGATCCTCCCCCAAACACACCTTAGGGCAGAACCCCAGGATCCAACCCCAGCGACACCTCCTCATGCTAGGCTGCTGGAGACCCAAGTGACAAGTTTTAATAAAATGCCTGAGTCTATGAGGGACACACATTCAAACCACCACCGAGAGGAAAACCACGAAAGGCTACAGCGAGTGGAGGTGGTAGAATGTTCCATTGGACGATCAGTAAAAGTCTCTTTAAGCCAGATATTTTCTCACTGAGCGGTGTTAAGCTAAGGGAATGAACCATGGGAATGTCTACAGAGGTCAAACCCCAGCTCCTGAGGTGGGAGCGAGGTTCCCATGTTCAAATAAGCCCAAGACAGTCAGTGAGACAGGAGCCATGCCAGCAAAGGGAGCACAAGGATGAAGTTGATGTGTCAGGAGGTTCTGGCCAGCTAAATTAAGTTTACAGTACTTACAATGTTCCTTTTTCTTCATCCAAATATGTGGAGATGGGAGGGAAACACAGGGAATCTGAATTTGGAAGGACTTTGGCATTAGTTTTGACAGGCTCACTATGGCCATCTCAGGGGCAGTGGATATATACAGCAGAAAGGGACAGGACTCAGGAACACAGCACTTGCTAATCCTGAGCAGGAGAGGATGGATGGAGGCTGGGACTGTACAATGTGGGGTGATGTGTTCGAGGACACCCAACAACGTGTTGGGCGAGACTCAACGATAGACTGCAGCCAGCTCAGGAGAGAGAAGGCAAGACTGGCGCCCAGGATTTTGGCCCGTGCAACTGGGCAAATGTGTGCAATTTATTTGGAAGAAGACTATAGGGGAATGATCCAGTTTGGAGGCAAAACTGGAATTTGGATTTGGTTGAGACTATGTTGGGCCACCATGGGGAAGTTTGCTGTGGGCATTTGCACAAAATATCAAGCCAGAAATAACTACTGAGCAGTCGTTAGATGCAGAATTTCAGTGAGTTCCCTGTGCCGTGTGTTTTCTCCGCTATAACCAACGAGCAAATATGAGTTGCTTATCAATGCAGGCCAATTACAAATGGTGTCTATAATTGTGTGTGGCACATGAAGAGAGAAAAATTGGTTCTGCCACCTTATATGCTTTGATCTATAGTATGTAGAAGATTTTTTTTTAGTCACCTTCAATTCAATATAGAGTGTTAGGAAGATTTGACATAATATTGAAAATAGTGAGGCGTTTCACAAAGAAATTCTTCTCTTTTGTGGACATTTAGAAGAAATGCTGTGAGTTTTTTGACCTGAGGTCACTGCACACATGGCCCTTGGGCCTGAGCAGGTAAGAACAAATAATGTACCATACTTTCATAATGTACACAGTCCACTGGAGTGAGGCAGCTGCTTTCTTAACACCACACAGTGACTCAAGTTTTTCTAACATAAAGCAGTTACCATGTTTCCTTCATGTTAATAGAAGAAAGTAAAGGATAATAACTGATTTACCATGGCTTATATGTTACCAAAACCATCTCATTCATGTGTTGCTAATAGTGAGAGTTTCACTGGATAAAAGACATAAAATCTGAAAGTTGAGCTCTGATTCCAAGTTGTAACTTACTATATATATTACATACGTTCTATTGATGATTTTTGGATTTGTATTTCTTTAATATTTTATTTTATTATATTTTATTTGCAAGCACAAGAGAGATAAATAAAGAGAAGAGAGAGACAGAGAGAATGGTCATGTCAGAGCCTCTAGCCAACTGGAAATGAACTCCAGATTCATGGGCTGGCTTTATGTGGGTACCTGGAAATCGAACCTGGGCCTTTAACCAAGTGCCTTAACCACTGTGCAATCTGGCCAGCCTTGGATTTGTGTTTAGTTTTTACCTCAGGTGAAAATACCACAGTCAGCAGCTAAACGCATGCAGGAGAGCAGACGGCTCCCGACAGGCCTGCTTGGTGGTTAATGATGCATTCCAGGAAGCTGCGAAGATCTAGAAGGTTCTAAAAACAAGTGAGACAGTAGCTCAGCCACACATTTTATGTTACACCTCTTACGTGGCTGGCTCCCTTGGGAGTAGGAACAGAAGGAAAAAAAACTACTTGATCAAGATAGTTCTTGGCCAGCCCCCAACAAATAACTTAAATAAAAATAAAGATCGGCAGTGGGAGATTGCTAGGTGGGTAAAGAGCTTACCACACAAGCATGAGGACCTGAGTTCAGATCCCCAGAACCCACATAAGAGGCCAGGTACGGCAGAGCTCAACCTGTAAGCCCAGCATTGGGGAGGACAAGTGGATCCCTAAGGCTGACTAAGTAGCTAGTCTAGCCAAACTGATTAGCTTTAGGTTCAGTAAGAGATCCTGTCTCAAAGAATAAGAATCACTGACTGAGGAAAATAGCAAACATTGACGTACCCACACATGTGCAAATGCACATGCATATGCACATCTCTCACATATGTGTATAATGTATATGTATGTATTTGTGTATATATTTATATATATATATATTCATTCCATCATATACATATATCATATATATATATATACATCATATATATGCATATATATGTATATGTACATACATATATACATACATACATATATATATATACACATACATACATATATATATATATATATATATATATATAATGTTTTATTAAAAAATAAAAGTGAGCCAGGCATGGCTCAGCACTCAGGAGGCAGAAGTTGGAGAAGCACTATGACTTCAAGGCCATCCTGAGAGTACAGAGTGAATTCCAGGTCAGCCTGGGCTAGAGCAAGAACCTACCTTGATTGAGCCAAAATAAATTCGAATGAATAAAAGTGATAAAGATGGTGGTAACAAGTATAATACTAAATTAATATCATTTCTACATAAAATCATCTTAAAAATAAGTTGCCTCCAGTAAAATATTGGGAATAAATGAGAGCCTGAGACATATAAGAAGAAACAAAAGTAATGAAGGGAGCCAACCTAATGAGAACAAACTCTCTAGGAACCCAAGAATTAGGGAAAATGTGCTGTCCTGAGACCAGAGTCTCATCGCATTGCCCAAGCTAGCCCCCACTCCCGGGCCTAATGGTCCTCCTGCCTCCACTTCCCTAGTAGCTCAGTGAGCAAATGTGTGCCATTGTGCCCTGATGAATGATACCAATTTACTCTACAAACCTCAGCAAGAAATGTTGTATTATGATGGAATGCTAGATATTCATAGGCTATTTTAGAAAATCATTTCCCTATGGATGTTTAGCACCAAAGAAATAGTTTAGACTTTTTAACCCAGTGGTTGACTTTAAGGGAATTCAATAAGCATAATCTGAAAAGATTAATCTGAAAAAGGAGAGGAAATACAGCAACACACCATAAAAGTGATGATTAGAACATTATCAAGAATACTAAAAGTCAGAAACAATCTAGCATTTAAAAATAGAGAGTGGGTGATGTGGTTCCTAACCTGAATCTGCCCGAGATGCTGATGTACCTAATAAGCATCTCAAGGACTGGACAATAGGGGACGTGGGGTGGGAGCGGAGAGTAATGGTGGGCGCACAAAAGTAGACCCGAATGGCAATGGTACCATAAAATTCTACATCCTAAAAGGCAGATGAAATGGTTGAACCTTCATCAGGTCCTTGAGGGCATACCTAAATCACACGGCCCTGGAGAAGGTATGATGAAGGCTAACCTTAATCTTCTGTTTCTCTCTCACTCCCTCTCTCTTCTCTCTATTTCTTTCTTTCTTTCTTTCTTTTTTTTTTTTTTTTTTTTTGGTTTTTCAAGGTAGGGTTTCACTCTAGCCCAGGCTGGCCTGGAATTCACTACAGAGTCTCAGGGTGGCCTTTAACTCACTGAGATCCTCCTACCTCTACCTCCCGAGTGCCGGGATTAAAGGTGTGTGCCACCACGCCCAGCTTTCCCTATTTCTTTTATACTACCTATCTTTTCCTTCCTTCTTTTCCTTGGTGCTGGCCTGTAGTTCCCAGTACCAGCATGTGGTTAACATCCACAATGAGCTGTTGGTTAGAGAGACTTACAATGTTTCCCAAAAGAATGACAGATTTCTGTCAGAGAACTTGATGACCCACCAAAGGCTAGTGGTAAGACCCTACTGCCAAAGACACCATATGCTGTTGATATGAAACATGGAGTAACCTGGCTGGAATCTGGAAGAGAGTCAGTTCCCAGAAAGTCAGCTCATCTAGTGCCAGAAGGCGCTACATGAGCACCTGGGGAAAATGACCAACATCTGTCCAAGCAACGTGTGGTCTAAGCTACTCAGCAGCAAACAACCTTATGTGATGCTCACACAAGTGCAATAGTGGCACACAGCCATGGTGGGTAACCATCTGCTCTTTATTTGGCTAACTGATCCTCTCAGTGGAACAGAACACATAGCTGGAGCTGGGAAACAAGTCAGAACCCTAACCAAAAAAAAATGAGCCCACTCTCCATTATCAAGCTCCCACCAACTGTAGGCTATAAGAGGGCCTACACCTATTAAATTCTCTCTAAAAATAATAATGGTTATCCCATTTATCTGGTGCTAACTTCACTCTCCGTTGGAGAATTTGCTTCTCTTTTTCAGATGGACGCAAATCCTGAGGAGGGAATCAGCCCATCGCTTCTCACCAGGGCCCCAGCTAAAACCAAGAGTAATTGGGGAAATGAGCAAGAATGCTGCTTTCTTGGTGAGCCTGGTACCAGCACAAGATACAGAGAACACTTAACTCCTACCAAACCAGATATCCAGAGACACAGGGGCCCAAGACCTCATCACTGAAGCAGACCTAAAACGAACCCGACATGGCTCAGGGCAATTCACAGAAGAGATGGAGGAAAGATTGTTAGAGCCACAAACTGGCACATTATGCACAGAGATACTGCCTCTTCCCCATAACTGATGGCTAACCTCACAATGCCCAACCCACATTCTCCAATGAGAAGGGTCCCTGTGGAGGGGGGAGGAGGCTAATGATGGTACCAACATAGTTGTATACACACTGTGTGCATAACTAATAAAAAAAAAATAGAGAGCAGCACTGGAGGATGGCTCAGTGGTCAAGGTGCTTCCCTGAATTGCATAAAGAAAATTGTTAAGCTAAAGAAGACTTGGGAAGCTGTAGCATAATTATAATGCAAACCTAGGGCTGGAGAGATGGCTTAGTGGTTAAGCACTTGCCTGTGAAGCCTAAGGACCCTGGTTCAAGGCTCAGTTCCCCAGGACCCATGTAAGCCAGATGCACAAGGGGGGCGCATGCGTCTGGAGTTCGTTTGCAGAGGCTGGAAGCCCTGGAGCGCCCATTCTCTCTCTCCCTCTATCTGTCTTTCTCTCTGTGTCTGTCGCTCTCAAATAAATAAATAATGCAAACCTATGCTGCCACTTTTTCAATCCCTAGTGGCTAAGACAACAAAAAGAGGAAAATAGCTACAATAATAGAAACACAATGATAAAAACACAATGTAGTGTATAAATGGCTCCTTCAGTCAGCATTCAGGGAACAGTCTTCTTAAATGTGCAATTTTCACCATATGAAACATTTCCTAAGTCATGAAGCAAGTCTTACTGACTTTTACAGAATGGGTGCTGCATGTATGGCCTGTGCTCTTTGATTGTCAGAAATGAAGTCATAAGTTAATAGAATAACATTTTTTGGAAAATTTATCATGCAAAACCTTTAAATAAAGGTCAAAAATAAGCACAGGGATAAGTACAAAGTGCTCAGAATCAAAAAAATTACATGTCAAAAGTTGTGAAATTCTGCTTTGTATATCCTTTGGAAAAATCTATCATTTTAAAAACATATTTTAAAAAAGATAAATATTGATTGAATTCAATTTTAAAAGAATTTAATATACCAACAGGCTGAATTAAATGAAGCTAATAGATTAAATGACAAAAACACCAAAAAATCAATGACAGAAGAAAGAATAAAACACAGAACGCATCAAAGCCACGAGTTGGTTTCTTTGCAAAGCCGGAAAAGAGGCTGAGTTTGGGGGACACTCCTGTAATCTCAGGACTAGGGAGGCTAAGGCAGGAGGATAGAGAGTTCAAAGAAAGGCTGGGCTAGAGAGTGAGACCCTGTGATAATACAGAATTATCAATATTCATGGGAGATAACTATACACACACACACACACACACACACACACACACACATATGGCATGAAAAGATGGTCATAACTATAAAATAGCAGATATTAAAATTTCAGAGTATATCATAACATTATATAATGCTTTTGAAAGTTTAGAAAAAGCAATTTCCTATAAAACAAATAAATCTGCAAAACTAGAAGAGCTTACCATATAGTATTCGCACATAAATCAGTACATTAAAATTCCTTTGGTGAGGCTGGAGAGATGGCTCAACAGTTAAGGCACTTGTCTGCAAAGCCTAACAACCCGGGTTCAATTCCCTAGTACCCACAGTAAAGCCAGATGCACAAGTGGTGTATGCCTCTGGAGCTCATGTGCAGTGGCTGGAGGCTGTGGTGCACCCATTCTGTCTGTCTGACTGTCTTCTCTCTGCCTTCACACGAATAAATAAATAAAACACCTTTTTAAAAAATCCCCTTGGTAACTTCCTTGGTCTGCCTGGCAACCTTCTGCCTGGCATGCCATTCTGACACACTGAAGACTGGTTGTCAGTGGGGACAGTTGGCACTGCGCCCTTTTCACTCCCCACAGGAGTGCCAGCAGACACTGTTATGGGGTGGCATTGGCTCTAGGCAAGCTCTCTTCCAAGCCGAGGCGTGGTACCTTGCTATGGCCTCCCTTGCCCTGGCTGCGGAAAACTTCACTGCCTCTTCCCTCATGGGAACAGCCTGCCTTAGCTTGTGGAGGACGTCATTTGTTCCCAGAGATGAGGCTCAGACTACGGAAGCCTGTCGGAGGGAGGCAGCGTCGAGGTGCCTGCCCACATGTTCGGAAGTCAGCCCTCTTCTTCATACTTCATACAATCAGCCCTCCACTCTAAAGTGGAGCCTCCCCACCCCGAGCTCACCTCTTCTTTGATGACAATATGGTCCATTTTATCAACATGACCCCGGAAGGCCTGCCCTCTGGCACTGCCAACCCCAGTCTGAAATAGAACTTTCTATGGGCATGTTTGCGATGTCCTGTCTTCCCCCAAGAGATTGTGGTGGGCTCCAAGTTTGAACTCTGGGGGTCTGACTTACAGCATTTTGTTTTCTACCAAGCCACCTCTCTCCTTAACAATCAATGACTATATTCTGTAACTAACGTTATTTGTTTGGTCAGCATCCATAGTTATGATGGTGAATCTCAGTTGTCAATTTGACAAATAACTTGGATCTCTTTTTCTCTCTCTGACAGTCTTTCTCTCTCCCCTATCTCCCTCTCCCCCATTACAATAAAGTCTTAGATCCAAGAAAAAAAAAGATACAAACAGAAACTGGATAGCCATGAAAATTAATCTCTGGGAATGTCTGTGAGGGATTTTCTAGGTAAAGTGAACTGAAGTAGGAAAATTACCCTAACTGTGGGCCCCACCATTCTATGGGCTGGGATGCCAGTCTGGACATCAAGAAGGCAGTGGGCTGAACATCAGCCGTCATCTCTCTCTGCCTCCTGACTATGGATGCCACATGACAGCTGCTTCATGCTCCTGTGCCACACTTTTCCCTCCATGATGAACTGCAACCCCTCAAACTGTGAGCCAAAAGAAAGCCTCCTTCCCCGCACTTGCTTCTGCTAGGTATTTGATCAGATCACAGCAAATAGGAAAGCAACAACATGCTAGTCTCATTCCTTCTCCATTTTTAAACACACGGGTTTTGAGGATCTTTGGCACTGCAAAAGTTATGCTTGACCCGTGTAACTGTGAAACTCTTGAAGGGCAGACAGGACAAGTGAACAGTCTCCGCGCCCCAGCTCCATCAGCTCCTCGGCCCTCACCAGAGCCTGGCCATCATCATCTCAAAGGAGGCAATGATAGCCTGCCCCTTGCTCCCCAACTTACTCTTCCCACTTCAGAAGATAGCAGGGGCATGGCAGGAGCTGGAAGGTGACCACAGTTGTATCTCACGGGGACTCTCTCTCCCTTTCAGAAGCTGGGACACAACGCAGCATGTCCAACACATCCCCTCTTGATTCCTGTCTTTTCCCTCCACTTATAGTAGGGCCGATTATTCTGAAATGACACCCTTACACGCCAGTGCTGTTACCTGTTGATGGGATAGTTTCCTAAAACAGAAAATGGTGGCTTCAATGACATTTACAAGTTTAAATTTTAAGACTTATTTCCTTTGAAAGCTCTTGACACTTCTGTCACACCAGCAATCTTTAGCAATACCTTTTTTTTTTCCTTGCCACTTTCTATTTTTACCATTTCCCAAAAAAATGCTTTTCAGTGTAAGTTCACTGCAGCTTTGATTCCCACTTCTCTTGGCTATGAGTAAAATCTAAGGTTTTTCTCATGCTTCCTGTCCTTTTATAATTGTCAGTATGCCATAGACATGTGCTCAGATTATTTGCAATATCTTAATCCATTTTAGGGGATTTTTATAGATGAGGGAAAGCAGCCTTTTGTTGTGGGTGTTAAAACTATTTTTCCAGTTTCCTAATTCTTTTCTGATTTCTGTTTATCATGCCTATACACACTAACATGTTTAATCTTTATGCAATAGAAAATGCCTAGGATTTTTCTCATTTGCTCACATTAAGTGTTTAATTTACATTGCTTTTCCAACCAACCTAGTTTGCCAAAGGCTTGCTGGTATTTTAAAGACCACCAAGTTGTCATTCTCTTCTGTGGGCTCCCATATATCCATGTTGCAAAGGAGCTATCTCATTTATCTTAGTCGTTTTTATTTTCTCCTTTTCTCATTTAACAACTTGAGTGTATCAAATTTGGCAAGTCTATTAAGATTGTTATTGGGAGGGAAAAGTTCATCTGCAAAGGCAAAATAGACCAGAAAGTATTAATTATCAGATCTGCATTTTTTCCCATTCAGTTAAGTAATTTTAAGTTTGGGTGGATTTTGCCTGGTTCTCTACTCCCACTTCTGGAGTACAAAGTGGTAGTTTTGGGGGAATTCAAATTTTCTCATACCTGGAAGAAATAGATTCCCTTCCTCCTCCCACTTCACATCTCAGAAAGATTGGTCCATGGATTGGGAAGGAGTAGGATAAAGATTGTGATTGACATTCTTAGCAGAGGAATGGCAATATGTCAGGAGAGAAAATGAGATAGCATATGTATATCATGGAGAAATGTGAGATGCTGTTGGGAGTAATGTATATTTAACGTCAATGGAGTTAAATAATTCAAATGCAATTTGTGTTTGAATAATAAAAGGGACTGTAACAATTGCTAATTATAGAAGATACAATCAGATTATTTTATTTTCTCTGCAGTTGTGCAGGGATCTCACTAAAAAAATAACACATGATAACTCGATAGCTAGCAAGATAGATGATAGATAATAGGCAGATAGGCAGATTGGTAAATAGATGACAGATAGGTGATAGATAGGAACATACATACATGGATACATAGATTTGTTGATCAGGACATAAAGACACATGCCTGTAATCCATGTACTTAGGATGCCAAACATATTAGTCAGGGTTCTCTATTGGACCAGATCTGATAGAATGAATAGATATTATAAAAGGGATTTATTAGATTAGTTTACAGGATACAGGCTGAGAAGTCTAACCATGGTTGTCTACAGAATGGAGAGTCTGAGAGCTCAGTATCTAACAGTCCAGAGGCTAGATGCCTCAGCAGTCCCAATTTGGTCCTACAGACCTGGAAGATTCCTGGAGGGCAACTGATCTTCAGGCCACAGGATATCAGCAACAGAGTAGATGATGTACATGCCACCAAGTTGCACAGGTGACTAGGCAAAGGCCCGTGTTCCCCCAGGGCTTCTTGATATGCAGTCTGCCTTAAGACAGGCCTTTACATTCTCAGATAAGGTCTTCCTCGCTCCATCCATCCTTCTTGGAAGGAGGTGTGCCTCTGACATGATTCCTAATCTACTCACGTTGACAACAGAATTTAACCATCATAAGCTGGAGAGATGGCTTAGTGGTTGAGGCACTTGCCTGCAAAGCCAAAGGACCTAGTTTTTATTCCCCAGGATCCACACAAGCCAGATGCATGGTGCATGCGTCTGGGGTTCATTTGCAGTGGCTGTAGGCCCTGGTATGCCCATTCTTTCTCTGTATGCCTCTCTCTCTCTCAAAAATAAAGAAATAAATGGAAATAGTTATTAAAAAATGAATTTAACCATGACATCAAAAGAGGAGGATATAGAATCCAATACTTTTTCTCAAAGTAATGTATATCTACACACACACACACACACACACACACACACACACACACACACACACATATATACACATATATATGCACAAACATACATAACAGGATATCACAAAATAAAAGGTTAAGGAAATGGGTACTTTAAAAATAAAACTTTGGGCTGGAGAGATGGCTTAGCGGTTAAGCGCTTGCCTGTGAAGCCTAAGGACCCCGGTTCGAGGCTCAGTTCTCCAGGTCCCACGTTAGCCAGATGCACAAGGGGGCGCACGCGTCTGGAGTTCGTTTGCAGAGGCTGGAAGCCCTGGTGCGCCCATTCTCTCTCTCTCCCTCTATCTGTCTTTCTCTCTATGTCTGTCGCTCTCAAATAAATAAATAAAAAATTTAAAAAAAATATATAAAAAATAAAAATAAAACTTTAAGCTTTTCCCCATCATTATAAATCTACAGTAATTTATACAAAGCAAACTTTGCTATGGTAAAATCAATTATGGTGATTATGATGCACATGGATCCCACGTAACGACATTGGAGAGGCAGGACACTCAGGTGGGTGTCCCCCAGTTTCTCTGTGTTTCGGTCATTGTCCCCAAATTCAACACAATATGGAGCTACCCAATCCAAACACTGCTACGCTTGCCGGAGCATTGCCCCCTCACTCCCCAAGTGTTGAAAACCTCTTCCGAAGAGCCTGCAGGTGTGGGCTGTGAGGGTTTTCATCCATCCCATTTTAGCAGATTCTCCCTTCATGTTCTGTTTCTTTAGACATGGTGATGCCTAAATGAAGCAATGACATCTCTACTGAATGAGCACATTTAAAAAGAAAGACCTTTAACACAATTATAAATTATGCAAATAGAAATTACAAATTATATGCAAATCAGTTTCCATAAGGCATTGTGGCAATCACTGGGCTTACTTTCAAAAGCCACATTGTACGCATGTTCTGTTTTGTGTTTCAGTCAATTTCCTCCCTACTATTTTCATTGAGATTATTTATGTTTATTTGTATTGTTTTGCTTAATTGCATGTTGTGTTTCATATATCTTGTGCTATTTCTGAAAAAAAAAATAGCATTTAATGAAGTGAAAGTAAACAGGTAGCTGTCAAGAGGAGATGACAGTTTGTTAATTTATGTAAAGTGTAACCAACCAGATGCCTTAGAAAATACTTTAGTCAGAGATAAAGAATCCTAGAGCACAGTAATGTTTCAATAGATAGCTAATGGCTGCATATGACCTTGGATTTTTTTTTTTCCTAGATCTCAACCAATACTCAAGAACTCAGAGTCCAGGAAGTTCCCAGGTTTCTGAAAACAGACTCATCCCAAGAACTGCAGAAGACAGATCTTGCTGGCATTACTGCTCAAACTGGCATGATAGAGTAACAAAGAAAAAATCTCATGCCTAGGTACAGTTGTTTGCTAAAAAACCTGAGCTTCTGGAACCCAGAATCATATAGACCAAAACTGGACACCCTTGTTATCCTTTAGGGTTTCTGTCTACTACTGGTTCTGTGCAAATTGAAATCAAGAGAGGAAGACAGACCTGACTGGTTATCATTGCTTCCTTATTAATTAAGTCTGCCATTAAGCATTGTTTATTTTCAAGGAGGGAGAGAGAGAGAGACAGAGAGATCGAGAGAGAATAGGCAAACCAGGGCCTCCAGCCACTGCAAATGAACAACAAACACATGTGCCACTTTGTGCATCTGGCTTTACATGGGTACTAGGGAAATGAACTTGGGTCATTAGGCTTTCAGGCAAGTGCCTTAACCACTAAGCCATCTCTCTATATAGTTGTAACTGTGAAACCCGGGTGTGTCAATTGCCACACACCTAACATGCTGTAACTGGTTCAGTTGCAGCTTGAGTATGTGTGTTTGAAAACATCTCTCAATGTGGCAAAAAAACAAACAAAAAAGACACTTGTGTCTTTGCAAAATTAGTAACTATAGGCCAAAAGTGATTGATGATCTTTGATTTAGTGTCTACATAGCCACTGGCAAACACATGGTCCTTGTCAGTTCCATGAGTGAATCAATTCCCTTTTAAAAGAAAAAAATAGGGCTGGAGAGATGGCTTAGCGGTTAAGCACTTGCCTATGAAGCCTAAGGACCCCGGTTTGAGGCTCATTTCTCCAGGACCCACATTAGCCAGATGCACAAGGGGGTGCACATGTCTGGAGTTCCTTTGCAGTGGCTGGGGCCCTGGTGAGCCCATTCTCTCTCTCTCTCTCTCTCTCTCTCTCTCTCTCTCTGTCTGTCACTTTCAAATAAATAAATAAAAATTAACAAAATTGAAAAAAATATTTATTTGCCAGCAGACAGACTTAGGGAGAAGAGAGACAGGCATAGAGAAAGAATGGACCCACCAGGACCTCCAGCCACTCTACGTGAACTCCAGATGTGTATGCCACCTTGTGCACCTGGCTTTATGTGGATACTGGGGAAGGGAACCCAGGTTGTTAGGCTTTGCAGGCGAGTGCCTTAACCACTGAGCCATCTCTCCAGCCCGTGGATCAGCTCTTAATGGCTGGCTACACAGGTCTTAGGGTATTCCTGCAGTCAAGGCCACCGGACTACAGGCTCCAAAGATTTCCCACCCTTGCTAATAGGAAATGTGCAGCGACATAAGCTCTTGTCTCATATTCATCATCACGTCCTGTCTCTTATAAACTCTTCTCTCAGAAGCACAAATGCCACTTTCCTTACAGACAGTGTTTGGACCCCAGTGACTGAGCAGCGCCTCAATCTGCCAGGCTGTTTGGAACCTTCACATTGGGGCCCAGAGTGTATCGCTCAAAGAGGGCCCTGCACGCGGGCATGCAAACGAACATATCAACCCTCTGTCTTGTCAAAATCTATTGTGTCACGATTATTACCACAACTCCCAGTTTGCTGCCAGGGACATTCATGACAGCTACAAGAAGATGACATCTTTTCTTTTCCTTGTTTTTTATTTTTTTTTTTAACTTTACCTAAAGGCATGTGGTGTACCAAGCCAGCCGGGTGAGTCAATATGGAGTAAGTGAGCCATGCCATGAGTGGGACCTGGGGAAACCCACCACCCAGCAATGAACACATACAAAGAGCGGTTTGTGAATGAGCCAAGCAGTCTCCTTCATCTGGCCAGCACTACTTCTCCTGGGAGTCCTGTGTCTCCTTGCCAGAAAATGATGGCTGCAGTCATTCCTAAGGAAATAATTTCTTCTAAATCCCATGTCTATTGCCGGAAGATGTGGCCACAGTGCCTGAGTAAAATGGAAGTGACATTGCAGGCTGAGAGGAAGAAGCACACCGTGGAGTTTATCCCAGTTGTTTATAAGTGGAGTTCTGGAGCTGGAGATATGGCTCAATGGTTAAGGCTTTACCTGAGACCCAGGTAAAGCCAGATGTACAAAAAGGTGCATGCATCTGGAGTCTGTTTGCAGTGGCTGGAGGCCCTGACGCCCATTGTCAGTCTGTCTCTTTTCTATCTCTCTCTCTCTCTCTAGCTCTGCTTGCCTCTGCTTGCAAATAAATGTGAGAATATTTAAAATCAGAAGCAGGATTTCTCTTAGGTAACACCTCATATGATCTGACTCTTGATTTCTAAGCAATTTAGCATTCCAGAGACAACTCGGGAGAGAAATAAAGCAAGGGCCCAGTAATGCCCTTACTCAACCCAGGGATATATTATAACAGCAAAGCTCGCTTACTTAAGCTATGGTCCTGTCCGGATTGGCATGACATTCTTTTATCTTTAAGAAATTCTGGCTTCTTCTAATGACCCCTAGCTTACTTCTACCTTTTCTCAGTGTTTTTCCTGAACAATCAGGTGAATTTGTTATAAACATCAGCCACCTCTTTTTTTAAGCACATGGTGTTAATCAGCCTCCTGTCACTAGAAGAACACAGCCCAGAGAAACTCAGAGAGAAAAGAAAAGCTTGTGGGCACAGTTTGGAAAGGTCATCATCCGCAGTTCGTTGGCCCCATTGCTTTGGGCCTGTGGTGAAGTTGCTGTTCATGGAGGACACATGAGCCAGGGAACAGAGGAGAGAAATCAGACCAATTTAAGGCTTCCAGTCACCTTCAAGGGCACAGCTACAATGACTTAAGAAACTATCTCCCTTGGGAACTGGAGAGATGGCTTAGCGGTTCAGGCACTTGCCTGCAAAGCCTAAAGACCCAGGTTTGATTCCGCAGTACCCACGTAAAGCCAGATGCACAAACTGGTGCATGTGTCTGGAGTTTGTTTGCAGTGGCTGGAAGCCCTGACACTCACCCATTCTCTCCCTCCCTCTCTCCCTCTATCTCTCTGTAATAAAAGAAACTACCACCTAAAGGTTCCATCATCCTTTCATTAGCATCCTAGGCTGGGAATCAAGCCTTTAACTTGTGGATATTTGCAGGATATTAAATATGGAAATCGTGAAGGGTGTCTTTCACCATTTGTCTCAAAGGCTACTGAATTTGTCAGCTTGGTGTTCAAAAGGACTCAAAGTGAGAAACATATTTCATGTCATGGTCCATTTACTTACATGTGAAATCAACAACAATCAAGCTATACCTTATGTTTTCATATTTTCTACTACATTCTGCTATCTTCCATAATATTCTCCGCTTATTTCATTACAAAGTGATAGCTCTGGGGCTGGAGGAATGGGTTAGCAGTTAAGCAGTTGCCTGTGAAGCCTAAGGACCCCAGTTTGGGGCTCAATTCCCCAGGACCCACGTAAGCCAGATGCACAAGGTGGCACATGCATCTGGAGTTCGTTTACAGTGGCTGGAGGCCTTGGTGCACCCATTCTCTCTGTCTCTGCCTCTTTCTCTCTCTGTCTATGGCTCTCAAATAAATAAATAAATAAAAATAAACAAACAATTTTTTTTAAAAAAGTGATAGCTCTAGTCTCAAGCCAGATAATTGTTCTTATAACCCAGTGTGTTTAAATTTCTTTCTCGGAAGGGAGGTGTAGAGAATGTGACCACATTGCCCAGGGCCTGGGAAGCTGAAAGGCCAGCTGAGAGTGTAAAAAGCCTCTAATAGGTGTTTATGATTTCACAAGATCAAGGTCAATATCAAGGAATAAGATTACCAGTTAGAGATGTCTGGCAAGGTGAACATTTTATCTCAGTTACTATTACAGGCTTCATTGGAAGAAGGAAATAGTGGTAACAGATGGATTAACTATAGGATGAGTGCACTTCCACCCAGCTGAATTATGTCATCTCCATGGCATATGTAGCCATGACCTGGGAAGGAATGTTCTAGACTAGTACAGTATCAGACCTCACACGCTTGCAGAATTTTGTACTATTGAGTTCTTTGTCTCGTGCCCTGGAACTGTTAGAGACGTGGTAAGGCAAAAAAAATTTATTGAGCAAATGGTGGGTAAGCCCCAAGGAGTCATGGCAAGCATGTTTAGGGTTTTGGCCAGCATCAAAAGAAGAGAGATATGGGCTGGAGAGTTGGCTTAACACTTAAGGCACTTCCTGCAAAGCCAAAGGACCCAGGTTCGATTCCCCAGCACCCATGTAAGCAAGATGCACAAGGTGGTGTATGTGTCCAGGGTTCATTGACAGTGACTAAAGGTCGTCCTGATGTGACCATTTTTTTTTTCTCTCTCTCTAGTAAATAAATAATAAAATAAATATATACATAGTTTTTAATGGAGAGAATGAAAGGGGGAGGAAATGTTGTGATGTTTGAGTTAGAAGTCAGAAAAGCAAACAGGCTCCTCGAGGGTCTGTGAGCAGCTCCGGTGAGGGAGGGGTTTCTGCAGGTTTCAGGACATTATCTTATTAAAGGGATAGCTATTCCTCCTGCCTCCTCAGCATATCTGTAGGCTAGGGATGCTCCCTTGACCAGGTGAGTGATTGACAGGCTCCACCCAGGACCAGACGACTTTATTCCTCTGGCCAGGAGTAAGTGACTCTTCCCTTCCTAATATTGCTAGGGAAGCAGGACATAGTGTGCATCTTCCAGTCACCTCTTAGCCCAGCGTCGGCCTCCAGGCAACAACGTATCACCTGCTAGATCCGTCCCACAGTGGGGATAGCTATGCTGCTCATCTTACAGGATGTTTTCAAAAGAGGGGGAGGTGGCTTGGGAAGTATGCAGCGGGGAGAAGGCCCCGAGAGGCTTTGGGGGAGAGTTTGGATGGAGACCTGGGAATATCAAAGGTGGCATGGCACCACTGATGCCAAGCAAAGTATCCACATCCTTCGGCTGGGACCAGAGCTCGGCTTTCTCTCTGGGGTGAGGTTTGACAGAGCAACCGTCTCTTCAACAGAAGCAGAAACAGAATGAGAGGGGAAAGACTTTACTACAGACCCTCATTTCCTACTGTTCTCCATATTACTTTAGGGAGCATATGGTGAAATTCCAATTTTAGGATTCAGAAAACTAGTTTTATGGTTACGTAGACTGAGTTTGAGTGACTGCTATGTCTTGAACTCCCCTTGCAGCCTTGATATCCTAGATGCAGCGTCAGTATTGTTTGGTCAGAAATAAAGCTGGGCACTGACCATTTCACCTAATCTGTGATTACCCAGTTCATTTGATCATTTCATTGTGTATGCTTGCAGTGTTTGTGACTTTAACAGGTTTTGTGTCTCGCCACAGTCAAAGCCATCACTGCTTTCAATTAACAATCACTTTCCTTTCACATGTTTACCAGCCTAAGGTGATTTCCAAGACAATTCCCAAAAGTTTATCAAGCAGTTGTTACAGTGGAAGGAGAGTGTGGTATTGTGAATGTCATGTATGTCCCCCGTAGACTCCGGCGTTTTCCTGAGCTTATGACTTGGATCTCCAGCTGCCTGGGTGAATGAGGAGCCATGGTGGGTGGGGGGCAAGGGGCAGTAGGTGCAGGGAAGGAAGGGAGCTGCATCCTGGAGTCCTACCCTAGGGTGTCACTGTGAGCCACGCAAGATGATCTCTAGGTACATTCTGATGTACTTCTGAGACATTTTTATTCCCAAGTGTTTGTGAGCGTGTAGTCTCAGCCCAGATACCTAAAGGTCAAGCGGCAGATTAGCATGGGAAACAACAGCAGAGCTCCTGTCAGAAGGGGGTCAGGTTCCCCTCTTCCGCAAATCCAAAGCAGACAGAATCCCTGGAAGAACAAGTGGATTCCATGTCAGAACATCTTGTCAGCAGTTGAATCAAAGTTTGTTATGACACACGGGCATTTACACATGTCTTCAAACAAAAAACCAACAACAGGAGTTCAGAAACATAAGGGTGCATTGGCAAGCAGAACACCTTTCAGAATTTGGCCTTGTCTCTAATCACAAGTCATTTTGAGTACATTTGGAATACATGATCTTGTTTTTTTGATTTTATTTCTGCATACTCTGATGCACATGTGGAGAATGGAGGACAACCTTAGGTTATTGATTCATTTTCTCCTTCCATCTACTTCTTCTTCTTTTTTTGGGGGGGTGCTGGGTGTGGTATAAGGTACCTTTATGAGAGAGAGAACAAGAAAGGAAAAGAGACAGAATTGGCACACCAGGGCCTCAGCCACTGCAGTCGAACTCCAGATGCATGCACCGCCTTGTGCTTTTGAGCAACTTTGCACGCTTGCATCACCTTGTGTGTCTGGCTCATGTGAAACCTGGAGAATGGATCATGGCTACTTAGGCTTTGCAGGAAAGAACCTTAACCACTAAGCTATCTTACCAGCCCCTTCCATCGTAATGTTGAGAAAGAATCTCTCTTGTTGTCTTTTTACCTCTGGGAAGGCCAGCCTAGCAGGCCCACCGGCTCCGGGATCTTCCCAACTCTGCCGCCCATGTGCTGTGGGCCCTCGGGGGTGACAGGTTTTCTGCCAGTGCTGGGGGTTGTTTCAGCTCAGCAGGCTTGCGGTATAAGAGCCTTTAACCATTAAGACAACCCCCCAGCCCCCCACCCCCGTTTCATTCTTTCTTTGCTCATTTCTATGTGAAAACCAAACCCTCTGTCTATTATCTGTTTAATGGCACTATATCCAGGTCATATTTGATTTTTCTTGGACTGCATTAGGGACACTAGGATGGAATACTTCATGAAGGTTTTTGTTGTTTCTTTTTTTTTTTTTTTCACTTCCTTTATTTGAAATAAAAACAGTAATTTGCCGTTTGAAAAATTCCCCTGCCATCCTTATATGTGTCGGGGGATGAACGGGAGCATTGAAAACATAAAGTCCTTGGATTAGCCACAGAGCTCTGGACCTCGCCGCTTCCCAAGCACTTAGCCGGTCAGCTAGACTCATTTCAAAAGTTAATTGCCTTTAAGATATAATGTGTTATTGTGTTGATTTGGGTAGAAAGTGGGGAGATAGAAGAAAATAATTCAAATTTAGGCTCCTGGAGTTTATGTTGCATGAAAACCCTTGGGCATCTATTCCCCTGCCTCTAACTTGTGTTTGTTTGTATTTCAGGTGTTTATGCATAAATTCCCTTTGTAGCTACAAATCAGACTTAAAGGACACTATGATAGGATCTGCTTATCTAATTCTTTATTCAGCCCTTGGGAAAACCAACATAATTCTACAGATTTCTCTGGAAATCCTGAGCAGATCTAAAGATCATGTCAATCAACAAATGATTCTTAAATCCACACAAGCTTTCTATTACTACGCAGCTTGCCTTTTTCCTTTTTAAACTATTTATGGTCTATCAAATGATATAAATGTAAGTGATTTAAATCAACTTTATGGTGGTGTTTGTTTTCATACTTAGTCACCTACCTTGCTGAGAACCATTGCGTTGGCCGTTAACTGTTAGACCTCCTATTTAGACAAATACATCTATTTGCCAAGTGATTGGAAATTCAAATCATGCAAAGCCTCAATACCCCATAAACCACTGTCAATATTTGCATTTAACATGTATTGACTAAGGTTTTACAGTAGCCTCAACACACAAGGGAAGTCTACTGCTGATGAGACTGGAGATTGTGGGAAGGACAACGGTCTTTGGATACAAATAGAAATAAGACTATTTATCAGCCCAGAAAGGATCAAGGGACACTGCTAAGTCACAATACAAAGTCAAAGAAATGTCAAATTTTAATTTTTAAAGCCATTTTGGGAGATGAGAGTTTTCACAAAACTGAGGGAAGAAAGTGTGGAACAAATACTTGGTAAAGGGACAGCTGAGCTTCAGGCCCACCAGTTCACATGGATTATCTCATTTGTATCTGGTAACGGGGGGGGGGGGGGGGGGGGCTGCCTTATTTGGAGGGGCAGAGCCATGAATTTAAGGAAGATTAAACTTTGGAACTTTTCCGTCCAGAAGTGGGCAAACTGTTTCTAGCAGCCAAACCTGATAGGTGAGAGAGCTAACCCTCACCTCCCCACCCCTCGCCCAGCCCAGGAATGGGTGAGCTGCCTTTTACAGCAGTCTGAGGAAAACAGAAACGGAAGAGCAGTTTAAGCCATTAGGAAACCGGCTACATCTGCTGTCACGGCTGCTCTGATGTGACTGCGGCCGCGGCTTTCTCTGCATACATGTGCTCACTGGCACTTTTCCTATTTGTTTTTATTTTTATTTATTTATTTGAGAGACAGAAAGAGAAAATGAGAAAGAGGCAGAGAGAGAGAAAGAATGGGTGCACCAGGACCTCCTGCCACTGCAAACTCCAAACGCATGCATCTGCTTGTGCATCTGGCTTGCGTGGGTCCTGGGAAATCGAACCTGGCCTGTTTGGCTTTGCAGGCAGGCACCTTAACCACTAAGCCATCCCTCCAGGCCTCACTGACACTTTTATTGAACAGCCAAAACCCAGTAATAAATGAACAGGTGAGACAAGAAGTATGAGCAAAGGGTAAGAAATCTTCAGCCTTGGATAATCCTTCAACATCTGTTAAAGGAAGGGATTTAGGAGTCCAACCTGGTGGATTCTGCTGAGCCGGAACACACGTCCACCCTAATCAGAAGCGCAATCACATCAAACCCTCCTATTGCCATCAACAGATCTTGGGCCCAGCTATTGATCGCATTGTCTTCAATGCTGTGGTCAGTATGTTTTCTTTGAGTGGAGCGTGCAACCAGGCCTCCGAGGGTAAGGGGCATAGAGTGAATCTTAAGATCAGCCAGCATCTCTAAACATTGCTCATCAACATTGGTCACCCGTGCCATTCAGAGCAAAAGCATGCCAAGGCAGAGGAAACCTAGCCACACTGCTTTAAGCAGGTAGATCACACAGTTATGAGATTAACTTTAGGGCAACTTACAAGTAAGGAATGTAGCATCTCACAGCAATCATTTCTGAAAAGTTATTTGGAAGGTCTATAAGAAATATTCCCACATAGTTCCTTCCTTAGCTCATTCCGACGGTTTGTTCTTGGAGCTCATCCTCCACAGGGGCCCAAATGCTAAGATACCGCGCAGATTTGGTCCTGAAAGCCTCACCTTAGAGATTGAATTGAATATTTGGCAACCGGAGTCAGAGAGTTCGAGGAGACAGTCTTTGTCACAAACACACAGATGACTCACAACATGGAAAGATAAATTTAAAACCAGACTCCCCGGAAACAGAATGGCAGTCACAGAGCATGTTAGTGTCTCAGCCCATAAAGCTTTCTTGTTGGCCGTGTGACAACTGAATGAATGAATACATAAGGGATGTGAGAAGGATGGAAGCTGTTTCTTTTTTCATTTTAATCTTCCCATTTTTCCCCCTGGCAATCAACATTCAGACAAAATACGTTCAGGAGATTAACATCAGTAAAACATCTCATGCTCTGCTATTGGGGTTACCTGTATTCAGGCCCATGGATAAGTCTGTTTAAAAGCAATGCACAAACTGATAGATTCTTTAGTGGGACCTAATTAATACTTATGTGTTTCCTAATGGAACTAAAAGTTGTTCAATTAAGACAGTCGATATGTAAGGAAACATGAATAGTGATATTCACATTCAATTCACCTTTCAACCTAGCCATTCTTTTCAACATAGACACTCATTCTGAGTTCATTTTTCTTTGGATACTCTCACATCTTTGTGGAAGGGACTTCGTATAGCCTCAGCAATGGACAAGCAAGTCTGTTTCTGAAGGTGATCGTAACACAAGAGGGTAGTGCCTGGCCCTCCCATTAAGATCCCATGCCAAGATACAGCTCTGCACATTGAGGGAGAATTTGCATTTGAAATCAGCCCTTGTCCCTCAAGACCTGTGGAGGAGACAAGTGATGTTAATACCTGTTCTTGGATTTCTGGCCCCATACAAAAATCAGAAGCTTGATGTGGCTTTATATTTTCAATTAAAATTATTAAAAAAGAATTGAATGAATTGCTTTTGAATCTACTTTAGAACCTGCATTTTAGAATTTTCAGGAGAAATTCTTAGCAATTCGAGAGCTGTCCAATAAACTTTGTACAATGTATGTACGTGTAGATACGCATTTGTGGGAGGGGTGCACATGACTGTGTGAGTGTGCATGTGGGAGCAGGAGAGCCATCTTGGTGCCATCCTCTGGAATGCCACCTGTTTCTAGGAGACAGGCTGGCTTATTTGCCTGGAGCTCAACAACTGGGCTAGCCTGGTTTGCCAGGGAACCCCAGGCATCTCTTCTATCTTTGCCTTCCCAGAGTTAGGCTTATAAGCACATGCCACCAAGCCTGGCATACTTATAGTACTGGGAATTGAACCCAGGTCCTCATGCTTATGAGATAAGCACTTTACTAACTATTCTCACTAGCCTTTTGCTATTCTTTATTCTCTCCACCCCTCCTTATGCATTCTAGCCAAAGTGTCAGGGACAAAGAACCTGTCTTGGGAAATTTATCTTCAGTTAAAGTTGTTTCACTAATAAAAGTGTCAGTGAGCCTAGGCAAAAGTCTTTCTTCTTCTGTTATTTCTACTCGATGAGAATCTCTTAAGAAAGCAAGTCTATATATCCCAAGATTTTGAAACACTAAAATCTTGAAAAGTTTACTTGCTGTGAGATGTCCCTGTCCCCACCAGTTTTTTCTTTCTTTCTTTCTTTTTTTTTTTTTTTTTTTTTTCACATTGTACACCATCACCTCACCCAAAACATGGTTTTTTCACTTGGGATTCTCTGAGTTTCTCCCAATCAGTTTGACCAACCTTCTATGGGCCGTTTCTCTGCCAAGCTTCCGTTTCTGCATAGGAGAAACTGCCTTCCATCTACTGAAGCCAAAACTGCATCTACTACAAAGACTGAGCCCACAGATATCTAAGAAGACCATCAAGAATTGTGGGAGAAGCTCCTCCATGATTTTTGTGGTTGGAACTATCTCTGACAAGGTCTGGAGTCTGGTCTCTCTCTCTCTCTCTCTCTATCTCTCTCTCTCTCTCTTAGATATGAAGCTACCATTTTACTTCTTAGAGTCCATCCTGGTGGCCTTTTCAACACACATTCCAGAAGCAGGGAAGAAAGTCCATTGATGACAAAGAGGAAATGTTCTTCTCTTCAGTGTTCCTGGCAGCTCCTTGTAGTTCACATGTACCGTGTCTGGCCATCACTCATACATACACACACAGCTAGCTGTGGGTTCCCTTTGCTCTGTTCAGATAGACTAGGCAAGGGGCAAGCTTCCTCCATCTCGGCAAACCTGGACTCCTGGTTGTCAGAGGCTTATGGGACAGCCTTTCCAATATCACAGCTTATAACTTGAGGTGTGAGAAACAGAGATCCATGTCTCTGAGCTTTCAAAGAGCCACTGCTGTAGGTGAGACACAACTCTGGGCCTTGAAATCTGGTGACCCTGCTTCAAGCAGGGAGCGCTGTAGCTCTAGAGCTGGGCGTTGGTACGCTTGGCTCTTATCTCTTGTTGGCTCTCTGAATTATTTCAGTGACCAACCCTCACTGTCTCTGTCTTGTTGGTATGTGTGTATATATGTATGTATGTATGTATGTATGTATGTATGTATGTATGTATGTATGTATATAATGTATCTATGTGTATATGTCATTTTGCAACCTCTTGCTCTCAATTGCTTTGCCCACCCGCCCCCCTCCCATTATCTTACCTTCTGGGTATTTTTTAAATTTTTATTTATCTGAGAGTGACAGACAGGGAGGGAAAGAGGCAGATACACAGAGAGAGAATGGGTGCACCAGGGCCTCCAGTCACTGCAAGCGAACTCCAAATGCATGCGCTCCCTTGTGCATCTGGCTAACGTGGGTCCTGGGGAATCAAGCCTCTAACCAGGGTCCTTAGGCTCCACAGGCAAGCACTTAACCACTAAGCCATCTCTCCAGCCCTTTCTTGGTATTTTTAAAAATTATTTCTATTTATTTATTTGAGAGCGACAGACAGAGAGAAAGAGGGAGACAGAGAGAGAATGGATGCTCCAGGGCCTCCAGCCACTTCAAATGAACTCCAGATGCATGCGCCCCTGTGTGCATCTGGCTAAACGTGGGTCCTGGGGAGTCAAGCCTCAAACCGGGGTCCTCAGACTTCACAGTCAAGCACTTAACCATGAAGCCATCTCTCCAGCCCAACCTTTCTTGGTATTTTGACCATCCTTGATCGTAGCCATAGTGTTGGCTCTAGCCACTATCTGATATGCTTCAGACACCTTCTAACTGCTAAATGAGTCCTGAGCTTACAGCGCTGGATGTCCCAAGGGTTCACAGCCTCAGAAGTCACACCCCCGCTGTCATCTCGCTGCTTTAGCCAGGTGCCCTGAGCAGGGTCACTGTGGAGGTTTGAATTAGGTGAGCCCCATAAACTCATGTGTTCTGGGTGCTTAACCCCCAGCTGATGGAAGTTTGGGAGGTGGAGCCTTGCTTGAGGAGGTGTGTTGTTGGGGGCAGACTTAAGGATGTTATAGCCAGCCCCCCCTTTGCTACATTTTGACTCACTGAACTCTTGCTGTTTCCCACCTGCTGTGGCAGAGGTAATGTCCAGCCTCTCTGTTTGTTTTTCCCTATCGTCACGGAGCTTCCTCTTGAGATCAAGCCAGAATAAAAAATAAATAAATAAATAAAAGTTGCTTCCCATCTGCTGCTTTTGGCCAGGTGCTTTGTCCAAGCGATGAGAAGGCAACTACAAACAGTCTTGTCTTGGCCTGCATGAAGTCCTTCAAAGCCTAGGTGGGTTTTCTGGAATGGTCATAAGTGTAACAAGGCCCCCAGAACCGGAAGTCCTGGCCTCGGTAGCCGTGGTG
Source organism: Jaculus jaculus (assembly GCF_020740685.1). NCBI lineage: Eukaryota > Metazoa > Chordata > Mammalia > Rodentia > Dipodidae > Jaculus > Jaculus jaculus. Next base: position 18,209,249 of record NC_059116.1, on the reverse strand, counting down.
GCTTGATTCAGGTTCCCCCATAAACTTAGGTGTTCTGAATGCTAGGTTCCCAGCTGATGGAGATTTGGGAATTAATGCCTCCTGGAGGGAGTGTATCGTTGGGGGCGGGCGTATGGGCTTTATAGCCAGTTTCCCCATGCCAGTGTTTGGCACACCCTCCTGTTGCTGTGGTCCACCTTCTGTTGGCCAGGGGGTGATGTCCACCCTCTGCTCATGCCATCGTTTTCTCCTGCCATCGTGGAGCTTCCCCTCGAGCCTGTGAGCCAAAATAAATCTCTTTTTCCCAGAAGCTGCTCTTTGTTGGGTGATTTCTACCAGCAATGCGAACCAGACTGCAACAGTGGCCACCATGTTTGCAGTACCCCTTGCTACTGGAGTGGAGTTTTCTCAGAGTTCAAAACAGCTAGATTGCCTTCAGGGCAGCTGTTGACAGTTTGGTTCATGCCCTAGAAAAACAATGAAAGGGCACATGCAATAAGGATCTGAAAAACAATAGTTTTAAATTGTATTTAGCAATGTTCAACCCCTAGTCACTTCCCTGAGGGAAGGAGGGAAGGAGGGAAGGAGGGAGGAAGGCAGGGAGGGAGGGAGGGAGGGAGGGAAGGAGGGAAGGAAAGAAGGAGGGAGAGAAGGAGTGAAGGAGGGAGGAGGGAGGAAGGCAGGGAGGGAGGGAGGGAGGGAAGTAGGGAGGGAGGGAGGATGGGCTCCTGTTTATCTGTCTCATCACTATATTAGATCAGGAAAGCACTTGAGATTCCACACAATCAAACACAGATCATCTGTTCCCTTGTGTTCACAGCATCTAACCCAATGTTTGCTACATATGAGCTAACAGTGGATGTTTGACCAATGGGTATGGAAAAGTATTTTTGAAGTACTTATGCAGACCAACAACATGAGGTGTTCCTGTCAAATATCTGTTGCATTGGAAACGTCCAAGTAGTACATTTGCAGTCTTCCATTCTATTTCATGCTACATGTGATGAAATGGCATGACAACAAAGGAAAAATGAATGAGGGAAGCTAGCAAAACTGGACCCAAGTCTCTCTCTCTCATTTTGTAAGTAATCTTACGGCTTTGGGAAAACTCGTGGAAGATTAAAATAGGAAGATGAAGACACCTGACCAATAACAAAAGAGATTCACAGGAGATAACATGGGCGGAATGGAACTCATAAGAGAAGCTGTCACCTCACCCCTAAGTATTTTTGTTTTTGTTACAAAGCCTCTGTTGTAGTCACCTGTGCTCTGTTGGCACAGAACACCCGACCAGGAGAAGCTTATGGCAGGAAAAGGTTTATTTCATGCTTACACTTTCCAGAGGAAGCTTCAGCGTGGTGGGAGAACCTGGCTCACTTCATTAGACATCCACAGCAGAGAAAACAGCCAGTGCCAGCAGGCTGGAGCTGACTCCAAACGCACAGGGCTGGACTCAACCCCGAGGCCCGCCCTGGGGACACACTTCCTCCATAGCAAGGTTCCACCTCCCAAGGATTACACCAGGTGGGGATTAAACAGAAAGCTTAACACAAACACCTGAGGCTCTAGGGACCTTATATTCATACCACCACAGCCTCTAAATTCTTCCCATGATAAAACTTATTAGTGGGTGAATGGCAAAAAAAAAAAAAAAAATGAGGTACGGGTTTCATTATTTAGCTAGTGCTGGAATTCTTAGACAGCAGATGTTGTTTTTCTTTTTACTTGACCTGTTCACATTTCAGAGAGGTTGCCTTGATTTCCTGTCTCTCATCAAGTATGTCAGCAAGTCATAGAAGGCTAGAGAGATGGCTCAGTGATTGAGGTGTTGCCTGCAAAGCCAGCGACACAGGTTCAGTTCCCCAGTACCCACATAAGCCAGATGCACAAAGCAGGCCATGAAACCGGAGTTTACTTGCAGTGGCTAGAAGCTCTGGAGCTCCCATATCATACTTTCTTTCTCCGTGTCTCTCTGTCTGTCTGTGTCTCTCTCTCTCCCCGAGTGTGTGTGTGTGTGTGTGTGTGTGTGTGTGTGTGTGTGTGTGTGTCTGCTTGCAAATAAATAAAATATATTTTTTAAGTCATAGAGTCTTGGGTGCCAAAGAAGATTGTTTAAGGAGAAGAACGTCATCATAATGCTCAAAGAAGAAGAGATTGCAAGGTCTTGGAGCCATGGACTGAGGCGAGGAAGCCTGGCTACTCTGTTGCCATGATCCGCACACATCCGTGTTAATCTAACGCAGGGATCTCTAATAGTCAGGGGTTAACAGGGCCCGGATGAAAGCTGAAACAGATGCTCTATCTATCCGACTGGGTTTTATTGCCTCTCCCTGCTGTGCATGCATTGGCAAAGACCGTGTGGACAATATGGATTGGTTAAATAGACGATCACTGACAATATTGGAATTATGTATTTTCAAATAACTTTTGTCATTGCTGCAATTAATTTTGGTTTATGTTAAGGTTGAAATAAAAAGTAATAAAGTAAAATTAAAAGTACCCCTAGCCTATAGAGGACTAAATGAGTGCAATATTTGAGTTTCTTTTTAATTGTTCCATTTTTTTTTTATCTTGATGAATACATAACAAAAGCACCAACTGTAGGAGGAACCCACCTGCTTCCATCTGAGGCAGGGTTAACGCCTGGAGCTGGTACCAGATGGAAGCCCGTGTTTGAAGGCCTAGCACAATGATTCAATCCAGCACCCACCTTACCCAGTAGAGTGTGGTGGGTCTTGGAGAACAGCTTTACTTATACTAGAAAGTTCCACCATACTTAGTTGCATTCTCCAAGAAACAATCTCATATGATGTTGACATAAAAGGCAGGGTTTTTTTTTTTTTTTTAATTTGGTTTGTAGCTTTCTTACGAAAAATATCCTCATACAATTTTTCCATATATGCAAGTAACGCCAAATGTATTCTTAAGAAACTCAGCAGTTACATAACAGGCTTTCTCCTTTTCCTCATAAAGGATGAGTTTTAGGACATGACTTGCTCCCACTCAGCAGGCCCAGGCGTGGGCGTGAGTTCATGTGTTCCACATGCAGAGAAATACAAGCCTCAGGAATGAAAAGAGAAAGGAGGTGACCTACCTGAAAGAAAATGATTATTTACTGTGAAAATGCAACCTATAACTAGAGTAAGACAGACAAACCTGTCGTCAAACACCATCATTTCTCTCCCAGAACTCCAAGCAGATGACCACCAGTGCCCTGTTTTACGTTCTCATGGTGGGAATTCAGTCCAGCAAAAAAGCTACTTATTTCCAGGGTCTGCCTGTCTCTCTTGCTTCTGGCTCCTAAACGTTTAAAATTATCTGCAGTTGGCTCTCACAGTCTCTTTGAGATCTTATCTGTAACGTCTGTCCACCTTCATGTCTCCCAGGAGTTGTAATGGGTCTTAGTATATGTACAAGGCAGGAGACAATGGTTGCTTAAATCTCTCACTGACTAGAGGGTCATGGCCACCAAACATCAGGAGAGAGGGACAAGTCCCAGCCGATGAATAATTGTTCCATTCCAAAATGCCAATGAGACTCCAAGGTCCGCATCTCGTGGGTCACACTTTCCTGAGGACATCAAAGTGGCACTTGGTTCTGAGTCACCCGTTAAATATGCGACAAGCAGATTTGGAGAAATAAATAAGTATAGGCAGATTAAAAACATTTTGTTGGCAAAACTCTCATGTGAATAAATAACAACATTGCTAAGGAACAGGAGGATTTCAAATACCTGCAAAAAGGCAAAGAGATATTTAAAATGTGGCCCAGGATAACTCTTAGTCCAATGTGGTCTAGAGAAACCAAAAGGTTAGCATAATTCTGGGGACCCAAAATCTTGTTCTAGGAATCCAGTGGATTTTCCACTTTTACCACATGTACTTACAGTACCTTTTTATATGTTTTATCTGTAAACCAGACATTCTATATATTCAAAAAAAAAAAAAAAAAAGGACTTGGTAGATGGCCCAGATGAACATCCTAATCCAAGTGCCTCAGAACACAATTTCATTTGGAGATAGTCACTTTAGGGGTAACTAAGAGAAGGTCATTCTGGAGTAGGTGGTCCCACTGAATCTGGATGGCGTCCTTATAAGGAGGTGTCTTGTAAAAACACACAGACTGAAGCCACTAGTGAAAACGAGGCAGCGTGGAAAAAAAAAAAAGTGGGGCTGATGGATTGGTTGTAACTTATCTGACAGGCTAATGAGAAAGTCAATAGTTATCCATCAGGGAAGGAAATGGACAGAGCCCAGCACACGCACCTGCTCCTTCCCGGAGTGCCATCTCCCTTGTTTGCGATGCAACAGGCCGCCTAACAGCCATTTCCTCCCCTTTTAAAACGTAGCCTATGTCTATTTAAAACAATATTAGACTTGGCATTCTTTAGCACTTGTGTATGCGCCAGTCAAATACATGCGATAGGGAGAGAGAAAGCGTCCTTGGCTCAGATGATCCCTGATTTATGACACACACAAAAAAATCTGCAACTGCCAGTGTTTGCTAAGGCATTGGGTTGTATCGTGTAATTCATAAACATATTTAAATGGAAAGAAGAGGTTTTACTTATGGTCTCCCTCATGAAAATGCTTGAGTTCAAATTAGAAGGGAGGACGGTCTTAATTATTCTTTTTGGTCTCGGTTTGGTTGTTGGCTTTGGCTTTGGCTTTTTTTTTTTTTTTTTTTTTTAGTGTTTCATGGTAGGGTCTCACACTAGCCCTAGTCCAGGCTGTCCTGGTATTCACTATATAGTCTCAGGCTGGCATCGGATTCGAGTTCCTCCTACCTCGGCCTCCTGAGTGCTTGCTGAGATTAAAGCTGTGTGCCAACATGCTTGATTTTATATTATATTCAAACTCCTAATCCTTCTGCCTCTGCTTCTGCAGCAATTTCCTATCTGCCTGCGCCACTACAACCAGCTATTGCTTTGTTTTGGGGAGATGAGGTTTCACTCTGTAGTGAGAGACTGATGGTCTTAAACTCACTTTGTAACTCAAGCTAGACTTCTATTCATTGCAATCCTCCTGCCTCAGCCCTTTCAAGTTGCTGGAATTGCAGGCATAAACTACCATGCCAGGCTTCTGTTTCTCTCATACCTACGTTTTGATACCAAGTGATATACCAAACCAACATAGAAGTAATCTGCTAAGTTTTTTTTAGAAATCGTCAATTCTCCTATCCACAGGTTGGTGGACATCAGAAAGACTTCCAGAGCCATAAGCCTTGCCCTCAAAGGCAGATGCATCCTCCTTGCTACTCTTAGAATTTGTTTTAATTATTATGAACCACGCAATAAACATGGAATACCCTGTCTCTTCAACATACCAATTTCATATCCTTTGCGTATATACTCAGAAGTGTGATTGACGGATCCTGGGATAGCCCTACTTCTGGGCTTGTTGAGGATCCTCCCCGCTGTTTCCCTCAGTCTTCTACTTTACATACTCCCCAACAATATGCAAGGATTCCTTTCTCCCCATCCTCACCAGCACTTACATTTCACCATTTCGATAGCAGCCAGGCTCATAAAGGGGATATCTCATTGTGTTTTTAAGTTGTGTGTGTGTGTGTGTGTGTGTGTGTGTGTGTGTACATGAAACAGCACACATGCAGAAGTCAGATGGCAACCTTGGGGTGTTGACTCTCACCTCCCACCCTGTTTAAGACATGATCTCTCTTACTGTGTGCCACTGAGAACCCTAGACTAGCTGAGCTGCAAACTTGTGGATTCTCTTAGTTCTCCTCCCATTGCGCGCGATCACAGGCACATTTGGATTTACAGACACCTGAACAATCTGTATTCGGCTTTATGTGGGCTCCGGGAACCTGAACTCCAGTCACCAGTGCTTTTAGCCATCAAGCCATCTCCCCAGAATAAAATAAATGTTTTATTTATTTTTGAAGTGAACATTTTTTTAATATATGTATGGCCCACTTATATTTCATCTGTGAGAAATACTTAGTCAGGCCCTTTAACCAATTTTAAGTTGGGTTATTTGTCTTCTTCCAGTTGAGTCGAGTTTCGCATGCATTTTAGACACTTGCCCTTTGTTGGGGGCACATTGGGGGGCTGTCCCCCCATTCCGCAGGTCAACTCCTCGCTGCGTTGTTGCTGCTTGTGCTACGCAGCAGCACTTCCTTTTGATGTTCCTTTGTTTCCTTGTCCCCGTTTCTGGTGGCAGAGCTAAAAAAAAAATAAAATAAAATGATTGCCAAGGCCAAAATCTGGGACTTTCTCTTATTTGTTTTAGAGTAGCTCTATTGTTTCAGGTCTAACAGTTGACAATAATTTGTTGTTCTGGGGGTTTTGTGCTTAAGCCTGTAATCCATGTTGAGATTTGGTATGTGATATGGAAGAGAGTCCAAATCGCATTCATTTGCATGTGGGTCTCTGTTTGTCTAGCATTATAGATGAAAGACACTGTTCGTTCACATATAGGAAGAAAAAGATGCTTTCTTCTTTCTTCTATAACCAGTGAGCCATTTCTCCAGCCCCAAAGTGTGTTTCTTTTCCCTGATAGTTATAAAAATACATCCAATGGCTAACATTCAGTGAACTAAAAATAATTAAATGTTGCTTACCTCCTTTTAAACAATATACTTTATTTATTTGAGAGAGAAAGAAAGAGAGAGATAGATACATAGAGAGAGAAAGAGAATGGGCACATCTGGGCCTCCAGCCACTGCAAACGAACTCCAGATGCATGTGCCACCTTGTGCATCTGGTTTACATAGGTACTGGGGAATCAAACCTGGGTCCTTAGGCTTTGCAGGCAAGCACCTTAACCACTAAGCCCTCTCTCCAGCCCTATCTCTGTTTTTATAATGTTTGGATAATTCATGTTTGGATAATTGTCATGCATGATGTATTTTAACCATCATTCCCTCCTATTACTTTCTTTTATCCTGCTCTCTCATACCCCATCTACTGAACTCCTTCTTTTGAACTAGTCCCTCTTTTATTTTGCTGTCTTTATTTTTATTTTTTGTCTGTCTCCATCATCCATGAAGACATGTTCATGAGCCCAGTATTGTGCAGGTAGCAACAACCACTGTGAGGTCATGAATGCCATAGCCAACTGTGTCCAGGAGATAGCATTGAAAAGGCACTTGTCCCCATCCTCTGGTTCTTGTATGCCTTCTGCCACCTCTTCCACAATACTCCCTGAGTGTGGTGTGTGACAGAGAGACCTCATTTAGGACTGAGCACCTAGCAGTCGCTTCTTAGCCCTGTGATGAATTTTGAGTCTCCCCAATAGTCATAGCCATCTGCAAAAGGTTTTCTTTTTTAGTTTAATTTTTTATTAAATATTTAAAATATTTTCATTTATTTATAAGTAGGGGAGAAAGAAAGATAGAGAGGGAGGGTGAATGGGCATGCCAGGGCCTCTAGCCATAGCAAAAAAAAAAAAAAAAAAAAACTCCAGACACAAGCACACTCTATGCATCTGGTTTTACAGGGGTACCTGGGAATTGAACCTGGGTCATTAGGCCTTGCAGGCAAGTGCCTCACCTGCTGAGCTATCTCTTCAGCCCCCAATTTTTTTTTGATAGATATAAAAGTACATACAATGACAAACATTCAATGCACTAAAAACAATAAGACCTGAACGTTAGCCTCATAGTAGACGTGCACTGAGCAGTCACTGGTGAGGGTCAAGATTTTCTCTGAATGCAAGAACTTGGGTTTGCTCAACAAGTGACAGCAGAGGCCTCATTGTGTGCCATTTTCTGTGGATCACCTAGAGGACCTGGAATGATCAAGTCAGACAAACACCACTGCTTGGGATGTTATGAGTTGGGTGAACTTCCTGTCTTCATTAGCAGGTAGGACAGGGATGACTCTAGTTTGAGACAGATAGATTGACACTTCTGTGAGGTTTGGAGGATTTAATTAAGTAGCTTCATAAACACCCTCAGGTCCTTATTCTGAAGTTTATTGCCAAAAAGCTTTCACATACAAATGCTGAAATCAGTTTTGATTATGTTTTAAAATTATTATGCTATGTGTTTTCAAGACAAATAACACAAAATAATATTTTTTTTAATTTAATTTATTAGTTTTCTTTTCAGTAAATACAGGCAGTTTGGTACCATTATTTAGGCTCATTTGTGATCTACCCCCTCCCATTAGACCCTCCTTGTTATTGAAAATGGGTCGTGCATTGTGGAGTTAGCCCCCAGTTATTAGTATGATAAATGTCTCTGAAAATCATGACCCAACATGTAACTCTGACATTCTTTCCGTCCCCTCTTCTCCTGGACACAGTTGGCTATGGCATTCATGACCTCACAGTGGTTGTTGCTACCTGCACAATATTGGGCTCATGAACATGTCGTCATGAATGATGGAGACAGACAAAAAATAAAAATAAAGACAGCAAAATAAAAGAGGGACTAGTTCAAAAGAAGGGGTTCAGTAGATGGGGTATGAGAGAGCAGGATAAAATAATAATTTGAGATTGGTACTTATCATGGACTTTCTTCAACAGAATAAATTTCAAAACCTTCTTTATCATTAATTTTCCATTATGCTCACTTATTTCTAAAGGGTTATTTTAAAAATAAGAACGAAAGAAATCTATGATTTTTCTGCTTAAATTGATTAATTAGAAGCTTCAAATTTCTCAAACAGAGTTTCCCTCACTGGATTTTTTTTTTTCTTTACCTTTGTAAATGATTGTAACTAAATTTAGGAAAGTCTATGCATCAGAGGAACTGCTATTTTTTCCCCCTTCTTTTGTCTTGGTATGGTGAATAGCAATGATGACCTTGCAAAGACAAGCTTTGGTACAATGCAGAAAAAGAAGAGTGAACTTGTAAAGTAGATTTCACACCAAACTCTCTAAAGTATATCTTTTAAAATACTTTATTGGTTTTTATTTATTAGTGGAGAGAGAGAGATAGAAATAGGCAGATAGAAAGAGAATGGGCCTGCCAGGGTCTTTAGCCACTGGCTACTGAGGAAATAAACCTGGGCCCTTGGTCTTTTCAGGCAAGTGCCTTAACTGCTAAGCCATCTCTCCAGCCCTAGACTATATCCTTTAGGACATTTCAATTCCCTTGAACCCCATGAGTAAAGTTTAAAATTCAACATGAAATGAGATTGAGTAAATTGTCCGGCTTCTTCAGAAATCCATCTTCATGATCTGATTTCATATTTGACCCTGTAAGTGTATAGTTAAAATTCCATTTTCTAGATAGTGAGATAGCTTAGTGGTTATGATGCTTGCCTGTGAAGCTTAAGAGCCCAAGTTTGATTCCCCAGTGCTCACATAAGCCAGATGCACAAGATGGTGCATGTGTCTGGAGTTCATTTGCAATGGTAGAGCCCTGGCATGCCCATTTCTCTCTCTCTCTCTCTCTCTCTCTCTCTCTCTCTCTCTCAAATAAATAAATAAATATTTAAAATTCCACTTTCTGTCCACCTTTCAAGGAAAAGTATGAAGCACACATCAACTTTTACAGAAGGAAAAATGGGATAGTTCTAGAATTCTTTGAACATGAATTAACCAAATAATGCTAATAGTCAAATAAGTTCATGGTTAAGGCACAGGATCTGATACAGTTTCAGCAGAAAGATATCAAATTATTGAAGAAATTAGAAAGTGTATCTGGTGGTATGGACAGAATCCTGTGATAGCAGATGACCTTACAGATCAGAGACTGCTGGGCTGGAGGAATGGCTTAGTGGTTAAGGCACTTGCCTGCAAAGCCAACGCACCTTGATTCAAATCCCCAGGACCCACATAGGTTAGATGCACAAGGGGGTGCATGCATCTGAAGTTTGTTTGCAGTGGCTGGAGGCCCTGGCACACCCATTCTCTCCCTCCTTCTCTCTATGTCATTCTCTCTCTCTCTCTCTCTCTCTCTCTCTCTCTCTCTCTCTCTCTCTCTCTCTCTCTCTCAAATAAACAAATAAATATTTTTTAAAAAGAGAGACTGCTTCCACAATGGTATACACACACACTAGCCAATAGTTTGGCTCATGATTGGAGCTCAGGTAATACTGGCTAAGGATGTGATGAATGAATTATTCTTTCTAATAGAAATTATGGTGCAGTATTTGGAGTTTCAGGAAGGGCCTGTGAACCCCATCTTTTGGGTCCTTATCCCATTAGCAAAGAATTGATAAAATGGGCTCCAAGAAGAATAGTAAATTGTAATAGTATATTGTAGGGGGAATTAAGATCCAGTGAAGAAGCCAACTGAGAGAGTCAAGGCAGAGAATTTTTCTCCTTGCTTGGTTGGAAGGTGGAGGGGAGGGGGCATAGGAGAGTGGAAAAAAATCTCCTTTACAGAGAAATTTCCCTGTGGGGAGGACCCTCAGGACACATACACACACACACACAGAGAGAGAGAGAGAGAGAGAGAGAGAGAGAGAGAGAGAGAGAGAGACAAAGCATGAGAGCCCAGGCCAGTAGATTCAGAAGTACGCATGGCAAACAAAAACGCAAAAGTGTAAACCCATTCACCTTCACATAGGAGAAAAGAAAGAGGCTGGATAACAAATAGTTCTGAACTTAGAGACAAATACATGTAACAAAGTGAGAAAACACCCCAAAATAAGACAGGAAAGTGCCATGACCAGGAGCAATCCCTACCCTCGCCCACCCCTTCTCAGCCTGGCTGGGAAAAGGGAAGAGCTTACCAAAACAAGGACCAGGAGATTTAGGCACCAGAAGAATAGCAGAGAAAGAGAGAAAGAGAGAGAGGTTACACTCGCGCAAGGTACATTTATACCCATTTATACAGGTCCGACATGCAATTAGGATGAGCCTTGTTATCAGACCCAGGCATGTAAGGGAGAGACATGGTTGGTTGGTGGTTCGAGGATCTGACTTGGGAAGAGCCAGTCCACCCGGGGGTGCTGAGCTGTGGGAGAAGCAGCAAGTTGCTTCCAGGGACTGTTGCTTGAAGCCACTGTGAGGGAGACTGGATCAGACACGTCCTGTTAGGCAGGCTGGGTGGCATCTTCCTTGTTCTTTTGAGTCTGCGTCCCTGCCTGGCAGTCTAAACAGCTGTCTTGCTCCTCCTATTTTGCGCTCAATATCAGATCAAGTTGTCCAGTCATGATAATAGACTTTCCTAACTTACTTTCTCTTCCTGTGATAGAATTTCCCAAATGAAGTTAGCAACCATGCTTCCCTTTGGTCTTAGTTTCTTTGAGGTAGACTGCCTGTGCTTCTCAACTCTTTCTGGTGCAGCATCATCTTAAAATAGTGAAACATTTAGCTTGTGCTCCCTGGATGACCTCTGCATCTCATAAAATAAAACCCTGAAACTTTAAGCAGGCAAGCATAGTACAGGCCTAGCCTAAGCAAAACAAAGTGAGGGCAATTATTTTCATAACCTGAAGAGTTTTATTCAGGGAACACTGCCTGTTGCAAGTCATCTTCACCTTGCTGGGATGAGCAAACCAGCCAGGCACAGTTTAGAGGAGGAAGGATTTATTTCAAGCTTACAGATGGGGGTGCGGGGGAGCGTGTTCCATGAATGGCGGGAGAAGCTGGCTCCCATTCATAAACCCAAGCAGAGCGACATCATCAAACAGCCAGCACCACGAGCAAGCTCAGCCAGAGCTCAGAACCTCTCCGCACGCCTTCAGGCTGGAATTCAGATCCTCTCCCATTGCCACCCCACCCCTTGTTGTGAGGGGTCTGCCTGCTGGGGCTAAAGCTGCAAACAGTATTTTAATAAAGCACCTGAGTCTATGGGGGTTATACATTGAAGCTACATACTATCAAAAAAAAAAAAAAAAAAGAAGCTGATCATTTTTTTTTTCCCACTTCTAAAGTTTATTAGGTTTTTTTGTTTTGTTTTGTTTTGTTTTGTGAGGTAGGGTCTTACTCTAGCAGAGGCTGCCCTGGAATTCACTATGCAGTCTCAGGGTGGCCCTGAAATTCACAGTGATCACCTGCCTCTGCCTCCCGAGCGCTAGGATTAAAGGCGTGCGCCACCACGCCCAGCAAGCTTACTGTTTCTTATATACTATTGCTATTTAAAATGAGGTCATTGTGGAGAAGAGAATAACTCTCCTCAAAGTCTACCCTCCCCATTTGATTGGACATAGAAGCTTCGCTATATATTGGGAAGTTACTCATCTAAACTGTTTCTTTCAAGACTGTGTCCTTACTGACCGCAGGACTGTCCTTCTTCTCCCTCATTCCACTGGCTGGAATCCAGCTATAACTTTTTGGACCTCAACCATGTGACAAGAGACAGCGGAATGTGGGATGACAAAGCAGAATCTCAGACGGCCATTCAGGGATCTTGGAGAACTGAATTCCCCAGTTCATCTGTTTGCTGCCTTAGAATTCTGAATTCTGTGACATGCGAACAAGGGTTCATATAGTTTGAGTCATGTCTTTCTGAGATCTCCTGAAGTCCATTTGTTTAGCTAGTGGTTTTCACTAACCAACTAATAAACGACTTAAGCACATCCTATGTTTTTTTTTCTCTTGTGCCACTCTGAGACAAGGCAGGTCCATAATACATTTTTAAACAAAGCCATTTGGCATTTACATAGAAAGCATGTACCAACTTCTACTACCGTCTGAGCCTCAAACTTAACAGGACGAGAAGGACCCTTGAGTGGTGGTAAATGGCCAGTGCGATACTTCTAGGTAATTAGTCAAATGCTGCTTGAGGCACAGCTAGACGGATAGGTGCAGTGAGACTCTGCTGGTTTCCTACTTCCTTTTTAAAAATATATATTTTACTTATTCATTTATTTGAGAAACAGAAAAAGGTAGAAAGAAAGGGGGGGCGTGTGCCAGGGCCTCCAGCCACTGCAAACCAACACCAGACACATGCATCTCCTTGCGCATCTGGCTTACATGGGTCCTGGGGAATCAAACCTGGATCCTTTGGCTTTGCAGGCAAATGCCTTAACTGCTATGCCACTTCTCCAGCTGCTTTTCTACTTCTTATGAGGCTGTCATATTCATGTTTCCCCTGGTTTCGTGCCAATTTGAGTGGAACAAGGCTCAAGCTCTGTCTGTCACACTTAAACTGGGCTTGGTCTTTAAGAAATATTCCGCCAAGCATGGTGGCGCACGTCTTTAATCCCAGCACTCAGGAGACAGAGGTAGGAGGATCGCCGTGAGTTTGAGGCCACCCTGAAAATACATAGTTAATTCCAGATCAGCCTGGGTCAGAGTGAGACCCTACCTTGAAAAACCAAAAAAAAAAAAGAAAGAAAGAAATAGTCCTGTGGCTATAGGTGGTACCCTACCCTGATCAAAACCCACTGTCCCCTCTCAGTATATTCAATAAACAAACTAAAATGTTTTTCTGTTTTTGTCCCTCTGCTTTGGGGCCCTTGAGGAAATAAAAGAGAAGTGCAGGTTTGATTTGGTTTAAGGGAATAAAGTCCATTGTGGTGGAAAAGGTGTGGTGGCAGGAATGTGAGGCAGCTGGTCACATTGCATCCACAGTCAGGAAACAGAGAGGTGAATACTGGTGCACAGCTTGGTTACCCCTTTTCATTCAGTCCAGGCCCCCAGCCCATGGTACCGACCCACAAGTAGGGTAGGTCTTCCCACTTTTATTAACCTAGGAATTCTCTCACAGATACTCTCAGAAATTTGTCTCCTAGATGATACTAGGTCTCTGTCAATATGAACCAGTATAGCATCTTAAGTGTATCATGTCTGAAACTAAGCCTCTCATCATCGTGCCAAAGCCTCCCCTCTCACTAGAAGAGACTTTGGCCAGTTGGAGTGGGGGAGAGGCTCAGCTGCTCCCAGAGGGGAAGACAGCTACTTTACAATGAAGATAGCACTGAGCAGCAACTCACAAGTACATACAGTGAACACTATTCAGCATGCAAAACAAGTTATTAGAGAAACTTAAATGTCTACTTCAGTGTGACAAGGGTCAGTTCAGGATGGCAGTTTCTAAAAGCTAATTTTGCTTGTCTGTGGATTCCCTACTGGCACACATTTTGCCTACCACAGAGGACTGATTCCGTAATCCTTCATTCAGGGAGGGAAAAATGAGAGGGGGAGGGAGAGAGGGAAGAGGAAATGGAGAGAAGAAGGGAAGGAAATAAAAAAAGAAAGATAAATAAAATAAGTGCTACTTAATTACATAGAAGAGCAAAATATTACCACCAATAGGATTAAACCAAGTCTTTACTATCTCAGTCTCCATATATATGTGCATGTTTCTGAGAGAATACAAAATGTCATAAGCGTTATTGCTGGGCTTGAATGGGCTTTATTTTTAATTTTGTTTTTATTTTACTTTCCCACATTTCAGCACTAAATGTGATAGTTTCATAGTAGTGATTTTTAGCTATGACACAGATAATCCATCAACTTCTGTTTAAAACTGTACAGAAAATTCAGACTTTAGTTCAACTTTGAAACACCACACCTCTTACATTTAATAAATAAATATGTGTATTAACATTAAAATAAAGATGTTACTACAGGCATGGTGTCGCACACCTTGAGTCCCAGCATTCAGGATGTCAATGTAAGAGGATTGCTCTGGGTTGGAGGCCAGCCTGAGACTACATAGTGAATTCCAGGTCAGCCTGGGCTAGAGTGAGACCTTGTCACAAAAAGAAAAATACTACTCATAACAAAAACATATTCTTGGAAGAAATAAAAAGAAAATGTCTATTTTATGATAGGGAATAGTTTTATCATAATTTAATTAACCAATTTATTTTAGAGAGAGATAGACAGAGTGAGTAAAGAAGAGGCAGAAAGAGAGAGAGAGAAAGAGAATGGGTACACCAACCATTGCAAATGAACTCCAGAAGCATGCACCACCTTGTACATTTGGCTTACATGGGTTTTGGGGAATCAAACCTAGGTCCTTAGGCTTCACAGGCAAGTGCCTTAACCACTAAACAATTTCTCTAGCCCTATTTTTATTATTTTTAAAATACTTTCTTACTTTCATTATGGGGAATAATCACTATTTCTCTAACAAGAAAACTTTGATTTTGAAAACTCAAAATAGATTATTTTCCAGTCTATTTTAAATAAGTTCAGCCTCTTGTACTTTCTCAACTTTTTTCTTTTCTTTTCTTTTCTGAGGTAGAGTCAGGCAGGGCTAGCCCAGGCTGACCTGGAATTCATGCATGTAAGTCTCAGGCTGGTCTTGAACTCATGGTGATCATCATACTTCTGCCTCCCAAGTGCTGGGATTAAGCGCGAGAGCCACAACTCCTGGCTGCAACTTGTTTTCACACAATGAGCTTGACTTTTCAGTCTCTTCAAGTTTATTTGCTTATGTTTATCTATCCACAGGCCAGACGAGCATTCTCAAAAGCATGCCTGAATCGTGACTTCATGTGAACATGGGTCGCCAAGTGTCCCTTCTGCAAAAATATAACCACCTGGGTTGTCCCATGAGTTTCTGACGTCCTGTACTCTGGTCGTCTTCTACAATTATTAGCAAAGGTTCTGTAGCTGGCTCTGTTTTCCACTTGGCGTGGATTTTAGTCCTCTGTGTCTCTTGGTTTTACCTCACCTGGATTTAAAGCATTTAGAAGCACAGATCTTAACTAATTTATTTCTCTCTCTCCCTCTCTCTCTCTCTCTCTCTCTCTCTCTCTCTCTCTCTCTCTTTCTCGTGTGGCATGTGATGTATGCATGTGTATATGTGCTGATACAGGGCTGGCTTGATGGCTCAGCAGTTAAAGGAACTTGCTTCTATGTGCTGATGTGGCACCCATGACCCTGCCCATGGGCTCTCCTGCGGTGGCTGAAGGAGAGTGGCAGGTGTCACTCTCGATCACTCACTGACTTACTTGTCCTTGAGATGGAGTCTCTTACTGATTCCAGCACTTGACAATTGGCAGCCCCAGCAAGGCTCTGCTCTCGGCTCTTTACTGGGCTGAGGTTACTGGCATGTGTGGCCATGCCCAGCTGTTTCCGTGTGCTCTGGAGATACAAACTGGTTTAGAGTCTGGCTCCTTCAGACCCTTATGCTTGCACGGGAAGTGCATTTGACCACTGAGCCATCTCTCCAGCCTATTACTAATTCTTAAGCATTTTGTCACCGTATAGTTCCATGCAGGTACTGCCATGTGTATTTGGTTTTCTAGCCTAGAACATTTTCTTTTCAACAACCAAGTTCATTGAATTGTCAGTTTATCTTGCAGAAAGCTAGCTTTCTTCAACAATGACATTATCAATAAAAGTTATGAGCATTTTACCCCGTCTTCTATGCCCCAAGACGTGTTAAATAGCTAAATAGGGAATGGAGAGATGGCTCAGTGTGTCAAGTGCTTGTTGTACAAAAATGAGGACCCGAGCTCAGGTTCTTGGCACCCCTGTAAAATGCCAGGCAAGGTGGCCATGCATCTATAATTCCAGTGCCTGTTAAGCAGTAATAGTAGGCTCCCTAGGACTTGTTGGCTAGCAAGATTGGCTAAATCAGTGAGCTGTCAGTTCAGTGAAAGACCTTGTCTCAATCAATGGAGTTATTGAGAAAGATACTCAACATTGGCCATTAGCCTCTACACGCACCCTCAAACACATGCATGTACACCAGTATACATGTGTGTACCAACACACACATGAACATTCATGTGCACACTTACCTCATGCATACATACACATGTAATTTTTTTTGAAATAATACTATCCCCGTTGGACACTAAGTTTATATCCTTGCTTGTGACTCTTAAGAAGAAAATGTGTCAAGTAGAGTCTTTCCACCTCCACAAAGACAACTCTGACACCAGGCGGCTTATTTTCTCAGGGGACAAGGCCTTCGCCTTACCACCTTATTGGCTAATTCAGGGGTGGGGTGCAGCTTGGAAAGGTTCAATCTTGCCAGATCTCATTGTATGATGTCCAGTGGGCCATGGTTCTTCCCAGCCTTAACCATGCTGGCCAGAGCAGCCAGAATTGACACATGGATATAATAACATTCCAGATAATAATGGTAGGGTTTTCTATTTGATTGACGCATGAGCAAGGAGACTCTTTGAAAAACACTCATCAGAGACAAGGGCCAAGAGCCAGTTGGACACAGCCTGGTGATATTTCTCCACTGGGGGCAGGGCTGGTAATGTCAGGCAGGCAGAGACAAGTCAGAGTTCAGCCTGGGCACTGCAATGGGATAGGCTTATACCAAGACCACAGAGGAGCATGCCCACACTCACGAGACCGTGGGCCGTAGGCAGAGGGCCAGGGAGAGCAGGTGAAGGGTGGACCTCAGGGGTGTCCCTATGGCAACCCACTAATAGCTCATTGACAAGGGTGTTTTGTAAAAGCTATTTAGATAGTCATTGATAAAGCAAGGGGGTCAGATCAGTCCCACCAATGCATACACATTTCATATGAATGTTAATTAATTCAGAGAGGTAATATCTTGGTCATCACATAGTATTCCAAAAAAATGGTCATGAAACTCAAAAATTCCTTTGTCAGTTATCTAGTTTGTCAATATAATTGTATCATCCTTACACATGCATCCCACATATCATTGATATATACGTCAAATATATTATTAAATTACATATGATATATAATAGATATGTGCTCTCTGTAACGTAATATATGAAGCTAATGTAATATATTAACTTACATAAGAGTATAGTGGTTCTTTAAATGTATTTGGCCCTCCCAGGTTTACAATGCTATAAGTCACTTGTACGGGGACAAATTCATCATAAGCAAGTGAGGGATGGTTACCGTCTCACTGTACCCAGAGTCTTTGCTTGAGGCTCCCTGGCTTTTGCTCAGGGTTTTGAGCCTCACCTCAGAGCTGGTGGCAAGAGACAAGCTGTCACATTTCAGTGGTCCATTCTCACTGACAGGCTTCATCTCAGAAGTAAGGGGCGCTGAACCCCTCCCAGAGTGTAGAAATCCACCTTCTAGGATCAGCTGGAATATGATTTGCTGGTAGATTTTTTTTGACACAAATTGGTTTTTCTTTAAGGTAAATTCGCCAATTTGGTGCAGTCAGTCCCACACTAAACCTGGCTGATCAATTTTAATGAAATGCCTTCAGTCATGATAAGATGTTAAAAATAAAACCTTCTTTCATATTACAACAACAAGGAGGTATTCATTTGCCCCCAGGCACCAGCCTCCACCTGCTCTGGAGTAAAGCAGGCATCCTGCAATAATAGTGACATTTCTAATTATGTTACTTTTCTTTAAAACCCCAAGTAGTGTGTCGTGACTGAGAGAGAGACTGTGGGGAGCTTCCAATGAAGTGGACTGACTGTAGAACCCAGGGCCTCTCTTGAACTTAAAAAAAAAAGAGGTGTTTATCACAGGTTAGAGCCTGGAACTGCAGCCTTATAATTCTTTTTCAAAGTATTTCATTTGTGTATCGAGATATATATATATATAAAAGAGCAGCAGAGAGAGAAACCCACACACACATACAGAGAGAGAGAAGGAGAGAGAAATAAAGAGAAAGGGCACACCAGGGCTTCTAGCCATTGCAAACAAACTCCAGACACATGTATATCTAAACTTACGTGGATATTGGGAATCAAACCTGGGTCTTTCAGCTTAGCAGACAAGAGCCTTAACCGCTAAGCCATCTCTCCAGCCTATAGTTCTTTGTTATTCATTTTAAGTAAGCACTTACGAATCCTCCCCTGGTCCCACTTCTACCCTGGAACTGTTCACCCTGCTTTTTTTTTTTTTACCCCTCCCCACTTCTTGGAAGAACGTTTCTCATCTACTGTTTTTAATCTCCTCAACATCCAAACTGTCTTATACCATCAGAATTCCCTCCGCTGTCCTTTTTAGGCATGTGTAGTACGCCTGTGTGTGTGCATGTCTACATGTGTGTGTCTGCATGTTGCACGTGTGTGCATGTGGAGGCAGGTGGTTGTCTTCCGCAATTGCCCTCCACTCTCACTGGAGGGCAGACTTTGCCAGTTCAGCGTGGCTGCCATCTTGTCCCGAGAATGAATCCCTTGGCTACCTAGGACTGAGTGACAGGTGGCCATCATGCCTGCTTGACGCGAAGCGAGTGCAGGGGATCCAAACTCAGCTCCTCACACTTGGATGACAAGAGCTCTCCCCACCGAACCATCTCCCATCCCCTACTGCATGTTTTTTTTTTTTTTTTTTTTTTTTTGACAATGTCTCCATTTAACCTGCCTTTTGCTTGGCCCCTCTGAGAACTCTAACTCTGATCTGTATCGTCACTCCTGAGCCCCCAACAAAGGCTGATCTTAAAACCGATCCTCTCTGGGGCTGCAAAGATGGATCAGCAGTAAAGGAGCTTGGCTCTAAAGCCCAGCGGTCTGCATTCAATTCCCCATTCTCAGTAAAGCCAGATCCACACAGTGGTGCATGCAGCTGGAATTTGATTGCGGCGGTCGGAGGCCCTGATGTGCCCATTCTCTCTGCTGTCTTTCTTTCTCTTTCTCTCTGATTGAAAACAAATAATATATATGTATGTATGTATATATGTTTATTTTATTTTTTTATTTTTATTTTTTTGGTTTTTAAAGGTAGGGTCTCGCAATAGTCCAGGCTGACCTGGAATTCACTATGTAGTCTCAGGGTGGCCTTGAACTCATGGTGATCCTCGTATCTCTGCCTCCCGGTGCTGAGATTAAAGGCATGAGCCACCACGCCCAGCTTTGTTTATTTATTTTTAAGCAAGCTTTTTCTCTTTGGATGTTGGTAAGCAGAATTGTGAGCTTGATTCAATACTTATTCTCAATGACCCCCTCATACTTGAAATGAAGAAACTCTTTCAAGCAAAGGATTTCTTCTTTGCTCCCATACCTTCAGCTCAAGAGCCTTGTCAACATTCATCTTCTTAGCTAACTACACATTTTAATTGTTATGGAAAGGAAAACTATTGGAGTTGGTCATAAGGATGGCAATCTGCAGTTTTAATTTGATTTCGGCATACCAGGGAGGCTGCTGGCATCCGAATGCCAAGCCTGGGGTGAGAGTTAGGTTATGGGTGTACTGTGCTGGGATTTGGGGTTCAGGTGGAGTCTTGGAAGATTTATGTCAACATTCTTCTTTTTCCCCTCAGGGAAGTGAGCTGCTCTGGATTTTAAAATAACAAAGATTGATCTTGAACTCATTTCCATAAATACACTGGGCACATAAGAAACCACAAACCATGCAGCCAGTCATGGTTGAAATGTAGCGGGCTGCTGAGCCCAAGGAGCGGTGCACCCTCGCCGGGAAATTTCCCATGAATACATAAGCTTCAACAAGGGGCAGTTTCTTCAAAAAGACTTTGGTCAACAGATTTGTTCTGAAATAAACTTCACGAAGTTGACGTGAGCTTAATTAAAAAGTGATAAATCTCCTTGCCTCATCTATCAGCCATTAAAAAAAAAAAGGAGCGAAACTTCGAGCTCTTGTCACTAAGTCACGCCGGCTGGCACGTATACATGCAACTTCCATGATGTGGTTTATGTCTGAGGAATAAGGTCCTGGGTGTTTCTCCTTCAAGATGTTAACTGGTTTTCCATATATTATTATTATTTTTACTTTAAAAGATATTTTATTTATTTATTTGAGAGGGAGAGAAAGAAAGAGAGAGGAAATGGGCACACCAGGGCTTCTAGCCCCTCCAAACAAACTCCAGATGCATGTGTCACGTTGCACATCTGCCTTACGTTGGCAACCAGAGAATCGAACTTGGATCTTTAGGCTTGACAGGCAAGTGCCTTACCTGCTAAGGCATCTCTACAGCCCCTGTATATTATTTTTCCTCATTCATATTGTTCTTTGGTTTGAGAAAAAGTCTTTCCAATCTGTTCAGGTGGGTTTTTTTTTAAAAGTATTTTTGTATTTACATATTTGCAAGCAGAGACAGATGGAAAAGAGAAAGACAGACAGAGAGAATGGGCACATAAGGAATTCTAGTCGCTGCAAACAAACACGGGATGAATGCATGACTTTGTGCATCTGGCTTTACCTGGGACTCACCCTGGTCATTAGGCTTTGCAGGCAAGTGCCTTAACCACTAAGCCATCTCTCCAGCCCTCAGGTTGGTTTTATATAAGTTTAGCTGTATGTGCTTGTCTATGAAGCTTTGTCTGCAAAAGAGACTACAATCAGAGGCCCATGTGCATAATCTCAACACAAAGACTTTCCAGTGCCTTCCAAGCCTGAGAAGAGACCTCTCAGGCCATCTGAAATACATCTTCTTCAAAGGCAGGGAGAATTTCTTACATTCCCCTCTTAGCTGTACCAGCTTTCCTCCATCTCAACCCTTGAGGCATTCACACTGTGAAGGGGCAGACTTTACTCAAGATCCCTACACGGGCT
Source organism: Jaculus jaculus (assembly GCF_020740685.1). NCBI lineage: Eukaryota > Metazoa > Chordata > Mammalia > Rodentia > Dipodidae > Jaculus > Jaculus jaculus. The sequence goes on along the minus strand of NC_059116.1, from coordinate 18,188,028 downwards.
TTTACTTTGAAGGGGCAGATTTTACTCAAGACCTCTGCATGGGCTTTTACTTTGAAATTCCCCTGAACATTGAGTGCAGTGAATAGTATCATAACTTTATCATGCTTTCCACGTCATCCATGTGGGCCCCTGGAATACAATGCTTGCCCCTTTGATATAAGAGATGTTTTTTTTCAGCTGGGCATGGTGGCATACACCTTTATTCCTGGCATTTGAAGAGATAGAGGTGGAAAGATTGCCATGAGTTCAAGGCCAGTCTGAGGCTACATAGTGACTTCCAGGGCAGCCTGGGCTAAAGGAAGACCCTACCTCAAAATTAAAAAATAAATAAATAAAAGAAATGTTTTTAAAAGAAGGAACTTTTTAAAAAGTCCTTTTCATTCTCAAATACCCACCCACTCTTTCTATTCCGAGCCATGGTGGTCAACAGCTACTGCCAGACCTCCAAGCCAAAAAACCCAAAATTGGTTCTCCCACATCTTTCTGTGTCCCCCCACTTCCATGAGAATATGCTTTAGTAGAGGAAAGGATCGGAATCAACAGAATTACTTTTTGTAAAAGTAATTATAAAATGAGCATGAACGTGAGCTGGGGGTATAACTCACTTGGAAAAATACTGGTATTGCAAAGCATGAGGTCCTGAGTTTGATCCCCATAACCCGTGTAAGATAAAGCCAGGTACGATGGCACATACCTGTGATCCTATGAGTCTAGCCTAATTAGAAGGTTCCAGACCTGTAAGAGAATCTGAATCAATCAATGGTTGATGACACTCCTAAGGGACAATGCCAGGGATATCCTCTGACCACACACACACACACACACACACACACACACACACACACACAAAGAGAATCAAAGGAATTACATTACATCTGTCAAAATATTATTATGAAACAAGTAAATTTATGTTTAAGAAAGTGAGTTGTTGGTAAATATAGACTGAGACAACCCCCAGTAGAATAAAACCCAAATCTATTATATAAATCTAAAACCTTCTTAGCCATTGCCTTCTCAGTGTGCATTCACTGAAATCTATTTGTTTTACAAATTTACAAAAGTTCAATTATTCTTCTCTCACGTTGACATTCCAGAGAAAGAAGAAATACGGAGCCCCTGCCATGCCAGCTCCCAATTTCTCTGAGTGCTTGTCTTTCTGGTGTTTTATCTATAGTCACATTTACCTTCCATCTGAATATAAAATCAAGATACATAATCTAACTAGGCATTTTTTTCTCATTTGTCAATTTGCTTATATGAAAAGTCTGATGTGGAGAGCTATAAAAGTTTAGTTGCTTTTAACATTAAGCAGATGAATTATACTTATTGAGAATTAATTTGTCAATAAATAAAGTTCTGTGATGTATGGCTGTTTTTTTTTTTTTTTCCTTCTATTGTAGCATTTCATCATGTCTGGGAACATAACTCTTCCCTATCACCACTGCTTTCTCTCTTGCCAGATCACCATCAAAATACACATCATGATGCTATATTCTATGAAGCCATTTTTAAATCCTCGCGTATCCACTGAATTTTAAAAAGAGAACACAAAAGAAGATGAAACCTTTAAGAGAGATAGCAGTGATGCAGCTTCTTAAGCTCACATAATTTATGGTTTCCCTATAGGTATGAAAAAAAGACAGTATTGGCTCATTTTACCTCCCTATGTAATAGGTGGGGCTCAGTGAAAGACACTTTCCATCTTCCCAGGCTTGCTGGTGGGAGGCAGAAAGGGAATTGTCGTGAAGGCCACATTCATAAGGGTGCCGACAAGGTCTTAGGGCACCAAGATGCTTGACACACAAAGCAAAAAATTAAATTCCTGTCCACACAGAGCTCCTGCCCAGTTTTCAACATTTTCCTTTCTTTCATACAGTAAATTCTTTGCAGTTCGTTTTTAAATGTATTGATTGACTGATGATTGGTCTGCGTATGTATGGGTGTGCCACAGTGTGCATGTGGAGGTCAGAGGACATCCTCTAAGTGTCTGTGTTCTCCTCTCACCTTCTTTGAAACATGATCTCTTGTGGCTGCAAAGGAACACAGCACCAGTCTAGCTGGCCCATGAGCCAGGAAAATCCTGGCTCCTCCCCCCATTGTTATAGGTTGGTTGGGATCAAAGATATACGTACCACTTTGTGTCCATGAGTGCTGGGGAGGACTGAACTCTAGTTGGCAAACCTTGCAAGCAAACACCTCTAACCATTTAGAAATCTCCTCAGCCCCCTGCAGTCCACGTTGATGTGAAGGGGTGGGCAAACCAACCCCAACATGAGCCAAGATGGTCACGTGAAAAGCAATTTTTCTCCCCTTCCCCCCCCAGGTCTGAAGACCGACCTAAACCAAAAAACAAGTTGAAATGTATTTAATCGTGAAAACCTACTCTAATTGAATTTATTTGTAGAAATGGAGAGATATCTGTTCCCTTGCCTGGGTGTAGCCCATCCTGTCCCCAGACCCAGTCCACGCATGCTAATTTTGCTAGGGCAGAACTGGCTATGAAGGACAGTGGCCCTTACCACTGGAGTGGGGCTGCTTTGAACATAGGGTAATATCTGGAGCCGACATTGTCAGTAAATGTAACCTATGTGACAGGAAATGAAGGGGAACAATACAGGATGTTCTTTCCCAGTGCTGTAGTTCAAGTTGAGGCATAAAGCACACCAGCATAAAAACCAGTTCTACAGATTGGAGTATGTTATGCAGGATGGGATGGAATTCACATGTCTGTGAGCAGATCACAGTGTGTTCTACAGAATGGGATGGAGCTCCCATGTCTGTATCAGTAAGACGGAGTAGATTACAATATGTCACGTATCTTTATTTTGGATGGCATCATACATTATCTCTCTTACTATAAGCTGAAGTGAAGGTTTGACAAATACCAGCCTAGAGTACCATTGCCTGTGGTGATGTGTTCAAATCAAGTCATCATTAAACACTTTGGAGCTCTTTAAAAAAAAAAAAAAAACTGATTTCAGGCTGGGGAGATGGCTTAGTGATTGAGGCATTTCCTGTGAAGCCTAAGGACCCAGATTCTATTCCCCAGTGCCCACGTTAACTGGGTGCACAAGGTGGAACATGTGTCTGGAGTTCATTTGCAATGGCTAGAGGCCCTGGTGCGCTTCTTCTATTTATCTATCTGCTACCTTCCTTCTTTCTCTCTTTCTTTCTTTTGTTCTTTCTTTCCTCTCAAATAAAATAAATAAATAAAATATTTTTTAAAACCTGATTTCATCCTGTCAAAAAGAAGGGGAGAAGAAGGCTCAGGTACTTCCCTTTACTTATATGTGCAGATGCCAGATCCTTCTGAGTGATTCAGTTTGGCTGTTTTGAGATAATTGCATACAATACTAAGACTATAAAAAGATTTTTTAAAATCTTGTTAAGGATGGGGAGATTGCTCTGTGGCTCAAGGCACCTGCTTACTGAGCCTGCCATCCCAGGTTCAATACCCCAGTATCCACATAAAACCAGATGCACAAAATGACGTGTGCATCTGGAGTTCAGTAACAGTGGCAAAAGGCCCAGGCACACCCATACTCACTCTCTCAAATAAATAAATGAAAATATAAAAAAAAAAAACCCAAATCTTATTTAAGTCAATTAATTAGGGTTTAGGGAGATGGCTCCATGTGAAATTGCTGGGTCTGGAGGTGCATGCCTGCAATCTCAGCACTGGAAAGACAGATAGGAGGGTCCATGGGGCTTGCCAGGCAGTCAGTCTCCCTGAATCAGAAAGCTCTAAGTTCAGTGCAAGACACTGCCTCAGGAAAACAAACAAACAAACAAACAAACAAACAAAAAAAAAAAAAAAAACAGGACAGAGGGCTGAGCATGGTGGCTCATGCTTTTGATTTCAGAACTCAGGAGGATTATCATGAGTTCAAGACCACCCTGAGACTACAATAGTGAATGCATTCCAGGTCAACCCTTGGGCTAGGGTGAAACTTCACCTTGAAAAACCAGAAAAAAAAAAAAAGAAGAAGAAGAAGAAGAAGAAAAGAAAGGAAGGAAGGAAGGAAGGAGGAAAGAAAGAAAGAAGATGGAGATCAACTAAGGAAGACACTCAATCTGAATCTCTCCCTGATGCATGTGTGCACATATGTGCGCCCATCCACACGTTCCCACATGTGTATGAACATGCATACGCACACGCATACCACTCACAGGCACATGCAAAACAACACATTGTTTATATTTTTAATCTTACACTCATACATTTGTAAAACGAGTAATTTGATGAATTTGCTTTATTTTAATTATAGCAACACCATCTGCTACGCTCTTGACTCAAATAGAAGAATCAGAAACACAAATGGTTAGAAGAAATAAAGTTGTTTTCACTTGGGCTGTCTGAACAGTACCTTCCCAATGTCTGTGGGCTTCTCAGACGTCACATGAGGAAAGACAGCCCTACATCTTGTTTTTCATGAACACTGTGTGTTGTGTGCGTGCTCATGTGTGTGTCTGTGAGACTTTTTTTTAAGGGAAGAGAAAATGCCAGCCGAGCATATAGAAGGGTCTGAACCATGCTGGATAAACCAATTTATCAAAAAGAAAAATAAGAATGAAAGAAAATATAAAATCACTACCACCAATAAACAAACAAACAAAAAAAACTAAGCCATAATTCCGCCATGAAACTTAATCACTAAAGGTCATGTCGGGGAGTAAGGAACAGATTAAATTAGCATAGTATTAGATATGGAAAATGATTTCTGTCAAAATCATCCTTGCCACAATTATAATATGTTAATTACGTATTTCATTAAGGAAGTTGATTGTGGCTCAGGATGAAGTCACGCCGCAGTGACACCTGGAGGAAGGTGTAGCGGAGCCTGAAGTCTCCGGCTCTGCCTCCTTCACTTCCTGCCTCTCTTCCCTTTTTCCTCTCTTCCCCTCACCCACCCACCCCGCCACCCTCCGGGATCCAGTCTTTGCAGACACTCTGGCTGCCACCCACCCTTAAGGGAGGTTTGCTCTGGGGGATACGCGGATGGGGGCAGCGTGGCTGGAAGGCAAATGCACAGTTGCAAAGCCAAAGCGAGCTGTGGAGGCTCTTCGGCTTTGAAAATGTCCACATGAAAACACTTAGCTCGGGGGAGCTGCCTTTCCCTCCCTCCCGAGGCGGGGGGTGGGGTGCAGGGTGGGGGGCGGGGACAGCACCTCCTTCCACCTCCTCCCCTCCCAGCGCAGGGGTCCCGGAGCCCTGGCGTCTGTTTTGATCCTTGCTGGAACCCTGCAGGAACTGAATGATGGAGCCAAGCTGTCTCTTTCACGGTGGCCGGCGACGGCCCTGCAGGGTTTATGTGGGACATTTACAAGAGGCATAGCCAATCATCCAGACACTGCGCGGGGATAATGTTAACAGCACATCGTAACCCTGTCCTGGGAAGTGGCCCACAAAGAAGACAGCCACGGGGGGGGGGGGGGGGGGGGGAGGCGGAGGGGATGGGTCAAAGGTGCAAAGGGGCTTCACGAAATCTGCGAGTCAATTATGCCAGCCAATAACCCCGGAGCCTTTTCCCGAGGATCCCTCCCTCTTTTTTATTTTATTTTATTTTTTTTTTTTTATGGATGCTCCGGCATTAATTCATGGGGAAATGTGCTAGTGTTTAGAATTCCAGAGTTTTATTATGTGCCTCCCTGCGACCTTCCTCCATATATCTTACACGGCCAGAGCGCAGGGACAGAGGGATCCAGTGGGGTCCTCTCTTCCAGGATGTCTTTTGCAGTCTCACACATCCGGTCCACGTGACGGTAGAGAGGAGCAAACTAGAGAGACCTTAGGTCACCAGGCCAATGAAGCAGAAAACAAGGGGAGGTGGCAGACAGTGGAGACTTTGGCACTCCCATCAGAGAAAAGTCCAGGTGGTCCTGGGTGGTGGTCGGGGGGGGGGGGGGGATAGGAAACTGCTGCAGCTAGTCAAATATAATTACCTCGTCCTAATAGCTCCCTGCGTGAGCGAGCGGGGATGCACCCAACCCCGGCGTGCCCCTGAGCCGGTTGATTCCGCCACACAGAACAATCATTGTTGGAATTAAGCATAATTGTCAAGAAAGCCTTGGTCATCACAAGAAAGACTGTCTCATACAACTGTCCCTTTTGCTTTCCAACAGTAATTACTTTAGTAATTAATCTCTGTCATTTAACTGTATTACATTTTGAAAAGAGAAAATGGAAGAAAGACCAGTTTCAAACTAATTTACATCACAGTTTAAAATCCTAGAATAGGGTGAATCAAATGTCAAATATAGCCCTTTTACATTTTCTAAAACAGTCTCCTTCTAACAGCACCCCCCCACACACACACACCAACCAGCATCAAAAGCAAGGGTCTGAAGTAACCTGTGTCTATAATCTCAGGCTACAAGGCTTCAAACTCTTCGCAGAAATCCTCTTGGCTGTTCCAAGGTGCTCAGAAGGACAATTAATAAGCCCATCTAAGAGAGCAATAGGAATCTCTCCTGTCGAAAGACCATTTATGCTGCTGCTAATGTCAATTGCCCATAATGCAGTAGGCGCATTTGTTAATGACATCATCATACAACCAGTGAATAAATCTGTTCCAGCAATCTCCTTTAATCCCTTTTCACCTCATTTCATCGTCTCAAATTAACTTGTTTGACCTTGTTTATTGTACACCTCATTATACTTAATTTTCAAAGAAGTGCTTTTAATCTACTGAAATTTTCTTCAATTTCTTATGAGTTGTTTTAATATTAGTAAGAGCCTATATGTTATTTCTCTTTTTTTTAACAGCAGTGCTTATTAATAAGATGTTGTTCGTAACATGATATGCAGATTTTTACAGTATGATTTAAAAAAATCAGATCCACTTCATTTATAATGAAGGTATGCTACTGGCTTGTTTAAACAAAAATTCTGTAGGCATAATAATCTATCGGAAACTTTAAACAAAATCTACCACCTTAAGAACTAGACAGAAGATGTGAACTCCTTCAGAGCTGTGAGTGAGGACTGAGGGTGTCTGGTATTTCTGTGAGACACCTGTGTGGTTCTTCTATTTGCCGTTACCCAGTGTGTGCAATGAGGCCAAAACTCAAGGGTCATCACTTCTCGTTCCCACAGAAGTACAATTCATACGTGCAGTTCCAGAATTCAGCCTCCAGCCCACTTTCTCAACAACTGATTCAAAGCACTATTGCAATGGTACATAAAGGCCGGGAGGGAAGAGGAAATGACTAAATAAATAGTGTAAGGAGGGATCATTGTAAAATGTGTGTATGTAGATTAAGTGGAATCACAGCCGAGCAGAGTGCATGAGGAGAAAGCGGGAAAGGGGTCAGGATGGTGTTGGTGCGTGTGTGTGCGTGCGTGCGTGCATGCTTGCGTGTGTGTGTGTGTGTGTGTGTGTGTGTGTGTGTGTGACACTGATAACAGCCACCAGACGTTTTCTTCCCCTGAACTCCTCCCTGTGCTCCAACCAGCAGGAAGTCTCTGGCAGAGGTGCCCTGCTTGATGCGTGCCTCCCTGGCTAACCCACCCATGTACAGATCCAGCGGAGAGCAGATGCGTGTGGTTTACCTGTCCTGTTACAGTGTTCATTTTATTTTGTGAAAAGAAAACTATGAGTGCTTGAAGTATTTATTTCATCTGTGTCTCTTTTTTGTTTTTGATTTTCTTTGGGAGCATGACAAAGGCAAGAAGCATTACTGGGATCATGAGATACCTGCGTCTGAAAGTCACAGCGGGATCTTACAGCTGAAATGGTGCCATGGGTCCATTTCGTCTTCACTGTTGTTTTTTTTTTTTTTTTTAAACAAACAAACAAAGAAACAAGAAGAGCAGGTATTTATATAGGCCCAGTACCTCCTAAATCAATGAAGCTTATGATAGGCCACAGATATAAATACAAGGAAAATAGAAGAATTAAAAAAAAAAAAAAACTGGTGGCAATTGACCTGCTAAGCAAATACATACTAGGGCGCAGTAAATAAAAAGGCTACAGGGTTTTAGTTAATGAGAACCAACTGATCCTTAAAACCCAAGTTCTTCCTCCCGTGTCAGTCCTCCTCCTTCTCCCCTATGCCAGCTTGTTATCTTCTCTGGCCGGACAATACCGGCTGCAGGTTGGTCTCCCCGTCTGCTCCCCAAATCACAGATCAAAGACTGCATTTGTAAAGCAAATAGTTGGAGAGTTACTGCCTGGTCTGATGAAAACCCACTCCAGGCCTCTTGGGAGATATTACCTTCCTCATTATTCTACTGATTGGCCTTATTTCATCCAAGGATTACTGCACATTCTCCTGACGGCTGATGAGGAGCTTCATGAATATACAAAATAATCCGGCGGCATCGGGCCAGCACTGATGATTATGGTGCAACTCGGAGGAGCAAGCTGCCTCCAATGAGCTGCTGGAGACGCGCGACTCTGCCTCCCCGTTTTCCATCTGATTTTACCACAAGGATCCTTATTAGCCTATTTTTCACATGTCTGTAAGAGAAAGAGAAAGAGAGAGATATTGCATCTAGTTAAAAATGATCAGGGAATTCTGGGTACCAGATGTTTTTTGCTTAATATTGCAAAATGCCTTTTATTAGATTACACTGTGCACTTACTAACTACAGTTAAACTGCTTTGCAGAAAAACCCAATGGGAACAGTGCCCTAAATAGCTTTCCTGCGTATTGTATTTTTTTGTCTTCCTTTTCTTTCTTTCTTTCTTTTTTTTTTTTTTAATGCACTGTCTCTAATTTGTATGTGCTTGCTCATGGTGTGTGTGGGTGGGTGGGGGTGGATGCATCAATTGGGAGAGAGGAACCAAAGATATGAAATTATCAAGGGCTGTTACACCCTGGCCTGGAATAATTTAGCATCACTCTGATATCCAGTCTCTTTGGCCAAAGAACTTGGCTGAGGTGTTAATGAAATAGTAATGGTCGGGAGCAAAGGTGTTTATTTTCGGACTCAGTCAGGCAGAAATGGCTTTGACACAAAGTACTCATGATGGTTCCAATATCTTCCCATGCATTTGGATTTGGATGGAAGCTACTGGTCGGTTGTGCAGCATCTTTTTTTTTCCATTATTCACTGCAAAAAGCCCGTGGGAGGCAATGGAGAGACCCTCACCCTCCCAGAAAGCAGTTTCTTTGGGAGTCTGGACTAGAGCAGATCTGGGGTACCCTCATATTTCATACCTGAGGATGTATTTCACCCTGCTCTGCTCACTACAGCCTGGACCTTTGGTTGGCTTCCTCTGCCCCTTAAACCAATCAGAACCTTTGATTTACAGGACTGCTAACTTAATATCTGATAAATAGAGTTCCTCCATTGTCACTTACAGCTGGACATTCTTGTTTTTACTGAATGTGAACTGTTGGACTTCTCTGGGCAATAAATGTCTTTGCCTGCACCGTGCACTATGCCATGTAAAATAAATGACCCAAATGAGTGGCTCTAGGTCTCTTCCTACATGTTAGCCAGAGAATTGTTCAGCCAGACATTATTTCATGAGCAGAGGAGGAATGTGCCCCCCACCATCCTCAGTGACGAGTGGCTCTTCCATGTGGAGACTCTCCACGCAGACACTAAACTGTTTATGAGAAGAGAGTGAGCCAGCTCTGATGGGTATGCGGTTATTTCCAGAGAGGATTTTGGGTTTTTTTTTGTTTTTTTTTTTGGTTCATGTGTTTTCATCTTTGCCAATCCATTTAACTTTGCAGACACAATCCTTCGGGGTTATATGCAGTAGTATATTCAAACACACAGGGCTTCATACATGGGCAATGGGCTACCATTGGTCATAGTTTCCTCATTGTCACTGGAGACCAACTCCTTGTTTTACTTTTATATTGCAAGTAAACCCAATAGGAGTGTCCAAGGATACTTACCCAATGTTAGGTCTGGTTAGGGCTCCAAGAAACTTCTAGACTCTTGGACATTTTCTGGTGTAGTAAGAAGGATGCTTGCTCTTAATATATATTATTCCCAGCTGGGAGTGGTGGCACACCCCTTTAATCCCAGCACACAGGAGGCAGAGGTAGGATGATCACCATGAGTTCAAGGCCACCCTGAAACTACATAGTGAATTCCAGGTCCGCCTGAGCTACAGTGAAACCCTACCTCAAAAAACCAAATAGACAGTGAGAGAGAAAGAGGCAGATATCCACAGAGAAAAAACGGGTGCACCAGGCCCCCTAGCCACTGTAAACAAACTCTAGATGAATGAGCCACTTTGTGCATCTGGCTTATGTGGGTACCGGGGAATTGAACATGGGTCCTTGGGCTTCACAGACAAGCATCTTAACTGCTAAGCCATCTCTCTAGTCAGTTTGTTCTTTTGAACAGAAATTCCTTTCTGGTTGGTGTTGGGAAGCACCTGTCAGGCAGACAGGCTCTGCAGTGTACTGGTGACAGAGATGAGACGCATCTTCAATCACACGGCTCCAGGAACCACCCAGCACAGTAATTTAATGAATCTACATTTCATGACTGAAGTGATAAGGATGAAACATTTTTAAATAACCAAAAGGTAGATACACCAAAAAAGCCTGGTGGAACATTAAATGAATGTAGTGTAACGCATTATCTTTGCTTCCGCACATCCAAAAAGCGCAATGAACTAAAACATTGCATTAGGCCAAGAATAAAGCTGAAAATTAAATTGGCTCAGAAAGATCGAGGTGGTGGTTTATGCACTGAGAACACAGTAAATCTGGTCATTTAATCTCATTCTCTCTACCTCTGAGGTGCACCCGGTAAAGGAACAAAATGCTCCCAGAGACAGGCAAGTGGAGCAGATTCAGCTAAGTCTATCCTTATCTGTTTACCAGTTACCTGAGACTAAGGCCTTAGTATTTTTTTTTTCCTTGCTGTCAAATTGCTTTCATTTCCCAACATTTAAGTGCAGGAAAATGTCAATAAATATAACATATGAGCAACTTTGTAAAAGATGGGAAAACAGACCCAATAAAGGAGACATATTCCAAAATATGATACTGTCCCTTCAAATCAGTCAATAAAGGCAAGCATCTCACACACTAATGCATTTATCTATGACCATTATAAATTAGCTGCTTGCCAGAAAATACACTTCTTAGCACAAGTGCCATTCTTTAAAGTTGTCTATTTAATGCGCACTTAGTATATCCCTCACCCGGAGCGCCTCTGCATAATTAGACAACATCCATTCTTAAAAACTTAAGTAGATGCCAGAAAAAGCAATCCATAAAGCATGACGTTTTACAAATTTACATCTTCAAAAGTTATGCGTGGTTTCAGATAAAGAAATTTCAGAAGGATGGCTCCATCACCACACCTCTGATCTCCATGTATGTGTGCTTGACGAGTGAGCGAGCAGGCAGACTCGTAAGCCGTAATGTGGTCATTTTCACTCAACTTCTGGGAAGGCATTTTCTAAGGTGATTCTATTGGCAGTTGGACCTTTACTAGCTGGCTGGATTGTCCTCATTCTGCTATCTTAGGTCTCGGGGTCACTGGCTTCCCAGAGCAGCACCGTGCATATCCAAGTACCACCCAGGTCTTTTGCCCACCATCTTTGCTTTGCACCAATGAATGGGTGCACTTCTGGTAAAGGTGAAGGACTGACTCCCAAGTCTACACATCCCACTACCTTCCTCCTCCAATTTCCTGGTGCTTCCTCACTGGTGACCCCCACTGACTTTAAGTTGCTACCCTTCCTCCAAAGTATCGGCCTAAGCTATTCACTGTTTCACCAATCATGAGTTGATTCGGGTAATATCTGATCCATCTCATGACTATGGGTTCTACACCAGGCAGCTATTTAGAGTAAGTTGGGACATTTTAACATTTGCTTCTTGTGATGGTTGGAATATCAACTGTCCCCTTTGGACTTGTGTGTTTGAATGCTGGATTCCCAGTTGGTGGCACTCTTATATCTCAGATATTAAGAAGGTGGCGGAACCTTTAGGAGGTGGCGACTTCCTGGAAGAAGTGTGTCACTAGTGGGGGGCCTTGAGGTGCTACAACCCAGATTCACCTGCTGTTCTCTATTTCTACTTCTTTCCTGCTGATGTGATAATGTGGCAGCCTTCCTGCCCCTGATCCTGCCTTCCTCCCTTGCCATTAGAGACTCTACCCTTGGCAATTATCAAATTAATCCTTTCCTTTCATAGGCCACTTCTGGTGATATATTTATTCACAACAACAAGAAAATAACTGATACAAGAGCAGATCAGGTGGCAGGAGCCACCTAAAACAGGAGACAATATGGTCCTACCCTCATCAAAATTACACATACTCAAGATCCCTTTGAAACACTCTTCTTCCTGTCTCGTGATTCACTCAGATGCCATGCCACCTTCTTTTCTACGGAGTTCCTTTTATCCACACAGAAAAGCAAGAAACATGACTGAGATGCCTAGATGTCGCATACACACAGTTTGGGTTATGCCACACTGTGACTTAAACATTAAAAGATTTGACCAACAAGGTCATTTGTATTTTCACTCTTACTTTTCAAATAACCATACTAAGTGAGAAATGCATGCTTAAGAAATTCCTAAACTTCAGTGGTGGCACGAGAAGGTGATGAGATAGGGGCCAACCTAGTCCATAAAGTGCTTGTCTTGAAAGCATGAGGACCCAAGTCCCGTCCCCATGTGGATCCCCTGCATCCTGTGGGGGGCGTGGTTCCCCAGAGGCGTCCAGGCAACGGTGGAGAGCAGGGTCTAGAGCAGACACGAGCACAACCAGAAGTAGGGCACACCCAGGAGACGACTTCAGGGAGTAGCTTGGTTTATTCCATAGGGAAATGGGTTTATAAGCAGTTGAGACAGAGCAGGAAGAGGGGCCTAAGGGGATTGGTAGGTTCAAAGGTTGCTTGCCTAGGATCATTCATTCCAGCATGTAGAGAGAGAGTCATGTGACCTACATAGTGGCCCGGAAGAAGGTCGCAGGGGGATGGGCTGTGGAAAGGCTGCTGGCTGATACCATATAAGGAGTTTCCTAGGCAACAGGCCAAAGATCACAGGGCTATGTGCAAAACCTAAGTCCAGGTGTGCTGAGCTTGGAGAGGGAGTGGGAGTGGCCTCCTGTAGCCTGAGGGGGCGGCCCTTAGCTGTACCTGGCAGCTCGGGCCCATTTTAACCCTCAGTGGCTCAGGGCCCTTACCTGTGCTCCACATCCACAGAATCCATGTAGAAAATGTTGGGTGTGGTGGGCACATACTTGCAATCCCAGCACTTCAGAGGTGGAGACAGGAGGTTCCCTGGAGCTCATTGGCTAGCCAGCCTATTTGGTGAGCTCAAGCTTATAAGAGACCCTGTCTCAAAGGAGGCAGATGGTGCTTCTGAGGAACAGCACCCAAGGTTGTCTTCTGGCCTCCACAGCATGTACACAAAAATGTGTACCTCACACAACACACGCAAGCAAGCATGAGAAAGAAACAGTGGCTCTAGAAAGGAGGGGCATTTGAGGGAGCATTGATTGAGTCTGGGGTAGGGTAGGAGGAAGAAAATACCTCCACTAAAAGAAAAATCTGTCAAGGAGGGCTGGAGAGATGGCTCAAGAGTTTGTTTGCAAAGCCTAACACCTGGGTCCAATTCCATAGTACCCAGGTAAAGCCAGATGCATAAAGTGTCACATGTGTCTGGAGTTCATTTGCAGAAACAAGAGCCCTATGGGCCCATTCTCTCTCTCTCTCTGTCACAAATAAATAAAATTGTGTGTGTGTGTATATATATATATATATATATATATATATATATATATATATATATATATATATATATATCATCAGCTGCTTTGGGCCAGATGCTTCATCACAGCAACAAAAATGTAATTAGACATGAGTGTGTGGGAAGTCACACCACACCACACCACAACACACACACACTGCATTTACACACATAAACACACAAGCAAACATTATAGCTACCTTCATGTAGTTCTTCATTCTAACACCTATGAGAATTCAGCATAACTCTATTAGTACATGTCTTGGCCATCCCTAAATGTTTGTTAAATTCATAATGAATGCAGATGTTTCACATGAACTTTACAAGAGGTGAGGTATGTCCACACGCCTCATCATTTAATCGTCACAACACGGCTTCGAGAATGTGTTGTCAAACGTTATTGAATTTTTTTTTTCCTTTGGCTTGGGACAGGATCACCCTGTGTAGTTTAGGCTGGCCTTGAACTCATAATCGTCTTGCCTCAGCCTCATCTGAAGTGCTGAAATTACAAGCACAAGCCACCTCACGCAACCCCTGGCTCACTATACCTGATACCACCAGGAGCAGAGAGAAAACTGATTGTAAGCTGAGTTCCTCCCCCTGAAGGAAAAACAGAAGAAGATAGCTTTATTTTATTTATTTTTTTTAAGAGGCAGTCAGCCAAGGGACAAAGGCCCGAGGAGAACAATGGATGCATTTTGCCTGCGCTGGCGGGACTAGAACCTGCATTTGATTCAGTCTCTCATCCAAGATGGCTGCCGGCAACACACCCCAGCATCAGCTTCTGCCATCTTCCTTGGCTTAGACACGGGAATGCTCCAGCTCCTCCTCTCCTCTCTAGTCCACTGACCAATAGGATCCCTCCCTGATGCATCCAAGTCCGATGATGAGGCTTATCCCCTCCCTGGATGTTTAATCCACAGACAGGCCTGGAACATGTGTGTAAATTACTCTTGGGTTACTTATCCTGGTCCTCCGCTTTGGAAAGCTCAGCCTCCTCCCCAGCCAGGCGGGAAGTGGGGGAAGCTTTCTTCATGTTTGTTCACTGTCCTGTCTTCTTTCTGGGTGCTTTCTTGCTTTGTTTCATGTACGGTCTCTCGTTAAGCCCTGAGTCCTTTACTTTCCTATCTGTGTATCTGTGAGTCTTTCCTGCACCCCTCCCCCCCCATGTGAGCGCAAAGGGGAAGGAGGTCTTCCAGAGTGGACTCGCATCACTTGCTTTCCAGGGGTGTCTGCCTTGAAGAAGGCTTTCCGTTTGCCCTCCCCCCAGGTAGTAGGGAAAGGAGGAGAATTTCCCTCTGGCCTGACTTACACCTAGCTTTACCCCCACAGATCATCATTCTGCTTAAAATAAACCTCGTGGTTCCTAATCGACCCTTCTCAGAATCCATGCGTTTAATCCTTTGGTAAATGGATAAGAATCCAAAAGTCAGAGTGCACAGTCCAGGAATTTCCAGCATCTTTATAGAATTTAATCCCTCCCTCTACCCAAACTCCTACATCACTTGTGTACAACCTCTTCTAAAGCAAGTTGAAGCTCTATATCCCTTCTCGTCTCCAAAACGCCTACATCCCAACTACCGTACAACCTTTTCTAAAGCAAGATGAGGCTTGGCATTCCTCTTGTCTCCAGTTACAGAGTCATGGGTGACTTCTGAACTCATCCAGGAGTCAGGAAAGCACATGCAATGCACTATAGGAAAATTCAGATTTGCTTCAAATCTTGCTTTGACAACAACCACACGAATCACAATGATGTGCTTAATGGAATATAAAATGTGTTTCTCAAATTTCAAATCCAAGGGAGTTCGGATTATGGATGAACAGGAATATATGTAGCAGTTTTACTCTCCCACATTTTCAGGTGTGATTTTTATTGTTTGTTATGTATTAAACTTCTGAATACCCAAGTGGTTTGTAAAAGCTTTTATTAAAAAAAAAAAAAAAAACTCCCAACTTTTGGATGGACTGTCAAATTGGATCTGAACCCTCAAACAGCTGAGCCACACGTGAGTTGTTTTCTCAAACAATCTTCTTGAAGTAACAAGAAGCACTGTGTAAGCAATTTTAGGGAAATACTCCACAACCAGCATTCTTTTTAATTATCATGACATTGTCCTGCCAGAAAGGAAACGATTAAGAACATAGGAAGAAGAGAACGAGGGAGATGGCTGGAAGGAAAGTTGAATAAGAAAAGAGTTTGTTACTAATTTTTTTTTTTTGGAAATTATCTGTGTATGGATAATACACGAATGGATAATGAAGAAGGAAGGAAAGAAAAGAGGTGCAGGACAAAGACGGGGCAGGGAAGCAGTTAGTTACGACCCACCCAGGAGCCGTGAGAAGGGACCGCATATGTGGCACTGCTCTCTTGCCTCATGGAAGGGCAGGGACAAGGCCAACTCCCACCATTTCAACCCCACCCCTGGCATGTCCTACAATGCCAGGAGAAGGACGGGACCAGGGCAAGAGCAAGTGGCAGGAAGGAAAGGAGTAAATTGAAAAAGAATTTGGGGGAAAAAATGACGGATGAAGGGAGAAAAGGCCAGACAGACCAGGGATCTGCAGATTACTGGAACTTCAGGTGATTATTGCCTTGATGGAAAGGTGAAGAAGTTTGCATCAAGCAACGAAGTGTTTTATGGTGTCAGTACATATTCCACGACATTTGGTGTGGACTGGAGTTCAGAAACCTTTCTGATCACAGACTCATTGCTGTAGTGCAGAAACATGATTTGCATGGTTAAGCCTCCATAGTTCTTAGGTTATAGCTTCAAGAGATCCTGAGTGGATTTCCTCAGTTCTTCTTGGGCCTGGGCCCTGCTTGTCTTCCAGGTGTTTGAGGCCCCCACACTAGCAGCCCCCTCCACACACATACATAAAGTCACATGCACATGCATGCTCACCCCGTGGTAGCCCACCTCATTCATCTCCATCTCATCCCCTCTTTCCTGCTCAATCACATTGATTTCTGAGTGCTTTGAAAGTGAGAATGGCTGTTCTGTTTTCAGTATATTTCCCACGTGAAGTGGCACGATTTATGAGAATACAACCACATTTGTCTTATTCCTCGTTGTTTCTCCACACCTGACACATATTAGCCATCAATCAAATACTTGTCAAATGAATTTTGACATTTATCTAGGAGTATTGGTGATAAAAGAAAAAGAGACAAAAAGAAAAAAAAGAAATCAGGGCTGGAGAGATGGCTTAGAGGTTAAGGCATTTGCCAGCAAAGCCAAAGGCCTAGGTTTGATTCCGTAGTACACAGGTAAAGCCGGATGCACAAGGTGGCTCATGCTTCTGGAGTTTTGTTGCAATGGTTAGAGGCCCTGGCATGCCCATTCTCTCTCTCTCTCTCTCTCATAAATAAATAAAAATTGAAAAAGAAATCACACATCTGGAAGAGCACTTTCCTCTTTCTGTACTGTTATTGCCATCATCGTCACCAGCAGAAAGGATGGACTGTGTCTTCCTATGATCACCTGTTCTAGAAAAAGGAAGGAAGACAAGAAGAAGTGGGTGAACAGGCAAAGAGGTTGGAAGTCCACATGACAGGAAGGGGAGAGAAAGGGAAGACAAGCTCAAGATCATTAGACCTTCATCAAAGAGCAAGTCAACGTCAAAGAATATGTTTGAGGTGCTAGAGACATAGCTCAACAGTTGGGGTGATTGCCTGTCAGGCATGATGATCCAGTTCAATTTCCCTGTACCCATGTGAAGCCAGACACTTTACAGACAGGGTGGCACAGGCATCTGGAGTTTGTTTGTGGTGGCTGGGGGCCCTGGCATGCTTATTCTCTCTATCTCTCTATTTCTCTGTATGCTTGCAAATGAATAAATAAACAATGAAGCAAAGGTCTCTGATCAGCAAGGGTGACTTTTGAAAAAGAACATGTATGCTTTATAATATATTCCAAAATAAAATGGAATGGCATTTTACAAGTGCTGAAACAAAAGTCTGAAGGCTTGAAATTCTATACCCACCTAAAATATCATATCTGATTAAGGACAAACATTTTCACTCAGGCAAAGTCTCCAAGATCCCAAAAGACAGCAGATCACTGAAAAAGCCA
Source organism: Jaculus jaculus (assembly GCF_020740685.1). Taxonomy (NCBI): domain Eukaryota; kingdom Metazoa; phylum Chordata; class Mammalia; order Rodentia; family Dipodidae; genus Jaculus; species Jaculus jaculus. Next base: position 18,170,266 of record NC_059116.1, on the reverse strand, counting down.
TTACAGGCTAAAGTTTAACTACTAAGAACTTGGACCCAATCAATAAAGAGTTACATATTCGACAAAAGTCCACAATAGAGTGGTCAGTGTAGCAGCAAAATATAGACAAGAATTGATGATAAGAAATAAGAATTTCCTCTTATTTTGCATGATTATATTAGATAGAACTGGGAAGAGAAAAAAAAAGACCAAAGCAGGTAACTAAGAGTTAAAGCTTTCTAAGTTTTCTCATCTTTTTCGGGGAAAAAGAAGTAATTAGCATTAAATTCTGATAACTCAATTTCATCTCTAATGTTTTACTGCTTAAAATAGATTGGGAAAATATGACAAAATTCTAGCATTCGTTAATACTTATTATCTTGCATGGTATTTATTATAATGCTTGTGTGCTTTTCTGTAGTTTAGATTTCATATAATTAAAAAAAATCCTTTGCACATGAACTAAAAGGCAAATTAAGTCTTCTAGACAATTATTTCACACCTTCTTCATTCCACAAACTTTCAACACCTCCTCGCTGATTCTCGGTCTCTGAGCCAGTGACCTTGTTTTTTTGGCACCACTGAGAAAATCGAAGCCATCGGAGGAGAACTTGTGGAGAATAACCCTCACCTCCCAGGATGAGTGTATAGTTTGGTGGGGACAGATTATGCATGGACAAAGGCTCTTTGTCCCACTCAAGTCCTATTCTTGACTGCTGTCCTCAATTACAGGTTCCCTCGTCAGCCCAGGACAACTCAGCATGGCCCCTTCATTCTTCTCCCTCCTTCTCCAAGTGTGCAAACATGCTGTTGTTTTTCCCGCTAAGAACAGATATGTGAGTGACTATCTCTGCACACCTTCTTTCTCACTCCCACCCGCTATTGCTCTGTCTCCTTTGTCCTTTGCAGCAAAATTCAAAGTAATTGTCCACATGTGTCTTCCGGGACATCCTCTCCTTTCTCACAGAAATGCACAGGAGTCATTGATCTGTTCCTACCGTCCTTGCCCCTGCACCGACCCTGCAGGCCTCACGATAGCTGACGACATCCGTCTCGACGTCACTCCTGGTCTAGCTTGGCCCCCTGTTCTGAAGCCCATTTGTGACTGGAAACTCAGCATCTATCTGTACCTCCTACCCACAGCTGTCTCCTGAACCTGGGAATTCTATATGCTTTGCACCTGGATACCCACTCTTGGGTGTTGTTTGGGGGTCCCAGGGCTGCAGTATCAAGGGACCACAAGCATGGTGGCTTAAAAGCAACATAAGTATATGCTCTCAGTCAGGATGCTGGAAGCCCAAAGTCAAGGTGTTGGCAGAGCTCTGTAGAAAGTCTATCATTAAGCTCAGTGTGGTGGGGCATGACTTTAATCCCATCACTCCAGAGGCGGAGGTAGTAGGATCACCATGAGTTCAAGGCCACCCTGAGATTACAGAGTGAATTCAAGGTCAGCCTGAGCTAGAGTGAGACCCTACCTCAAAAAAAAAAAAAAAGGAAGAAGTCCATCATGGTGCTTCCCTTTGGCTTCTAAAGTCACCAGCAATAATTGGTGTTCCTGGTCTGTAGAGGGCTCACTCCAGTCTCTTCACCAGTTATGACATGGTCTCCTCTCTTCTCCTTGGCCCGCTGTGAGCCTCCACCTCTTTATGAGAGCACTAGTGATATTGGGTGCCACCCTAACCAAGGGTGAACTCATCCAAACTAAATACATCTGCAAAGATTCTATTCCAAGACAAGGTCACGCTCACAGGGACTGGGGATTAGGACTCACTCATCTTCCTCAGGGGGACATCACTTCGTCTATATTATGTGCCTACTAGACATTTCACATTTTCCACGTATAACCTAAAATGCTCTGCAGGCAACTCCTCTGCTCACTGGATTTCCAACCCACTTACCAGCTATATGCAGGGCAAGATCCTACCACCCATTGTAGAGTCCTTCCTTTTCCCAAACCCATATCCATCCAATCTCTCTTGATGCATTTTTTTTTATTTTTTTCGAGGCAGGGTATCACTCTAATCCAGGCTGACCTGGAAGTCACTATGCAGTCTCAGGGTGGCCTTGAACTCATGGCAATCCTCCTACCTCTGCCTCCTGAGTGCTGGGATTAAAGGTGTGCACCACCACGCCTGGCTTCGGTATGTATTTCTACAGAACATCAATATTACATACTAAATGGATTGTACAAATATTACAGATATATGTGTTTATATATTACATACATGGGTTGCATGTATTTCACATGCTACATGTATACATGTGCATATACACACACAAACCTCTATTTTATAATATACTTAATTTATTTATTTGAGAGACTGAAAGAGAGACAGAGAGAATGGGCACACCAAGGCTGCCAACCACTGTACATGAACTCCAGATGCATGCGCCACCTTGTGCATCTGGCTTACGTGGATCCTGGGGAATGGAACCTGGTTCCTTTGGCTTTGCAGGCAAATACCTTAATGGTTAAGCCATCTCTCCAGCCCACAAACCTCTTCTTAACTGCTCTTATCTCAGCTCACCATCTTAAATGCCATTATCTCAGTCCAAGGTACTATACTTGTTAACTGTTACCTAACATTAAATTGTGTTAAGCAGGAACTTGTATAACTGGTCCTCAAAATGGTCAGTTTCACCTCAAACTTTCACTATCAAAAGCAGAAATGTGGGCTAGAGAGAAGGCCCAGCAGTTAAGGCGTTTGCCTGCAAAGCCTAAGGACCTGGGTTCAATTCCCCAGTACCCCTGTAAAGACAGATGCACAAAGTGGCACATGCATTTGGAGTTTATTTGCAGTGGTTAGAGGCCTCAGTGTGCCTATTCTCCCTCCCTCCCTCCCTCTCTCTCTCTCTCTGTCTGTGTCTCCTTGCAAATAAATAAATAATATTTTTTTTTAATTTCCATCGTGTGACATCAGATCTTCCAAATTGATCACACTGGACACTTTCTTAAGCATAGTATGGATAATGACTAGAATGTATGCTCTTTGGTCTTATCCATGATAACCCATTTTATACTTAGCAGAATGCCTACAATACAGCACCAGTCAAGCACACAGATGGGGTTGTACTGTGGCTGCATTATGTTGGTACCTGTGTATGGAAAGCAATGTAGCTGGATCTTGGAGCTATGGGCGCACCAACAGTGGTTCCTCTTCTCCATAAGGTTTAAATTGGAGAAAGAAGAGAAGAAAGCTGGTCGGGAACAGTTGAATGAGGAGGTGAGAGGGTCAAATCCTGGAGTACTGAAAGGAGGGCTTGCGTGGGTGGCCCCTATGCTCAGCAACTTTGTGTCAAGACCTGTTCTGAAAACATAGTCCAGAGCTGGGACAAGCTGAGACCAGTGTGGAGATGAGCATGGGGGGAAAAAGTCCACCACTGATCCAATCTAGACTTAATCTATGTGGCATCCAATCTTGGGCTCTGGAGACATGGTGGGAGAAGTAAGGAAACAAGTAGTTAGAAACATCTACGCTTCAATCAGGCAACACTGAAAGCCCCGGGAGCAAACACACCAGCCAGGCGATTGCTATTTTAGGGAGAAGAGGCAACCAACCTGTGGTGTGTGAGAAAATGTTTGAGGAGGACCCCGAGAGTGGGCAGCAGCTACAGAAGAGAGTCACATCGCCAGGCTATCCCACGTCCTGGGCTTAGGGACACCAAGTCCTTTCTGTCGCCTTTCACAGAATACAAGAAGCGCAAAAGGGGCTCGCCTCACCTGATGCTCAGCTGAAATCCCAAACTGCCATGTAAGAGAGCTCCCCAGCTGACTGGAGTCATAGGTCATGTGAACAGAAGACACTGGGACCTCCCTCACTTGTTGCTCTGTACAAGTTTTTCCATGGCACTCTGGCCCAGTTGGATCCAGTCTCAGTGTTGGGCGTACAAAAGTAAATTAAGACCACCTTGACAGTTTAAAGCAGATCCCCTCCCCGGCCCCTGCCCCCAAACTGATGTGTTTTGATGTGGCAATTTGGGAGGCGGAGCCTTTCTGGAGGAGGTATGTTGTTGTGGGCCAGCTTAAGGTATTACAGCCAGCTACCCTTTGCCAGAGCTCAGCTCACTCTCCTGCTGCTGTTTCCCAGCACTGTGGCAAGGAGCTGATGCCCAGCCTCTGCTCTTTTTCCTGCCATCATCAAGTTTCCCCTTGAAATGGTAAGCCAAACTACAAGCCTTTCCTTCAGTCATCTGGTTTTGGTTAGGGCGTTTTGTTTGTTTGTTTGTCCCAGCAACATGAAGGTAACTACAACAAAAACCAACTGTTCACAGTGATGAAGCCATAGAGGAAAAGGAGGTCGTAGACACAAGTTAAGGTCCCCTAGAAGCCTTGCCTAAATGGAGGCTGAATGCAATACAGAGGATCAGGACGCATCGGGCCCTACACCCAGCCGACTACCCAGTGGGGAGAAACAGACACGATTTATACAACGGGCTTCTCTGTTTTACTCAGTTGCAGAGTAAATCAAGTTCACCTTCATGGACAGCATCCCTAGGAGTTCCTGTCAAGACTGTGATTTAGCTCAGAGTGGTCATGGATGTGTGTCACCCCAGCAATAGGGAGGTTGAGGTAAACGGATCAAAAGTTGGAGGCCTGCCTTTACTACACAGAAAGACCTTGCGACAGATAAACGGACAGACGAAAATGTTTGGTTTATATCTGGTTCACCCATCCCTCCCTTCCTAAGGCTTTAGAGCAGGGAAGACATTCCTCATCGGGAGCTTTATGTTGAAATAAAAAGAAAATGGGAAAGCCCTTTAATGTGCCTAAGTGGAGGGCCCATGGTTCTGCGCACTTGAACCTTTGTTTCTCAGCCCACCGTCCACACATGGAGTTCAGGTGTTAAATTCATGGCTTGTGGATTGCCGGTTGTAGGAATTTTTCCTCCATAAAATATAGCATACAAGGGTTATAAACACACAATACAGATTATCAGACTATAAAAAGGCATAACAATACAATATGATTCATTGCTGGCATGGGCACAATATTTTGCTAGAAGATTAAAGACTATGTGACTTAAATAACTTTTATTGTAATGCTTTCAACAGATCTCCTAACAGGGAAAACAAACGGATTCTGCCGAGTGATATGACTGGTGTGTAGTACCCAATAAAATTCCCTTGAGGGCTATTCATCTCTGTAGTCTAGCTAAGATGGTTCCACTTTGGTGAAGGTTTCGCAACCAGACCAGGCAGTTTCTGGGCTTAGCGATGATATACCATTCTCACAGGATGTGCTATCGTTGAGCTAAATATAGCACGTGTCCTGAAAATAATGGCACTGATGGTGACGGATAGTTATCCCCCGTTCCTCCTACCAGCTTCTTACACAGGCATTCTTGGACGTGGTCCAGGAATTAATTTGTGGTAATCTGGTCCCCAAATAAATAACTTTTGTCTTTACACGGTATCTTGAGCATAGCCGGGAACAATACACAGCCCGGACAACAGGAGAGGGGCACATGACCTAAGGGAAGACTAGACTCATCTTCTCAACGCATTTACAATTCAAATGCATAGATGAGGAAATTCCAGTCATGGGATCTGTCCCCGCTGGGTTTGTTCAGGCTGTGCAAGAGGTGGGGCTTTCAGCACTGCCCCCCTCCCCCCCCAAAAGAGTGAAGCACTGACAAGTGGGTGTCCTGATGCCCTTTCTCTTTGGGCTTGGCTGCAGAGGCGCTGGCAGAATACCCATCAGACTCGAGATGTCCCCTCGTCTGCGAAGTGGTACCCTGTCTGTTCCAGCCCCCTGAGTGGCTGAGCTGCTATGCAGGGCAGTGGCTTGGTTCCTGAGATGTGTTGGCAGCCTCCTGCTCTTTGTCTAAATAGCAGCATCTGCATTCGCTCCTGCCGCTCTGACGGCCAGCCAGAGCGTGCCTTCTCCTCTCTCCCTGGTGCGCAATCCTCACGCTGCATATAGGGTGGGGGGGGTACAGCGTTGAGACCCCAGGAATGCTGGGGGGAAACATGGCTGATGCTGCCCTCACAGAGGACTCACGGCCCCCGGGTGAGATTCACCCTCCCTGAGACTGCTTCCTGGGTGCTTATGGGATTTGGGAGATGAAAAGTGCACTCTCGTTCTCCCCCTGCAATTCAAAAGGAGCCCACGCCTTCTGCCTTAACAGCTGTCCAGCCCCCGCCTCAGCTGAATTTTGAGCCTGGATTTTTTTTTTTTTTTCAAGAGAGAACCAGTCTCAGCCATTGGTCTTCTGACCATATTGAATGAGCCCTGACAGATGAGTGACTCAGGAATTCTGGTCCTGGTGACAGCCAAGGGACTTCGGCTCTGTCCAGGTTTTTGTGTATTGCCAGATGCAAAGTGTCTGCTCCTCCTGCACACTGTCATTCCCTCGCATGATCTCTCTTCTCTGATCTCAGACAAAAGGAAAGGCCATTACTTCTGCTCTGTGGACAAGCCTGAGCTTCCCTCCTGGGTGAGTGGCAGATGCCACCGGCCTGTGAGTTTATCCTAAAGTTTACAAAGGCCTGGTGGAAATTGATGTTGCCTTGATTTTAGAAACAAGTTGTCAAGCTTATACCTCTTCTTATGTTTCTGCACCCTCCACATCACCTTCCTGTGTCCAACTCCAAGACAATGATCAGATGAAAATGTAAATCCCCAGCCATATTGATCCCTTTTTATAACAGTGTGTATCTTTCTTACACATGTCAACCCCAAGGCCACCGGATGCTGGCTCCTCAGGACCAGCCTGTAATTGTGTTTTGAAAAATATGCACCCATAATTCTCTGGTGCATTTGGAAGTTCTGCATACTGGTGAGGAGTGCGCATAAAATAGCCATCACGTTTGCAGTTGCCAAAGGTCAACCCTGACAAGTCTGGCATGTTCTCAGCCCCAAGTGAGCACAGTTGTAGTTCAGAACTGACCATGAATGATGGCTTTCACAATTTCAAAAAGTAAAATCACATTTTTTACATTTTTCTTACTTTTTCTTTTACATTTATTTATTTACTTGTTTATTTAGAACAAATGGCCATGCCAGGTCCTCGTAGTGCATCTGATTTTACATGGATCTTGGGGAACTGAACCCCAAGTTGGCAGGCTTTCAAAGCTAGGACTTTTAACTGCTCAGCCATCTCCCCAGATCCCCCTTTTTGAGGTATCCCAGGTTGAACTGGAATTCACTCTGTAGTCTCAGAGTGGCCTCGAACTCATGGCAATCTTCCTACCTCTGCCTCCATACCTGGCTTAGTTTTAAAAAATATTTTACTTATTTACTTAAGAGAGAGAGAGAGGGAGGGAGAGAAAGAGAGAGAGGGAGCACAAGTGGCACACAGAGAGAAAAGGAATGGGTGTGCCATGTCTTTAGCCACGAACTCCAGATGCATGTGCCACCTTGTGCATCTGGCTTGTGTGAGTACTGGGGAATTGAACCTTGATCCTGAGGCTTTGAAGGCAAGCACCTTAACTGCTAGACCATCTTTTTGGACCTAATTTTTCTTATAAGTTATATAGTATCGTGTATTTTGTCATAGCAGCTCAGGTGAGAGAAGGAAGGTCTGAGGGAGCTTAATTATTTACTTGCAAGGAGGGAGAGAAAGATAGAGAGAAGAGAGAGATCAAGAGGGAGAATGGGCATGCCAGGGCCTCTTGCCATAGCAAACAAACTTCCGATGCATGCACCACTTTGCACATTTGGCTTTATATGGGTATTGTTGAATTGGACCCATGCCATCAGGTTTTGCAAGTGAGTGCCTTTAACCACTGAGAAATCTCCATTCCCCTCCCCCACCTCAGGGAGCTTACAGGCAAAGACCTTTCACACCAGGAATAGCTGGGGCTGCAAGACAGATGAGCCCACTGCTGTCCAAAGCCACCTCCCCAAAACTAACACAGTCATCTATGTCACTGAGCATAAGGTTCAAGAGATGCTCATTAGGCTCTGTGTCACACTGTGCTCAGCACAGACCCCAGAGTGGTCCCTGGGTGGACGACCTACCATACTGGACCCCATCAGGATCACACACTGTTCAGCAAAATCCCCAGGGCTCCCTCTCAGTGGGCAGCCTTAACTGTCCCATGGCCTCGACAATTTTTTTTTGTTGTTGTTGTTTTGTTTTTTGTTTTGGTTTTACAAGATAGGGTCTTACTCCAGCCCAGGCTGATCTGGAATTCACTATGGAGTCTCAGGGTAGCCTCAAACTCATGGCAATTCTCCTACCTCTGCCTCCCGAGTGCTGGGATTAAAGGCGTGCGCCACCATGCCCGGATCAACAATTTTAAGCTAGTAACTTCATAGCCAGCATGGAGGCTGTTCCTTGCTGGTGGTAGGTGCATCTCCCTCACCTACCTGGCAGCACAGGCTTTCTCATTAGTGTTGAGTTCTTGGAGCCACAGCTTTGCACACCAAAGGAACCTAGTTAGTGCCTTGCAAAACTATTAGTTGTTTACATACAGGGCACAGGTCTAGAGAGAGATGGCTCAGTCAATAAAGTGCTTGTCCTGCAAGCATGAGGACCCGAGTTTCATCCCCAGTGCCACCTACAGTGCTGAGCAAGTGTGGTGGTATGTGTGTTCAACCCCAGCCCTGGGGAGGTGGAGGCAGGCAGATCGTTTGTGGGTGAGGGGGGGGCTTGCTGGTGTAGCTTAAGTGGCGAGTTCCAGGTCACTGGTGAGCTCTAGGTAAATGAGAAACAGCCTGTCAAAGGAGGTGGGCAGCTTTCCTGAGGATCAACATCTGAGGTTGCCCTCTGGCCTCCAATGAACGCCCACACACATCTGAACCCACTGACATATGAGCATGCATGCATCACACACACGCACACATACACACACACATATACACACACCACATTCTTCCTTTTGTTGTTTTTAGGATATTTGCTCCCACCTTAAAAATTATAAGATGTTGGGGAGGGGCTTAGTGGCTTAGTGATTAAGGTGCTTGCCTGCAAAGCCAAAGGACCCAGGTTCAATACCCCAGTACCCAAGTAAAGCCAGCTGAACAAAGTGGTACATGTGTCGGGAGTTCTTTTGTAGTGGCTGGAGGTTCTATCTGCCCGTTCTATCTGCCTCTCTCTCTCTCAAAAATAAATAAATAAGGGCTGGAGAGATGGCTTAGTGGTTAAGCGCTTGCCTGTGAAGCCTAAGGACCCCGGTTCGAGGCTCGGTTCCCCAGGACCCACGTTAGCCAGATGCACAAGGGGGCGCACGCATCTGGAGTTCGTTTGCAGAGGCTGGAAGCCCTGGAGCGCCCATTCTCTCTTTCCCTCTATCTGTCTTTCTCTCTGTGTCTGTCACTCTCAAATAAATAAATAAAAAATTAAAAAATAAATAAATAAATAATTTTTTTTAAAAATTATCAAATGTTTTTCAATTGCTAGCTCAATTAAGTTGAGGTCACCCTCCTACTGTACTAGCTAGGATTGTAGGGGTCTTATTTTTGAGGAGAATTGAATTCTAGACAGCTGAGAAAATCAGCCTTAGATTCATAGTCTTGGAGTCCGTTGTGCCCGACTCACTTCCCACATAGAATTTGGATTACATTTCGAGGGTAATGCCTCCAGATAGCACTGAAGCTCCTTGTCATCTACACTTCCTGAACCCCCTTGCAGTACTGATGTGGAGGTACATTGAGTCCGTATAAATCCCCATCCCTGTATTAGAATGCTGGGGAGACTAGCAGACTTGGGGATCTTCCAACTCCTAGTGTCAGAAGAGCGATGTCTCTTTTGAACATCAATGTTGGTCTCAGAGTTGATCCTGTAAGAATGTGCGTGGTGCTGGGCATAGAACCCAGGGTCTCGTGCTTGGGCAAAGGCTCTACCACTGAACTGGAGTCTGAGCCTGGAGCTGATGTTTTTAAATGCTCTAGAAATGGGTTGGTTTGGATTTTTTTTCTCACGTTCTTGGTATGTCATGCAGCATGACTAAGATCTCCCTTAGAATCCAGTGGGGTCTCAATGACAGGCAGTGTGATGGGACATCAGCCAGTTATTTATTCTCGACTGAAAACACTAGTTAGAATCCTGCCTCAACCACCTGCCACGGTGACCTTCAGCATTTCACTTTTACCACCTTCAGGTTTTAAATCTGGTTTGCTTGAAGTATGAAATAAAGTATGTGCGTTCAGTAAATGCCTCCAAGATTTGTTATTAAGAATAAATAAGGGAGGCTGGGGAAATGGCTTAGCAGATAAAAGTATGCTGTTTAAGAGACCACCCAAGTTCAATTTCCCAACATCCACATTTCCAAAAAAAAAAAAAAAGTTGGGCATGGCCACACACAAGCACGCACACATACACACACACACACACACACACACACACACACCCCTCTAATCCCAGTCCTGTAGTGGGCAGAGACCAGAGAATCACTGGAGCTCACTAATCAAAAACAGCAACTCCAGGTTGAGAGAGAGACCCCATGTCAAAACCATGTAGATGAGTGTTAGAAGAGGCCACGCAATGGCATCCTCTAGCTTCCGTACATATGCTTTTGCACACATGTATGTGTTTATATCACACATGTATGTATGCAGCACACACACTTCACATCATACACTACACAACACACACTCTACACAGAAGAGAGAGAAAAGAGAAGTAAGGGTCTGAAGAGATGTCTCCGTTGGTAAAGTGCTTGCCTTACAAGCAGGAAAATTCTAGTTCTATCCCTGGAATCCATGTTCGTTTGTTTTGAAATATTAAAAAACACTAGGTATGGTGGCACAGATTTGTAATCCCAAGGCTGGGAGGCTGAGACAGGCAGAACCCTGGGGCTCGTTGGCCAGCTGGTCTGGCCAACTTGGTAAGCTCCAGGCTGGTAAGAGATGCTGCCTCAAGAGAAAAAAAAAGTAGGCAGAAGCCAGGCGTGGTGGCGCTCACCTTTAATCCCAGCACTCAGGAGGCAGAGGTAGGAGGATCGCCATGAGTTCTAGGCCACTCTGAGACTCCCTAGTGAATTCCAGGTCAGACTGGGCTAGAGGGAGACCCTACCTGGAAAAATAAGAACAAGAAAAAAGAAGTTCCCGGGGAACAACACCCAAGTTAGGCTTCCTCGTGCACGTACACACATGTGCAAACACACCCACACAACACTAGCATGCAGGTACACGCATAGACACAGAAAAGGTGAATACACTTACGCAACAGTTTTCATTTTGTTGACAGCTAAATGAAATGAGTCAGTGCAGATCAACGACACTGAATTTTAGATAAACCGTAGTTCTTTCTTTTCTATTTGTTTCTCTAGTGCTGTATCTCTTTCCTTGGTTTAGTATTTCTCAAGTCACTTGTTATAGTTCCTTCCCTGGGTCCATCACAAAGGATCTAGATACTAACACAGTCTCAGATGATAAGCGCCTAACTGCAGGAGAAATGTATTGTCACAATGCAGTGTGATGGCTACATGTGGCTCTTTTATTCACCTCGAAGCAAATCGATGGATACAGATTGCAGGTGGAAAGAGGCAGGAACATCTGGGCTCTGTCTGTGAGTGGTGTGGGTGGTCACAAGTTGATGCTTGCTCTGGGACTTTGGGCATGCATGGAGTTCCAGGGTACTAGAGGACACAGCAGCACATAGCAGACCAATGAAGGTTCTCTCTGAGGGCTGGAGTGATGGCTTGACAGTTAAGGCACTAGCCTGTAAAGCCTAATGAACCAGGTTCAATTCCCCGGTCCCTATGTAAAGCCAGATGCACAGGTACATGCATCTGGAGTTTGTTTACAGCAGCTAGAGGCCCTGGGACACCTGTTCTCTCTCTCTCTCTCTCTCTCTCTCTCTCTCTCTCTCTGTCTCTCTGTCTCTCTGTCTCTCTCTCCCTCCATTTCAATTTCTCCTTTTTATCTCTCTATGCTTGCAAATAAATAATGAAAAATTTTTTTAAAGACTCACTCTGGGTCTATGGCACTATAGCAACAAGGCTGGGCAGTAGCAGATGGTCAACCCTGTGGGTCTCTGGACTCAGAGAGAGGTGGATCTTTATAACACAATCTCAGGTGATCCTGCACTTTCCCCGAAGGTCTCAATATGTGTCTGAGGATGATCACTACTGCTGAAAAGAGATTCCCAAGTATGACCAACATAGCCCATGGATAAGACAATGCTGAATTCACCATTGCCATAGCAAGAGAGGATGGCATCCTTGCCAGCTTTCACAGGGGTAGGGGTGTGTGAAAACAATATCAGAACATGCTAAGAACTGGAATGTGGCATACGGTGAACCTAACAGTCAAGGAACTTAGTGAAGGTGGCTCAGGATCTGTCCTGTGAGTCTTAGACTGGAGAGGGTGACTGGGTGAGAGATGGAAGTACCTTTGAGCTAAACTGTTGCATGTCCATTGACAAGCCAATGGATCTTTAAAGAAGTTTCTGGAAGGAGTGGGTGTGCTCTCTTCTTGGGCGGAGCAACCCTATGGGGAGAAAATGCCAGTAAAGCAATGCCCCTAGCAGGCAGACTCCTGCTGGATGGGGAGGGGAGCCACTGGGAGTGGATCTGAATTCTAGCCTAAAGGTAGGCAGAGTGATTGAGCTCTGCCTGGTGTCCCCAGGCTATTGATCAGAAAGACCTATGCAGTCCCCCAAACAAGACAGGCTTCTGTCAAAGCACTTGGTCACCTGCCTGGGGTAAAAGGTAAGACCCTATGGCTGAAGATGTCACAGGCTGACAACACATAATATCAAGAGACCTGCCTGGAATCTGAAAGGAACCCAGTTCCCAGATGGTCTGCCCATATGGTGCTGGAAAGTGCTGCAAGAGCAGCTAAAGGAAAATGGCCAAGAACCTTGCATGCTAACAGGGGACACTGCTCTACGAAAGCAACCAGCCTGACAAGATGGACACTTCTGTACAATAGTGGCACCCAGCCTAGGTGGGTAACCAATGGTTCACTGATTGCCTAAGAGATCTGCTCAGTGGAAAGGAACCCTTACTTAGCTGGGAGCAGGAACTGAGTCGGAAGCCAGTAGAGACTGAAATCATGGACTCCAATAAGAAGCTCCCACTAGTGTTTAGCCAAAAGAGAAGCGACACCCACCACATTCTCTCTTAATTTATAATACTTATCCCATTGAACCTATGCTGACCTCAATGTCCTTTGGAGAATCTGTTTTTCTTTTTCAGAAGGCAGCTAGAATGAGGATATGAATCACCACTTACACATTAGCCAGGGCCCAAGGAGCAACCACGGGAGTATCTGCGAGATGTGAATGAGCACTTGTTCTATAAAGAGACTGCCAAGGAGCCTGCCAGCCAGCTCCAGGGCCATGGAGACAGACACTGAGGATCCTCAAGTCACACGAAAGGAAAATCCGGAGCCTGCTGAACGCACACCAAAGTCAACTTAAAACACACCCACCGTGGCTCAGGGAAGTCCATGAAGAGAGGGCAGAAATGGAAAGTCTGAAGAAGCCACAGTGATGGAAATGTCCAGAGCTACTGCCCACCCCCCAGACAATGACTGACTGATGATATCACATCTCATAATCCGCATACCTGGGGGAACTACCAGCAAGCCTATGGAGAAAGGCCCTCAACAGAACAGGGTTAGGGAGGAGGGGAACGATGGTACTAACCTATGATGTGTTCATACTACTTTATACCTAGTAAAAAAAAAAAAAAAAAAAAAGAGAGAGAGAGATTGAGAGAGAAGAAGGTAGAACCAGTTAACCACCAGCATTCATTTTCTGCTTCCTGATGGCAGGTACAACAAGACCAGCACTTCATACATTCCCACCGCCATGCCTCCTCCATGATGAACTGTCTCCCCTCAGACTGTGACCCACAAAGAAAAGAAAAGAAACTTCCTTCCTGAGGGTCCCTTTTCCTGGCATTGTGTACATCAAGGAGAAAAATAACTAATACAGTTTGAGTTCTCTTGACACTGCCCAATGTATTCTGAAAATGTCAGTGCAGGGGGAGCAATTAGGAGGAAAATTCAGCTGACCAACCCTAACTTCCGCATACCCAAACAGAGCCACTCTTTAAAAAATGCATATGATATTAAAAGCAATTATGTCATGTAATTTATATGACTATTAATGTTTTTATTTATGTTTTTAAAGCTAAAAATGATGAAAATGCTTCATTTGTGGCTGTGGACTAAATGAAAACATAACACAGGGTGGCATTAAGCAGACCATTTGCAATGGCAATCAACTGAGAGAAAAATGAAAACTGCAGCTTTTCTGGATGTTTCCAAATATACAGTAGGAGGAGGAGTGGTCTAGAAAAAGGGTCACATTTTTCACTTTTCATTGCCGTGTTTCATATCACATAAATACAGTCTTAGGAAAGAAAAAAAAAAAAAAGGAAAGAAAGCATTTCTACAAATCATCCCAAACACAGTTACAGATAGAAAAATCTGCAGAAAGCAAGTCTGTGGTAGACTGATTAATGATACGCTTCCTTACACATTTGATTTTGTTAAATTTTGTCATGCTTTACTCAACAAGGTAGTTATCAAGTACAGAAAATTAAACACAGAGATCTCAAAGCCTGACATGGGACCCAGGTAGCTCCAGCTACTAGAGGTATGGCACAACTGCAGATCTGTTGAAAGACATTTTCTGAACCAGACAGTCATCTTGCAGACTCCAGCAGCTCATGCATGGTGAGGTGAACCGCGGTGTGGGGTAGCCAGCACAGACCCAGCAAGCTCTTGGCTCATTGTAAGGTACTGTGGTGGTTCGAATTGGGTGTCCCCCATAAACTCATGTGTTCTGAATGCTTGATCCACAGCTGATGGCAGCTCGGTAGATGGAGCCTTGCTGGATGAGGTGTGCTGTTGGGGGAGGGCGTATAGGTGTTATAGCGAGCTCCCCTTTGCCAATGTTTGGCTCACTCTCTTGCTGCTTTTTTCTACCTTCTGCGGCAGAGGTGATGTCTGCTCATGCCATCTTTACCCTGCCATCATGGAAGTTTCCTTTGAGACTGTAAGCCAAAATACATTTCTCCCATCAGCTGTTTTGGTCAGATCCTTTGTGCCAGCAATGAGAAGTGATTTTTAACTGGTATCATCTCGTGAACTTCCAGTCTAGTCTGTAAAAAGCAGGTGGGAACAGTACTTGTGTTAAAAGCATCCTGAGGCATGACCTCTCCCCCCACCACCCAGAAACTGACTGAGATTTTCATGACCCCATAATGAATACCAATAACCCCACTGAGAAGGGCTGTTGGTGAAATGGGGCAGGGAAGATGAGTATAAGAATATTAGCTTTAAAAAATAAATTGGGGGCTGGAGAAATGGCTTAGTGATTAAGGCACTTGCCTGCAGAGCTTAAGAACCCAGGTTTGATTCTCCAGTACCCACTTAAGCCAGATGCACAAGATGGCACATGTACCTCAAGTTCTTTTGCAGTGGCTGGGGGCCCTGAATTTTCTCTCTCTGCCTCTTTCTCTCTCTTTCAAATAAAAATAAATAAATAAGTAAGTAAGTAAGTAAATAAATTTAAGGGCTAGAGAAATGGCTTAGCAGTTAAGGCACTTGCCTGAGAAGCCTAAGGACCCAGGTTTGATTCCCTAGAACCCATATAAGCCAGATGGACAAGGAGGCACATGCATATGGAGTTTGTTTGCAGTGGGTGGAGGTCCTAATGTGCCCATCCTTTCTTTCTGTATTTAGAAAATACTTTGTATTACATAAGGACATATTTAGTATGTAAACAACACATGTTAGTACCATCCTTTCACTCCTCCCTGCCCCTCTTCTGAAGAGGCCTCCCTTGTTGGGGATGCAGGTCAACCCCATGTGCATTATGGGGGCAGCAGTCAGTTATGTGGGGAAAGGTAATGTCTCTGTGCAAAATGTCCCAACTTGTGGCTCTAACAATCTTTCTGCCCCCTCTTCTGCGAAGTTCCCTGAGGCATGTTGGGTTCATTTTAAGTCTACTTCAGTGATGGGCACTTAGGAGTCTCTGGATCTCTGCTTTGGTAGGTATTGAGTGTTCTCAGTGTCTGTCTCCTTCACCCTTGTGCTGATACCAGATTCACTAAGAAAACAGCACTCTTGCTTATTTCCCTAATTCCTCTGTGGTTTCTTCTGGAGCTGGGTTGGGATACACTGGGTCATTTATCTCCTCAGGTTGTTTGCTTCTGAGTCACTTGGACTTTGAGTTGCTTGGGGAGATGTTGGCCACTTTTCCCCAGTAGTTCATGTAGCACCTTCCAGCACTAGATGGGCTAATTGTCTGGGGACTGGCACTCTTCTGGATTCCAATCAGGTCTTTCCATGGTCCATGCTGACAGTGTTTGATGTCTTCAGGTGTAGGATCTTACCATTAACCTCTGGTGGGTAATCAAGTCTCTGACAGAAGTCTGTCTTACTTGTTTTGGGAGATCTAGTAGTTCTCTCTGACCAACAGCTCATTGTGAATGTAAACCACATCCTGGTACAGGGAATTACAGGCCAGTGAAAGGGAAAGGAAAAAATAGAAAAATACAAAGAAGAAAGAGAAACAGGAGAAATTTAAGGTTGTCTTTGTCTCACACTCTCCAGGGATCTTTGAATCAGGGGCTTCTCCTAAGGTCCTCTTGAGGGGCCCACCTTTTATTCAGACTTCCAGGATATAGGATTCCATGGTTTGAGTTCAGTTTTGTGCTCCCCACCCTTTTTCTTCCCCCAAGCACTACCCTCCCAATTTTCCAAGCCTTGAGATGCCATTCAGGTATGTCAGCACATCAGACTGATCGAGGTTAGAAAGTGCAGATGAATAAGACCAAGCAATGATTATCTTTCTGTGATTGTGTGAATTCACTGAGAATGGACTGTTCCAAGTTCAACCATTTTTTCTACAAATTTCATTCTGCCATTTTTTCTTACTATTGAGTAGAATTTCATCATGTAGATATACCACATCTTGGTTGTCCATTCATCCAATGATGGGTATCTGGGTTGATTCCAATTTTTAGCTACTATGAATTGAGCAGTTATAAATATGGTTAAGCAAATTTCTGAACTGAGATGTGGAGCTTTCAGGGTAAGTATATAGTAAGGGAATAACAGGGTCTGTTGGTAACTCTATGTTCATCTTTTTTAGGAGTCTCCATATTGATTTCCACAGTGGTTGTACCAGCTTATATTCCCACCAACAGTGAATGAGTGTTCCTATTTCTCCATATCCTCACCAATATTTGTTTTTATCTTTTTTTTAATGTTTGCTATTCTTACTGGGGTAAGGTAGAATCTCATAGTTGTTTGAATTTGCATTTCCCTAATGTTTAGGGATATTGAACATTTTCTTATGTGTGTGCCTGCCATTTGTAGTTTTTCCTCTGAGAACTCCCTATTCAGTTCTCTGTCCCACTTTTAGAATGGGTTGTTTGATTTTTTTATTGTTTAGTTTTTTGAATTTTTTGTAGATTCTATATATTAAGCTTCTGACAATGGTATAGTTGGTGAAGATTTTCTCCTATTCAGTGAGTAATCTATTAACTCTGCTTATGGTATGTTTGTCTGTGCAACAGCTTTTTAGCTTCACGAGATCCCATTGGTTGAGTGTGTGTCTAATTTCCTGGATACTAGGATTTTGTTCAAGGAGTCTTTTCCTGGTCCTATATCATGGAAATTACCTCCTTTTTTTTTTCTTCCAGTAGTTGAAGAGTTTCAAGTCTTATATTGAGGTCTTATTTTTTTAAATGACAACTTCCATGGTTACAAAATATCCCATGGTAATTCACTCCCTTCCCCCACTTTCCCCTTTGAAACTTCACTCTCCATCATATCCCCTCCCCCTCTCAATCAGTCTGTCTTTTATTTTGATGTCATGATCTTTTCTTCCTATTATGATGACCTTGTGTAGGTAGTGTCAGGCACTGTGAAGTCATGGATATCCATATCATTTTGTGTCTGGAGGAACACATTGTAAGGAGTCCTACCCTTCCTTTGGCTCTTGCATTCTTTCTGCCACCTTTTCCTCAATGGACTCTGGGCCTTGGAAGGTGTGATAGAGATATTTCGGTGCTAAGCATTTCTCTGTCACTTCTTCTTAGCACCATGGTGCCTTCTGGGTCATCCCAAGGTCACTGCCATCTGAAAAGAGAAGGTTCTCTAACCAAAAGTGAGAGTAGCATTAATACATGGATATTAACATTAAGAGAAGTGTTTACTGGGCAGTTTTATGAGCATAGTATATACATTTAGCCAGATACCAGCAAATGTTACACCTCTAGAGCTCATGACTATTCCTGTTGTAGGTTTTCAGTGTCAAGGATGTATCCCCTCCCATGGAACATACCTGTAGACAAATTAAAAGGCAGTTAGTTTCCCCTGTAAGAGATGTGCCACTGTTGCACATGTTTGCTCATTTGCCTTGGCTGGCCAAATATAAGACTTGCAATATCTACTGTTGGGTATCTTCACTGGTGATTTCACTCTCTCCCATTGAACTGCATGTAGCATGGCATTTTCTAGCTTTCTGTCAGTTGGTCTACATGGAGTAGGTTTTCAGCTCAGCTCCAGCATGATTTCTCAGTGGCCTTGAAGCCCAAGTATGTGGAGTCTTCAGCAATAGGGTCTTACCATCTATTTCTGGTGGGAAACCAAGGGCCTCAGCAATAGCCTATAATGTTTTGGGGGCATCAGGGACCTCCCTGGCCAACAACTCACTGGAATATATCCCATCCCTGACACTGAAAATTTTCTAGTAACAATCTATGGCTCCTGAATGATCCATTGTCCAAAAAAGTAGGTTTCTATATGACTTACTTATATCCTCTTAGATTTTGATTAGCCCTCTCTCCACCTTTCCTTACTGAATCTCTTCCCCTGACCTCACTTAGGCCTTTCCACCCCTATTAATCTGTTCTACTTACATATATACAATACCATCCTATTAAGTCCCCACCTCCCTTCATTTCTATTCCCTTTATATCTCTTTATAGCTTACTGGCCTCTGCTACTGAGCTTTCTTCCTTCTCACACATAAGTCCTATCATTTGTAGCTAGGATCCACATATGAGAGATAACATGTGACATTTGGCTTTCTGAGCTCTAAAAAAAAAAAATTTTTAAGTCAGGTGTGGTGGTGCACTCCTTTAATCCCAGCATTTGGGAGGCAAAGGTAGGAGGATTGCTATGAGTTTGAGGCCACCCTGAGATTACCTAGTGAATTCCAGGTCAGCCTGGGCTAGAATGAGACTCTATCTTGAAAAACAAAACAAAACAATAATAATAATTATATATATTAAAAAGCAGGTGCCTTCAGTGCATACCCTTCGCTTCTTCTGTCCCTGGGGAACTATGGGTGGTCAGAGGAAGACAGAGTATTGGGGAAGGTCAAGACAGTAGTTACAGAGATTCTCTGAGTATGCAGGGTTACACTCTAGGAGATGATGTCATTGACTTCAGAAACTCCAGATCTGAATGTCCAAGGCCAGTGGCAAACTTGGATCCTTTTAAGCAAACATTTTAACCTATAGTTTTGATTTGATTATTGGATGGTAATAACCCTCCCTGGTCAAATCTCTGCTAATCTACAGTAGGATATGGTTAGAATGCACCCCCCTCCCCCACCCCATGATGTTGGACTCCTCCCCTTTTCACTGTACCCCATCCAATGCCAAGTGCTTCCTGTGCAGCTTGAGGTGGTTCTTCTTAACCGTCGGGATCTCACGGTGCTCAGGAAGCCACCTCTGATAAGTCGTTGTGGAGAAAGGAATTAAATATATGCAGTGGCTTCAGCTGAGGAAATAATGCCCTACTATTCATGTGAATAATAAGCATTACTTCACATAAAAGGAGGGCTGTGGTTTCCAAGTTCAGGTGCAGTAGCCATGGGGTAATGACGGCATGGAGTGAGAAATAACCTAGATTTGCTGACTGTCACTTTGCTGTCTTTGAAGAGACTGTCTGACGATGACATTCCAAGGGCTGCTAAGATGGTTTTCATGTGAAGTAAGCTTTGGCTTGCAGAAGGCTTCCTCAACTGTTGGAATGACATTGAAAAGACAGACTTGCTTTCAGAAGCTCTACAGGGAGGGAGGTGAGCCCGAGAAGTGAAGAATAAAGCAGTGGGAATGCCTGACACATTTAAGACACTGCGGATATTATTAATGTGCCTGACACTCCAACAAAGGGCCTGTAAAAGAGAATGATGTTTCCCCAAACCCTGCTCAACCCCAGGGAACCCACCATAACAACAACATGCAGGCCGCTGCTGTGGACTTCCATGTGATGGCAATACACAGGGGCTGTACCTGCCTGGGCTGAGGGACCTCTGGTCTCACTTCAGGGGTGACCTGGCTTCCATGACCATTGATGCCCCAACAGAATCTCAAGGAGATGCATGCCCTTAGGAGTCCGGGGTATATTCCTCACTGTTCAGCAGACTGTACATTTCCTGTAAACGCAGATGTGAGCGAACCCAAAGGGTAGACCAGCACTCCACATTCATTGCTGTGGCCCCAGACATTAGACAAGTAGAGATTTCCATAGATATTTTAAAAATATATATTTAGTATTTATTTATTTGAGAGAAACAGGCAGATAGAGAGAGGGCCCACCAGAGCCTTTAGCAAACGAACTCTAGGCACATGAGCCACCTTGTGCATTTCGCTTTACAAGGGGACTAGGGAATCGAACCTGGGTCCTTTAGCTTTGCAGGCAATTGCCTTAACTGCTAATCCATCTCTCCAGCCCAGAGATTTTTTTTTTTCCCAGATTTCAAACAGGGACCCCAGTATATACATCAGAAGTGTTTTTGTTTGTTTGTTGTTATTGTTTTGTTTGTTTTTGTACTAGAATTTCCAATGTCTGTACTCTACAGTTGGGTGAGCCACTTTAGGACATTGTGGGGTATAGATGTAGCTTGTTTTTTGTTGCCACCACTTTTTGTGAACCATTTTGGACCAATCAGTGTGTGGGTGGACATTGTACTTCACACCCATGCAACTACATCAACTATGTCGGGATTGTGATAACCGCTCCCACAGTCATGTCTCTGAGGTATGCGGACATGGAATAACTACCCACTGCCAGGCGACAGAGCCAGGACTCCTCAAAGTGTTCCTGGAGCTGGAACCTTCCCTGAAGTTCCACACTTCCTCTCTATCCTTAGATTCCTTCCCCAGAGGACGAGTGGGTTCAACACCCACCTTGATATCTGTCAAGTGAAATCATCACTTAGGAAGGAAGCGAGAGGCAGCCCAAGTGAAGGAGTGATGGACCCTTCAGGTGAAGTGTTTGAGCCAGCACTGAGAAGAAGGTGAAGGAGGGGAGTACACACCTGTTTTCCTGTGCATAGGGACTTGTATAAGCCATCTTTTCTCAACCACTACTAGGCAGGTAATTTTGTCCTTAACTTACTAGATAAACAAGTCTCCTGGCTATGGATTTCGTGCCAGTGTGACTGACTTAAAACTCTTGTTGTTTGTCTTTCTTGGCCAAATTCACAGTCCATGTGAGCATGGCTTGTCCCTTTCCTGTGTACAGGGATGTGTGCAGTGTGTGTGCTGCAGCATGTATGTTCATGTTTGTGACCGTGAATATGTAGATGAGAGGACAACATCAGGTGTCATTACTCCCAGGAGCTGCTGACACTTTTTTTCAAGGCACGATCTCTCAATGGCCCAGAGCTTACCAAGTAGGCTAGACTATGCAGCCAGCAAGGACCAGAGATCCACTGGTCATCGCCCACCCAGCACTGGGATTCCTAGCAGAGCTTTTTATAGCTGGGTTCTGAGAATTGTTTTCTTGTAAAGCACTTTACAGACTGTGCTGGTTTGTTCATGAGCCACAAGACCCCTTACATAGCTTGTGATGGTCAGTGTGGCCACCCAAGCTGCACCTCTGGGAGCTGGCCAGCAAGGAGTGCCCTTCATGGGGGTGTATGCTGAAAAGTTCCCCTGGAAGGTCTTGAGGCCCCCCCCAAGCCACATTGACCTTTGACTGCAGCCAACTCCACGCTGTACCTGGAGGTGCTGAGCCTTAGCTGGCATCCCTCCTGTTCCTGAATCGAGCAGCTGAGGTCAAGCCACTCAGCAAGGGGGGCTTCATGAGTTCTTGGTGCTATGACTTCAAGAGTGGGGAATCAGAGCCCACCCTCCCCATTGGTGATCTCTTTTGATAACAAATAAAGGCTATTGGCTCTTTCTAAGGGCATGGCCAGACCATTAGGGAATGGTTTGAGCAGACGTGCGTCCTCGGGGACCAGGACAGACAGATGTGTGAGAACATGGACCTTCGGTTGACTTCTCTGGCCAGCCCACATACGACTGAATCTGGAGCCTGCCTGTCCTGCCACCAGCACCAACAGCTTTTACGTGAAGCCACTTAATCCTGTACTTGGCTGTGGGAGGCAAGTCCACTCATTCACCGATGCGTTTGACCAGGAAGAAAAGCTGGGGATGGGGCAGACCAGAAAAACAACTCATGTGCCATAAGCAGCAGGCTGCCTGCACTGATGCTTTTTCTTGTCAGAGTCGCCAAACATGCATCCAGCACCATTAGAAGTTTTGTCTGAGCTGCCAGCAAATGCGACGTGGCCTTGGCAAGATGGAAAGAACCACCTTTCAGATCACCCTTCTGAGGCAGGATCAGGAACCCACAGAGCCACCCAGGGTCCCATGGACAGTCAGTTAAAGGGTCCTCAGGATTTTCCGGAACAAACCTAACTCTTATTGAGCAGTTATAATAGGCCAAGCACTCTTCCAAGCATTTCATGTGCTTGTTTATTTCACTCAAACAGCTCTGCAAAGCCAGGACTGTCATTTCCAGTCTCCTTCTCACAGCTGTGGAGGCAGAAGTGTGGTGGACATGGCAACTTACACAAAGGGGGAGGTCTGGGGAGAGGCTCCATGGATAACGTGCTTGCCAGGCATTGGCAAGGGCCTGAGTTCATATCACTGGTGCCTGTGTAAATGCTGGGCAGGCATGACAGCAACCCTGGTAGCCCCATGGCTGGAGAGATAGAGAGAAAGGGGGTCCCCAGTGCAAACTGCCCAGCTGGTGGAAGTGACTGAGATAGCCCTGGGTTCAAGTGAGGGACGATGCCGCAGTAAATATGGAGAGGAGTAATTGAGGAAGACACCCAATGTCAACCTCTGGCCTCTGCATGTACATGTGTGCCCACACACACAGCCATGAGCACCCACATATGCACACATGTCCACCATACGCACAAATACACCAAGAAAGAGCAGACTTGAGATCTGAACGTGGGCATTTTCAGTACGAGAACTAAAAACAGAAAGTTGTGAAGCAGGCGTGTGTTTCGGGGGATGGAGATGAAGGGAGGGGCTGCTGTGCGGCAAGAGGGCTAGTTTCTGTACTTCGTAGGTGAGAGGTGGAGGGCTATGTCCTATCTTTGGGAACATACTTTCTCTCTAGCCAGACCCTATCTGGCCTGGTTATGGGCAGTTTTTAGCCACTGGGGCGAGCTGTGGTATGAGGTCACAATAATAAGCGGGCATAGGGCAGAGTGGGGGAGGCTGTCCGGCTGCTTGTTCATCCAGCTCTGTGCTCGGGCAGGCTTGGCGTGACTGAGCTCAGAGTTCTGTGCTGTCTCCAAGATGCTAAACCAAGCCACTCACCATCTGCTAACCCAACACACAGGAAACCATGCGGGTCTGTCATCGGCCTCGGAGCACTACCGTCCTGAACGACCAAGTCTGGAGACTTACAGGCGTGCGTCACCTTTTGGCATTGCAAAATAATGTTGTCATCTAGAAAGTTCACTGTCAAGAACTGCAGTACTCAGTATTTTGAAAAAAAATATTAGGAAGTGTTATGAGATTTTGATCAAGTTGGTGACTTTTTATGGGCTTCATTCATAGCCATTCTTGTTTGCATGCCTCCCCCCCACCCCCCCGTGGTTCAGGCTGGACTTGCTTATACCAAGATAGACCCCTGTGTCGTTCTGGAGGCCAGAAGTCCAAAGCTCCATCCAGAAGCTCCAGGGGAGACTCCTTCCTTGAGTCTTCCATCTTCTAATGTCCCAGAGGCTGGCCTCAATGCTGCATCCCACTGTCACTGTTCTTATCTTCACAGGGCCTTCCTCCCTGTGAATCTCTGAGCTCCTCACTCTTCTTATGAGAACACCAGACATTGTATTGCAGCCATATCAGACCTAATATGACCTTATCCTAATTTAAGACATCTAAAAAGACTCTACTCAGGGCTGAAGAGATTGCTTAGTGGTTAAGGTACTTGCTTGTGAAGCCTCAGGACACATGTTCAATTCCCAGTAACCACATAAGCCAGATGCACAAGGTACTGCACATGTCTCGAGTTCATTTGCAGTGGCTAGAGGCCCTGGTCAACCCATTCTCTCTTCTCTCTCTCTCTCTCTCTCTTTCTCTAACTTCTAGTTTAGGTGGGAAAGTGAAAAGGTTAGCAAGCCCCTGGAAAACAACAACTGCTGATCATAATCAATAAACAGTATAACTTGTTAGTCATAGAAGCTTCCGGAATATACTCATTGTCTTCATTAAAAATGCTTTCTGACCCAATATTATAACTTCCTGCTTATGTGAAAATATAATACCAGCCCGTCTGTCCTTGCAATGCTTTTTTCACCAAAATGGAACTTTCCTTTGAAAGTGTAAGCTGGAAATAAACCCTTTCCTCTCATAAGCTGCTTCTGATTGTTTGATCTCAGCAACAAATATATATATAATTACTACATTCATCTTTACAATGACCTCTTTCTAGGCTCTCTCTGAATGCAGACATATTTAATGCAGATCACCCAGCTCATAAGATGAATGATGCCATGCCCCTCATCTGGGGCATCTCCTTCTTTGTTTTTCTTTTGACAAACTGTACCAAGGCCCCGGGAGCCCTCATTGCCAGAGTGTTTCTCCCCCATATTTTGTTGGCTCTCCTTTCAAAATTGCATCAGGAGTTTTTCAACATGAGACACGAGATGTTCATTGCCAGTACCAGGCCTCTGTATGGATGCATCTATGTCTGCCTGAGGGCCTGTCTCACCCTACCTGGCACCCAGGCATTCCCCTGCATAGAAAGCTGAAGGCATGTAAGAAAAATGAGAGTTGTCTGTGGATTTGGAAAATGACCATTTCAGCCTTATTTTTTTTTTTTTTTTACTTTTTTTTCCCCTTTCAGAGAAGGATCATACAGAATCAACCCACTCAAAAAGAATTGTCATAAAATCTCACACCATTGACTTGTAAATGGAATTGAATCTGTAGAGTCTACGTAATGATACCATCAAAAAGGGAAGCGTTACCCCATTCATATAACAGATGAGATTTGAAATGACTGCCATGGCAGATGAACACCCCAGAGGTATTTTGCTTTATTCTACTCACTGGGTTTATATCTCCAGTTTCTCTAATTTTAGTTATTTTTTTTCCTCAGGTCTCAAGACAAGAGCAAGAAGACTTTTTTTCCCCCCCCGCCCTAACAAATCACTTCATACAGAAGTCAATAATATAAATACTTACGTTTCTGGGGTCAGTGCTGGGCCTTTATTAAAACTGATTTTTCAAAATGTGTTTCCACTGTTCCTGCAGTATCAGGGGAGCCGGGCCACCCAGCGCTTCTGTATGCAAGCCGGCGCTGGATGGTTCTCAGGCTGGGAAAACTGGCACAAGATGCTATGGTCGGCTTCCTAGGAACAAAGCTGGGGCCACAAGGCAAAGGGAAACACTCCTTCCACTCCATTTAGATGATTCTCCTGTCCTCCAGAGAACCTCGACAGCTCCTGCCTGCCTGTTTTGGCTCTCAACGCTTAACAATTGAAGGTGCCTGCCACCATTACCTGAAGTCAAACCCTGTGTTAGGAAAGGAGAACAGAGTACTTTGCCTCTAGCTGACAGGACAGTCTACCAAAATGGTGGAGAGCTTCTCCAGACACCTCTTACCCCAGGCCTCCTGGGAGTCCCAGAGGATGTCATTAAGGCCAGAGCATGGTTTCCCTTCAGAAATGCTCTGAGGCCTGTGGTCCCAACGACCTGGGCCTGCATGACACACAGACCAAATGCCGGCCCACATGCCTCCCTCGCTGTTCCTCATAAATTATTGGTGCCCACACAATTTACAAGCTGGAGGGTCCTGGTTAAACTGTGTGCTTTAGACTTATTAAATACAACTGGCCTCCAGGCAGACCTCTTTCCCGTGACGTCCAGCAGCTATCTAATTGAAGGGGGCGCAAGCCACCAAGGGCTAATGAAGATAGAAAGGACATGTGTTTTCCCTTTTGGACCCGGGGTCAGGCAACCCTCACCGTTCACCTCACCCACTGATCATCAAGCATGGAAGGAGAGATGTACGTGTGTGCATGGGAAGTGCGTGGCCAAGGCACCAACCCAGAAATCCAAGTCAGCTGCAGGAGCGTCCTGTTCAGAAAACTGCATGATCCAGAGAAGGAACGTGTGCCGAGGTCAACAAGGAAGCTCAGGTGACAGAATTAAAATAATCACGCATTCACGCTCACATCTGTTACATGACTGTGTAGGTGTCTGCATGCACATATACTCACACACACTCACACATACGTGTATCACACACATGCACGCACATATATGTTTCACACACAGGTTTGCATACTCACACAGGTGCACGCATACATATAAATGCACCTGTGCACACATGAATGTGTACACACTCACATGCATCATAGGCATGCCTACTTGTTTGAATGCCCATATATTCACACAATTCACACTCACATGTGTTAAATGCATGCATACAAGCATGCTTGCACATATACTCACATACATGCATGCATACTCACACATGCACACATCTATCACATGAATGTGAGCACACACATGTGCATGCATAATGCACATATACATACTCTCGTGACTCACATGCATGCATGCAGAACATACATGTATGCACAAATACTCACACACATTCACACAACTCTGCCCTCAAGTATAAACACCCACACAAATTGAAATACACCCCTCTTTCCAGCCTCCTCATTCTTACCGTTCCCATCAGTCTTTAGCTTAATTATATTTATTCTTTCTTTATTACCTAAGGAGAGAGAGAGAGTGAGAGAGAGAGAGAAGAGAGAGAATAGGCATACCAGGGCCTCTAGTCACTGCAAACGAGCTCCAGGTGCATGTGCCACTTTGCACATCTGGCTTTATGTGGGTCCTGGTGAATCAAACCCAGGCCATCAAGCCTTGCAAGCAGCACCTTAACTGTTGAGCAATCTCTCCAGCCCTATATTTGTTCTTCGTATTATTATCAGCATTTAAAAATGTTTTGTTTTAGTTTCTAATTTTCTAAGAAGGTTGCAGGGGTAAAAAGCCACACGTACTTTGAAAGGAGTTTACAAAATGGACATTTCTCTGCCCCATTCCCTCACCCCTCATCTTTCTTATCTACTATAAAGCAGTACACATTTTCTTCTGTCAAATTTGGAAGATTGGGCTGGAGGGATGGCTTGGCAGTTAATGTGCTAGCCTGCAAAGCCAAAGTACCCAGGTTTGATTTCCCAAGACCCACACAGATACACAAGGTGGCACATGCATCTGGAATTCATTTGCAATAGCTGAAGGTCCTGGCACATCCATTCTCTGTCTCTCATATATATATATATATATATATATATATATATATATATATATATATATATATATATATATATATATATATATATATATATGTATATATGTATATATATATGTGTGTATATATATATATATATGTATATATATATATTACTCTGTCTCATATACATATGCCTCTTTCTCTCTCTCTACCTCTTTATCTTTCAAATAGAAGTAAAAATAAAATTTAAAATAATTTGGAAGATATAGAAAAATATAAAAAAAGATTACATTTATTCAAAATTCTTCCAGATATACCTCTAGTTTTATTCCACAAAGTTTCTTTATTTTATTTTATTTTGCTTTTTGCTATTTATCCAAAAGAAAAATAGAGGTGAATGTGAGTATGTTTTTATAAAGATAGGGTCATGCTGTATGTACTGTGGAAGAATGTGTTTTTATTTCAGGTTATGCTATTAGAATTCTAATTTGGCACTAAGTAGTCTTTGGAAACATGATTTCTCACAGCCACAAAATATTTTTTAATGACTATACCATAATTTATTTTCCATTTCTCTATGTTTAGGTATTCAGATGGTTTCTAGTATTCTCTCATAAATCATGCTATAGTGACTAGCCCATACATAAATCTTTGAGCAAATGTCTGGTCATTTCTTTAGGACACATTCCTAGGTTTGAAATTATTGAGTTAAGGGGAATGAAGCTTCTTAAAACAAAGTCTCCACATTGTAAATGTGCCTTCCCCCTAGCTGAGGCAAATCTGCCTCCTGGTCCCCTCCACAGCAGGAAGCATAGTGTTCTTACAGACTGGAAATAAACACACATGCCTCTCTTACAGGAAAACATTACTACTTTTTACTTTACCTTGGTACAAGTAGAGTTGAAGTCATGCATGTCGAATGTTAATTTTCTTTCAAATTGTGTATTCCTCTTTTTTAAAATTATATATATATATATATAGATATATATATTTATATATATATTTTAGAGAGAGCAAGAGAGAGGGAGAGAAAGGGAGGGAAGAAGAGGGGGAGGGGAGAGACCAGACGTGCCCCGCTGCAAATGAACTTCTGATGCACACACCACTTTGTATATCTGGCTTTGTGTGGTTACTGGGAAATCTAACACGGGTAATCAGGTTTTACAAGCAAGCACCTTTACTGCTGAGTCATGATCATTTCTTCAGCTCCTGTTCTTCTTTTGTTTATTGGCTGTTGTTTTGTTTTGTTTTCTGAGGTAGGGTCTCACTCTAGCTCAGGCTGACCCAGAATTCATTAGTCTCAGGGTAGCCTCCAACTCACGGTGATCCTCCTACCTCTGCCTTCCCTCCGGAGTGCTGTGATTAAAAGCATGTATCACCAAGCCCGGCTGTTTTTTACTTTTTAAAGAAAGGTGTTAATGCTTTTTTTAATGGATTTAAATGGTTTGGGGGTCCTTAAGGTAAGTAGGTACCTCATGCACGGCAGGCAGGGCAGAGCTGAGCCCAGCCGAACAATGTTCTCATCTACATGAGAGGTGCTGAGTCACAGTTATATAATACACCAGACTTTTGTAAGCTCCCTCCGAAGTCAAGCCTATTAAAAGTTTATGCCCCTACAGTGGGACATTTGTTGGTACTTTAAGTATTGGTATGATTCTTAGAGTTAAGTCTATGACTCAACCCATTTTTTATGTATTCTTTTTTCATTTATTATTTGAAATGTCTTTACCATCTGCAGGTAATGTTATGTACCACCAACAAATTTCTGTGTTTCATACTTAACTCCTTAATTCATTAACACTTATTTTAGCTTGAAGGTTTAGATTGGTTTTTACTGTCTTCTGCCACAAATAACAATTTAGTAAAATTGGTTGGGCAATCCAGTATTTCCTAAATGGTTTTTGGTGCTTTCTAGACAATATTCAACAATCATATGCATCCCATGGAGTTCTTTTATCTGGACAAGAAAGTCTACTTTACAAATCTGCTTATTCTCATTTGAGCAAAAACATCTTAAATTTATTTTAACTTCTGAAATGCACGATACATAATATATAGTTATATAGCATACTTGCATATTGACTTGCATGCAGTATAAAATATCTCATTAATATTTAGTATGTCATTTCCCATCATATGCTTTTACATTAAAAAAAAACTTTTTTTTTTCAAAATGATACTGATATGATAGGACTCCTTTCAGTTTCTCACAATGTTGAACATAAATTTGTCATCCAACTGAGCAAATCTGCCCCTGAAAAATAAAATTATTAGTAGACATAGACTCATACAAATATTTATGAGCATGATTCAAAATGGAAACAATCCAAACGTCCATCAAACTGTGATGAATGAAGGAGACACAGTGTGTCCGTGTAATGGAAAATTATTTAATACAAAGGAGTAAATCCTGACATATGCTACAAGTGGATGGACAGTGAAGACATGCTGAGTCACAGAAGGTCTCGTTGCATGACCACACTTGTATGAAAATCCAGAGGAAGATCTATGGAGATAGAAAGTTACTACCTGGTTATCAGGTGCTGGAGTGGCAACATACAAAGACTGAAATTGATGGAATGATGTTACTTTTAGCTTTGATGCAAATATTCCAAAGCTACACCCTTGTGATAGATGAAGAGTTATATAAATTTCCTAAAAGTCATTGAATGTGACACTTCAGGTAAGAAGAAGGTATGGTATAGAAATTATTCCTCAATAAAGGTATTAAGATCATATTAACTATTTATTCTTTCAGAAGATCACTCATTTACTGGGTTGCCCAGAAAATTCTACCACTGCTATACTGGAATTTAAAGAAAATAGTAAAGTACTTATTTGGTGTCTAGAAACTTAATATGCATTTGACTTTCTGAAACCTGTAATAGGCACTTTTCATTTCTTAATTTTCTTTTTATAATAATTCTTTATTATAACAATAATAATTATGATTAACAGCATATTTTGTATGGATACATTATGTGTTGATATCCTCTTTTCCCTCGTCCCTGTCCCCATCCCACTGGGGTCCCTCCTCAATGGGGTTGCAGATTTTCCCTGTGGGTCTATGGGTTATGTGTTGTGGGAGTAACAGTCATCTACTTGGGTGCCGGGGGGCAGAATGCCTCTGGACATGATTTGTCAACCTATGGCTCTTACCATCTTTCCTTCCTCTCTCACATAAAATTCTCTGAGCCATGGCTGGTGAGTTTTAAGTCTAATTCAGTGATGAGCTTTTAGGAGCCTCCGGATCTCTGCTTTGGTAGGTGTTGAGTGTCCTCAGGGTCTGTCTCCTATACCCTAGCGCTGATTGTCAGGCTCACCATGGAAGCAGCGCTCTTGCTCATCTCCCCAATTCCTTTGTGGTTTCAGCTGTTGCTTGGCTGAAGTGTGAGGGGTGGTTTATCTCCTTGGGTCTCACTACCTTCTGAAAAAGAAAAACAGATTATCTAATGGAGAATGAAGTCTTCATAGTTTAAATAGAATAAGCATTATTAATTTGGGGAGACTTTGATGTATGTAACCCCACTTTTAGCCAAAGATTATATCTCATAGAAACAAAGATTATGCTATCTAGTGTCAATTTTTCTTTTGTAAAAAACATACTTATATTCTTATTTAATCCCTTCCTTCCTTCCTTCCTCCCTCCCTCCCTCCCTCCCTCCCTCCCTCCCTTCCTTCCTTCCTTTCTTTCTTTCTCTCATTCAAATGTAGACTTTGTATGGACACATTATATGTTAGTATCATGATGTTTTCTCTTCCCTGCCCCCATTTCACTCTGGACCCTCCTCAGTGGGATTGCTGGTATCCCCCATAGGGTTGTGGGCTATGAGTTATGAATCAATTTTCTCTGTATTGCTAAGTAGAGTCCTGTTATTCTTTCGTCCAATAAACTTTTTCTAAAGTAGTATTTATTTATTTATTTATTTGCAAACAGAAAGAGAGAGAGTGACTGAGACAGACAAAGAATGGGTACATCCGGTCTAGCCACTACAAACTCCAGATGCATTTGCCTCTGTGCATCTGGCTTTACGTGGGTACTGGGGAATTGAACCTGGGTCATAAGGCTTTGTAGGCAAGCATCTTAACCAGTAAGCGATCTCTCCATCTCCTTGTTTAAAATTTTTAAGAGGAAAACTACTATTTTATTTTGATTTATTTTGTTTCCACAAATGTTTGAAGTTTATTTTCAACGCTACATATTTAATGTGTATTTAACCTTTGCTTTCTTAATTTACTTAACCACTTCCTTTTTTTATTTTTTAAAAGAATTTTTTTAAAGAATTTATTTTTATTTATTTATTTATTAGAGAAGAAGACTGAAAGAATGGGTGTGCCAAGGCCTCTAGCCACTGCAAATGAACTCCAGATGTATGGGACCTAGAGAATCAAACCGGGGTCCTTAGGCTTCACAGGCATGTGCCTTAACCACTAAGCCATCTCTCCAGCCCCACTTCCCTTTTTAAAATTAATAAGCTTTAAAGATTCACTTAACATTCTAAGCATGCAATTTTAGAGACTGGGAATTATTGAATCTTTCTAAAAATTTTTTTCCTCTTTATTTGGCTAAAACTATCATCAAATAAAGAAATAATGCTACTAGCAAATAAACTTGTTCCTGATTTTAAAAGGGATTTTCTAGCATTTCACTGTTAAGCATAAGGCTAACTTCTTGTTTGCATTAAGTTTCGAAGCTTTTCTCACTTGAAATAAATACAGGATCACAGGAAATTGCAAACATAGGAGAGGAATATTCTATGCATCCCATGCCCGTACCCCTTGTTTCTATCTTCAGCGCTACGCCATACTAAATCCAGGAAAGCAACATTGGTACAAGATTTGTGGGCTGTCCCGTGTCATCTGTCATATGAGTAGGTTAGTCTGAGTGCCACCATAATCCAGATACAGAACTGCTGCCTCATCACAAGGACCTCCCTTCCGCTACTGCTTTCTACAAGTCCCTAGCCCTCTGTATCCCTAACCCCGTACCCTTTCATCTGTTCCTCATCTCTATTATTTGGTCATTTTAAGAATGATATTTAAACAAATGTTCAAGATTGGTCTTGTTTGCTTATTTTTGTGTCAATGAAAGTTTCTATTCCTTTGGGACAAATTCTCAAAGCATATGATTGCAGAAGTCTGGGGTACCTTTCTAAAACAACTGGAAAACTTTTCTTTTTTTTTTTTTTTTCCCCTGGAGCAGCGCAGCTGTTGAATATTACCATGGCATTACAGGAGGGGGCCAGTGTCTGCATCTTTGCAGTATTTTGCGTTGTCAGTCCTTTGTAACTGTTTCAATAAGCACTTAGGGACTTCCCACCATGCTCTTGTGTTTCCCCGGTAATGAGCCGTGCTTGAAGTCTTTGCATGTGCCCGCTCTATTACGCACACGCTCCTGGGTTAGGAGTGAAGTACTGAGCATAACTGCCTTCCATACATGCACTCTTTGCAGTCAGTGTCTGCTCCTGTCTTTAGATCATTTTCTTTTTTTAGATAGCTTATATTTATTTATTTGCAAGCAGAGTGATACAGAGAGAGAAGAGAAGAGAGAGAGAGAGAGAGAGAGAGAGAGAGAGCAAGCATGGTCACACCAGGGCCTCTAGCTGCTGCAAATATACTCCAGATACATGTGCCCATCACCTTGTGTCTCTGGCTTCCATGGATACTGGGAAATTAAACCTAGGTTGTAAGGCTTTACAGGCAAGCGCCTTAACCACTGAGCCACTTCTCCAGCCCTCATTTGCTAATGTGATTGCTTAACTTTTACTGTTGAATTCTAAGGGTTCTCTATCAGTTAGGAGGTTTGCAAACAATTCCTCCTTATATGTGGCCTATCTTTTTTTTTTTTGTATTATTTATTAGAAAGAGGGAGAGAAAGAATGGGCATGCCAAGGCCTCTAGCCACGGCAAACAAACTGCAGACACATGTGTTACCATGTGCACCTGTCTCATGTTGGTTCTGGGGAATCTAACCTGGGTCCTTAGGCTTTGCAGGCAAGTGCCTTAATTGCTAAGCCATCTCTCCAACTCCACAAGTTCTTAATATACTAAATTGTTTGGATAGTTTTCAAAATCTTAAGTCCAGTGAAATTAAAATTAAAGTACAAACATTTGAAGTAGGACATCATAGCAGTTAGAGAATTGTAGATTTTCAGTTCTATTTTATAACATTTTAGAATAGTATGAATATACTTTGTTATCTGTCTTAAAAGATCAATATTTTTGGAAAACTATCTTTTGGAAGACTGATTTTTTATAGGTATTATCTTAAAATTGCTTTTATTGAAAATTTAAACATAAGAAAATAGAGTATAGTCAATGACTATATACCAATCACATAAATATAACATGTTTTCTATCACTTCAGTATTTTGGCCGAAGTATTTTAAAAGCAAGACTTTTCCCTAAAAAGGTAAATGCATATTTCTCTAAAACCTAAGGGCATCTTCCTCTATCACCATAAAACCAGTATGAGACCTAGCAACAACAAAAATACTTTACAGAAAAATGGACAAACTGAAAGCTTCTCACAGGTTCTCCCCAATATCCACCACTGATGATGACTTTTCTTTCTGCATGAAGGTGTTATGTGTACAACATGCTTTACATGTGAATGGTTGATTATTAATTAATTATTATATATATATGGGTTGGCCAGGCCTCTTGTAACTGCAAATAAATGAATGCCAGATGTTCACGGCACTTTTTTTTTTTTTGCATCCAGCTCTACATGAGTACATGAGTACATGAGAATTGCACCATACCCAGCAGACTTAGCAAGTAAGCACCTTTAACCATGGAGCCATATCTCCAGCCCCATTATTTTTTCCCCCAATTACTTCAAAGGTGATTTATAAGTCAACTTTCTGCAGTAAAACGAATCACGCAGCTCTCCAGTTGACGTCCTATTATTGAACTCCTAAAAGTATGTATTTTAAATGGAATTCTCAGATTATTCCAAGTACTAACATTCTGTTGGATTGCTATTAAACTACAGAATTTGACTCCTTTGCCTAGAGACACTACCACATAAACAGCCAAGGAAACCAATGTGCATCTGACTGAGCCCAGACAGGGCCTCGAGGATTCCGACAAGCAGGAGACTCAGAAAGAGTGAGAAATGGAAAATCCTGTGTCTGTCTGCCTGAGAGCTGGCGCTTGGTGTTCTCCAGTTACCAACAAGACAAGGCTGCCACTCATGGTGGGGTTTGGGGGCCAGTAGGAGATAAACGGGTGTCATTGAAGAATCACTTTTAGATTGAAGGATTCCGGATCAAAGTCTGTTAAGTTTCTCAATGAAGGTGTCAGTACTGTTGAGAGTTACGCTCGAAAGGACCTTCTGAGAGGGGCTGCAGTGATGCTCACATGCAGTACAGAGCTCCGGCCGCTGTGAGGACATTTAGAAGTAAGGAGAGAGACGTAGACTGGAGGGGAAGCTCCATGATGGCAGGGGAAAACGATGGCATGAGCAGAGGGTGGACATCACCTCCTGGACAACCTCACATGGACAACAGCAGCAGGAGAATGTACCCTTGTCTTTTTAATATATATTTTATTTGTTTATTTGAGAGATAAACAGGGAGAGAGAGAATATATGTGTCCCAGGGCCTCCTGCCACTGCAAACAAACTCCAGATGCAGACGAAATTTTGTGCATTTGGCTTCACATAGGTACTGGGGAATCGAACGTAGGCTGTCAGGCTTTGCAAGTAAGTACCTTTAGCTACTGGGCCAGCACTCCAGCCTCTAGCTGGTCATTTGCTCACAGCCAGAGGGTCATTTGCAGAGCAAACAGTTTTGGTCTTGATGAAGCCCACGATTACTTTCCCCTGTTATGACCTGCATTTTTTTTTTTTTTTGTTTGTTTTTGTTTTTTTGAGGTAGGATCTCACTCTCACCTAGGCTGACCTGGAACTCACTATGTAGTCTCAGGGTGGCCTCGAACTCAAGGTGATTCTCCCACCTCTGCCTCCCAAGTGCTGGAATTAAAGGTATGAACCACCATGCCTGGCTTATGAACTGTATTTTTAAAATATTTTATTTATTGATTGATTGATTTGAGAGATAAAGAGGCAGAGAGAGAGAGAGATTGAGATAATGGGCATGCCAGGGCATCCAGCCACTGCAAATGAACTCCAGATGCATGCGCCCCCTTGTGCATCTGACTTATGTGGGTTCTGGATAATCGAACCGGGATCCTTTGGCTTTGCAGGCAAATGCCTTAGCCGATAAGCCATCTCTCCACTCTTGAACTATATTTTTAAAATATTTTTTGTTTATTTTTATTTATTTGAGAGCAACAGACGGAGAGAGAAAGGCAGATAGATAGAGAATGGGTATGCCAGGGCCTCCAGCCACTGCAAAAGAACTCCACATGCATGCATCCCCTTGTGCATCCTGCTTACGTGGGTCCCAGGGAATCGAGCTTCAAATCAGGGTCCTTAGGCTTCACAGGCAAGCACTTAATGGCTAAGCCATCTCTCCAGCCCATGAACTGTATTTTTGTTGTCACATCTTAGAAGTCTTTGTCATATCCTAATTCGGAAGATTTAGGACTATGCCTTTGTGGATGCTTAATAGTTTCCTGTTTTTCATTTAAACGAGTCAGATTTTGTGTGAGGTGGATGTCTCTGGATGTCTTTGTTGATGACTGATACCTGCTGGTTCCAGTTACATTTATTGTAAAGGCTTGCTCCATTGAATTACTTTACATCTTTGTCAACAATCTGTTGGTCATATGCAAGGGAATATTTCTGTTTTCGCTATTTTGTTCCATTGATCTGTGTGTCCATCTCTCCATGACCAGTCCAGAAAGGAGCTTACGAGTACTGTATAATAAGTATTGAATTTGGGTGAAGCTATTCTCCTAATGTATTCTTCTCAATTAACATGGCCTTTGCTATTCTTGTTACATTGTCTTTCAACATACTTTTCAGAATAATCTTGTTCACATCTACAAAAACTGACTGGAAGCTGGGTGTGGCAGTGCATGCCTTCAGCCCTGGCACTTGGGCGGCAGAGGTAGGAGGATGGCTGTGAGTTCAAGGCCAACCTGATACTACATTGTGAATTCCAGGTCAGCCTGTACTAGAGGGAGACCTCACCACAAAAAAATCAAAATCAGCAGGGTGTGTGGTGGCACACACCTTTAATCCTAGCACTCAGGAGGCAGAGGTAGGAGAATTGCTGTGAGTTCGAGGCCATCCAGAAACTACATAGTGAATTCCAGGTCAACCTGAGCTAGAGTGAGTCCTTACCTCAGAAAAACAAAAATAAATAAATAAATAAATAAATAAAACAGGTCTGGATAAATGGTTAAAGTGCTTGCCTGCAAAGCCAAAGGACCTAGTTTCAATTCCCCAGAACCTGCATAAGGCAGATGTACAAGGTGGCGCATGTTCATTTACAGTGGCTGGAGGGCCTGGCATGTCCATTCTCTCACTCTCTCTTCCTCTCTCTCTCTGTTCCTCTTTCAAATAAATAAAAATGAAATATTTAAAAAATAAATAACTATTTAAAAAAAATGCCTGCCTGGGGTTGGAGAGATGATTTAGTGGTTAAGGCGCTTGCCTGCCAAGCCTAAGAACCCATGTTCAACTCCCCAGATCCCACGTAAGCCAGATGCACAAAGGTGAAACAGGCACAAGGTCGCACATGCCCACTAGGTGGCACAACTGCCTTGATTTCAATTGCTGTGGCTGAGGCCCTGGCTCACCAATTCTCTCTTGCTCTCTCTAAAAAAATAAATTTAAAAAAATACTTTAAAAGCCTGGCTGGGATTTTTCTGGAAATTTCATTAATGTTATTATATCTAGTTGGGAAGATTTCTGGCTTTTCTATGTCACGTGGTCCCATCCATGCACCCACTACTTCCCTCCAGCACTTCAGATCTGCTTTCATTCCTCTCATGCACATTTTGTGGTTTTCAGCATACGAGGTATATATTATGCTTACAGATTTACAACTATTTCATCCTTATTAAGGATCCACAAAACAACTCTAGATTTCTCTTTTAAAATGTGTTGTCCTTTGCATGTGCAGTGTGTAGGCATGCATGTGCAGCTATGCATGCCTGTGTGCGCAGGCAGAGAGACCAGGAAAACCATCCCTGTGTCCTTCCTCTATCACTCATATATGGACGTGAGAAAGAGTCCCTCTCTGAGAGTAGAGCTGTGGTTTTCATGAGCCCTACTGATACTCAGTTCTCTGCTTCCCCGTGGGATTGGGCTTGCAGATGTGCCTGGGCATACCAAGCTGTTTATGTGGATCCTGTGGAATCAAACTCAGGCACGTCCAGTGCCTCTCATGCCCTCATGTCGGTGGGAAGCACTGTTACTCTCTGAGCTATTTCCCCAACCCCCCAATATGTGCTTTTAGAATACAGATACACAGTTCATCTTTGTCAGTTAGCCTTGTGTTCTGAGACCTTGCTGAACTCCTGTAGAGTTTCATTTAGTTTAAACCTGTTGGGTTTTGATGGCCCTAGATATGATCTATCCTAGTATTTGTTCTGTAGGCTCTTAAAGAATTTGTACTCTGTTGACTTTGAATGCATTATTCTGTAAATATAAATTAGATCCTGTTGGCTAATGGTATTGATGAGTTCTAATACAGGCTTGTTGATTCTCTGTTTAGTTCTACTTTTCTCCCTATATTTTAACTACACTGGGTAGCTGATAGAAGTCAATCTCTTTTGTAACTGGTTTATTTTGCTTGACAAAATGTCCTTAAAATTCATTTGTATTTAGCATCGGTCACAATTTCCATTTTAGGAATCAATAATATTCTATTGTCTTGACTAGTTTTTGATGGATGCCATGGGGCAGTGTAAGCAAAGACACTGTCTCTTGCTACTTACCTCCCACACACAAGGCACTTTGTGATGTGTCTGTCTAATGTGGACTTTTAAAAACCTAGACCTATTTCTACAATCAATTTCACCCAATAATAGAAATTAAGAAAAAAAAAACTAGTGAGCTCCATTTTTAATTTTTAAAAATTTATCTAAGAAAGAGAAAGTAAGAGAAAGAGTCAGAGAGAGAGACAGACAGACAGGGAGACAGGCAGAGAGAGAGAGAAGGAGAATGGGCACAACAGCATCTCTAGCTGCCGCAAATGAACTTAAGACACATGGGCTACCTTGTGCATCTAGCTTACATGGGTCCTGGAGAATTGAACCAGGACCCCTTGGTTTTGCAGACAAGTGCCTTAATTGCTAAGCCATCTCTCCAGCCCACAAACTCCATTTCTGATAGAAAAAAAAATTTATATTATTTTAATCAGATCTGTCATTCTGTGGGTAACAACAAGTCTGAAACTCTTCATCATCCACATAAAAGACCAAAATAGAACCATCAGTTTCCATCCACTGAGTTTTTACAGAATCACAAGATTCTCACAATAAGCAGTATTGATATAACCACTCACTCCTATATTTAATTATTGACTAATAGAGAAGGAAATTTGAAAAGCCACATTCATTAAGGGTTTTTGAAGGAATAAAAACACTTGAAGCCGGGCATGGTGGCGTATGCCTTTAATCCCAGTGCTCAGGAGGCAGAAGTAGGAGAATTCTCATGAGTTTGAGGCCACCAGTTTGAGACTACAGAGTGAATTCTAGGTCAGTCTGGACTAGAGTGAGACCCTACATTGAAAATTCAAAAAATAAAAAAAAAAACACAAGAAAAACTATGATTCAGTGTATATGTATATGGGTTAATCAAGTGACTCAATATTCTCTCTTTTTAACATGCTAACTACAAAAGGAGGAAAAGATCAATGGAAGAAGGAGGAAGAAAAGGAGGGCTTGGGGACAGGAGAGAGGGTGGACAGAACCGAAAGGGAATCCCACTGCTAGACCCTATAATATGGAGGGGTTCCCATCAGAGCAGAATGGGTGTCACCTCAGCTGAGATGACCCCCTCTTAAGAAACCTCTAGGTCCACACTGACCAATGCAGGGTAAAGTCTTCATTTTCAGCCAGTGTATGCTCCCCCACCCAAGGACACAAGGTCTGAACTCCTCATATGTATTATGTTAACTTTTGTTTTTTACATCAATTTGTTTCTGAAGTTCTCACCCAAAAGGCAGAGGTTGAGACACAAGGAAGAGAGCAGAACTTTGGAGACCATGTAGATAAGAGTGGCCCCGCTCTGACGACCCTCCAGGACAGCAAGACTTCTGAAGTTAGAGCCCGATGCTCGCAGGGAACCCTGGTTATCATAGAAACGTGTACCAATATAGTTCAACCCGAAAGTCTTTCTCAAGGTTAATGAATACCAGCAAACGTTATAAATTAAAGGTTTCCACAATGTAAACTTGACCGTTTCTAATCAGGTTAAAGGAGCTATTTCAATTTCTTATGAAAATTCCTGCTAGGATGATCTTAAGTCCAGAATAATTCAAACATCTAAGTTTGCACAATGTGCTTGTCTTTGTAAGTATTCAGCAAGAGGCTTCTCCATTAATCCTCCCTTAATGCTTCATTAATAATCCCTCCACTCATATAAAATGATCAGACTCAAAGAAGGATGACCTTGGTCCATGCCACAACTGACTATCTTAATGTCATGTCTTGGATGGGAAACGAACTGGTCACAAAGCATAGAAACTAGCTGAGACCTGTCCTTTCCTGAAATAAAATGGAGTGATTTTCTGAAATATTCCTGGCCCTAGCTAGCCTCTGATTGGCTCATGTGGGGATGGCTGTTGCACCTTACAGCATTCCTTGCCCCATCCCTTGCTCAATCCCTGTTTTGGATGTAAACAGAACTATTTAAATTTTTATTTATTTATTTATTTGCTTTTGGGGGGTAGTGTCTCATTGTGTAATCCAAGCTGACCTGAAATTCACTATGTAGACTCAGGGTAGCCTCATACTCACAGGGATCCTCCTACTTCTGCCTCCTGAGTGCTAGGATTAAAGGCTTGCCTAGTTTATTTTTAAGTTTTAAGCAGGGGATTACTCTAGGCTGACCTAGAGCTTACTCTGTAACCCAGGCTGGCCTCAAACTCTTGGTGATTCCCTTACCTTAGCCTCCACAGTGCTTGCATTAAAGGCATGCACTTCCACACCCAGCAATGAACAGAACTATGCTAAGGGAAGAGTCATTGGAAAGCAGAAACAAGAGCATCACATACATGTATCTTGCTCATAGTTCTTGCTTTTTGCAAATTGTGTAACTTCATAATTACCTGCAAACAAGAACTGAAATGACACTTCAGAGCTCTAAGCTCCATGGAAAGCCATCTCTACAGGCATTAACAGAGGGTTGACCATACAGCATCCCTTCTGAGTTGCAACCAAGGACATACTCCCCAAAACAAAGCCAACTCTTGCCTGGTGTTATAGTCACTATTGCTTTGCTGGGAAAAATAGGAGGAAAAAGTGGTGGATCAGGGGCTGGATGTCATACCTCACCATAGAAGCTGGTAGAAAGCAGCAAGAGTAAGCTGTGCTCTAGCAAGGGTGAGGGGAAGCTGTGTTATCGCACCTCAAAGCCCGCCTCCAGAGAAACACCTCCTGTAGCAAGGCTCCACCTTGCAACCTGCCACCATCTGGGGACCAAGAACTTAAATTATAGGAGTTTATGGGGGCATCTGATTCAAACCACCACATAACATATACCGAGGGCTTAAGAAAAAGTTTTTTACTTGCTTATTTTGTAGTACATACAAGAAAGAAACTTCAGCTCAAGTAGCAACACACTACAGACATCATGAAACCTTAGTCCTGTGTTCTGGGTAGCAGATGATACAATTCAGTGTTGAAATTCCTACTCTTGACAGTAGAGTCATGACTGGGCTGGATCTGGTCGCCAGATCTGCTCTCTAGGACACTGTGAGCACATGGAGACATGATGCATGCCCCACTAATGGTGTCACTCAGAGGATGGAGTCCATCAGAGGTAGGACAGTCACCCCTACCCTATGTCATATAAAAGGCTACTTCTAAGATAAATTTATATAACCATCACTGCCAATCCTCCATCCTCTCCACCAAACCTTAGGACAGTCAAAAGACAAATGGTTTCAGAAAGGTGTACTTGAAAAGCAAGGAATATTCCCTTTGTAGAAATGCAAGAGAGCTTTGGCAATAGGCTCCCATCATTTTCAGCTTGCGAACACACGTCACCAAAACATTCTGACCGATTCGATTCGTACACTTGGTTACAGTGATTTGATCCTAAGCTGGGGTCGCATTTCACACGCTTAGCATTCATACCCTCCTCCTGGCTTTGAACTAGCCAAAGCAGTAGCTTTCAACAGAGATGTTGACAGACCCCGAAGTAGAGACACGTGACCAGCACCAATGCGAATAAACGCAAGGAGTGACTCCCCATCCCAAGAGTTAGCCAGCTGCTGCAGAAATAGCAAGACGGAATTTTAAAAAGAAAGGAGAAAAGAAATTAAATGAAATGGATATTAGCTGGAAACATCTGTGTTCACCACAGAACAAAATGCATATTCAGCAGCTAGTTTATCGTCTCTTTAGAGACTGTGAATGGTGCTTTGTCAATAATGACCTGCTGGCAATAAATCCCAGTGAAAAAGAGAGGGGCTCTGTGGGCTCCTCCCACGGTCACATTTCGGGTCCCTGCTGTGAGTGGTGATTCACAGCCCACACAGATTCCTGTTTTCCAAATGCTATTGTATACATCAGGGCGTTCATTAAGTTTTACTCTAGTTGAGGATATGTAAAACTTAGAGAGAGAGAGACATTAGCTGTAGGTCCAGGGTAGTGGTGATTGGTGGGACAGGGGTGTGGTATCAAAACCATCCCACTGCACCCTTCTCCCACCTAGAAATCCCCCCACCACTGAAGGGCAGTGGGAATCAGTGACCCCCCACAAGAAGCGCAAGGGAGAAGTTAAGAGATAGAGGAGGGGGCTACTTCATTCTGACATTCTGCACTCATGTGTCCTCTCCCTAACCCTCAGAAGCCTAAAGGTGGGAATAAGGAAAGGGTTAGGATTGCAATAGCATATATTCAAAATGCACCTGATGATGGTCCAATTCATATGAAGCACATGGTATCACGTCCAGAATGGCCTGATATAAACACTAGAAGAGCAAATTGTTTCAGCCGCATGAACATTGGATTCTTATTTATTTACTTGAGAAAGCAGAAGAAACAGAGAAAGAAAGAAAGAGAAAGAGAGAATGGGTAT
This sequence comes from Jaculus jaculus, assembly GCF_020740685.1. Taxonomy (NCBI): domain Eukaryota; kingdom Metazoa; phylum Chordata; class Mammalia; order Rodentia; family Dipodidae; genus Jaculus; species Jaculus jaculus. Next base: position 18,127,685 of record NC_059116.1, on the reverse strand, counting down.
GCCAGGGCCTCTAGGCGCTGCAAACAAACTCCAGACACTTGCACCACCTGAGCATCTGGTTTATATTGGTCCTGGGGAACAGAATGTGGCTCTTTAGGCTTTGTAGACAAGTGCCTTAACCTGAAGCCAGGAGATGATGTCCATCCTCTGCTCATGCCAACATTTTCTCCAGCCCTCGTGGAGCTTCTCCTCCAGTCTGTAAGCCAAAATAACCCTTTTTGTTCCCCACAATCTGGTCTTGGTCAGGTGATTTCTGTCAGCAATGCGAATCTGACTGAAACAACCACTATGCCATCTCTCCAACCTCCAAAATTGTATATTTATATTCCACTCAAAACTGATTATTGGGTTGGAGAGATAGCTTAAAGGTTGAGGCACTTGTCTACAAAGCCAAAGGACCCGGGTTCAATTCCTTAGGACCCATGTAAGCCAGATGCACAAGATAGTGCATGCATCTGGAGTTCATTTGCAGTGGCTGGAGGGCCTGGTACATCAATTCTGTCTCTCTCTCTCTCTCTCTCTCTCTCTCCCTGCCTATTTATTCCTCTCTCTCAAATTAATAATATATATGTTTAAAAATTGATTGTTTCCAGCCTGAGGAGCTAGTTCAGTGGGTAAAGGGCATGCTGTGCAAGCACAAGGATCTGAGATGGGTCCCCAGCACCTATGCATAAGCCCGGTGCATGTGTCTGGAATCCCACACTGGAACTTGCTGGCTAGCTGGTCTAGCAGAAAGGGTGAGTGAGCTCCAGGTTCAATGGAAGACCCTGTCTCAGTAATGTGGTGGGGGAGGCTGGGAAGATGGCATAGCCATTAACGCATTAGCCTGCAAAGCCTAAGGACCCAGATTTGACTCTCCAGATCCCACATATCCAGACGCACAGTGATGCAAGCACGTTAGGTCACATGTGCCCACTAGGTGGCAAACAGGTCTCGAGTTCTATTGCAGTGGCTGGAGGCACTGGTGCGCTCCTCACAAAAAAAAAAAAAAAAAAAAAAAATCACTTGTGAAACTTCCATGATGCAAGCTTATTACTTATTCAATTGTCCTAATGCTAGGCATTTACCTTCAAGTAAAATCTGCTGTAGGATAGCCAAAAGTTGCACTTGGATCACATAATATATAGCTGTTGCCAGCAGTTAACATCCTTTTTTTTAATTTGGTAACAATAGTAGTCTTCAATTTCACAATGTAACATTAGCATTAGATGTTTATTGTCCTTTGTAACATATATTAGACTATAGCCTTCTGGTGCTAGAAAACCTCAAAAATTTTAAACCATAGGGAGGGAAAAAAAGAGCAGTCTGTTGGGCATGTCTCAAAAAATAGTAATTTTTTTTTAAGTGGGGAGCGAGTGAAAAGGAGCCAGGCATCTACCTCTGGCCTCTGTATGCATGTGCACACATATATGACCATGCACACTTATGCGTACCAGACACACACATACACACACACACACACACACACAGATTGTTTTCCCTCAGCCCAAGTATCTGTGCAAAGCTGTGACCTGTCATAGTGAGCTCTAAAACCCCTGGGATGAACTTCCAAACCCGACAGTTTATGGAGTGGATGGGACTTAGGGAACTTTACAGATCCAGGGGACGTTCCACACTGGCGAACAAGAGAAAACCCACCACAAAAAGCAAAGGCAAAAACAGGCTGCCGAACAGCAGGATTTAGATCCACCTCCAGTGAAGCCTTAGGACTGGACCCCAGGATCTGCCCACAGTGACCCCTCCTCCAGCCACGCAGCTGGAGAACTGAGTTACAAGCTTTAATAAACTCTTGAAATCTGCTGGGGGACATCCATTCAAGCTAACACATCCTGGCGACTCTTCTGGAGAAACCCCAGGACAGTTCTCAGGAATTTTGCTCTTTCTCATGACACAAATATTCTTGCTCAGACTAAGAACTCTCCAGGGAGCAGTGACCTGTGAGGACATGGGGACACATAGCTCTACAAAGAGGACTACCCCTGTGAAAATGAACTGAAGGTGCAAGGCAAACTTTTCCAACAGGAAACATGAAAGCAGAGCTGAGTCTTAATGTCAACTATTGAAGGAATCAACAAAACAATCGATTTAAACGAGCAAGCCGCTCTTTTTATGTACCTGCTGTATACAGACTACAACCTGACTTTTTAGAGGGCTACAGACAATTAGGTAGGTAATGACCGTTCCCTTTCTCTGAGAGAAGGATTCAGGGTTTTGGTGATTAATTGCCCCCCCAATAAAAGAGCAAAAAGATGAATATCATGAAACACTTGGAAATGCTAAAAGCAGCAGAAAATTCAGCTTATACTCTAAATCCAAAGGCATTGGAAAATCAGCCTATGTTTTGAACATGAAGGAATGTTTTGTGTTGTAATTCAGATTTTTATTGTCCACAAAGTTTCAAGTATGAGCTGGAAAGATTGCTCAGTGATTAAAGGTACTTTTTCTATTTTTTGGTAAAGCCTGACCACTCGTGTTCAATTCCCCCAGGACCCACATAAAGCCAGATGCACAAAGTGATGCATGCATCTGGAGTTCATTTGCAGTAGTAGAGGCCCTGGTGTGCCCTCTCTCTCTCTCTCTCTCTCTCTCATACACACACACACACATATGGTTTCTCGAGGTAGGGTTTCACTCTAGCCCAGGCTGACCTGGAATTCACTCTGTATTCTCAGGGTGGCCTTGAACTCACGGCGTTCCTCCTACCTCTTCCTCCCAAGTGCTGGGATTAAAGGCGTGTGCCACCACGCCTGACAAATAAATAAATAAATTTTTAAAGCAGAGGTACGAGGATCACCGTGAGTTCAAGGCCAGCGTGGGCTAGAGTGAGACCTTATTTTGGAAAAAAAAACAAAACAAAACAATATTTCAGACGATAATGAGTGAAGACATTTTGAACCTAAACATGATTTTAAAAAAATTTTATTTATTTATTAAAGAGAAAGAGGAAGAGAGAAAGAGAGAGAAAATGAGCATGCCAGGGCCTCTAGCCTCTGCAAATGAACTCTGGATGTGTGCCACCCTGTGCATCTGACTTACATGAGTAGTGGAAAATCGATTCAGTCCTTAGGCTTCAAAGGCAAGCACCTTAACCACTAAGCCATCTCTCCAGCCCCTAAACATGAGTTTTAAAAAATTTATTTTTACTAGTTATGGACATACTTAGTATGTAAACACCACATGTCGGTACCATCCTTTCTCTCCTTCCTGCCCCTTTTCCAAAGGGGTCTTCCTCGTTGGAGATGCACGTCATCCCCATGGGGATTGTGGGCCATGCATTTTTAATTGAACACTTGCTGGCATCTTCCACATGCATAAGATATGGCTGGTATCCCAGGATGCTGTATTGTTGAGGGTACAAAGGACAACTCAAGCCTGTGGTCAGCAGTCCTAGGACCTTCATACCACAGAGCCATCTGCATTGGCAGCGACCAGACAGGGCACAAAAGTAAGAGATGGTTATAATTGGAGCAAGATGCCTATTCTGAGTGTTAAAAATAGTCCAACACAGACCACACTGAAGCAACTAAACTGTGCATGTGCACGTGTAGCACTCGCTTGTGTGCATGCACACACACGCAGGCATCTCAACATCCAAGGGGACTCAGTCAACACATGGGCAAAACCAACCACAGGAGACACCGAGATCTCTCTCACAGGCCCACTGAGTGCTGTCTTTTGTGTTGATGTCTTGCCAAAGACCAGAGCTGGTGTCTACAAGTCCCCTGGGATTCACTGCACCCAGAGCCATCTGTGGCCACAAAGCCCACCTACTCAGGAGTCACAGTCACACGCCTCGACGTTCTGTCGGGCACTTCACCAAGCACCGAGATCCCTCTGGGACCACAACCATGGTTCCTGATGGGGCATCTCAGTGGGTTGGGCTGCCTCACTATGATCTCAGCTGGCTTCTAAGACAAGATGGAGTTAAAGTGCCTGTGGGTGCAGCAGCCGGCTCACTACTCATCGTATTGCCAAAGACAGAAAGTGAATGTATCATCAGCGGAATAGGTCTAGGTTTACCCTTAAGATTTCAGCTGAAAGCTGGACAGATTGCATAGTGGTTAAAGCACCTGCCTGAGAAGCCTAAAGACACAGATTTGACTCCCCAGAATCCACTTAAGCCAGATGCACGAGGTGATGCATGTGCACAAGGTGGTGTACACATCTGGAGTTCATTGGCAGTGGCTGGAGGTCCTGGCATGCCAACTCTCTCTCTCTCTATCTCTCTCTCTCTTTCTCATAAGAAAAAATGTTATTGGTTGACATACTCTCTTGGATACAGTTGAACCATAACCTGTTGCCATGGTCTTTCCTCTGGCTTCAGTAATGTGGACTCTCTGGACTTACTCTCTCTCCTTTGTTCTACGTGTTGTTTTCCGTGTGAGGCTGAGCCCATAGTCTTTGTGAAAAAGCAGTTTTCCAAAAACGATAATATTATCATACAGATAGAAAATAAACACATTAAATTTTTATTCAACTCAATTGATAAAAATGACCACATAGACAACCTAATAAAAGTTTAAAAGAGGGGGGGAAAAAACACTACACATTTTTGTGATGTAATAAAATATATGAATCAATGTACAAGTAGATGTGAGACTGGCTTTTCCAAAGGGAGAATTGTGTTCAGTCTACCCTCAACACACATAGTTGCACATCTAGAGATAAGAATGAATTCATTTTGCTGTCAGCAAGCTATAATTTGCAAAGTTGTAACAGAATTCCCACAAAATTTAAGATTGTACAAGGCAGAATATTCTCATCTATATTGTAGACATCCCTAGCATCCAGACAGCCAAATTTTTCAGTGAAACATAAGTTTTGGGCAGGAGAGATTGCTTAGTGGTTAAGGAGCTTGCCTGTGAAGCCTAAGGACCCAGGTTCAATTCCACAGTACCTGTGTAAGCCAGATGCCCGAGGTGGCACGTATGTCTAGAGTTTGTTTGCAGTGGCTGGAGGCCCTGGTGTGCCCATATTGTCTCTCTATATACATATCTGTCCCTCCTCAAAATAAATAAATAAAATACTTTTTAAATGGGCTGGAGAGATGGCTTAGCAGTTAAGCGCTTGCATGTGAAGCCTAAGAACCCCAGTTAGAGGCTTGATTTCCTAGGACCCACATAAGCCAGATGCACAAGGGGGCACATGTATCTGGAGTTCACTTGCAGTGGCTGGAAGCCCTGGCATGTCCATTCTTTCTCTTTCTTTCTCTCTCTCTCTCTCTCTCTCCCTCTTTCTCTGTCTGTTGCTCTAAATATATATATAAATAAAAATAAACGAAAAAATACTTTTAAAAAAAGAAACAAAAGTTGTACATTATTTACTCTACTACCCTGTTTCCAGTTTCACATTTCTCTGGCCCAAAGAGATCCACCTAATAAATATTATTTATAATAGGTTAGAGGGGATCTTTTTATAATAAAAATAATCTTACTTAGCTTTTTCCCCAACACAGTTTTGTTTTGGGGCAGTTGATAGTGTTGGGAGATTCCTAAACTCCCCCTCCAGGGCAGGTGTGCACGCTATAGACTGGAGGATCATGTGATATGTCATGTCGCCAAGGCTGCTCAGTGCACACTACTGTACTCTGGGGTCTGGAAAGAAGATTGTGGAAAACAAATAAGAAAGGAGGTGAGGGGCTGGAGAGATGGTTTAGTGGTTAAGGTGCTTCCTTATGAAGCCAAAAGACGCAGGTTCGATTTCTCAGGACTCATGTAACCCAGATGCACAAGGTGGCACATGCACCTGGAGTTCGTTTGCAATGGCTGGAGGCCCCGGTGTGCCCACTCTTTCTCTCAAATAAATAAACAGCAATAAAATAAAAAGAATGCATGCAAAAAAGAAATATACAAAAAAAGATGAATTTTTTTTTTTTTTTAAGAAAGTAGGTGAGAACATTACCTAACTCAGCAAACAAATTTATTTCTCTCATTGTAGGTTGCCTTTACCCAACACTTCATCCACCAACCTCACACCAAGCAGGAGGCAAGGGATGGAAAGACGCTGTCTAAAGGCAGAAATGGAAGCCCTTCACAGGATGGAGAGTTTTATTTGCAGCAAGGAAAATTAGATCATTGCCTTTTAGCGATCGCAATGCAAGTGACACATTGCCCCACTGGAGAGATGAGTCTGCGACTGATGTTGTTTTTTTTCTCCTTGAAGACTCGTCATATGCAGATAGTGCTATGAAAAATGATCAGTCTGGAGAGATGGATCAATGGCTAAAGGTGCTTACTTGCAAACCCTGATGTCCAGGGTTTGATTCCCAGTTCTCATGTGAAGTAAATGGCACATGTGTCTGGAGTTTGTTTGCAACAGCAGGAAGCCCTAGCATGCTTATTCACATTCTGTCTGCCTCTCTCTCTTTCCTTCCTTCTTTCTTTCTTTCTTTCTTTCTTCCTTCCTTCCTTCCTTCCTTCCTTCCTTCCTTCTTTCTCTCTCTCTCTCTTTCGTAAATAAATAAAATATTTTAAAAAATGGATCACCTTTGTGAGCACCCTGCTCCCTGTCACGAGGTCTCCATCTAATCCAGTGCTGTTCATGAGGATTATATTTCAATGAACTTGTGATCCCTGTAGCCACGGGAGCCTCGTTCGCCTTGTCAGGCACCTTTGGACCCAATTACTTCAGCTATGGGAGCCACAGTGGTTGATGACCTTCATTTCCCTGTTTGTAAACCTCAGCTGCCCTGTGGCTCCCCGGGGGCTCACTATGGTTTCCAGACATCAACTCCGCATGTGCAGACTTTGGGCTCGAGAGCAGTGCACATTCTCGGTACTGTGCCAGCCTCTTTGCCCGTCACATTCACCAGCCCCCGCCTCGGTAGGCATAGTAGAGGGCAATTCTAACAGAGACAAACAATGCCCTGTCCCCCAGCCAGGCTCAAAGACTCTTGGTCACAGCTGATTGTTTAAGTCACTTGGAGGCGATCTTCTCCACTTGTCCCAAAGGTGAGGTGGCATGTCTCCTTTGCCACTTCATGTCATCCTTTGTGAGTTTTCTCTTTCCCAAAAAGACTAACGAGCATGCAGGAAAGGACAGAATAGCTAGGCTTTGCCAAGCCTGCTCCCAAATCAGATGACTCAAAATAAATATGAGATTCTGTTTCTGATCCCCATACTGACTTCCCTACACAGTGATTCTGCAAGGGGTCCAGTCCCAACCCTGTGTTCCATCACCTGTTTTCCCAACACCTCGCGCTTTGCCCAAGCAACAATTTTCTGGGAGTAGGCGACAGACAGCGTGGTGGTTTGATTCAGGTGTCCCCCATAAACTCAGGTGTTCTGAATGCTAGGTTCCCAGCTGATGGAGATTTGGGAATTAACGCTTCCTGGAGGCAGTGTATTGTTGAGGGCGGGCTTTCCCCATGCCAGTGTTTGGCATACTCTCCTGTTTCTATTGTCCACCTTATGTGGGCCAGGGGGTAATGTCCACCCTCTGCTCAGCTCATGCCATCGTTTTCCCCTGCCATCTTCAGCTTCCCCCTCAAGCCTGTAAGCCAAAACAAACCTCTTTCCCCCCTAAGCTGCTCTTGGTTGGGTGATTTCTGCCAGCACTGTGAACCTGACTGCAACAGGCAGGTACGGGACACCTCCACCGTCTCTTCAGCAGAGAGTTGAACACAAGCTGTTAAAACTCAATCAGGGGTCTGGGGAGGCAGCTCAGTGTGTCATGTGTTTGCCGTGCCAGCATGAGAAACTGAGTTCAGCTCCCTAGACCGCAGGTAAAACCCGGGCATGGCGACGTGGACCTATCGTGCCAGCCTGAGGACGTGGAGGGAGGAGGATCTGGGCTCGCTGGCTGCCTTGTCTTGTTGAATCAGTGAGCTTCCATTTCAGTGAGAGATGCTGTATCAAAAATGGAGAAAGAACAAAAGTGAGAAGGAAAGAAAGAAAGAAAGAAAGAAAGAAAGAAAGAAAGAAAGAAAGAGAGAGAGAGAGAGAGAGAGAGAGGGAGAAGGAAGGAAGGAAGGAAGGAAGGAAGGAAGGAAGGAAGGAAGGAAGGAAGGAAGGAAGGAAGGAAAGAGGGAGGAAGGAAAGGAGGAAGGAAGGAAGGAAGGAAGGAAGGAAGGAAGGAAGGAAGGAAGGGAGGAAGAAAGAAAGAAAGAAAGAAAGAAAGAAAGAAAGAAAGAAAGAAAGAAAGAAAGAAAGAAAGACAAAGAAAGTATAGAAGCCAATGTAAGAAGACATCTAATGTTTACCTCTGGATTCCACACCCCCAACACACAAATACATACAAATACACACACATGCTACAAAAAAAAGACTCATGAGAATTCTTCCTACAACAAAGTCAATATTTTTTGGCTACATTTGTAACCTCTGTAGACTGGCACAATTTGACCTTATCAAAGATCATAAGAACAGAGCAGAGGAGATGACTCGGGGGTTAAGATTACTTGCCACTTAAGTATGAGGGCCTTTTGGGTCAGGGACTGCTGAGTTCCACTCCCCAAAACCTATGTGAAGAAACTGGCTGTGGCCACACGCAACTGTAACCCCAGTCTATGGCAGGGGTGGGGGGTGGGGGTGGGCAGAGACTGGAGAATTGCTGGGTTCCTTGACAGCAGTTCCAGGTTGAGAGTGAGATACCTTCTCTAATAGAAGTACACAAATGGAGTTGGAGAGGTGACTTAGCAGTTAAGGCACTCTCCTGCAAAGCCTAATGAACCAGGTTTCATTCCCCAGCACCCACATAAAGCCAGATGCACAAAGTGGTGCATGCATCTGGAGTTCATATGCAGTAACTAGAGGCCGCAGCATGCCCATTTTCTCCCTCTCTCCTTCCTCTGTCTCTCCTCTCTCTCCTCTCTTTCTTCTCTATTTCTCTGTGCCTGAAAGTAAATAAATATTTTTCATTTTTATTTATTTATTTGAGAGTGACAGACAGAGAGGAGGATGAGAATGGGCACACCAGGGCTTCTGGCCACTGCAAACAAACTCCAGGCGTGTGCCCCCTTGTGCATCTGGCTAACGTGGGTCCTGAGGAATCAAACCTCAAACTGGGGTCCTTAGGCTTCACAGGCAAGCGCTTAACCACTAAGCCATCTTGACAGCCTGTAAATAAACAATTTTAAAAAATAAATACCCAGGCGAACAATACAATAAGGACATTTGATGTTCTTTGGTTTCTAATACATGTGCCTGTTTCTAACATCATAGAAACAAGTTGATGCTAGCTTTCTGTTCCAAGAGGCATTTTGGAATTTTTTTGTGCATGAGAACTAAAGTGACATTGGCCACACTCTGATTCTACATGGCTTTTTCTTTTGATGACTTCAAATCACATTTTTTTTTAATAAAATTATCTCATTTGTGAAAATTGGTGTGAATGAGTTCATTCACAAAAAAAAAACCCTTTGGTCATGAAGAAAGGATCGGTCCTGCTACCAGCTGACCCACCATGGTAGACATAAGCTACTAACCTGTTTGAAGTCATTAGTTATAACTGTAAAAAAAAAAAAGGCAAGATTTCACAAGTGGGCAAAGTATTGTAATACTACTTTTTTGAGTTGGCCAGGAGAATTAAGTATGAAAGCAAACACTTAACACCCTAGAATCATTCTCTAAGAGCTGAGCTCAGGAAAAATCAGCTGGCCTCAAACTGACTGCACCCCTCTCCAGCCACAGGAAGGTTTCCTCTGCTGTCATTTCCCATCTCTCATGTGGTTCTGTGTCAGCCGGCAGGGAGCTTGTCCTTGTGGGTTAGCGACCAGAATAGGAAAAGTAGTCTGGAAAATTTTAAAGCCGCAAGCTAGAGAATCCCTAGAATACTGTAAGCAGAGCTTAATGAATGACTAATCTTATAGTGAAGACTGTCCCGTGAGATTTCAGAGGGGAACAGGATTATTAGCAACTTGATGAGAAGCCATTCATGTTATGTTCTGACAATGAATCTGGCCATGTTTCGCTGTGTCCTGAAAATCTGAGTGAGGCTGAATTCCAAAGTAGTGGTCTTCTGGGCATGGTGGTGCATACCTTTAATCCCAGTACTCAGAAGGCTGAGTTGGGAGGATCACTGTGTATTTGAGGCCAACTTGGAGCTACAGGGTGAGTTGTAGGTCAGCCTGGGCTGGAGTGAAACCCTGCCTCAAAAAAAAGGGGGGAACTGGAGAGATGGCTTAGCAGTTAAAGCGCTTGCCTGCAAAGCCTAAGAACCCAGGTTTGACTCCCCAGAACCCATGTAAGCCAAGTACATAAGGTGACACATGCACACAGGGTGGTGTACACACGTGGAGTTCATTTGCAGTGGCTCAGGCCCTGGTATGCCAATTCTCTCTCTCCCTCCTTCTCATAAAATAATTAAACACACACACACACACACAAAACAACAACAGCAACAAAATAGTAGTGGACAGATTCATTAGGAGACTAAACTTCAAGACAGCGTGTAGCATTCTACCTGCTGTATGGCTATATTGGCTACTTTTAGCCAGGTTTACAGTAGGAATGACAGCAAACAGCAGCAGAAAGATGCTTTGAAACTGTGCAGATGAGCAAAGAAAAAGACTGTGAGAGCCTTTAAAGTCACTATGTAAGGTGCATGCAGGCAAGCGGGCCGTAATTATTAAAGGGATTAGTAGTTAAGGTGAGACGTTTTTCACCAAGACAGTACAAGTGGTGTCTTGATCACAGGACCTAATTCACAGAAGGCCTCAGGAGGTAAAAATGAAAACCATTTGAATGACTTGTTTTAAAGAGAGCGCTTTTAAAAGATAAAGCCACAGGGCTCCTCTGTGTAAAAAACAAGAGCCCAGAAAATTTTTTTTTTTTTTCAATTTCAGCCACCTAGTGTTTAGAATTTGCTGCTGCTATTGTTTGCTAAGGGATCCTAGCTACATCTGGAGCCTACCACAGAGTTTGGCACTACCCACTGATACCATGGTGGCAGCTATGTGTGTATACAGAGTGCAGAGTTGTGGAGTCAAAGCAGCTTGCACCAAGCTCCTGGGGATGGGGAGAGGGCAATTCTGAGGACAGCCAGTGTGTGGCAAAGTTGGGTTTACTGTTTGTGATTTCTGAGAAAGCTACACATGAAACTTAAGGCTCAGTTTGAGTTGCAATAGAGACCAAAGGGTGTTAGAAATGTCAGGAAGATAAGATGTTCAACAGGGAAATTTGTGGGCAACAAGTTGAGCTGGCCCATGAGAGTGGTCCCATTTAAGTTAAGGCATTTGCCTACAAAGCCAAAGGGTCCAGGTTGGATTCCCCAGGACCTAAGTTAGCCAGATGCACAAGGGGGCGCACATGTGTGCAGTTTGTTTTCAGTGGCTGGAGGCCCTAGCATACCCATTCTCTCTCTCTCTCTCTTTCTTCCTCTTTCTTTGTCAAATAAATAAATAAATAAATAAATAAAAATGAAATATTAAAAAAAGATTATACTCTTTTATGCCCTGCTGGGTTTTAATCTTGCTTAGGTCAAATCTTTCCTTACTACCCCCCTGTCCTCCCCTTTTGAAATGGGAAGTGTGTGTTGCAAATATGTAACCTTTAATTTAATTTTTATTTCATTTATTTGAGAGAGAGAGAAGGAAAGAGACTGGAGGGGGGTGTAGAATGTGCATGCCAGGGCCTCCATCCATTGCAAATGAACTCCAGAGGCATGCACCACCTTGTGAATCTGGGAACTTGCATCCTTAGGTTTCACAGGCAAGCACCTTAACCACTAAGCAATCTCTCTAGCCTGAAAGTATGTAACATTTTCATTTTCTTTGTTTTGCATGTGCTCACAGTTAAGAGTTTGCTTTGAATCCTAGAAAAGGAGTTGACTATTGGTTAATTTTTTTGTTTTTTTTGCAAGCAGAGAGAAACAGGAAGGAGAGAGAGAGAGAGAGAGAGAGAGAGAGAAAGGGCATGCCAAGGCCTGATTGGCTCACCAAAAGAGAATCGCTGTAAGAGTAAGAAACACATCTGCATGGATTAAAGAGCATTGCAGGCGGCACAGCCGAAGGCAGCCTGGCATCCTCACAAATGCCAGAAGCACCCAGTGCCCAGCCGGGCAGGAAGGCTGCTTCTGTGCTCCTCCCACCAACATGAATTCCAGTGCACCCCAGCGCCCTATCCGCAGCCCCGGGTCTCAGTCCCGGAATGGCACGGGAGGCCACGGATAATGTGATAAATGAAAACTCGGCTACCGTGAGGTAGAAGATGTCTGACGCCCCAGTGGTTCCTCCGTCGGCAGTTAAGCAGCGACACGTCAGAGTGGATGACGCCTAAACCCCCAAAGTGAGTGGACGCAAAACCGCACGGAAGATGGCCAGCTGTCTCTGCCACGAGCCTCACGCTTGCACTTAGTTGTTGGAAATTGTTCTCTGTGCTGTCCTGAGCGAGCGGATGTCTGGCCCTAACCTGCGAACACTCAGGGAGGATGGTCAGGTCATCCGCAGGGAATCGGAGAAGGGACTAAACGTACCAACAGAAAGGAACTCAAAAGGACGGCAGGAAGGTGATCAAAAACCCCAGTGGTGGGCTGGAGAGATGGCTTAGCGGTTAAGCGCTTGCCTGTGAAGCCTAAGGACCCCAGTTCGAGGCTCGGTTCCCCAGGTCCCACGTTAGCCAGATGCACAAGGGGGCGCACGCGTCTGGAGTTCGTTTGCAGAGGCTGGAAGCCCTGGCGCGCCCATTCTCTCTCTCCCTCTACCTGTCTTTCTCTCTGTGTCTGCCGCTCTCAAATAAATAAATTAATTAATTAATTAATTAATTAATTAATTTAAAAAAAAAAAACCCAGTGGTATACTGTAGGCAGGCTCTCCTTGTGCACTTATCCCCACCAGCATGGAGGAGACATAGGAATCACATGTGTGCTGGAACATGTGAGGGGACGGGGTAACAGTAGATGACTTGCTGATGGAAGCTACCTGGCATCTGATGCCCCCTCTCAGATATGTAAGATCACATCTTGGTTTTCAGATAATATATGTGGCTCTTCTCCAAATCCTCCAATTTCTCAGGATTCTAAACCTAGTACTGCACCACAAAAATAAGAATCCAGAAACTGGGCTGGAGAGATGGCTTAGCAGTTAAGCACTTGCCTGTGAAGCCTAAAGACCCCGGTTCGAGGCTCGGTTCCCCAGGTCCCACGTTAGCCAGATGCATAAGGGGGGCGCATGCATCTGGAGTTCGTTTGCAGAGGCTGGAAGCCCTGGCGTGCCCATTCTCTCTCTCTCCCTCTATCTGTCTTTCTCTCTGTGTCTGTCGCTCTCAAATAAATAAAAATTAAAAAAAAAGAATCCAGAAACTTTCTAAAGATTATGATTTGAATAAGAATAATAGAGATATTCACTGTTAAGAAAATCTATATACAGTTTCTGCTAGGCTCTGTTTTTATAGTCAAATTAATATGAGTAAAAAAATTATGTAAATATCTTGCAGAAATTTTAAGTGGGAAAAAACCTGAACTGTTATGTATTCTTTTAAGTTTGTGAGGAGACACAGGCAGACCACACACAGTCATAATAATCATTTTTTGAACAATACGGTCACAGTGTCATGTGAGAGAAAAACATTAAAAAGGGTAATGAATAAGTTTAAGTATGTGTTTAAGGAAAATGAAAGTTCTATTGAGTTCTTTTCCAAATAAGAGTAAGAAAGGTTAAGTGTGCATTTTTAATATGCATTTAAAAAGAAGATTTGCCAATATTTTTGTGAGATCTTAATGAAAAACGTAATACATGTTGACTATTTAAATAACGTACATGAGACCTAGCTTACTGATAGAAAATTATGCTTAGACTAATTTGTCAAACAAATTTCTGAGAACATTGAAACACATGCCAGAAATAAATTAATATCATGCATCTAGACATCAGCTAAGAGCTAGGCACCAATGATTTGTTCTGAAGGCTGGGAGATAGCTCCGTTGGTAAAGAGTCTGCCTCACATACTTGAAGATCTGAGTTCGACCCCACATGAAAATGCCACCTATAATGATACACATTTTTAGCCCCCGTGCTAGGGAAGTGGAGACAGAATCGCTGGATCTTGCTGGCCCACTAATCAAGACTAATTGATTAGCTCTAGACCAGTGAAGGATAATGTCTCAAAAAAAAAAAAATAGGCAAACCAAATACATAAGCAAGAGGTACTCACTGGTACAATAGTGGCATACCTATTATAAGGATAACCCACTATTCTCTGATTGGTTTTGGGATCCTCTCCATGGGGCAGTATTCATGCCTGATATTGAAAACCTAATTAAAAGCCTGTGGCTGGGAAGATCATAGGCCCTATGGAAAAAAACACTACTGTTGTTTGACTAAATGGATACGTTGTGCCCATCAGATTGCTCTGTAAATATCACATTTATGCCCATAGATTAGTGCAACTCTCACCTTTGGTTAGAGAAATTTCTTTTTGAAGATGACACTGATTCCTGGGGAGACTCAAAACTTGTCAAAATACTGAGAAGAAGTGACTGCCAAGTGCTCATTGCTAAATGAGGCATCATTGTCATGCCCTTCAAAGCTCAGGGAACATTGCTGAAGAGAGGGTTGGAAGAATGTAAGAGCCAGAAATGGGGAGGCATGCTTTGGGACACTCTCTTCTAGACACAAAGCGACTATTAATTACTTCATGAACTCAGAGCAGTTGACATTACCTGCACAGCATTGAGGTCATCAACATTTTGACATGGATGATGTAGATAAGGCAATAAAAACTTAACAACATAGGAGAAAGGCTAGTTGGAAAGAAGGAGTTCAGTACAAGGAAGGAGAGGGGAGAGACAAAAGAAAGCATTGGGAAGGGATTATGATCAAATTGCACTATTTTTATGAATGAAAATACTTAATAAAAATGTTACACTTCCATAAAGCTCATGACCTCCCTAGCCATAGGTTTTTTTTTTAAACTAGGATTTCAGTACCAGACATATATTCCCTCCCATGGAACAGGCTTCCATTCCAATTACAGAACAGTTGTTTTTTTTTCCCCATAACAGACATACCACTATTGCACCCAACTGCCCTGAAAGCACTTTTTAAAAATGTTTATACCCATATATTAATGCTACTCTCACTTTTGAGTAGAGAAGCTTCTATTTTCAGATAACAATGACCACTGAAATGACTCAGAAGTAACCATAGTGATGAGAAGAAGCAACAGTGGGATGTTCAGCACTGAGACATCTCTATAACACCTCCCAATGGCCGGGGTCCTTTACGGAAGACATGCCAGGAAGAAGAATGGGCTGAGGGAGGGAATTATCATGGTTTACTGTCTATAATTATGGAAGCTGTCAACAGAACGTTTAAATAAGTTACAAGAGAGTGAACAGCCTACCTGAGTCACAACACTTGAGGTCATCCTGCAGTGTCCACCATGCACATGCAAAAGTGCACACTCACATGCACACACACACACACACACACACACACACAAAGGCAAGAAAAAGTGTGTTTTGGTGGCATGAAGTTCTGCCTCTTAACATTCAAACCAGATGAGAAATGAGTGTCAAAATAGTGGAAGCATGAATACCGCAGCACGAGGCACCTGCAGGCTGGCTGTCCACCACCACACAGATGCACAGGAGACATCTTTGTCAGAGAGGCTGCAATGTCCTTTTCCTAAGTGTTCTGGTTTTGTTGCTGTTGTTACATTTTATCCATGTGTGTATGTGTGAATGTGTGTGTGTAATGTGGCGTGTGTGGTAGATACACGTCTGTGCCCTTTCGGCACCCCATGAACTCACTCTTAGTAGTGTGTGATGTTGAATATTTGGTGCCATGTTCCATTGCTCTTACACCTCTTCTTATCTGAGCTGGAGCCAAACTGGTACCACACTTTCCCAGTGACTCTCGGGTCTCTGCTCCTCTATTCACCTAGGGTGTTAGCCCACGGCCACATTCAGCTGCTTATGCAGGTCCTAGGGAATCAAACTTGGAGCTGTCTCTCAGGCCTCATGCTGGCACAGGAAATGCTCTCAGCCAGTGAGCCATTTCTCTAGCCCTTTTCTATAGGTTTTCCATAGGTGGTTTTGCTCTTCTCTGTTATTCCTGGACCATAAATGAAAAGCCCATGGTTGTAAATGGATGGCAAGTAAATCCACATTCTTAACAGCTGCAGTTATAAATGCATTTTGCTGTTTTTCCATAGTCTAATTAGAACATTGTTTAAGACTCTTAACCTTAAAGGGTTCTAAAAATGGCACTAAACTACTCCAATTATACCCAAATTGAGATACAATACCCCAAAGGTGTGCCTGTTTCTGATTCTCAAGACACTGGCTGTTGGAAGTTGACACAGGACACTGGCTCTGAGACATGAGCCGTCTGTACATTTTCCACAACAAATGAGAAGATGAAATGTAAAAGATAGGTATGCATTGCCGGAAAATATCATAAACTTGAGAGAAAAAAAATTACAAAGGGACTAGAAAATACCAGGAAGGATTTATAAGGGAAGCAACCAGGCTTTTGAAATCACATAGAGATTAGGTTTGTGTTTGCTTCCAAATCAGTCTTAATTCTCTCACCCAATCATGCCATCTAACATCTTGTGAACTAAGTTTCCCTTAATAAAGTCTGGGATCCTGATGTAGATGAAACATGCCATTTTGTTTCAGTGGGTGTTTATAGTTTAGTTCATCTTTGTTTAGTTTAATGTATGTTTTTGTTTTGTTTTGTTTTGTTCTGTTTTTGAGACAGGAGTTCAAGTATCTTAGATTGGCCTGGAGCTCATTATGTGAATCATTCCATAATTACAGATAATAAGGATAAATGGATGACCTTAAACTCCTGCTTCTCCTTCCTCTACCTCCCACGTCATGGGATTCCCGATGTACACCATTAATTTATACCTGGCTTCACATGCTTTGATATTACTTTTCTACATCTCCAATGCCTAAACCAAAGTGCTTATAGCCACGTTTCATGCATAGATAATTTTCTTGGTGTGATCTAGATGTATCACTTGTGACAAAGTGTTGCTGTCAGGACTGGACACTCTGTATAGTTCCATCAAGGTGGTTGAAGCATTCTTGCTCATACAATGAATGGGGAAGAAAAAGGAAAAATTAATTCTATCCACTTATGTTGGAGTGGTAGAGAAAGAGAAAGGCTTTTGAGGTTGGTGTTTTTGCCAAACAGAATAGTATATGCTATTATTGGTGTAGGAACATTCCACACAAGGGACAGTCAAATGTTCAGTAATGCATTATTCCAAAGTAGCTATGTATTCTGAGTACTAGATCCCCAGCTAGTGGTAATATGGGAAGTGGAGCCTCCTGGAGGTGATGTATTGCTGAGGGTGGGTTTATGGGTGTTATAGCTGGCTTCCCCATGCCAGTATTTGGCACACTGTCCTGTTGCTTTTGTCCACGTAATGTTGGCCAGAAGGAGATGTCCAGCCTCTGCTCATGCCATCATTTGTCTCTTGTCATTAAGGAGCTCAAGTCTGTAAGCCAAAATAAACCCTTTCCTCCACAAGCTGCTCTTGCTCGGGTGTTTTCTGCCAGCAACGCAAAGCTAGCTGCAACATCTGGTGTGTGATTATCATACAGCAGAAAGACAATCGTCTATTAAGCTAGAAACCAAAATAACTTTTTAAAAAACTTTGCAGTGTTACAGAAGTCAAATCAGCAACATACTCCGCATATAATGGGAAGTAATTTAAAGAATGAATCTCATTTCATATTGAACTGGGGACATGGGCCAGGCAGAAAAGAAGAATTGCAGGTCCTTGTTGCTCCATTGCAGACACTGTGGGCTGCAGTAACTGCCCCATGGAGTAACGTGGTGGATTTCCCCTCTCATCCGGACCGAGCTCAAGACACAACACAGGACGTTAATTCCCAAGGCACTGCATGTCAGAGGGTCACGGGACACTGGTCCTGAGACATGAGCCGGGCCCTGCAGCGGACAGCTTGCTGCCTGGAGAACATCCAGTTCTTGTTGCACAGGGAGGAAGGAAAGGAGAGGAGTCTCCCTCAGCTGAAGCAATGGAGTAACCACATAAAGAGACTGTACTTGTCTCCCACTGAGGCGGTAACAAATGACCTCACACCTCCTGGCTAAAGCAAGACAAATTTATTACCTGAAGTTCTGAAAGCCAGAATGCTTTCCAAATGGTGTTGGCAAGACCAGAGACATCTGTCTAGCAGCTAGCTACCTTACCCAGATGTGAGGACTGTAGACATTCTTTGGCTTTTGGTCCCTCATCTACCTGCAAATCCAGCAGAAGCTCTCTCAGCCTCCCTTTTACTTTCTCTCTCCCTGAGCTTCCTGCAAGGAACCACCATGAGAATAGACTTGGTCATGTTGGGAAATCCAAGATTTCTTCACCTTCAGGATCCTTAATTATATTTCTTAGCTCCCCTTTCCAGTGATGTGAGCATGTTCCCAAAGGGCTAGGGATTAGGAAGAGGACATCTATGAGTGGAAGGGAAGGGCATGGTCATGCTCAGCCTTGCCACGGAAGTCATGGCTACTGAGGTTTGCGGTATGAAGAACAGAAACAGCCTCAGAGCGGGAACGGCACAGATGTGGATCTAGGCCACCCCTCGTGGGGGTCCAATGAGTGTTCAACTACGGGTGCATGGGAAAGGGAGCTATTTACAACCAAGGAAGAGCAAAATCAGTGGAAAGGAGGAGATGCTAGAAATACTACCAGCTGTTCCCATAAGCCTGAGTAGAAATCCCATAATTCATTGAGGTTAAACAGTTTTCAGTAGTAAGGCAAATGAATCCCAGATTTAATACCATTGCAGCAC